>NC_134829.1:37683926-38370922 GCF_004210375.1 Tachypleus tridentatus
AATCATTTATTATTTTAAGCATACTGGAAATAAATTACAGTAAAATAAAATTATGAGGTAATTTTCATTCATTTAAATTGACAGTGTACTTAAAAAATCAATAGTTCTTGGAACACATTTTCCTTGAGTTATGTGGCAACTTACTAAAATCATTTATCCCAAAACTTAACCCTTAAAAGGCAGCCATCATCAATTGATGCTGTTATCTATAACATTCCTGCTGTTTAAGGGTTAAAAAATAAGTAACAGCAAAAAAATTACATAACTACACAGTAAATTTTATAGGTTTTGCAAAATATTGCAACAACTATCACAATTTAAAAAAACAGTTTCCTTGGTATTTTTTTTTTTTTTTAGAGATGTATTTATGAAACTGTAAATTATTATATGACCATTTATTGTACTGTATAAATTGTATGTTAGCATTGTATAAATGTGTATAGAAAATTGAGAGAATTCGAATAGAGTAACTTTCATGTTCTTAGTGATATAAACAAACCCTTTAATGTGCCATTACTACTATAAAATTTTGCCAAATTTTTGTATTATATAGATGATATACTTTCTTTTTTTTTGCCAAATTTGTTTTGTGGAAGATGTGATTTGTAACAACAATGATTTACTCAGTCATTGCAAAATGCTTGTTGTACACCACTGAGAGAGAGTGTAAATAAAGACTTACTTTCAGAGTTTTATTGTGTTTTTTTATGACAAGTATCGTTTGTGTCAGGGGTTGTTTAATGAATTTTGTTTTTTTGACTAAAGGACTTGTTGAATATTGCTCTATAAAAATTAAATTTTTAAAACACCAAAGATAAACTAAACTTAAAAATTTTCCAGGAAATAACTTCATTCATTTGATAACACGCATTATCACACTCTTTACTTTACGAAGTTAGGAGTTTAATACTCAACCAACAAAAAGTTTTTGCTTTTGATTACTAAGCGTATATGAAGGTAATATAATTAATATATTTCATAATATAAAGTTTTGCCTACTTCCATTATAAGTGTGATAGTATGAACATCAGTTTCTTTGCATGAAGACTTATCACAGGCAAACAAATCAAGTTGTTAAACCAGATGAGCATTTTACAAAAGTGAAATTCCACATGATTTGAAATTTATATTTACAGATACATTGTCATTTTAAGTCTTATAAACATATCCAAATCTGTAAAATACCAATTTCTGCATTTTACTTTCCACTTAATTTATATTTGCTAAAAGAAATTTGTTTAAAACTTGTCAATTCATACAAACCATGAAAATTTAAGGAAATTGTTTTATCATTCATCATGTAGAGTTCACCTTGTTCCAAAAAAAATTGCTTTTTATCTTTTGGAGATACAAAGGTCAAGTAAATTAAAGTAATTTGTGAAATAGAAGGTCATCACCACTACATTTTAACTATATCATTCCCTAGCCTAGTGTTATACCACATAATCAGTTTTGGGAAAGATGTTTGATAGCTCTATATGATGCAAAATGTTCACATGTGGATCATATAGATAGGTGCAGTTTGGAAATTCCCAAGATGGGGATATCCCTGATACTTAATACTGGATTGGAGAACAAAAAAATATTGATGACTATGTGGTACCAGAACAATCCAAACAAAGACCTGCAACATGTCATGGTAAAGAAAGTGCAGTGTGCTTTAATAGATGAGAATCCATGAACAGAAAAGTTAGTGGAAAAAGGCCCCAGGATTTACCATTAAAAAAAAAAAAGACCTGGATGGTCACTACCAGGAATGAAATTGGTATGCTGTAAGCAACATACTGGTGAAGTTGCATGATGCAGTGCTTAGATATTCTACATCATCACAATCTAAATGTAGTCTTATGACAGAGCCTTCTGCAAAGGAAACTACACTACAGTCATGATAGCATGGACAGGTATGGTGAGACTTCAAAATCATTGTAATGTAACATAACCTGTGTACTGAAGCAGCAGTTCCAAAGTTGTGATGCAAACCTTTGAAAATAAATCCAACATCTCAGAATTGCAGGACAGTCTTGGTGAGTTACTAACATATTTCACTTGTCAGCACACTTCACAATGTTAACCCGTTATTGAATTATTCCTTATGATTTACCATTTTATTAGTGTATACTATTTCTAAGCTTCTTTAGCAAATTACTTGCATCAGGGGTATGTTATGGCTCAATAATTCAACTAGAGTTATGTGGCCCAGTAATTAGCATGCCAAACTATGAATTTGAGGTTCACATCCTATTGCCACCTAAAAATAAAAATTTAAATGTGACACTTTTTTGGCCATGGATGCATTATAAAAACAAGTCTAATTTGACCAATGTGTCACTGCAAATTTTAGAATGATTAGTGGATATAGCCCTTGTGTAGCCTTTTGTATAACCCAACAAACATTTTTGTAATATTTCTAATGCAAGATCAGTTTGTTTAACTTTTTTATATTTGTTAACCTTCCTAATAACATGTTACAGCTAAGTTGCTAATACATACATTTGTAAGTCAGATTGTAATTTTATTTTAAAATGTTGATGTCGGTATTTGGAGAATGCTTATGTAACCAGGAATTTAATTAATCCAGTTTACCATATACATACTGAAATTTTCAAAAATTTTGTTTGGTATTACTCATAAGTAAGCCTCACAAAGAGAACATGAGGTGATATTCTTTTGTAAAGAACCATAATGTTGTCAGAAATAAGAGATACTAAAAATCAAATAACTAGTAGTGCATATCAATGTCACATTACATAATTGCAAAAATAAATTTTACAAGACCAAGCTCATTTTGAAGTATACAAAGTCATCAGAGTAGGAATTTCAAAATTCATATGTTGTTAATACTATTGTATTTCATAGAGGATAAGTTAACTTATGGATACCCAAGTAAAATCTTTTCATCTGTATACAAAACAGATAGTAATTATAACATATATATAAATAATATATCTTTTGCTGCAAATTTTTTCAATCTTGTTACTCAAGACTTCTGATCACTATCTAACTAAATCATGATCTACAACTGGCCCACGTAACAAACTCTAATACAATCTCATTACCTCTGGAAAAACAATAAAACTGTGTTAAATTTGTTTTAATAAAAAAAATAACTGGTTTCATTTTTCCTGAAAGCCAGTATTAAATACCCAATGGCTGAATTACTTTAATCTCATAATTAGTTTTCTCTCTTGGTATATACAAATTTATTTTAAGGATATTTTAGCTTGACACAGTTCCAAGTACTTATATTCCCAAAAGAAATAAATATGTGAGAAAATAAATTAGATGCTAAGAGTACTAGGTAAAGATGTCTTTACTACAATTATGTGAGGTAAGTTTTTACTTTGAAAACATTTGTATGCTACCATTTTACCAAGTCGATTAGCATAATTCATTGAGATATAAAATAATACTGGTTTGGCAAACAACAGTCATCAAAGACAAGGAAGAACTGTACACAGCATTTTTCAACTGACTTGATTCTAATATAAAAATGTGAAGAATATTTTTTTTAATTCAGTAAAGATGCAAACTGAATACTACAGGATCTTCTAATTTGTCAGTAAAATTATATTTTCTGTGGCAAGTAATATATACAGTAACATATAAAACAAACTTGAATACTTAAAACCTGATTTAACAAGCACTAAGAAAGTTTACCTACTGTTCCATCTACCTTTAAAATTTGGTGGTGAAGTTCATTTCAATGGATAATTCATAAAACTACAAAAAATTTTAAAATGTTTTCATTATTTCTTAAAATATTGGATATCTTTCAAAAAAAGGCACCAATTTTAGAGGTTTCACTGCTTTATCTGATTAAAAGTCCAATAACTAAAACAAAAAATGTAATTTATATTAATGATTAACAAAATAATTTCCTGTATTTTAGTTTTTTTCACACTGGCATGTATATAATAATTGTTTCAGCATTATTTTCTTCTGTGTAAGTTGTGTATTCATAACCATGTGTTACACTTCCATGTAAACTATCCGGTAATCCTTCCACTAGAGTCTGTTCAGTGCTAAAATAATCAGGGTTATCAGTAATAAAAAAATCACTAGCTGATAATTCTATTCTGGTATTTGATAAAACACCAGTTTCAGCAACCTCTGTAACAGCCTGATGTAAATCTACCTTTGGCTCAAAATTGTCCAATGTCAACACACTTGAATTGGTTTGTGCAATAACACCTTTTACTGTTGCTTCACTAATTTTAGAGATTTCAGTGTGTTCAACCTCTTGAAATCTGGCCATCTCAGGTATCTCAACAATATTACCTTCGTCTTCAATAACAGTGGCTTCCCTTAAATCTGCTGTTGTGTCATTCTTTTTTCTTCTTGTCTTAGAGTGTTTTCTTGAAAGCAGACAGGAACTTGTTTCTCTTACTTCTGACCGAGAACCTAATGCATCTACTGGGATAAACCCATCATCAACATTGGTATTATCTTTGGTATACAAACCAGAGACATATGATGAATCAATATCTCTTTCTCCTTCTGGAAAGTGTTCCAGGTGATAATCAAGAAGATGTTTCTTGTATTCCTGAAAGTCATTGCAACCAAACTCGCAAAAACGACAAGGATACATTTTCTTTCCAATGTGTTTTTTTGTTTTTAAGATATGTTTGCGAATATTCTCCTGTGTGTTACAAGAGTAGGAACAGTATGGACATTGATAAGGCTTGGAACCCGTGTGCAGCCTCATGTGTCGACGGAGGTGACTACTGAAAGTTGCCGAGTACGAACAATACCGACATTTAAATGGCTTCTCACCTGTATGACACTTCTGATGTTTTTTAACTGGCCACTTGTTTTCCTGCATATCCACATTTATCGCAGAGAAATGGGCGTTCATAGTATCACGAACACATGTGAATTTTAATTCACTCTTTGAACGACAGGCATGATAGCAACCATCTATAGGGCATTTGTAATCAAATTTTTTCAAATGAATCTTCATGTGATAATTGAGGCTACCCCTATCTGAATGTGAGGAACCACATTCTTCACATAAAAAGGGGCGTGGTCGTTCAACCAAATGGACTTGAAGGTGACGATTTAAAGCACCTTTTGTGACACACGCATAATTGCACTGGTCACATTTCATTTTCTTTATTCCTAGATGTCTTTTAATATGAACCATAAGAGTACCTTTCTGTGTAAATGTTGCTCTGCAAATGTGACACGTGTGAGGTTTTTCACCAGTATGTACAATAAGGTGACTTCGAAGGACTGCACGAGAGAACATTCTTCTACAGTATGGACAAGGATACCTTTTTTGAATGCCTTTAATGTTTTTCTTTTCACTCCTTAAGAATTTATTATCAACTTTCTTCATGGACTCTTGTATTTTCTCTGTATTTCCCACTAGATACATCTCCAAACCTTCACAATGGTGCAAGTCTATTTTATGAAAAATAATATCAGCTAATGTCAAAAGCCACATTTACACATCTCACAAATCAAATTTCCCTCATGTTTTATAAAGGAGGTTTTAACCGTTTCCTGCTTTTTGTGATAAGCTGTATTAATATGTTTTTGCAGTTTAGAAGATGAGAAAAAGTTTATTTTACAGATTTTGCATTCATGACAATTTTCAGGATGACTGCTCAGTACATGTTTGTAATAATCTAACCTACCAAATTCTTTCTTACATTCTTTACAACACCAGTGTTTCCTAATCTTATAATCTGTGTTTTGTAACGTTTTAGCTAAGTTTTCTTGAAGATGCTTTGAATTTTGACTATTTTTTAATGTTTTCAGACTTTTGTGGTTTAGTACAGTTACAGTGTTTACACATGGGTTTACCACACTATCTGAACTATTCTCTTTCCTTATTTTCTTCTGTAATGATAACACAAATTTTTTTATTTCACACTGCTTTGGACAAACATCACATGACTTTCTAATGGCATTTTCTGATAAAATAACTGGATGCTGCGGCAGGACCTCTCTGACGTTTTGTTATGAACAGCAGAAGTCAAATGATTTAACATTTCGTCATTTGCATAACATTCATACTGGCATGATGTACAAATTAGGGGCCGCCTCACTTGAGCTGCTTTTCGGAGGTGTTGTTTATCTCTCACGTGAGCAAAGAAACACTCTTGTTGAGCAAAATAAAAGGAACAAATCAAACAACGGAAAAGCAACGATTTGATCATTACTGCTTCATTCTGTAATACATGATTCATCCAGTCTTCTCTCAAACTAAATGCCTGTCTGTGTGTTTCACTCAAAGATGCAGTGCAAGTTCATATGGTTTAACAAATTGTTTGCAACACTGAGTACACTTAAGCTCTACCTTTAAAGTACTTTTGGCAAAACCATCCTTCTGTGGTAAACATATCAGTCTTTGAGCTTTCTTTAACGTTTGTTTCCTGGAGTCAAGACCGATTCCAGAGGTCAAACATCCAACATCCCTTTCTAAATGTGATCGCTTGAAGTGAAGCCTTGTATCAAGATGTCTTTCATAAGAACACTTATCAGAATACTTTCTGTTGCACAATTTGCATTCAAACCTTTTCTTAACTTTTTCCTCATGATCAATGGAAGGTTCTGAAAGTGCTAAGTTTAAATCTTAGTCATCTTCTCCTGAAGATGAATTTCTTCCCACTGGTTTAGAGTGTACTGTTCTGGTGGACTTCCGGGCTTCCACTTTCCTCCGTGTGGGACAGAGGAGGATGAGTGTCATCATCACTTTCCTCAAACACATCATGACTTCCAAATTCATGGTCCGATTCCTCTTCTTGTTCCAAATAAGTTCTACTACTTTGTTGGAATGAAGATGTCAGTTCTTTCTTGGAAGGATCAGATGGAGTTGCTGTACTCTGAAGTTCTAGGTAGGAAAAAAAATCTGAGGCACTAGGTGTACAAGTATTAGATTGAAAAACATCCGTCACACTTTGATAACCAGAAACTGAGCTTGGTGGAAATTGGTTTGGTGTGTCTGGCTTGGCTGCTGTACAATGTTCTTTACGATTGTATGACATAACTGTCAAGACCAATTATGGTACTGTTACAACGAAGACACAAATGTGTATCATCATCCATGTCCATTAGAGACCTAAAAGTACAATTGTAAAAATTAGTAACTTTGTACCTCTCATAATGTCTCAAAACGTCATCCCCTACACTTGTGTCTCCACAACAGGCAGTTGCCGTCCATTCTATAAAGTTTCAACATTCATATCAGTACCACTTGAAACAAAATATAAAACAGGTGTATCATTTGTGGACATATAAATCCCTTATTTAAAGAAATACAAATAGTATTAAAACATCTGTAATAATTTTCTATTTCACCACTACAAAAAAAGAAAATTCAATGTATTGGTTTCAAATTATAAGAACAATGAAACTTATAAATTACTTGAAGGTACAGTTAACACTTAGAACATTTCAGACATATTATTTATTGTTGACAGAAATATGAAATGTGCATAGAACAAACCTTTTGCAGCATGACACAAAAAAACTTCAAGCACATTAACTGGAACTTGGAAGTACTGGATAGCCCAAAATGAACTGAAAGAAAGAAAAAAGCAAATTAAAAAGTAAACAGATTCATGGTTTGAATAAATTTCTTTCCAACTATGAACCCATCTTATAAAAAAAGTCCTACTTTTCTGAGTTGTTACAAAATACAAAACTTCATGTCAAGTTGTATGTAAATATTTTCAAGTTTTATAAATACTTCACTACAACATCAAATATATCAGAAATTTCAAAAATTTTATATTCTATGGAAATCTCTGTACATAAGTTACAGTAAAGTGTATCTTGGTCTTGTTTGATAATAACAAAAGTCAACAAGGTTCCCAAAATGAGTTGTTCTTGTCAGTAAATGGGTTAGATTAAAACTCAATAATACCACTGCAACGTTTACATTTCTTCTAAAATATATGTAAACGTTGCAGTGGTATCATAAAAATAATAACTTTCAATTACAAATGATTACTGTAATTATAAAAATGTAGTTTTATAGTACGTTCAGATAGATGATGTGCCATTTTATATCTAATAATCTAAAAACTAAACAGTAGTAGTCTCACCACACTAATAGTAATGGTACTAGTAGTACTAGCTATTCCTACTAATAGAGCTAAGTATTAATGAATAGTTGATATAGTTCATATAGTATGTCAGGATATAATACAAAAACTGTTCAGTTTTACTGACATTTGAATAATAAAATAGAAATATTATGAAATAAAAATCTAACGTCTCTCTTCCAATTTGTTTCTTTACTAATACTACAGCCCAGAGCTGAGGTAGCATTTAACTGTTGACGACAGTAAAATACATACACTGTTTCTTCATAAAATAAATCAATAATAAATCTAACTTACAAAAAATAATAGCAGTTCTTGCGCCACCAAGACTGAAAAAGCCAGAATCACGAAATGTTTGCTGAAATAAAAAGATTTTTATTATTATTATTTGTAATGATCGTTATATTTTTTTTTTCTAAATTTATGCAGTATTGTCGATAAAATGATTGAACTTAAAACCATATTTTTAGTTTTACTGAAAATATAAAATGAGAGCAGTTAATAAAACCAATATATTATAAATTAAAAATCTTACGTTTCAGCTTTTTTTTTTTTTACTAGAGTTAGCATTCAACGATCAAAATACACTGCATAGTGTCTGAATCAGATAAAACAGCAATAAATATCTTAAACAATAATAGCGTTAGCAGGTTAAGCCTAACATCTAATGTCTACTTTAAATTTGCGGATGTGGCGCTTTCTATGAGCAAAATCAAAACAATGGTGAAAACAAATATTTTATTTCAGTTGTTTCTGAGTATACATAATTCATCTTCAACCACTTTTGTAGAAGCATTTAAAATGCGAATAAATTCATTTCCACAGTAAGACATTGAAAACTTTAAAATGTGCGTTTATTAGTAACATATTACCTTTAATAACTTCTCGCTCAGACGTAAATTTGTTTTAACTAAGAGCCACAATGAACAATTGCTGTTTCCATTGCGGGGAATCGAGCTCCGAATTTTAATATTGTACATTTGTAAATTTACATGAACATATCTGAGCGCTTATAAGTTTAAAAAAAACAACAGGTTTTAATACCTGTGGTGGCTACAGCACAAATAACCCACTATGTGGCTACGCATTTAACAACAAATTACTGACCAAATAATAAATTCTAGTAGTTTTGAATTTCGCGCAAAGCTACATGAAGGCTATCTGCGCTAACCGTTCCTAATTTTGGAATGTAAGACAAGAGGTAAAGCAGCTACTTATCACCATCCACCGCCAACTTTTGGGCTACTCTTTTGCCAACGAATAGTGGGATTGACCGTCATTTAATAACGCCCCACGACTGAAAGAGCGAGCATGTTTGGTGCGATGGGGAGTCGAACACCTTAACTCACCTGGCCATGCCAGGCATGTAATTCTAATAATTATTATAAAAATACAGCTATACTTATATATTACAATAACTATTATAATCAAACTCTTGGCTTGGCATGGCCAAGCGTGTTAAGACATGCGACTCGTAATCTGAGGGTCGCGAATTCGCATCCCCGTCGCGCCAAACATGCTCGCCCTTTAAGCCGTGGGGGCGTTATAATGTTACCGTCAATCCCACTATTCGTTGGTAAAAAAGTAGCCCAAGAGTTGGCGATGGGTGGTGATGACTAGCTGACTTCCCTCTAGTCTTACACTGCTAAATTAGGGACGACTAGCATAGATAGCCCTCTAGTAGTTTTGTGCGAAATTCAAAAAACAAACAAACTCTATCTAGAGTGCACTTAAACATGAGATAATTTAAACAAAATTATTTCAGTTAGTTTTATTTCATAAAATATAGACTAAATTTTAAAACCAGCCATAAAATCGACAATTTTGTTAAAATTGATAAGTGTACTTCAAACAAAATTTAATCATAAACTTTTAATTGTATTTCTCTCATTAGGTCTGAATTTTTTAAATGAAGTGTAAACCTAAATAATTTATCTCGCCTTAATTCACAATTTTATGAAATTTGAAGATCATTTCATATCATCCTATATTCTTATAGTTTCTGTACTTTACTTCATGGCCTGGCATGGCCAAGCGCGTAAGGCGTGCGACTCGTAATCCGAGGGTCGCGGGTTCGCGCCCGCGTCGCGCTAAACATGCTCGCCCTCCCAGCCGTGGGGGCGTTATAATGTGACGGTTAATCCCACTATTGGTTGGTAAAGAGCAGCCCAAGAGTTGGCGGTGGGTGGTGATGACTAGCTGCCTTCCTCTAGTCTTACACTGCTAAATTGGGACGGCTAGCACAGATAGCCCTCGAGTAGCTTTGTGCGAAATTCAAAACAAACAAACAAACTTTACTTCATTTAACAGGATATTACGTAAACATTTGTCTCACACATCGTGGAAAACGTGAAACATAATCCTCTTTTTATTCATTCAGCGTACCCATATAAATCGTCTCTTGATTTTGACTTTTCCCCAGAAATTTCTGCAGATTCCCATGTATATATAGAAGTAAGTGCAAGCATGTATACATATAGGCTCGGCATGGCCAAATGGTTATTTCGCTCAACTCGTAATCTGAGGACCACGGTTTCGAATCACACCAAACATGCTTGCCCTTTCGGCCGTGGGGGCGTTATAATGTTACGGTCTATCCCACTATTTGTTGGTAAAACAGTACTCCAAGAGTTTGGTGGTAGATGGTGATGACTAACTGTCTTCCCTCTAGTATTACACTACAAAATTAGGGACGGCTAGCGCAGATAGCCCTCGTGTAGCTTTGCGCGAAATTTAAAAACAAACAATATTTATATATACTTTTATTCACTAGAGAAAAAATCTGCGCGCATAATTCTATAATAGTTTCGTTTATCTGTGGTCAGTCATCTTGAAATTGTATACTTATTCTAGAATTCAGGAATCCCCAAACTTTTTTTACTGTCGACCCCTTCATGGAGTCCTTGACTTCTTATTGACACCTCCATTCTTTTAAGTAATAAAAATCTATAAGTCATAATTAAAGGAAGAATAACTTAATAAAAACATATAAATAGTAATAATAATATAATATGATAAACCAACTTACCTTTTTATTGATCGTCTGACATTTTTAAAAGGAGGGACATGGTTGATGATCTTTGAGAAGAGCACTAATATTTGGTTGTAAATTGGTGAGATTTAGTCCTAAGTCACCAGTTTCTTCTATGTTCAGTTTGTTTCCCTGCTTTGTTAGGACTGAATTTACATGGCTAAAATCAGCTTCAACCATACAGGAACTTGGGAATGCAAGTAACAAAAGGTTCACCGCTGTGAAAGGTTTTCGATACTTATTGACGATAGTTACATTATTTCAGAAGTTGCTGAGGGTCGTATTTTTGAACAATGATTTAGCTTCGAGATCCATGGAATGTTCAATGAGTTAATCTTGTAAATTAGATTCAATAATTACCTTTTCTATTTTCAAATCAAATAACGTAACAGTCCAGTCAGGTACGTGCATTTTCTTCAAGTCCTCAAAGCGCACTTTAAGACCTCCACTCAATGTTTCAAGATACTTTATGTATATATATCCAAGTCATCATCAGAAATAATTTGGTCTTCATCTTCCAGTTGCCGCAAGTTTAGAAAGTACTGAAAATCTCTTCGTAGTCATGAAGATTTAAAAATTCATATTTTGACTTGAAAGCCTAAGAGTATGGCTCGAATTTGAGTAATTGTTACATCTTTGCCTTTCAGACGGATCTGTGCATCATTATATTTTAAATGTAGGTCTGCCAAATAGAAAAGATGCTTCTTATTATTTTTCAACCCATCACATAGAAAGGAATTAACATCTGTAAGAAACTCCATAGTTGAGTCATACAACTGGACCAGCCTTTGCAAGCAAGCACTTCTTGACAGACACCTCACTTCAGTATACAACAGTAATTGGTTCACCAATTCATCATTTTTTTTCATAGCTTAGCAAACAGTCGCGAATTAAGTGGATGTGCTTTATTTTATTTATCGATCTGATGCACACCTTTATTGTATCATGCAATTCGTCATTGAGATATTTTGCCACAAGGTGGTGTTTGTGTGATACACAGTGAATGGTACGCACATAGGGAACCTTTTTCTTAAGAAAGGCAGCAAATCCTCTGTAACAACTAACCATTGAAGGTGCGCCATCTGTGGCAACCGCAATTATATTGCTAAGTGGAATATTGTGCTTGTTCACATATTCCTTCAAACATTGAAAAATCGTCACCCCTTTTGCATCAACTTTAAGATACTTTCCGAACAAAACTCGTCAATAATTTGTTTTTTAATTTGACTAAAATATCTCACATAAGCCATGAGAATGTTTGAACTACCGAAAATTGATTCATCATGTTAGATGAAAAACTTACAATGAATAAGCTCACATGCCAAAGTTTTTTCCACATCTTCAGTCATATCATCAACACGTCTTTGAAGTATATTTGCACTTAAAGGCAAACATTTTAAAACAGGACCAGGGTCTTTTTTCATAACAGTTTCAGTCACTTCTTTAATTGATGGTATTAGGATCTCCTCTGCAATAGTGTACGGTTTTCCTTTCTTTGCTAAGTTGAGAAAGATATTATGTGATGTCCTTAACCCTCCTTCATTATCACCCTGAGCAGATGCTTTCATAAATGACATTATATTTGGTCCATTTTTATATCTTCCTTTCAACGTTATAAAAAATCAAGATCTTTATATCTCTTATCGCATCATTACTAGGAACATTTTTCCATGGGAGGCACATAGGTTGGGTTTCATTTGTAAGCGAAGGTAAAAACCCAAGTTTCAAGTAATCTAGTGAATATTATCGGCACTTCTTTCCTGTTTTGTTTGTTTCTTTTTTTGAATTTTGTGCAAAGCTACTCGAGGGCTAGTGCAGATAGCCCTAGACTATTATGGACGTTAAATTATGGACGGCTAGAGCAGATAGCCCTCGTGTAGCTTTGCGCGAAATTCAAAAGACAAACTGTTATATATGCATATATTTATTGACAAATGCATCGGCATTTATTTATTTTACTTGGAGTTACTTTGTTATATTAATTAACAAAGACATTTAAGAGTTTGTGACAATGTTCCCTTTGGCTTGTGTTAATGTTATACATGCAACTTTAATCGTATTTTACTTTTCGTTTGTTCGGGAAACTTTAGTTCTATCTAGATTATTTGGCATTGTTACATTACATTACCTGGTACATTTTAATTTTATGTAAACTTTGTATGTAACTAGTATATGTAAATAATTAACGCATTACCAAAGCACCACCACATTATAGTTTCTACTAATAAGTAGGTTTGGTTTCTTTCATAATTTCTGAAAAATTACATCCAGTGTCGTATTTAGGTAGGGGCTAGATAACTGACAATTTTATTCTATGTAAAATTACACTGGATGTAGAACCAACAAAAATGATTAATCCCTGGGCCCATACAACTTTAAATCCAACACTGGCTACATCAGGGTTATCTTCGAAAGCCGTCTCTAGAATGATGATAGTTCTTAGGCTACTTTGATCTAATCAAATAATGAGATATTTAATGTTACTCGTAAAACGTGTCAACAGCCGTAAAATACAGAGCACGTGTTTTGCGCAAACAGGCCGTAATCCACGAATTTTCTAAATCAAAGTCTGACACAGTTAGTGGTTAAATTCAGTCGAACAGACTTCAACATTTAAATTATTTTTGTTCAATATCATAATTAGTTTAGTTTTTGTTTTACTACAGACAAATAAATACAATACCAAACAATAATGATAAGACTTTTAATTTAAAACAGTAACAACGTTGCTCTTACTTAAAATACTTTTCTTCCAGGTATGTACGGGCACTTTGAATAAGAAAAACACACTTCTGGTATAGGTTTACTGATATTTCTGTTTCTGTGGCCAAATATGGTCAAACACAAATGAAAACTTTTATTATAATTGTAATGTAAACAATGCCTCTGAATACGCGGTATTATTTTCAATGTAGCTTGCTTTTACGTGCGTGATGAAACTGCAGTAAGATTCTTAATGATAATAGAAAAGCAGTAAATTAATTAGGTTCGCCTATCGGTTTCTTCGGCCATGAAAAAAAGAAATTAGGTTCTCCTATTGGCTCCTTCCGCAATGAAAAGAAGCATTTTATTGTCAGTTGTTAAGTCTAACAAAGGTTTAATAAAAAGTTTGATTTATTTGCTTAGAAATAAGCACAAAGCTACACAATGGACTATCTGTGCTCTGTCAACCATGGGTATCGAAACCTGTTTTTTAGCGGTGTGACTCCACAGGCATATTTAAGAAAAAGAAAAGTGCTTATTGACTATATAGCAAGTCTTTCAAACGGAAGATGTTTCAAAGAGTTATTTTTCCAAAACATTATAAATAATATATAATTTTCCAATATATATTAATAAATAACAGCTAACAATAATCTATAGCTAATACACTAATTAAAAATAATTCAAAGCTGAATGTTATACATAAGTACAAATGAATCATGTTCGTTAAATTAGTTACATTGGGAAACATTAAAACATTACGTTGCATAAGCTGTTAACAGTGGCATCAAATCAGCTAACATTAAAAAATATTAATGCATGTTCAACAAGACACTATGTTTTTTGTAGGCCCGGCATGGCCAAGGGTGTTAAGGTGTTCGACTCGTAATCCGATGGTCGCGGGTTCGAATCACAGTCGTACCAAACATGCTCCCCTTTCAGCAGTGAGAGCGTTATAATGTTACGGTCAATCCCACTACTCGTTGGTAAAGAGTAGCCCAAGAGTTGGCGGTGGGTGGTGATGACCAGCTGCCTTTCCTCTAGTCTTACACTACTAAATAAGGGACGGCTAGCACAGATAGCCCTTGAGTAGCTTTGCGCGAAATTCAAAACAAATATGTTTGTTTGTTTTTCAATGCATTTTCGAAACTTTTAGAAACTGGTCAGTTTTTTGTTTATAGGTTCCTGTTGTCGTTATAAGTAAACATAGGTATTAATTTATCTTTTTATATTTATCAGATAGCCCTTGTGTAGCTTTGCGCGAAATTCAAAAACAAGCAAATAAACAATACGAAACATTATACACTAGGTAGATGCTCAGCATGGTCAGGTAGTTAAGGCACTCGACTCCTAATCTGATGGCCGCGGGTTCAAATCCCGTGACACAAAACATGCTCGTCCTTTCAGCCGTGTGGGCGATATATTGTTACGGCCAATCCCACTATTCGTTGGTAAAAGAGTAGCCCAAGTGATCACTAGCTGCTTTCCCTCTAGCCTTACACAGCTATATTAGGAACGGCTAGCGCAGATAGCCCTCATGTAACTCCGCGTGAAATTCAAAACAAACAAATACACACTAGGTATTCTTTCAACATGAAATAATTGGTTGTTGTTTTCTAAGAGCAAAGCGCTTTATCCATCACGAGAATTCAAGCCTCGGAATTTATCGTTGTAAGTCTGTAAGATTACTTTGGAACTACTGAGGACTAAAAATTAGTGGCATAATTCTATTGGTAAATTCCGTTGTCATGGAACAAGCCTGGTGACAACGTTTCGATAACCCATTGTGCCACAACTTCAAATACACAGTTAAAAGACGTTTCGATCTAGAAGTGGACACAAATACGTTAATCATAAACAGCAAATATCTGGAGAGTTTTAACACTGTTACCGTTTCAAATACTGTACTTAGGCCTCAGCCTGGAATACGAAACGTTGCAAGTATCAAAGTTTCTCAAAACAGGCGATTCGTTTTGAGATCAATGTAATCAATGTTACTGCTTAAATTTCAACAATATTCACTAGATGTCTCTGTTCTCGTGTTAACACTTAGATCCGCCCCGAGGGGATGCGAGTCCCATGATGCTGAGGGTAACGCCTGTCTATCTTCCTGACGTCAAATGTTACTCACAGTTTCTTGAATGGAAGGTATACAGCGGGAAGTACTGTGCATGTGATCTCACCGTACTCGTGTGCTTTTCAGTGTGAAACGCTTGTCACTCTAACCGGAACAGTACGACGGTCAGTCGAAACATGCCGAGACGTAAACAAGACCGACCGAAAAAGGTGAAATGTAAGTGTTATTGGCGTTAATTTCATGAAAACAAAAGCTTATGAAAATTGGTAAATTCTGTACATAATAATGCGAGAGTGAATATTTGTATCTTGGTTTACGTGATTTTGGTTTTATGGAACGTGGACTTACATCCGAAAAATTTTGATTCGTTGATAATTTAGATTTTACCAAATTAGCGAGTGCAGAACTTTGGCAGTCGTTACCTTTGACTGTTCGGTATTAGTCATGGTTCTGTGACGTTGTGGCGTGAACGGCGAGTCAGTTTAAACGTCACGTTACTTTCGTAAGTCGTTTTATAATCAGTATCACAATATGACGATTACTGCTTACTGAGAGCCTGTTATTTCAAAACAAATAGAGCAGTATATTTGATATAAGGTTTTCAAGTGACAAATTATTTATATTTACTAAAGAAACAAATAATTAAAACTTCTCTTTAGTAAATTTAGTATTTAAAAAACAACACATTAATAGTATCTTAACCTAGGCTTTAACTTCTGAACTATATCGCTGAAAGCTTTAGAAAAGTAAATATGGCTTATTCCGTCGGTTTTATTGACACGAATCGTGGGGAAAACTAAAGATTAAGGACATAAGAAGCACGAGAACATATTTTATCTTTAATTTAATTTTACTTGTATATTTTGATTTGTGGAGAAACCTCTCTTTTGATAATACTAACGTATGCTGTAGAAAATAAACAGCTTCTGGCATCACATATTTTTTTTTTTTTTTTTTGACCACCTAATAGTATGAATACGAACGACATCATACAACAAAATGACTGTGCCAGCACGTGAAGGAACGTCATCACGTTCTTCACGAGAATCTCTCGACAAGCCCTTTCTTAGAGTTAGGTGAATTCCATGAAGACGTAATCATGGTCTTCATAAATAAATGAGTTATGTATGTCAGTTAATATGGTTGAATTACAATTTTATTCCAGAAATAAAACTGTCATTTTGAAAATCAATTCAAAGTAAAAATAAGAACACATTCCAACAACGGTTTGCTGAGAACTTCGTGCTATTTTCGCTCTTTAAGTTTATTGTCAGCGATATTATTAACCCTAAACACATATTTCAGATTTATAGAATGAGAGTTATTAACCAAATTTTCTTATGATTTTAGTAGCTGTTCGAAAATTTCTCGTCTATTTGTTTCGTTTGCATTTCACTTTTGTTGTAGCACTGGTTTTCCTGCAATTCGTTATCAGTTTGCCTCAAAATTGTTCCAGTTGTAACATTTAAAACAGTGTAATGTGCTTTATCATTGTATGTATATTTCGCATATTAAATGAGACCAATAAGTGTTGTATCAAATATAAAAATTGTAAAGGTACGCTTTTTTACTATTATTAAAATAAACGTTTAGTAGCAATTGACCATCGTTGAGAATACACCATCTCTCTAATTATTTAACGAAACACGGATGAAAAGCCAGTGTCAAAAGACAAGGTTCACAAGTGGCGCTGGACAATGGTCAGTAAAACTCAGGACCTCGTGAGGTTGAACACCCGAGTTTTACTGACCATTGTCCAGCGCCACTTATGAACATAGCAGTTATCCTATAAAAACTGTGTTAGGTACTAATCTTGGTGCCATTATGGGTCGCTAGAAATAAGTGTAAAGACCTGTAATGTTTTGACGAAATTATGGGTTATGGACGAGTCACAACTACTGTAAAACAGTTATGGACATTGTGTGGTGTACGCTGACTCATATCTCAGTCATCCATAAACACTTTTATTAACATTAACAAACAAACCGTGACAAACGTATTACACCAGATGATTAACACATATTTGGCAAATGCAGGAACGTTGTCTTGAGTAAGAAAACCCAGATTTAAAGATAACATCACAGAAAGATTGCAAAGATAAACATGTTATGAGAGTTTTTTTAGAAAGTTAGAAGTCAACAAAAAAAGTCCAGAACGAGCCGTGAAAGAAAGTGCTACACCACAAGAGATTTTAGATGGGAAACGGGTAATTCTTGGAAAAACAAAACTTAGAATAATATTACATGTTATGATGAGAGAAGTGTTATTTAGATTTTAATCTTGTTTTCGGGTGGAAATTTCATTGGCACAGATACCACATAGATCATCACGTTTTAGACTTAATCATGAATTTAATTTGGGTCTATGAAGAACTCCTTGAGAAAGTTATTTCAAAAGAGTGTGTTGTGATTCTTGTCAGAAAAGACAACATTATTAAAAAGTTATGAAGCGATCTTCCAATGTGTCTCTAATAGTCGAAATATTACATATATATATATACACATTCGCTATCAAAGGCTCCTTCAAGGTCTAAGGACGTGGCTAGGATGTATCCTCAGTAAGTGATTAATAATGAAACTGTTTGCTGTGAAGGTGAACGGTGATAATACTTAGCTAAAGAGAAGCGACGGTTGATTATGTCTTCTATAACGTTGACAACACAGGAGGAGATTCATCAATATATGAAAATAGAAGGAAAACAGGTTTGTCCAGCTTGAGAATCATGGTTGTTTTCTAGATGAGCAACCATGGGGAATTTTATTTTATCGGGACGAGATGAAGTTCCATGCTGTCTTAGGGCAGATTCTAACTCTGAAGCAATGAGGTATAATATATTACGATCCACAGTAACTTCAGAGAGTTCAGAGGTTGATAGAGGTAAAATAATTTATTTTGAATTTCGTGCAAAGCTACTCGAGGGCTATCTGCGCTAGCCGTCCCTAATTTAGCAATGTAAGACGAGAGGGAAGGCAGCTAGTCATCACCACCCACCGCCAACTCTTGGGCTACTCTTTTACCAACGAATAATGGGATTGACTGTGACATTATAACGCCCCCACGGCTGAAAGGGCGAGCATGTTTGGTGCGACCTGGATTCGAACCCGCGACCCTCGTATGAACGCCTTAACACACTTGGCCAGACAGTAAAATTAAATATCAGTAAGGAGGTGTGTTAATAAATACGAAAATACAATTAAAAACCGTAAGTATGACAACGTTTAGAAACTGTACCAAGAATACGACATTGGAGATTACATTAAACAAAGAAAGATTAAACTGGTGGAAAATACGATCTTCTTCCAAATCGTGTCATAAATCTTGACAGAAAAGGTAACATTATTAAATAGCTATGAAGCGAATTTAAATGTATCCCTGATAGCCAACACATTATATATATATGTGTGTGTCCAGAAGATATAGTTGTAATGAAGTTTCTTATCGAATTATGTATGAGTATGCTGTTCATGTTATTTATTCAAATTATCTGAGGTGGACGGGAGCCATTATATTGTCTAAGTTTAGGGCATTGTCCTTCTCTGGTTGTACAGGTAATGTCTGTAGACCATGGCTTCACTCATGTTGACCTAGAATAGTCAATCATATGGTCGCGAGGTAAATGTGCTTTAAACAGAAACGTCTCACTTAATTTTTTCTAGAAGTCCCTACTAAGCCTAACTTCATCTTAACTCGATATGAAAGCGACGTTCTGACGTAAGTAAACTGCAAATACAACCACCGAGTTGTTGTCTCTTGAATGTAATATCATAATTAGACAAATAGCACAGCATAGATAGTCCATTGCACACCTTTATGCTTAATAATAAACAATACACAACAAACAAACAGCATATACTAGATGATTTATAGAAGGACATCAGGGAGTAGTGGTGTGATTTTGACATGACTGCCTTATGATGGTGATTATTGTAATGACTACTGTGCTTCATAGCTATTTTCAATACGTCCGATCGTGAACTATTGCGTGACTTGAGGTGGCGGTGTGAACTGTAAAGAACACGACGAGGCTCCAAGATCATTTTAATATAAAGTACCTAACCCCTGAATAAATCAAATCACAAAAGTGAAATCTGAAGAACGTAAAATGTGGTAAAAGTATGAAGATAAATGCAGTAAAAGTTGTAACTGTTTCACAGAAAATGAACGACTAATATTATTATAATAATATATATGCATATAACTGTCATGATAATGCAAATCGTACGTAGTTTATAGCATATTTGAGATCTGTATGCGTATCTGTGTAGTGATAGACACCCACCATTAACATTCATTAATGCTAGAGTGATCTGTTTTGAATTAATTCTCAAAAATGATTATATAATTAATTGTAATATTATTATGTGTTACATAATATTATGTAAATAACAGTCAACAAACCAATTTTTTAGAATCCATTTGAGTGCACTGTGTGCATAAATGTGAGATATTTATGAGCTGGACAGGGCCCATTTTATTATTTTAAACATTTAACTTGGCGAAAGATGTAGTTAGATCCTTATCAATCTAACATCACGTGACTTATTGTAGGTACGTTGCATTCACCACTCTTTGTAACAATAAGTCGCTTATTTGTGGCTGAGACATAGGCAGATAATTCAAAAGATGTATAACCGGTACTTTATTCATTGCAAGGATATAACATAGGATATGTCACTCACCCGTAAATATAGCATGGTTAGATCGCTAACGTATAAGTTTACCATGTTTTGTTTTGATTTGATTTGAATTTCACGCAAAGCTACACAAGGGCTATCTGCGCTAACCGTCCCTAATTTAGCAGTGTAAGACTAGAGGGAAGGCAGCTACTTATCACCACCCATCGCCAACTCTTGGGATACTCTTTTATCAACGAATAGTGGGATTGACCGTAACTTTGTAACGCCCCCACGGCTGAAAGGGCGAGCATGTTTGATGTGACGGGGATTCAAACCTGGGACCCTAAGATTACGAGTCGAGCGCCTTAAACACTTGGCCATTCTAGTTGTATCTAATTATACACTGTTATTTTTCTGAAACTGATAAAGAGAGTGTATATCCATTTTATTGGGCACTTGAAATGTTCTAAGTGGGAAAAAGGAAATGAAAACAAACAACGCACGTTTTAGATTAAGGCTCTTCGTGTGCCTTGGGTTATGCGACGTTCAACCCTGAGACATAGCCTCTTTCTGGTTCAATGCCGTTTATTTATGCGTTCCATAAATTCACATAGACCACAATGCCAGTCTGTATTCATCAGAAGCTTATGTTCGGTATTCGCACCTACATTACAAACAAACTCAACCATGCACAACACGGCATGTTTCTTTCATCAATTTCAACGGCACATATCTTTTCAACTATCACAGTTCTCTCTCTCTCTCTCAAGATGTGGAAGACAGTTTTATACAGTCTAGTCTACGAGTACTCGTAATTTGAACACGCTCCGTTCCGTATAAATTCACTTTTGTTTTAACTCAGTTGTTACGTAGTTGTGATATACAGTTATTTGTAATCAATTTCTTACCAAATTATGTATAAGTATCCAGCCAGCTATTCATCACCACTTACAGCCAATTCTTGGGCCACTCTTTATACGAACAAATAGTGTGATTGACTGTGACATAATAACGCCCTTGAGGCTGAAAGGTCGAGCATGTTTAGTGTGACGGGGATTCTAATCCCTGACCCGAGTCGAGCGCACTTACCACCTGATCATGCTGGACACAAATCAGGAAATGACGTAGTGGTCTACAACAACTGTGATAATAGTTTTCGCTTTTACCACCTGATCATGCTGGACACAAATCAGGAAATAACGTAGTGGTTTACAACGACTGTGATAATAGTTTTATTTTACAACTTGTTTGCTTCGGCTGGAATTTTATTTCCAATAATTTTGAAATAATGTAGCAAATTAAACTGTATTATACTTATTAAATATTGCGATAATTAAGCATTCAAAGAACGGTAAAAGTTGTTGTTAAAATCATTTGTCCAATTGTTATTTTCCAGTATTCTTTACCGAACATGGTCACCCTTTCAACCGTGGGTGCCTTATAACGTGACAATCAAACCCACTTTTCGTTAATAAAGAGCAGCCGAAGAGTTGGACAGTGAATGACCCTGGACCCTGGCTAATCACCTTCTATTTATAGTTCATCGCTTCGGAATTAGGAGCGTCTACCACAATTTGCTTCGCGCGAAATTCAACAAAACATAGTTTTCCAGTATCAAGGTGTTCAGACTTTAATCGAGGTGAAAATAAAGCCAGTTTACTGTAGAAAATAGAATAAACACACAATTTTACCGTTTCTGAACACAGACAGATAAACAGTTACTGCAGTTTACGTGATACGAGTCATAAATAAACAAAGCGCATTAATTTCCAAGTACAAACTACCTAAAAGGCACGGTATTCAAGTCATTAGTCTAAATGCTGAAATACAAACATTACTGTATAAACTTGTGAACACATCTGGAGTGTTGCCACAGCTCTGTTTAGTACTGGAATGCTACTGTTCTTTATTTTTTGAGCAAATTTAGATACTTTTATCTCACGTTAAAAAACTGTAACTGTTATCTATTTTAAATTAAGTAAAATGAACCACGAACATGTGACGTAAGTATTCTTCTTACGTTATTTGTTCTTCTTCTTGTCGACAGCGTCAGTTTGTTTCTGAATTTCGCGCAAAGCTACACGAGGTCTATCTGCGCTAGCCGTCCCTAATTTAACAGTGTAAGACCAGAGGGAAGGCAGCTAGCTAGTCATCACCATCTACCGTCAACTCTTGGGCTACTCGTTTACCAACGAATAGTGGAATGACCGTCACATTATAACGCCTCCACGGCTAGAAGGGCAAGCATGTTTGGTTTGATGGAGATTCGAACCCACGACCCTCGTATTACGAGTCGAGTGCCTTAACCACCTGGCCATGCCAGATCAATAGCGTCAAATTGTGGTACAGCAAAAAGCACTCACAAGATATTGATTTGATCTAAAGGCAGCCTGATTGATGTCTGTAGCATTTATAGTAATTAATATTAAAATATATATATTTGATATTTTACAATGATTAGTATATCCCTCAAGAACTAGTTTAATTTTTTGTTGCCTGTAATGTTTTGATTCGGGAGTTTACAACTTGCTAAAGCCAAGTACAAAGAATAACAAATTTTCATGAAATAAAAAACAAAATAAGGTTGAGATGTTTGATCGAAATGTTTTACATATAAAAAAAATAGCCAAATTAGAATAAAAAGGAGTCAGCCATGTAAACATGTGATACGTTTTACATAAAAGGACAAACTCTTTTAAGATGGAACTTAAGAGAAAATTAGTGAATACACGGCTTCATTTTTTATTTCAACTGGAACAAGCAGCAAGATTAATATGAAACGTGATACACATATAAATGGAGAGCTTGTTTCTGTTTCGAATTTAGCACAGAACTTATCTGCGCTAATTATCCTTAAGGTAAAAGATGTGGACCACCCACCGCTAACTTTTGGGCTACTTTTTTTATCAACGAAAAGTGGAATTGACAGTCAAATCATTACAACTCTATGGCTGAAAGGGTAAACATGTTTGATGACGGGATTCGAACTCGAAATCTTTAACCATCATGCCAAGTTTTAATTGTATAAATGAGTAAATAGATAAACATATTGCCTTCCTGGAATTTTATAGCGTTCACACACAAACTCTATATTTTCCATCTAACGCTCAGTTGTTTCCACTTTGTTAGAATCTAATGGCAGTTTGTGTATATATATATATATATACTCGCTTGTTATTTCAAAAGAACGCGTGATTTTTGTAAACTTTATTTTTGGTTATGAGTCGAAATTTTGAAATATTTCTTCTATCCACCGATAAATCTAATAATAACTAAATTGTGCAAATTCTGTGAGAAAATAAGGTAAAACGTAAGTTGAAATCTAGTGTACTGGGTAACAAAAATGGCTACCTTAAATATGTTATTAATTGCTAAATGTACGCCCCCACCCATTGGTTCAGTGGTAAATCTACAATCCCACGGCGCCAAAAATTGAGTTTTGATACCGGGGGTGAACAGAAAACGAATAGTCCGTCGTGTTTCTTTGTGTGTTTTTCAAAAAACAGCCAAAAAACCTAAATATTCAGCTGTTGTTCAAATATAATTAGGACTTTTTGTTTGTAATATTGTTTAACTTGACAAACAAAAATATGTATTAATATAAAGTTGTTTGAAAACATTCGTCGCACTTTTAAGATTTACAGTTCATAAGTTTTTATTTTTTTCTGGACAAATTATTTTTATTTTGATAAAACTGAAGGTCTGATAAAAAAGTATATGAATTTTTCTCCCTCTTCTTTACAAAAAGTTACAGCAAAATCACAAAAATACATTTGAAGATGAAGATTTTAAAAACTGTGCGATCTGTAAACAAGTTGATGTCGCATACAAACAAATATTACTAAGTTACTTTCTGAGAGTTTCCTTACTGTATGCTCGTCACATATAATAAACAAATAATGATTTTTGCTAAGTGCAAAGCTGCACGAGGACTGTCTGTGCTGTGCCCACCACGAGTACTGAAACTCGTGTAGCAGTGTAAGCCCTCAGATTTGCGGGGGGGATAAACAAAATTAAAAAAAAACACTTAAATATTGGTTGTATTGTGCATATATCTTAAACATGATTTTGCTTGGGTAAACTGAGGATTAACCCTAGAATTATCAATTGGAACAGTCTCCATCGATGTTTGAAAGAGTTCTTTTTAAAATATTTTCTCTCTGACTTATTTATAGGTTTATGACTTTGTTGGTTACAGGGCATGTACTAAACATATCAATCATACAAAAAAATAAAAGAAAATACTTCCATGTATATTATCTGGATATAAAATGAATGATTTTTTTGCCATTTGTCTAATTCAGTTCTTAAAAGTGATGGTCGTAACAGGATTAAACATGAAACTGTGGTCGTAATAGGCCAAAAACATACACTTATTCAGTACGAAGTAGCACGTGGAACCCCTAAACTAATGAACCGGATAATTTGAAGGTTAATTTTGTTCAGCGTCGTTCCTGTTTCAAGTGCCTACTTGAATTGAAACGTTGTTATAATCGCTAAGCTCTCTTCACATGGAAAGCCTTGATGTTTATTACACGATAAAACAGTATAAGACATCTTAACCAGTGTTTCCAGATAAACAGGTAATTAGGCACATCTGGGAAACCGAAATTATAAGATGCAGTAGGTTATGCACGAAGGCTATCTGCGCTAACCGTCTCTAATTATGCAGTGTAAGACTAGAGGGAAGGCAGATAGTCATCACCCACCATCCACCGCCAACTTTTCGGCTACTCTTTTACCAACGAATAATGGGATTAGCAGTCACATTATAACGCCCTCACGGCATTTTTGGTGTGACAAGGATTCTAATCCACGACCCTCGGATTACGAGTCGAGTAAATTAACCACTTGGCCATGCTGAGGCCCCGCATATTTTGAAAATAATATTACTTTTTTCTCTCACCTAAGGATTTTTTTTTTACAAATTAGGAATAAAAAATTTCTATCACAGTGAACACTGTTTCCTTATTATTATTATTGATTTTCAAGAGTTGATGATAAAGCCTATTAAATATCTGGCATGTTTTGTATTAAAGCATGCATTTGTATAATAGTGAAGACATTTTTAGGCAGGGTTGGAGGAATAATCATATATTGAGATATATCACAACAACCAGAAACATTGGTCAGCGCCGACAAACGCGGTCTCTGGTGCTGTTGGCGAAATCATATACAAAGCAGCAGAAAGGAATGATAACTGAATCTGTTCGCCACCACACGTGCTGATGATAAGACTGTTTACGTACTGTGTGCTGCTAGCCAAACGGATTCCGTGAGTTTCGTTTGATTTATGTTGCTTTATATATTCCTGGTAGAACCGTTGGAACAGTGTGATCCTTTCCATATTTTTGTGACCTGGATGACACTGGTCACGATTTATTCTGGATTAGGTGTGGTGATTTTAGCAGGAAATATGAACGTAATAAAATATACGTAATGAAAGGCTCGTGACAGAAGCATCAGTCGTTCAACTGACCACCTCCGCCTGCTGATTCGTGAACAGACTCGAAAACATTAAGGATAATCAGTTTCGTCTCTGTGATTATTTTTTTTTTTCGCTTTCTGTCCGTGCGTCTGTCTTTCTCTGTGTGAAACTCTTTAGTTTTGTTGTTGCTCTAAGTGTTTAAAAAAAGGTATATGTATACAGGTTTCTTTTTCAGTTTGTTTGGAATTTCGCGTAAAGCTACACGAGGTCTATCTGCGCTAGCCGTCCCTAATTTAACAGTGTAAGACCAGATGGAATGCAGCTAGTCATCATCACCCACTGTCAACTCTTGGGCTATTCTTTTACTAACGAATAGTGGGATTTACCGTCATATTATAACGACCCCACGGCTGGGAGGGCGAGCATGTTTGGTGAGACTGGGATTCGAACCCGCGACCCTCGGATTACGAGTCGAACGCCTTAACACGCTTGTCCATGCCGGGGCCCCCGCACACAGAATTATACGGCTAATTTCAAGAAACTAGCAAACCTCACTCAATGACTGTTTGTTTGTTTTCAAGTTAAGCACAAAGCTACACAAGAGGCTGTTTTCTGCCTACCACGGGTATTGAAACCCGGATTCAGGCGTTTTAAGTGAGTACATACTGCTGTGCTACTAAGGGGTCTCAAACATTGACTCCACGGTCAAAACTTAATCTGGAAGTTGCTTTAAGTTTGTCCATTTTTTCTTCATCGCCACACGCAACCGGTTGCAAAAACTGACAACTAAAAAGAAGTTTCAATCCATATAGGTATATACGTAAGCGTTCTAGAAGCAATGATTTTTTTTTATTTCTCTATTTTCGTCACTTAATTCGTTGATATAATAAACTGTGGTCTGAAATTTGGCATACCAATGTAAAATTTGGGTATGGAAAAATGGGATGTCCGAAAATGAAAATACCAAAAAATTAATCATTAGTTTTAATGATTAATTAACTTCTACCTGTCTTCCATCATTCACCATAACTAATCTAATTCTGCATTCACATTCTGAGAAATCATTTTCCAACACATCAGTTCAGGATATACAAGATAGCATCACGAATCAGATGTTCCAGTTCTTCAAGGTCTTTCGATTTGTTGTGGTAAACTTTTGTTTAAAAAAAAACCCAGAGATAAAAAATCTAAGCCACATAAATTGGGCGAACGAGAGTACCACTTGATAGGCCCTCCCATACCAATCCAACGCTCTGGAAAGGTTTGGTTTAAAAACGCTTTCAGAATTTGAGCAAAGTGGGGTGGTGTTCCAACCTGTTTGAAAATATCTCTTTGCAACACGCAAAGAGTTTCTCGTTGCTTTGGAGTAAAGAACTCTTGTAGCACATGTAGATACGAGTTTTCAGTAACATGTGGTTCGCCAAAACAAACAGGAACAAAATAAACATTAATTCAACAAAACTAAACGATAAAGTTATTGAACTTTATTTGTTTTCATTTCGGACATCCTGTATAATCACAATGGAGGCCATCTACTAATTTTATTACACATAGCCAGAAACAGCTATCTGACACATTTGTCACTTCTTTAATTTGTTCGTGTCTTTGATAATTAGAAAGTCTATTTGTGTAAAACACGTTTTTCATTATTATATTTTCTTGTTTTGTGTGTTTCTATGTTCTTTAATACAGGCACGAGTAAGCCACACCATATCCTGGGTTAAAACCAGGAAACTACAGAGAAAATGTTTCAATTCGGACTTGAAATTGAAATGTGGTAAATAAGGTTAACTTTGTTCTCTCCTCATTTCACAGTGGCTCAGAAAAAAACCTTAAAGGCTTACAATGCTTATACAGCTTTATACTTAACAAAAAAACAAACAATTAAAAAAAACATACGACATTTTGTAGTTCACCGTGAATTCTCTTTGTTTGTACATTTAACCAAGAGATTAAAAGAGTCAGTTTTGATCTATTAATAAATCGTCGCGTTAAACGAAACAAAATCAGAGAATGAACATTTCATCAAATTGAAACTTTAATGTTACTTTAGAAACATATATTATATCCATGGTTTTCGAAGCGTTCTCATATGTTGTTTGTGATCTTTATTCTTCTATTTAACCGTAATATAAAAGCGTTTGATTTTTACAAATGTGACCATTTTTTAGTTTTGTACATTTTATGTATCAAAACAAACGTTTAATTACCACGAACTCTTAATAATTAAGAATCTTTATGTTTTTAATATTATTCTTTTCGTTTCTCAATTACACGATAATGTTATACAGAGGTTCCACTCTGCAGTACCGGGACTTTTTTTTTTTTATGTTTACACCTAGACTTTTTTTTTTCAGAAACAGGTCCACTTTCACTCAGTTGAGTACTTCTACCTCTTTTGGAGAATTTCACTCCTGCTGCGACATTTTACAAACAGAAAAATGCACTTAAAGAAAAATCCACAAATATCTTTGTTTCCATTGAATATAAACATAACATAACTCTTCGCACACACATAGAACCCAGCATATCTTTGTGCTTCTACACTAACAACACATATGACAATTTGTTTGGTTGTTTCTTTATTTCGCGCAAAGTTACACGAAGGATATATGCGCTACCCGTTCCTAATGTAGCAGTGTAAGACTAGAGAGAAAGCAGCTAGTCATCACCACTCACCGCCAACGTTTGGGCTACTCTTTTGCCAACAAATAGTGGGATTGAACGTCACGTTATATAGCTCCCACGGCTGAAAGAGCGAACATGTTTGATGGGACGGGTATTCGAACCCACGACCCACAGAGTCCGGCGCCCTAACCACTTGGCTATGTCGGACCACTCATGACAACCAATTTTGAATAACCATCAGAATAAAGAGTTGGTAGTAACTAAGACTACACACAATGATTCGTGGTTCCAAAGAAAAACAAATAATCACTTCATAATTGAGTACACTTTGAAATAAACAACTGATTACTTCTTTAGTATGTTAGTGTTTGTTCTTATTTATAAACTGATGTTTTCTTTGGTTTGGATTTCAGTCTTTGTAGTTTACGTCTTTATCAACAAAAATAAGTCTTAAATAAAATATTTACCAGTTCTGTCTGAACCACTGGTTTGGTTGTAAAGCTATCTAACAAATTACCTGCGCTGCACTCATTGTGAGTATCGAACAACAACTTTTAGCTTTATCAGCCCTCTAGGATTAAATTACTTTATGCTGATCCAAGAAGGTCGTGACGTTGCTAAAATAGATTTGTCACACTTCTTGGAATCTCTTAATTTGTTATTATTCACACAAAATGTATAAATATTAAGGTATAGCACAATAAACTGGTTTCATTAAAAATTAAGTAAGAATTGTGGAAAGAAATGACGGAGTAACTAATGATTACCTGCTCACCACAAAGAATATATGTTAAGATATGGGAAACCAGTTCCACACAGTTTGCATGCGTTATCTTTCTCTCTTTTTGTGATTGTATATGCTACTAAGAAAATCAGTGTTTTTCATGGTTTTGTGAATTATAAATTTATACACAGAGTAACTGGTTCTGTATACATAAGCCCGGCATGGCGAGGTGGTTAAGGCACTCGACTCGTAATCCGAGGGTAGCGGGTAGTGGGTGGTGATGACTAGCTACCTTCCCTCTTGTCTTACACTGCTAAATTAGGAACAGCTAGCGCAGATAGCCCTCGAGTAGCTTTATGCGAAATTCAAAAAAATCTGTGTGCCGGCGACATAGTAGATAAGAGTATTAATTTGCCTGTTACGTATTATCCACTTCTCACGTTGTTTAAGAACATCTACTTATTGATGTCATGGTCCGATACATTTTGATAGTTTCAATTGCTTTGGAGTTCGTCAGCAAGTTCAAGTCATAGTTGTTTATCGGTCACTCTGAGACAACTCAAAAATTACAAAATAAGCACCGAGTTGTAAAATTTACATGATTTAATTATCAAAGTTGATGGTTCACATCAGACATCATTTGATCATTACTTCTGGACGCCACACATCGTTGGTTTAAAAACGATTATGTGCAATAGCATTATTACAAAAGATGTATTTCCCCGTATTTGCCTTTCTATAATTGTACTTACGATTCTGGTTGATTCGAGCCCCTCCCCCCCTCCCTTTTGGCTTGCAATTGTGGGCCTTTCAAAATGTTGCGCGCAAAATGCTTGCATCATATGATGACAATTGAAGGGGCTGAACTATTTTAAAAACTTCGTAAAGGTTTGCTTGTTCCTTTATAATTAAGCACAAAGCTACACAAAGGGTTATGTCTGCTCTGCCTACCACGGGTATCGAAACCCGGTTTCTGGGGTCATATTTACGCCATTGGAAGCTTTACTCATATACCCTAATCTTGTTGGTAAATGTTTTATGGACAGATCATGCGAAAATTATAGTTTCCGTTTGTGGCATATTTTAACGTTTCAACATATTTAGGCTTATTTATAATACAAGCAATAATGAATTTCTCTTTGCTACACTATTGGTTTGCACGCTAAAATCAGGGGGTTCGATTCCCCTTGGTGGGCTCAGCAGATAGCCCAATGTGGCTTTGCTATAAGAAAACACACACTATTGCTTTTCTTGTAATAGTTTGTTGTTTCTTTATTATTAAGCTCAAAGTTACAAAATGAGCTATCTGTACTCTACCAACCGCGGCTATACAAACCCAATTTAAGGCTTATGAATTAGTAATGAGCCACCCGGTGTGGAGAACCATGAAAGGTTTCTTTTTTTTATTTGTTGCTAACCACAAGGCTTTACATATGTCTACTTTACCGAATACAAAAGGTCAAGTGTTTAAATAATTCATATAAAAATTACTAAAATAAAAGTTGGGAAGGCAAAAAAGGAAAAAAAACAAACAATAACACAAAATTGCCCTGATTTTCCCTAAGCCAATCAGATATCATCTAGACTTTTTAAACTTTTGAAATGCCCCCCAGTAGCTCAGCGGTATCTCTGCGGACTTACAACGCTAAAATCTGGGTTTCGATACCCGTGGTGGGCAGAGCACAGATAGCTTAATGTGTAGCTTTGTGCTTAATTCAAAACAACAAACAACAAGAACTTTTGAAATTTAGAAGTTTTATTAATTGTTTCATTTTTAACATACATATACATTTATGTAGGCTATGCGACACTTTAATCGTAACTTGTTTCACTGTGAAATGAAGCGATTGGTAAACGTCTTACTTTATAGACCAGTAATGAAGTTCACTTTTAATGTGTGTTGGAATGTTTTGATGTAAAAAGGTTAAAGCGACACCTAGTAAAATAGACGCACCCGATTTTTTTCTGTAACAGCTCCACTGCCTAACAGATTTTAACCTTGAACATTATATGATTGTAAAACATCTGGGAAATGTTCTGCACAAATGTAGTCTTATCATGTAACGTAATATTTACGTGTGTGCACATGCAGTATTACAAATAACTATGAATGTAGTGATGAAGACGGGTGCAAGTTATAAAGAGTAATCTATTGATGCGCTTAGATTAGGTGTCATCTAACCAATCAGAAAATTCCACGTCACAACGCTAGTGGAAAGCCCATAAAAGTACAGGTAATCATACTCTTTCTAGTAGTATTAGTGTAAGTTCAGTTGTGGCTCTCAGGACAGAAAAACCACGTGATCATTCTAAGAACTGCAGCAAGACTGTTAATAATAGAAATGCTCGAGTTAGAAGCATGTTTCCGAAAGGTGTGTTAAGTTCTCATGACATGTTCTTTGTGAGAACAAATATTGTCAAAGACCTTGCTGTAAATACAGGAGGGAAATATTACATTAACATTAGTTGATATTGTTTCAAACAGCTGGATTGGGCGTTACCCTTCTGATTACGATCCATGGACTTTGAATTCGGGGATTCATTGCCACAGAAAGACCCCGCTATGCAGACTGAGTTCGCTACTAGAGTGGTGGTCAAATTCTGTGTTCGATTAGGCCAAAGTAGTTTCAGAGTTGGCGGTGGGTGTTGTTGAATGACTGCTTTTTCTTTAATATATCAGTTTAAAATGATTGTTTTTGTGTAGCTTTAAAAAATTTTTTTTTCAGCTTGTATAAATCTGCTTTCCATCTCATGCGTAAAAATTCGGGAATTTTTGCTGTAGTCCTTCCAAAATGTTGCGCTCAAAATACTTGCATCATGTGATGACAACTTCAGTTGAAGGGCTGAACTATTTTAAAAACTTCATAAAGATTTGCTTGTTTGTTTGTAATTAAGTGCAAAGCTACACAAAGGGTTATCTCTGCTCTGCCTCCACAAGTATCGAAACCCGGTTTCTATCGGTTTAAGTCCAGAAACATACCATTGCGCCAATCGGGGGTGCTTCATAAAGATAAAAATTATATTCCAAATACATCGGTTCAGTCAGACCTTGAATCTCCAAAACCCTCTTAACATCTTACTTGTGGATTCAGCCCCTTCATAGCGCAATCAGATTATTTGAAGAACAAGGTTTTACATGCAGAAATTCGAGGCGTTTAATTGAAAGAAAAATTTTGTCGGTTCAAAAATCTGTTTAACTTAACAATATAAGAGCAATTAAGATTTACTGTATAGATACAATTAAGATTTACTGTATAGATACAATTAAGATTTACTATATAGATACAATTAAGATTTACTATATAGATACAATTAAGATTTACTATATAGATACAATTAAGATTTACTGTATAGATACAATTAAGAATTACTGTATAGATACAATTAAGAATTACTATATAGATACAATTAAGATTTACTATACAATTCACTGATTAGTATAGAGGGTTTTCCTGCGCTCTGTTCACCATGTAAATACCAACTTGGCCAAGTGGTTAGAGCGCTTGACTTGTAATATCAGGGTCATAGGTTCGAATCCCCGCGACATCAACCATGCTTGCCCTTTCAGCCGTGGGGGCGTTATAAAGTGATGTTCAATCCCACTATACGTCGGTAAAAGAGTAGCCCAAGAGTTGGCGGTGGGTGGTGATGACTAGCCGCTTTCCGTCCAGTCTACCACTGCTAAGTTAGTGACGGCTAGCGCAGATAGCCCTCGTATACCCTTGAGGGGCATTCATAGTAAACCAAACCGAAATCACCACGGAGAAACCGAACTTCAAATGTTTCGTTGTTGGTCCGTAAACTTACCACTGACTCCGAGGGACCACTATGTTGAGAATTTCGAAAAATTAAAAACAAAAACACGTCTTTATATAAATGCAACGACAACAACTGATATTTTATTACATAAGGATCGGACCGATGTTCGTTCTGCATGTTTTCAAAAATTAGTGTTAATAAAGTGAGGGTGCTGTAAATGATATTAAACTAATGAAAGAAAAAAATTAAGTTTAAGAATTATTCATTATGATTAAACTTGAAACAGATTATGTTGTTTAACGCAAAGTCTCATCTCTAACCTTACTAATTATGTAGCACAAAGCATAGAATTTACAACATATTCAAGCAAAGCTAAAGCACGTGCCTTGCACAGAATGGTGAAACGAGAATCATTTCAAGCGAATAAAAAATAGTTATATACAATTAATTGATTCACTTTGCTTATTACAGGTAGTGAGTGTGAAAAGGAATTTGGTTAAGATATGTATTACACATCTTCGAAAGAATTGTATTTGCGTATCAGAGAGACAACTTTTAACAACTCTTCAAATGTTCTAAACATTTTCCATTTTTTCTACTAAAAGGCCTCAGGGAATAAGCTACTACCGCAATGTTTCCAGAAGTGTGTGGTACCTTCGGTTGTTCTACTTTAACATTATTGTTTTGTGTTAATTAAAAATACCTTCGTGTATTTTTTTTTTTTTTTTTTTTTGCATAGCGTTTCTCTTGACGACATTAACAAAATTCGAATATTTGCCAATTTGAAAAAAAGAAATTAAGTGTTTCAAAGATTTACAAGTTAAATTTCTGGAGGCATGATGTTGAAAGGCATATAGCGAGCTGAGCTGTTGGTGAATTTACTTGGTTGGTTGTTGTCAGAGTAACTAATCAGAATTTTCAAGTGGGAGTTTCACAACATGACTAGCCTTAGGGTTTTTGAAAATTATTATTTCGCAAAAGTAAAGACATGCTTCAAGTTCAGTATCATTATAAAGACGCGTAAACAACAATAACACGTTAATTAATAATTGAGAGACTGACTGTGAATCTTCATTAGTCAGTGGACATGTGTAGGGCTTATTCAGTATCACAATCATATCAGACATGCGCTTTAAAATGTACTTTAAAAAATGATTCTATGTTTGTTTTTCAATTTCGCGTAAAACTACTCGCGGACTATCTGCGCTAGCCGTCCCTAATTTAGCAGTATAAGACTAGAGGGAAGGCAGCTAGTCATCACCACCCACCGCCAACTCTTGGGCTACTCTTTTACCAACGAATAGTGAGATTGACCGTCACATTATAACGCTTCCACAGCTGAAAAGGCGAGCATGTTTGGTGCGACGGGGATGCGAACCTGCGACCCTCAGATTAAGAGTCGGACGCCTTAACCCACCTGGCCAAACCGGGCCTATGATTCTGTGTATAAACTGAAACCGAAACATTTGAATAATTACTCATTCGGAATTTATTTGCCTTGCGTTTTGAAATTATGGTTGTTGTGGTTTATCATTTGCATTAATGTTTTTATGAAAAAGATATTATCGTAGGGATATCCCCGCAACCTTATTTAAATGTAATTATCTTTATCGTAATTTATTTTTATGTTTATATATAACTGTTTTAGTTATTGTCCATACCACATATCATCATATTGAGAGAAAAGCAATATATAACTTAAGGTATTAAAAATGAATGTAAGTGTTATTCGATACATATATCAACTTAATATATATCAACGATGGCTACTTAATACGTGTTTTAAAATTCAAATTTTATTCCTTTTTTGTAAACAAAGAAACTGTTGACAAAAAAACGAATAAAACACCGATATCACTGCATTTGTTATTCCAGACTGTTGACAAAACGAATAAAACACCGACATCACTGTTTTAGTCATTCCAGACTGTTGACAAAACGAATAAAACACCGATATCACTGCATTTGTTATTCCAGACTGTTGACAAAACGAATAAAACACCGACATCACTGTTTTAGTCATTCCAGACTGTTGACAAAACGAATAAAACACCGATATCACTGCATTTGTTATTCCATACTGTTGACAAAACGAATAAAACACCGACATCACTGTTTTAGTCATTCCATACTGTTGACAAAACGAATAAAACACCGACATCACTGTTTTAGTCATTCCAGGCTGTTGACAAAATGAATAAAACACCGACATCACTGTTTTAGTCACTCCAGACTGTTGACAAAACGAATAAAACACCGACATCACTGTTTTAGTCATTCCAGACTGTTGACAAAACGAATAAAACACCGATATCACTGCATTTGTTATTCCATACTGTTGACAAAACGAATAAAACACCGACACCACTGTTTTAGTCATTCCATACTGTTGACAAAACGAATAAAACACCGACATCACTGTTTTAGTCACTCCTGGCTGTTGACAAAATGAATAAAACACCGACATCACTGTTTTAGTCACTCCTGGCTGTTGACAAAACGAATAAAACCACCGACATCACTGTTTTAGTCATTCCAGACTGTTGACAAAACGAATAAAACACCGACATCACTGTTTTAGTCATTCCATACTGTTGACAAAACGAATAAAACACCGACATCACTGTTTTAGTCATTCCAGACTGTTGACAAAACGAATAAAACACCGACATCACTGTTTTAGTCATTCCATACTGTTGACAAAACGAATAAAACACCGACATCACTGTTTTAGTCACTCCTGGCTGTTGACAAAACGAATAAAACACCGACATCACTGTTTTAGTCATTCCAGACTGTTGACAAAACGAATAAAACACCGACATCACTGTTTTAGTCATTCCATACTGTTGACAAAACGAATAAAACACCGACATCACTGTTTTAGTCACTCCTGGCTGTTGACAAAACGAATAAAACACCGACATCACTGTTTTAGTCATTCCAGACTGTTGACAAAGTTCGTGTATTATGCATGCATTGTTTGGGTCGTAAAACCACCGCGTTACTAATCTGTACTTCCGAAGTGTGTGTCGTTCAGTTCATTAAGACCTTTATTTGCCCTCACTAATACAGACTTCTATTGCGTTGTCTAAGTTGTTTCATGCTATTCGTTTTCATTATTAAACGGTTGACTTTGTTGTTAATATAAACTCCCAATATAAAAATACTTTAAACGTACTAAACTTAGTTAATTAATTTTTTATAGTAAATATTAAAACGGTTTCCCGTATTTTATCTTAACAAGGTTGATTTGAGAAACACATTAAGATTCAACACTGTAAGAAATGTGTGAGTGATTCTTATGTAAGTTTGACCTTATAAGAAGTACCCGACTGACAAGGTTGGCACAATAAAAATGCCCAAGTGAACCTTATCCAGTTTCGCATTATAAAAAAAATGCCTAAGTGAATTCTATTCAAGTGGAGTTTGTTTGCTTGACTGAATTTCGTTCAAAGCAACACGAGGGCTATCTGCGCTAACCGTCCCTAATTTAGCAGTGTAAGACTAGAGGGAAGGGAGACAATCATCACTATTCACCGCCAACTCATAGGCTACTTTTTTTACCAACGAATATTGGGATTGATCGACTGTTATAACGCCCCCACGGTCGAAAAGGCAAGAATGTTTGGTGCGACGAGGATTCGAATTTGTCAGTGACCCTCAGATTACGCCCTAACCACTTGGTTATGCCGAGCACTGTTCAAATAGAAATATCCGATACAATCTTATTCATGTTTGACAGTTAAAGAATTGCCTTAGTGAGCTTTATTATTATTTTGCTTTTTAATGCCAAATATAATGAGAAGGGTCTTAGGTCAAAAATATGCTAGTTATTTTCTGTTTAAAATTCTCTTCAGTCTTCATGTAAAATACTTTTCTATGAATATTTAAAGCAAGGTGTGTTTTCTTGCATTAGGAACAACATTATTATTTATAAATATCAAAAAATAATTGCATCTATTATCATAATACTCAGTTTTATATCTATTCTGAAAATGCACTCGCACTTGAACAAAAGGCAAATGAAAGGCCCTGCATGGCCAGGTGGTTAAGGCACTCGACTCGTAATCGAGGGTCGTGAGTTCGAGTTCACGTCCCACCAAATATGCTCGTCCTTTCAGCCGTGGGGGCGTTACATAGTGACGGTTAAATCCCACTATTCGTTGGTAAAAGAGTAGCCCAAGAGTTGGCGATGGGTGGCGATAAGTAGCTGCCTTCCTTCTAGTCTTACACTGCTAAATTAGGGACGTCTAGCGCAGATAGCCCTTGTGTAGCTTTGCGCGAAATTCAGAACAAACAAATAAACAAACAAGCAAATGAAAATTTATTTTAGTGGACATTTTGTACAATAACATATTAAAAACTTACCAAAGTTTTTAACAAAATCTAACGCTGGATCGTATAATAACATTATAAGTTTATTTATGAATGGTATGAAGTACATTAAAGTTTAGTCCTAACTAAACTAACGATAAAAAAACGTTATCAGTTTATCTTTTTATCACATATAGACCATACTGAATAAAGGCTTAACAAATGTTAAGCGTAAGACAAGTACATTTACACGTTTTATTATCTTAGGTTTATGGTCTCCTGTACTGTGGTAGAAAGTTTATATTCAAAGAGTAATTTGGCCGCTTATGTTTTGTAGCTCTCTTCTATCAGTGACTCTTTTGTGATACAAAGCTCTCTGAAACCACTTAGTTAACAGTAATGTTTGGATATTTTGCATTGGTTCTGTTTGGATTTGTCCTAGTGTCAATTTGCAATCTACTGGATATGGATCAAACCCAGTACTAAATATGGTCACATTTTCGGTCATGGGGTATGACAACAAGGACCATCTTTTCGTTAGTAAAAAGAGTATCCCAACTGTTAACAGTAGACGATATCGGCTGGTTGATTGCTGTGGTAACTTTGTCATGAACATAACCAGAATGTTTCAGTTGATTAACTTTTCCAAATTATATTTCATTGGTTTATTGTAGGGGGAACACATTATCCTTGTTGTCACACCTCCACGTGTTTTAGCCAAACATAGAAAGTTAACTTTATTGAGTTATACCTCAACAGGAGTTATTGGTAAAAAGCTCTTGGCACTGCTAGAGCCATGTTTAGTGTCTATGTGGGGGTTCCTGGAAAAAAACACGTTTTTTCACAGTTGATAAAGGAGATTTTATCAAACGGTAGCGACGCCAAGTCTATTGTAGTTCCTCTGTCGGCGGTGAAGTGAAACACCTTTTATGGTCTCACGAATCGAAGCTATGATGATTACATCACTTGTCACTAAGCAACGGGTCAACTGTGGTGAGCCGGTTAGCTTTGTTCCGCCAGTATAAAGACACGTACAAAGATTTAAAAAACAAAACATCCGTATTAAAAAACAATAAAAATGTTGTATATTATTTCCTTTGCTTATTCCACTCTGGAACCCACTTTAACTTAATTCGTGATATCTGTCTGTAGGTGTGTAGGAATGCGTGTACGTAAGTGGGCTGAGCTTATGAATCCGAAGATTTAGGGTTCGCGATTGCAAAAACATGGTCCTCGCCTTGGGGCTGTGGTTGCATCTTAAGAGTGATAGTAAAATCGTCATTCGATCAGACAAGATTAGACCAAGAGGTGATAGTGGTACCGTTTACTTCTGTTCACTCTGCGAGTTTAAAATTAGAAACGGCTAGAGCAGATGTTTCCTAAGTAGCTTGGCTCGTGTGTACATTTACAGTAGCCACTGTTTTTACCTGAATATGATTTTGTTACTCCATGAACATTACTGTGTTCCTGTGATTCCAAAGATCTTACTGTGAAAACGCGTACAGAATAATTTTCATAACATGGGCGTGAACGAGAGGATAAAAATTCAATTTCCGAAATCAAGATTTTAAAAGAAACTGAATATATTTTTCATCAAGTAACAATTTGTGTCAGAGAGATTCTCAGTGAATTTCTGAAATGAAAAGTACTTAACTATACTTTTACAATACCAGCTTCGTAATAATATTTTACTCCGCGAAATGTGAGATAAGTGTATTTAAATTATAAATACAAACACATCTTGATTAAAATTTTCAGAGAACGAATGCACTAAAAAAAGAGGAAGCCTTCACAGTTATCTGCTAGTTTTTTTACCTTAGGCGACAGGTCGCGGTGGAGGGGAATAAATATCAGTTACAATGTACTAGGATATTGAAAAAAAAACTATATATATACATTTCGGAGGTTCCAGAGGTTATGGAAATACAATATACAAATTGTGAGGTTAGTAAAAGAGTTTTTATTCTTCCCATGAACACCACCTTGCACTTCAACTCGTCAAATTCTGAGTCAGAATGAAGTCATCAATTCATAGATATATCTTGAGTACAAATACTTTTATGACACATCTAATATTTTGTGCTTACCAAAATATTGCTATTGTCTAGTAGATACAATCAGCAGGTTAAGAAGTATAATCAATATTCTTTATCCAGTACGAGATCGGCGAAAAAGACCGACCCTGAGCATATTTGGATAATACACACAAAACTTTACATTACGGTTTTAATTATGTTCATTAATTTTATGATGTTTTCAAATATTGTCTCCTTGCCTTACATTCATATGTAGCACAAGATAATTAAAAATTGTTACTTTAAAAAGGTATTCAAAAAAGTACAGGTACAAGGTGAACCAAAATGCAAAGATTATATTTTTAAACCTACAACTCTAAAGACTAAACAAACCAGGCCGAAAATAGTGTCTACATTATTTATTCAAGCTACAAGTTCATATTTTGAATCCATGTCTTCAGAAGTTATCATTTTCAGTCTGAATGAAATTATTGGTATTTAGACTTAACAGATTCTTACACTGAACTTGTCTAGTTCTAACGTCTTAATAAATATTTTGTTTGTCAAATTTACAGTACGTCTTTAACAAAATTAACTGAAGTTAATGAACCACATTTGAAAAGAATAAAACAAAATATTTTAGGCCAAAGACCTAACTTATTATTATTTTTTAATATCAACTATTTTGTTTCATTATGATAATCCCCCCAGTGGCTCAGCGGTATGTCTGCGGACTTACTACGCTAAAAACCGGCTCTCGATACCCGTGGTGGACAGAACACAGATAGCCCATAGTGTAGTTTTGTGCTTAATTCAAAATAAGAAATAACATTATGACAATTTAGTGTTTTTTGTTCTTGTTTGTTTTTTGTCTTTGATCTCAAGCGGCCATAATGGGAAACAGATGGCACTCAATTCCCTGTTGCTACTACAATATACCCCATTATCTGATAAACAATAAAGCTCTGGGTCACGAAACTAGAACTCGGTAGAAATATAAGATGTGTTGGTTTTTTTTAATATTCAGTTACACTATTGTTTTAAAGAGAAGGAAACTAGCTTATGACGAATTTTCGGAGTTCATGCAACGTACACTTCCAGTCAGGTCGCTGCTGAAACAAACAATTTTTATTAGTTGTATGAAAATAAATTATTTTAAGTTGAACGTAACGTATATAGTGTAAGTATAATAACCCGTAATAAATTTCTGCTGATTAAAATACCTGACTAGTTAATTGTAATCGAAAATTTATTTGATCTGCAGACAAGAAGAAAAAATTTCTAGGGTTCAATGAAAAGCCGGAAATGTGGTAATGACCACGTTGGGTAGAAGGGAGTTCATAGTGGCAGGACTCCAGATGTAGCGTGGGAATGAAAAGTGTGGCATATGCATCATCCTGACGCCTTTCTGTAACAGTAATATTTGTCAGTCGAGTTTCAAGGAATATTATATTGTTACATTCTAGCAAATATAATCTGATCACGCCTGTTACAATGTTTGTTGCGAGGCGTGGGTAAAGAAAAATGATTGTAATATTTTTACAAGGGAAAAAAGGACCAGTGTTTGTACTCTTAGACCTGATGAAGCCGCAGGGGAAAATGTTAGCTGGAATATTATTATTTTTTTGATAATTATCTGTAGAGTAAAAGACGTTGTTTTCAGGAAACTTTATTGTCTAAATGACTGACTCATTCCACTATTCGTCACAAAATTAGAAGGCCAGTAAATTGGCCTTCCCTAATTTAGCAGTCCAAGACTAGAAGGAAGACAGCTAGTCATCACCACCCACCGCTAACTCTTGGGCTACTCTTTTACCAACGAATAGTGGGATTGACCGTCATATTATGACGCCCCCACGGCTGAAAGGGCGAACATGTTTGGTGCGACGACGATTCGAACCCGCGACCATCGGAGGATTACGAGTTTTGGAGTAGAACCCCCCCCCCCTCCGATCAAGAGGTGGGAGGATTACGAGTTTTGGAGTAGGACCTCCCCCCCCCTCCGATCAAGAGGTGGGTAACTAGCACGTTAAAACAAGGATCATGCTACATTTCGGACGGATCTGGCTAGGCTAGTTTCAACCTATGTAATTACATTTCTATTTAGCCCTGCAGACGTTGGTTTATTCGTTGTCTTGATGAAAGATCTTACTTGTTAACTTTAAAGCTTTGGAACTGAAGTCTATTTCTGGTTTATTGTGTACTGTAGTATGAATATTTACTTGGTTTTTGTCTGTTTGCTTGAAGTTAAACACAAAATTACACAATGGGCTATTTGTACTCTGCCCAACACGTGTATCGAAACATGGTTTCAAGCGTCGTAAGTCGGCAGACACACCGCTGTATCATTGGGGAGCCACGAGTTTCTAGCTTGGTGGAGTTTTTTTTGTTTGTTTTTTTAGTGTTATAATGCTAGTAAATTATATTAGGTCCTGTTTTATCTTCAAGTATGAAAGTTCCATTAAAAAAAAAAGTTTTCTCCAACTTTCTACATCTTATTTGTTTGCTTGTTTATGGAATTTCGCGCAAAGTTACACTAGGACTATCTGCATTAGCCGTCCCTAATTTAGCAGTGATAGACTAGGGGAAGCGCAACTGGTCAACAACTCTCACCTCCACCTCCTGAGCTACTCTTTTATCAACGAATAGTGGGATTTATTTTTACATTATAATGTCCCCATTCTTGAAAGAGTGAACGAACATGTTTGATAGGATGGAGATTCGAACCCGGGACCTGCAGGTTGTGAGTAGAGCGCCCTAACTACTAGGGATATTCAAAAATTGAACGATAGATTACTGTACATTTATTTTACACACACATATATATAATAACCACAAATTTTTAAGCCAAAACAAAACATTAAAATTAAACAAAATACGCTGCATCTTTTAAAAAAGATCCTAGGGTACGAGCTACAACGTGGGATTATAAAATGTATCCTTGGTTTTGTAGGTGACTGAGGAAGTAGGACCCACGTTGCAGTGGGGACACACCATCTATCACTCTTAACCTCCAATTCGCTAGTCTCACATAAAGAGATTAGAAATTAGGAGAGCGAGATGTGGGTGCTCAAGCCCACAACGTCCCACCCACATCTATATCACCCTTCACTGCCTGCAAACAGTTGTGGGAAGATGACTGCTCTCCCAAGTTGAAATAAGAAAAAGATAAACATAGAACAATGAAAAGAATTGAAGTAAAAATAAAATAAAAAATAAGGTATTATCATTTGAGAGTAAGTAAGATGAAACTTACCTCTTGAAGCTAGCGTTCCTGCCCTTAGTATAGTAGAGGTACTAATTCACATGACATTGAACCACATCAGTATACTAAGTTTACTGTGACTGTCGTGCTTTTATATGCGGCTCAAGGAGTACACCCGCATAAAGTAGCACCAAATTCTTAAATGACCTTATTTGTAACTAAAAATAAGTAATAGTCATTTTAGTAAAATTTCTCTGATTTTTACATCTTCGTATTTGTTTAGTATATTTTTGTATTTATTACAGAATAATTTAATATATCTAGTACAGCGGTAGGTATACGGATTTATAACTCTAAAATCAGAGGTTCGATTCCCCTAGGTGGGCTCAGCAGACAGCCTGATGTGACTTTGCTATGAAAAAAACACACACACTTTATTAACTCCATTAACTATTAATTTTTGTGTCAGTATTTCAACATTATTAACAAAATACTGGAAGTTATAACACGTTTTACAATATCTAAATAACTGCGAAGTTATAATGTTTATAATAGATTAGTATGGCACATTACTATTAAAAGAGGGTAAACCATAAATTGGAAAGTCAAATTTTTTTCATTTGTCAAAAAATATTTATATCGATATCCTTTTTCTCAATTACTTTAGTTTTAAATTTAAATAATGTGTACCTGTGTGTGTATATACATTACTGCGTGTGTGCGTATATATAAATCTGTTGTATTGACGACCAGAATAATATATATGGAAAGGAAAATATTTTTAATGGTTATGAATTTCAACATTCAAAATACGTATTTAATTGTCAGCTGGCAAATAGAACGATACACATGCAAACAAGTATCTAACAAAACGGGTAGATAGATAAATTTCAAATATTGGCAAAACAGAAGAATTGTTCATGCAGGAGGAAAACAGTGGAGATTATTAACATCTCTAAACACCAGGTGTTTCAAAAGTAATTTTCTGACGACTGCTTTCACAAAACGTGTGGTCACAATGCTGCGAAACTCGTGCTGTGTGTTACGAGGACTGCACTACGTGGATTCTCTAGATATTAAAACCCATTCAAGCATATTAGTGATGTTTACCTTATCTTCTGGCTGGTCATATTGGTCTCCACAGTGAGTGGCAGAACGTTGTGCTGTTCGGTTTCTTGAACAAGAAAAGTGTCTTTTGAAGCATGTGTTACATCCATTCGTACAGAAACTAGTAATGTACGCATTAAAAAAGACGACAGTCAGAATTAGACCTTATGTAAACAACGAGTGAAAAGTAGCGATTGACCTGAATAGCCCGTATAACGTGAGATATCTGTTTGATTTAGGTTTTTAACAAGTTACTTGGTTGGCTTTTTACTATCTCCCAGTCTTCCTATTCGAGGTAGCGTTTTACAAGTCATTCTACTCTTACTGGTTATTTCTCAAATCATTATTGTATGCTCAGTGTTGTGCACGCATATTTCTCTCGCATATCACCTCCCAAATATATTATTGTACTTTTGAGTGCCACAATTAAAAAAAAAAAAAGCATTTGAACTTTAGGTGAGATATTTCCAAACATGTATGTCAATAGTTCGTTCTGGTTTCTTTAAATATATTTTATTCGGTACTTTTTAAATTATTATTCTGTTGAAAGCCAGGGTTAATTAAACGTCATCCACTGCATGCGGTCCTTACGCGATAAAGTTCCATCTTCATAGTACAATATATATATATATATATATAGAGGATAGACAAAGAAAATTGGCCCCCTTGAAAATGTTAAGTTGTTATATCTTTTATTAGATAACAGAAAAAATATGTCAAACTATATGTTTTTAGGACGCACTCGACAAAATATGTTCAAATATGACCTCTAATCCTAATTTTAACACTGGCTTTCGTGAATGTCTGAACTTTTCATAATCTTAGTTACATTTTATTATAAAGAGTGTCGTGCACGTGCTGTAGTTTATTAGATCTTTTTATTTCAGTTAGCCTACAAAATGATCAAACAAGTTTCTCTACAATTGTGGAGTGGTTAGAAAATATGCTAGAAATAAGAGGATTGATTTTATGGAATGGTCAGGTCAATCACCTGGTATCAATTCGACTAAAAATTTATGGACTGAGTTAAACCAATTAACGAAAGCTCGCAAACCAAACACAGAGGATGAACTTTTTAAAGTACTCAAAGAAAGATGGCAGTCAGCCACTCAGGAATATCTGTACAAACTTATTGAAATCATGTCACGTCGATGTGAAGCAGTACTGAAATCAAAGGGATTGCCGACTAAACATTAAGTTGTGAAACTAGTTTGTGTTATTTTGAGTTTCATTTTTACGTTCGCTTATTGCAGAGGAACTTGTTTGATCATTTTGTAAGATAATTGGAATAGAAAGATCTAAGAAACGACAGCAAGTACAGAACACTTTTTACGAGAAAATGTAACTAAAATCATGAAAACTTTAGCTAATTATGAAAACTAGTGTTAAAATTAGGGTTAGAGATCATATTTGAACAGATCTCGTCAAGTGCGTTCTAAAAACATATAGTTTTACAAGATATAATAAATTAAAAACATTTTAAAAGAGGGCCACTTTTTGTCCAGCTCCTGTAGATGTATCTATATAACATTAATTTTCAAACTGTCTCCTACTATAGTGATAAAAAACAAGTCCAACTCCTCATCTTTATAGACCCACTGCACAATCTTGCTTAAACTTCCTGTGACCACATTTTTATAAACTAACATGTATAAAAACTCCTTGAATTTTTAATAGACCCACCACACACTCTTGCTTAAAATACCTGTGAAGATGATTTTATAAACACACACATACACAAACGTCTAGAATTTTTAAAAACATTATATTTTTTCTCACCCCATAACATACTGTCCTGTTTTTCTTCTATTTTCTTCAGGATTATTTGCAACACTCAAACGTTTGGATATTTTTACAGATAAAATATTCGTTTTTGTGGATTCAAACAACCTTTCCACGAATAAACCAATAATTTCTTGCAATCGTTTTCAATGTAATTAACTTTAACTCTTTACTTATCCTCTTCTTATTTCTAGGAATTTTTTTGAATACGTTTGGTTTTGAATAACTTTGAATAAAGTTACTCTGCGTCTGGCTTGAGCTTCCCGCGTTTTTATTGTTCGATTTACAAAATCTCAGTTGCTGCGGAAGTTATCTGACTTTCGAAAGACTTAAGAAAAGTTTCAGCAGTATTCCGTTATTGTTTTCTACTGTTATGTCCGCTTCTTTAATCTGAAGTTCAGGCATTTACGAAAGCCAGTATTAAAATTAGGATTTCAGGTTATAATTGAACAGATTTTCTCGAGTGCATTATAAAATCGTATAGTTTGACATATTTTTTTTTCTGTTATCTAATAAAAGATATAACAACTTAACAAAATTTTCAAGGGGTCCAATTTTCTTTGTCTGTCCTCTGTATATGTATTGTACTATGAAGATAGAACTTTATCGCGTAAGGACCGCATGCAGTGGATGACGTTTAGTTCACTGGTCATTCACAACAATTGACTTAAGCGTAACAAGAATATTGGTAATTTAAAATAGGTAGTAAAATGTGTATATTCTTATGGAAGTGTGTATCAGTGGAAAGAAAGTCACATATGATGGCGTTCAGTACTTCGTATGTTATACTTTCCAGGTATTATTTATAAACTGAATAATCGTTTTTGTTAGGTCTATAATATAATCTAATGAAATACCTACATCACGTAAAAACATCGTTAATACGTTTTTGGCTACAGTGGCTCAAAGTTTTGTAGTTTTGTGTAATAAGCTTGTCTTTTCGCTTGTTAGAATGAAATTTATTAGTTGCATATATATTTGTCTGTGTGTGTATACATATATTCATAAATAATGCATAAACAGTAAATTTGTGTTTATCAATAAATAGCACACAAAATTTCATGTGCATTATGTTATGTATTTGTATTGTATGGCATAGTTTTTACACGCTGTCGTTCGTAGTTTCGACCTGTTGACCAGCAAGAAGACAGCTAGCCAGCAATATACTTCCATCCACTATCCACGCTAAGAGATTGGGTGTTGCTGTTGTAACGCACCTTAGAATGCTGGGAATATTTTCTAGTATAACATGGGTTCAAAACCAGGTCGCCAATTTCATAGTCTAGAACTTTACCACAAGACTAATTCGCTCCTACGTCATGTGCCGATGCAACACCAAGATTTGCTTTCTCTCTCTATTATTTAAACCAGATCTTATAGATTCCAGATGAGTTTGTGGTTTTGAACAGATTAACCGTTTATCTTCAGAAGGTTAAAAAAATGTGAGCTTTGTTTCTGCTATCAGAGTTGCCAGGAGCAGAAAAATGTTTGGTCGACGAAATAACAAATGAGAAGCAGTACATATTTTATCGTCAGGGTAACTAGCAAGCAGAAAGAGGCTTAGTTGTCGAGATAACATATGGAACACAATATGACTTCTGCCTTCGGGTTTACTAGGAAGTAGCAAGTATTTTTTTTTCAATATACCACAAGAAACACAATAGGATATCAGCCATAAGCGTTACATGAAAATAGAAAATAGTTTGAATGTCAAGATAACACATAAAATACAATATGACTTCTGCCTTCTGTAACAGATTTACTATTATACATTTATTTTAATATCTGCGATTGTTTCAGTTTGACGCATGTGACGTATATTGTTGGAGGTGTACTGCGCAAGTCCTGCTTGTTTTCTAAATTTGAAGAAGATTCTCGATATTAAGAATCAACAATATAGTTTTACAAAAACACTAGCATATCTTCGAACATTGTTGAACTTTTCAGAATCTAGCCTTATAAGTATATAAAAGCAAACCTTCACAAGACGCCAAGAGACAGTAATAGAATATTATTTGGTCGCTACAGTCAGTATACTATAAACTTCGAAAGCTATAGTTATGACAACTGCTTATTAATCAGAGAACTACAGATATCTTACCAGGAACGTTTATAGATTTCGCACGTTACAAACTTCAGAGAGTTAACTTCGGACGTTAGCATTTCTACAAGGATATTAGATATTGTCGTTAGGAAAGACTTACGTGTGAAGAATAGAGCTGGTTAGCATTGTCGTCCAGTGAAGTACAGCTGTGTATGAACATAAAAGTAATTTGGTCATCGTGTTCTAGAACAGATAGAATATAAAATATATTTGTGTTAAGAGAGAAAATTTTGTGATTAATCATTTTGGCAAATATCATAACTTTGATACATACAATTATCTTCTAAGTTGAAATTTCCGGCTGTTGGAAATATTAATACGTATTGTAAGTAACGTAATAAATTGGAGATTCGTCTGAGATAAATTATGATGCGTAACACTTGAGGTTTACTAGGAAGTAGAAAGTGTTTATTTCTCTATATAACACACAAAACACGATATGATTCCAGCTGTACGCGTTAAATGAGAACAAAAAATGGGTTTGGTTGTCAAGACAATATTCGAAACTCAAAGTGTTTTAATGTATTCACAAGACGGCTGGTATGGGTATTAAAACTTTAATTAAAATAAAACACCAACAACGTTTCAACATTCTTAGGTCATCTTCAGGTTAACAAAGAGAAGTTACTTTTGTCGTTCTTTGAAGTAGGAAGTGACGTGGGTTTATATAGATAAGGAATTACTTTTTTTATATCGCTGATAATTCGGTTCCATACTTATTTTATTTAATAACATGTGTTAATTCTTTACTCAAAGAATTATATAAAGAAAATACTATTCGAGTTTCCTTTCCGTTTGTTATTAAATGCATTGGCCGCTGAAACGTTGTCAAACAATTCTCACGTATCAAACGTCATCACACCTAGCTACCACGTTCAATATGTATAATTTTTATCAGTTGTCAAAAATTAGTTGAGCAGATAGAGGGCGTTCACCTAGTATGAAATAAGAAGCACGCGTAAATGATAATTGTATTTGATTAATGGTACGTGACAAGTTGTCATAGCGACGGTCACGTCAGTTCAGGAATGAAAACCGTAGGCGAAACATAGCCTAACGTTTCGCTATTGTACCCATCATTTGTTTATCTGCCTATAACTTGATGTATGTCTTTTTGGTGTTACGCCAAGTAGTTTGACGAACAAAGACTTAAAACCTGAATTAAATTTAAACGTACGTTATTTATTATTACGTATGTCCTGTGGTCATTCTATCTAAACGTCTTCAAATAAACCGCAAAAACTAGAATGATAACAAACTAATACAGCAAAACTTGAAAGTTTCAATTTAGTTTTCACTATTAAAGACGCATTTTTTATGTTTATAAGTAACGTGAAAACAAATAGCGAAACTTTAAATGTTTCGTTCTTAAATGTTCTTCGCTGTTCATATACCGTTGTTACTTTACTGTTACTATTTTAGTAAAAAGCTACACAATGAGTTATTTATACTCTGTTTACCGCGAGGTATCGAACTCCTAATATCTGTGTTGTAAAACCAGAAACTCACCGCTGACTCCGACAGCCGTCCACAAGCATCCACAGCTATAATCTCTTATATTTTTATCACACAGCGTAGTAAGTTATTGAACATCTTTATTATGCCTGTTATTGAGTCAGTATTAGTGTTTGCAAGGCTTAGATAGAAGAAACTAAGGCAATATTGTTTGAGAACTTTGAAGAATAAAGGTGTCTGAAGATTTGATTGTGTCAGTATCAGAATTCTCTGAAAATCAGCTTGAAAAATTCAATCCTTTAAGCCTCAAGCTACCGACTTGTGTCAGTTCCGGCAAGGGATCACATTTACATAATACGTTGGGACTACTGTCACAAATTAGTTGGATTTATTGTGGTGTTGATAGTAATTCTGTTTGGAATTTGTGTTACTCATGTTGTTAGACTTTTCTAATCTACTATACCGCGGACGCATGTAAACGTAGTGCATAGTTAGTGTAAAAGGTCGATGTGTTTAATTTTAAGTTTAATCCGTTATTAATAACTTCTGAAATCTGATTTAATATGATTTGATTGAGTTTTTGAAACTTTCAACTGTAATGATACTTGTTTAAAAATACACATGTGTAACAGTGACATTAAAATCACAATTTATAGCCTCTGCTCCTCTCTCCCCCTGGGTTACTGTATCATTAAGGGAATTAGTATATTTTATAATTAGTTTCTTATGAGAGGCCATGATTGGGAGGTACCGTGATCTGTTTCATGTTCGCACTGCTAACGAAAAATATATTTACTGTTAAAGCAGTACAAATATTTGAAATTATAGTAACTTATATCAGTCACTCTGAAACTTTATAACATTGTCTTACCACTAAGAACTAGTCAGGATAATACGAAGTCTTTCAGAGATTATTTTTGCTGTCATGATCCTTTATGTAGTCTTGGAACTATTGGGTTGAGGAATAATTTGTGAGCGTTTTTTCAAGTTAAAAAAATATATTCATAAATGAAACGTTTTCGCAAAATATTTCATGTCATTTGGTAGATAATTTTTTGCTCTAATAGATGGTGTGTTTGATTTTCATATGTCTTTAATTTTTGCTTTCATTTACAGCTCATTAAATGGAATGTCAAGTGGACAAAATCAAGCATTTTCGACACCATCTGCTTTTCGCATTTAATTTCTTGCAATTTCGTTTAAAACAATGCATACTATATACCTAGGTATTACATGAAATAAAGTATCATAATAAATGTTTTGGGTGTAATGTGTTCATGCATTGAAGTATTGTATAGTCTTGCATGTAATGCTTGAATGAAATTATTTAAAAACGCTCACGAATTATTCCTCAACCTAATATAATATGAGATTTCCATGCCTTAACAGCACATAGCCCGATGTAGCTTTGCTATAAGAAAGCACACACCCATACCTAGTATCGTTAATTGTACATCACACGAGTTGAGACATAATAACATGACGACAATTTATCTACAGGAGATTCACACTGAATCGTTGAAATAAAACTGAAGAAACAGTTTGTGTGAGTCGTGCATTGTTTCTATGTAGTAAAGACAAGTCGATAAAACAGTTAACTACGTTATCGTTCGAAACGATCGAGACGACTCTTGACATTTGATACATGTTTAGTCACTAAACATGATGCCGACATCGAACTAGTCTACTACAAGTACAGACTTCGCCATCAGTATCTACTGTAGAGATCGTATCACAGAAACAGACATTAACAGCTAAACGTTAGTTTGTCATGGAGTTTTAACCAATCCAACATTTACTTAGTTTTTTTTTTGATATTCAAACACTATTATTTATAAAGTTCTTTTTTCTCAGCTCCTACAGTCCATCCCCGTCACACCAAACGTGCTCGTCCTTTCAGCGTTATAATGTGACGGTCAATCCCACTATTCGTTGGTAAAAGAGTAGCCCAAGAGTTGGCAGTGGGTGGTGATAACTAGCTGCATTTCCTCTAGTCTTACACTGCTAAATTAGGGACGGCTAGTGCAGATAGCCCTCGTGTAGCTTTGCGTGAAATTCAAAAACAAACAAATAAACCTACAATACAAATGATATATCATTCCAACGGTATTTTTTGTTCACTCAGCTCTTACTACACAAGTGCCATATCATTTCAACGGTATCTTATTGTTCACTCAGATCTTACCACACAGGTGCCACATAATATAAACGGTATCTTATTGTTTACTCATATCTTACCACACAGGTACCACATAATATTAACTGTATGTTATTGTTCACTCATCTCTTACTACACAGGTGTCGCATAAAATCAACGGTATGTTATTGTTCACTCATCTCTTACCACACAGGTGTCACATAATATAAACGGTATCTTATTGTTCACTCATCTCTTACTACACAGGTGTCACATAATATAAACGGTATCTTATTGTTCACTCATCTCTTACCACGCAGGTGCCACATCATATCAACGGTATCTTATTGTTCACTCATTTCTTACTACACAGGTGTCACATAATATAAACGGTATCTTATTGTTCACTCATCTCTTACCACACAGGTGTCACATCGTCTCAACAGTCTCTTCACGTTTAGTTTTTAACTTGTGTATTTTTGAGAATCTGTTCAGCTTCCTATAAAAGTTAAATACTGTCATCCATGGATCGCTTTAAGTGGTAAACGTGAAGCCGTCTTGTAATTCTTTTGTTAGATATTCCATAATCTTGATGTTTAATTAATATTAAACTTATTGATCTATTAAATTAAATTATTAAACTAACCTTAAGCTTCAAAATCGTTTTTATTTCTTTGGTTTAGTGTTAGTGTCAACCTTATTAAGGTGAAAATTCCTTTGAACTTTAATATTTCACTTAACCTAGATTTGATCAAAATTCTACATTGAGCAAAATGTAAGTCCTATACATAATTAGAACTAAATTTATTAAGAATTGTATATGCATAAAAAAACCACGTAGTGAGAGTCTTAACAATGACCTTTTACACTAGAAATACATTTAAAATGTATGTCAACTATTGCCACCAGGCTTAATGAATTGTAGCAAAAATATCAATTATTTCCGGGTATATTCGAGCAGGCTTTCTTTACAGAGTAGAGACCCTCCAGGTATTTTGAGTTTTGTGGTACAATTTCCTCCAAAATATGACAAGTTGGTTCACACTTGAAATCACAATTTCGGCTGAACAAACACGTCATGACCTGTTTTTCTGTTGTTATCTCTTCACTTTAGTACTCAAGCTGTTGAGTACTTGTTTTACATTTTACTTCTGTTACTGAGAGAAGAAGTAATTTCAGTCTTCTCCTATCGTTTAACATTTAGTTAATTATAGAGTGCACCAGTTTCTATCTAAACTGGTTTCTGACAATGTAAAGGATATGTAAAGTACAATTGCAACTGGTTGTTTATCAGATTTTATTCGTACGCAGGAAGTGTGGTTTGTAATGGACATTTTGAAATCACGTCTTTTTTCTCAATGTCACAAGATAAATGTGATGTAATACTCCCACCCTACACAGGTATCTACATAACCGTCGGTTAGTCAGTTTGAAAATACTCTACCAACTTCGATCTGAAATTTTCACGTGACTCTTGATGGCCTAAATGCGGTTATGATACATTTAGGCACTAATCTGCTTTGTAAAGTGTATAAATTCACTGACAATCAGAAATTAAGAAAGATACATCACTATTATAAACGCTGAATATGATTGAAGAAAGTGTTCTGTTATTATATTATGAAAATCTTCTTGAGTATTGGGTAAACAGAGTGTTATTATAACCAGGCTTATCCTCTATTAAGCAAGTGTTTCTTAAACTTGATTGTGAAAATTCTGCAGATTTACAGACAAGAACCATAAAGAATATAAAAATTGAACAGAATTAGCATAAATAATATAACTCTCAGCTGTAAGTCCCCCGAAATTTAAGGAGTGAACAGACCACCACCAGTAACCTTTGTTTGCAAATACTAGTTATAATGATTATTCGTATATCGTGTCTGAACGTAGTGAATACTCTATAGTACAAAAAGGTCTCAATGATATTTAGACCTAAATTATTGTTTATGGATGAACGTTTTTCCGTTTCATTTTTATATATGTTTGTTTTGCATTTCGACACAATCATTAGTTCTTTCTAGTTTTATTTCTTTGAGAAGGTTGTAGATTGCTAGTAAAAGACAAACTTTGGATAGATGGATGAAATGAACAGCAGATAATAACGGTTTATAGTTTTGTTGTGACGACCAGCATATAAAAATTGTTTGTTTAAAAACCGCGCCCCCTAGTGGCTCAGCGGCATGTCTGCGGACCTACAACGCTGAAAACCGGGTTTCGATACCCGTGATAAGCAGAGCACAGATAGCTCATTGTGTAGCTTTGTTCTTAATTCAAAACAACAACAATCAAAAACCGTTTCAACCTGTTATTTTAAAATATTGTTTATTCAGAAACCGTGTTAGCCTATTATTTTAAATATTATTTGTTCAAAAACCATTTTAATATTGGGTTGAGGAATAATTCGTGAACGTTTTTTCAAGTTAAAAAAATATATTCATAAATGAAACGCTTTCGCAAAATATTTCATGCCATTTGGTAGATAATTTTTTGCTCTAATAGATGGTGTGTTTGATTTTCATATGTCTTTAATATTTGCTTTCATTTTCAGCTCATTAAATGGAATGTCAAGTGGACATAATCGAGCATTTTCGACACCATCTGCTTTTCGCATTTAATTTCTTGCAATTTCGTTTAAAACAATGCATACTATATACCTAGGTATTACATGAAATAAAGTATCATAATAAATGTTTTGGGTGTAATGTGTTCATGCATTGAAGTATTGTATAGTCTTGCATGTAATGCTTGAATGAAATTATTTAAAAACGCTCACGAATTATTCCTCAACCTAATATATTGTTTGTTCGGAAGCTGTTTTAATCTACTGTTTGTTGAGAAACCACTTTCTATTATTTTAAATAACATCTGTTCACAAATGTGTTGTTTTATGTTTATTTTTAGTTGTCGTACTTATTGTTTAGGTAATAGATTAAAGTATGAGGTTTATGTTTTTTGTATTTCGCGCAAGGCTGTACGAGGGCTATTTGTTCTAGTCGTCCCTAATTTAGCAGTGTAAGACAAGAGGGAAGGCAGCTAGTCATCACCTACCACTTAGTAAATAAAAACTGTTTAAACTGAATATTGTTTTAATATCAAACAATATGTTAAAGAAAAGATTAAACCATTCTGTGCTGAAAATGGTTAAAATTTTATCATCAATTAGGGACAGCTAACGCAGATAGCCCTTGTATGGCTTTGCGCAAAATTACAAACAAATATGGTGAATCACACCAATCTATCCGTAACGTCGCCTCAGTGTGTTTGTGAATGTATAATTCATTGGTTCTTTTGAGATGTTTGTAATTTCACGCAAAGCTACTCAAGGGCTATCTGCGCTAGCAGTCCCTAATTTAGCAGTGTAAAACTAGAGGGAAGGCAGCTAGTCATCACCACCCATCGCCAACTCTTGGGCTTCTCTTTTACCAACGAATAGTGGGATTCACAGTCACGTTATAACGCCATCACGGCTGAAAGAGCGAGCATGTTTGGTGCGACCGGGATTCGAACCTGCGACCCTCAGATTACGAGTCGAATGCCTTAACCTACCTGGCCATGCCGGGCCGTTTCTAGATGTACGTAAACAAAGTTATCGCCGAGTAGTCAGTAGTAAACGTGGGGATTTATAAACAATCATTGGTGGTGGGGACAGAAAATTTCGAATGGCTTTATGAAGAGGACGTTAAGAGATAGGTTTATTGTATTACTTAATTTATTCTTGTTTTTCAAATTCATGATAAAATTTTAACCAGTTCCAGCACAGAATGCTTCAATCTCTTTTTTCAACATTTTGTTTGATATTAAAACAATATTTAGTTCAAACAGTTTTTCTTTACTAAGCCTTGTTTTATAGTTTAGATGTTTTTGGAGAGTGTTGGCCACGTGTTAAAAATAAAAGTTTTAATAAATCATAATTTCTTTTTCCATGTGACAGGGCCCGGCATGGCCAGGTGGGTTAAGGTGTTGGATTCATAACATGAGGGTCGTGGGTTCGAATCCAGGTTGAACCAAACATGTTCGCCCTTTCAACCGTGGGGGTGTTATAATGATACGGTCAATCCCACTATTTGTTGGTTAACGAGAAGCCCAAGATTTGAGTGGTGATGACGAACTGCCTTCCCTCTAGTCTTACACTGCTAAATTAGGGACGGCTAGCACAGATAGCCATCGAGTAGCTTTGCGTGAAATAAAAAAAAAAAAACAAACCATACGACAACTAGCGTCAAGAAATGTGCTGGAAGCACAGTACTTACGATGGTAACACTTTTTTTTTTATCAGTAGGGTTAAGTTGCGATTCTTTATAAGTAAAGCCAGGTCATTAGTATAAATTTGTCAAACTGTTTAGCATTTTTCTGTGAATAAAAAGCCAAACAACACAGCTTTAGTCTTTACTTCGTGAGTTTATCATTAAACCCGGATGTTCGGGTGTACAGAAATAGGTTTGGCTGCCTGGGAAATAATTGGACTTTTCTTGATCGTTGCTTTACGGTCTGTGGATTTCCCCGGAGGATTTGGCTTGGTCCAAGGGCATCAGTATAATGATGCTTATTGAGTGAACAGCGAGATTCAGCAAGTGTTGATAACGAAATAGAACGTAGTCCTTGTGTACTCTGGATAGCAGTGATGTTATTGCAGAGCGAGGAAGAACTTATACGGTCGTGAAAAAAGCTACAACAAACAGGAATCTGAAACCGTCGAATGATATGTTCGAAAATCGGATATACTGAGCTTTTATTGCAATAGAAAAAAAACAACAACACGTGAACCTTTTAATGGCAGAAACATTGCAGTTTCTACAAAGTGGAAAACGTTATATTAAGTAACAGTAACACAGGCAAGAAATTTTAATACATATTAAACAGTAGAATAAAGACTTTGGTTTGAATTTCGCGCAAAGCTACAAGAGGGTTCTCTGCCCTAGTCTGCACTTTAGCAATGTAAGGCTAAAGGTAAGGCAGCTAATCATCACCACCCATCGTCTACTCTTGGGTTATTCTTTTAACAACGAATAGTGGGATTGACCGTCGCATTGTAACGCTCCCATCGCTGAAGGTGCAAGCTTGATTGGTGTGACGGGGATTAGAACCCGAGATCCTCGGATTACGAGTTCAGTGCCTTAACCACCTGGCCATGCCCAACCATAATAAAGGAAATGTTGAACAGAAATAAATCGTTGTCATGTGTGTGTGTGTATATATATATATATATATACATTAGTTACTAACTGGGTTATATTTCACATTTCGGCTTTCAGTTTTGTGTCGTCTTCATGGAAGTCTTGTAAAGCACTGTTTCTTGTGGTGGTAGTGTCCGAGATTCGATACCACCTTTCCTTGATAGAAAAGCAGGAGTGCAATTCGCTCAGGCCCGGCATGGCCAGGTGGTTAGGATGCTCGACTCGTAATCTGAGGGTCGCGGGCTCGAATCTCTGTCACACCAAACATGCTCGCCTTTTCTGCCATGGAGGCGTTATAATATGACGTCAATCCCGTTATTCGTTGGTAAAAGAGTAGCCCAAGAGTTGGCGGTGATGATTAGCTGCATTTCCTCTAGTCTTACACTGCTAAATTAGGGACAGCTAGCGCAGATAGCCCTCGTGTAGCTTGGTGCGAAATTCAAAAACAAACAAGCAATTTACCATTTATTTAAAATATTAGTAAGAGTTTTATAATTAGACTTGGGTTATTGTAGAAGGTATTAACCATGAAAATGGTTGATCGAACTTTGCTTATTTTAGCTTTGACTCATATTAAGAGGAGCTTTTTTTTTTTCTTAGAGCGAGGCTTTGAAACTGTATTTTTTATCGTTTTTGACGCTGTTAGATTTGGAGAGGACTTTTAATTCCTTTTTAAGGTTTTGATTTCCATGAAAAACAGCTGAATGTGTTTGCGATTTTGTAAGTGATTTATATGTTAATTTAATGTTAAATGTCACTGGCAGTGTAAAGAATCCTAGAACCTATAGAAATAAAATAACATATTTACAGACATTAAAATGGTCACATTTTTCAGGTTGAGGATGAAATAACCTTCTTGCAATGTTTATCCGTATAACTTTTATTTTAAGTTGGGATAATACAGGGTTTGATAGTTTACGTAATACAATGCATACCAATATCTAATTTGTTGCTCGTTATTGGGTCAGCGGTATCTTTACGGACGCACAACGCTAATGATCGGAGTTTGATTTTCTGCGGTGGAGAGAAAACCGATAGTCCGTTGGAAAGCTATGTTCTAAAGCATCGCCGATAGTATGCTGGAAAGCCATGTTTTAAAGCATCGCCGATAGTCTGTTGGAAAGCCATGTTCTAAAGCATCGCCGATAGTCTGTTGGAAAGTCATGTTCTAAAGCATCACTAATAGTCTGTTGGAAAGCTATGTTCTAAAGCATCGCCGATAGTCTGTTGGAAAGACATGTTGTTCTAAAGCATCGCTGATAGTCTGTTGGAAAGCCATGTTCTAAAGCATCGGCGATATGCTGTTGGAAAGCCATGTTCTAAAGCATCGCCGATAGTCTGTTGGAAAGTCATGTTCTAAAGCATCACTAATAGTCTGTTGGAAAGCTATGTTCTAAAGCATCGCCGATAGTCTATTGGAAAGCCATGTTCTAAAGCATCGATGATAGTCTGTTGGAAAGCTATGTTCTAAAGCATTGCCGATAGTCTGTTGGAAAGCTATGTTCTAAAGCATCGCTGATAGTCTGTTGGAAAGCATGTTCTAAAGCATCGACAGTTTAATCTGTTATGATTCAAGCATGATTATATAAACAGACATCAACAAAAGTAAGAGTTAAAACTGTTGGATCATTTTAATATTAGAAAGATCTATTTTATGTACATATCATACATTGTTAATATATCATATCTCTTAGATAAACGTATAGGTTCTGATATGTACACTGAGATTATGTATAGTGTTTCTTTATATCTCAAATTCAAGAATGTAATGTTTTAAAATGATACGCTTTATGGTTACCTTTATACTGTCTTGGTTTCAACGATTTTCCTTTTTTTTATTATTTCATCAACCACACATTGTAGAAGTGTTGTAAAGTATTCAGTAACATATACTTGGTTTTAAAGCGCTAGCATTTGGGACAGCTGGTAACAGATGCTGAAGTCATCACGTGACTAAAGGAACGAACTAATGTTCACTGGCGCATTTTCGTCTATCTCTGCAGGGAAAACCTCTCGGTATCAGCACAATGAGCGTACCAAGGGCCTATCTAAATGGTACTAGTTTTTGTTTGAACGAGCATTCCGGCAAATCGCTACAATATTTGAGAAATGTTATTTTGGAACGTAAATAAGACGCCTTTGTTGGTAACAACTTCTCGACACATTATGTAGACTAACTAATTTAAAACCGCACAGAATTCCATATCATTTTTTTTAAATGTATATCCATCTTTACGGTTCTTTCATCAAAACAATCGCATTCCATCAAGTAATACTTGTCGTATTAAAACCTAGAATACCATTTAAAACTTTTGGATTTTTAGAAATAAGTTGTATAGTATATAAAAAAAACAAAGGATTTGTTTTTATTTTAATAGTTTGAGTTGATTTTAGATTTGAATTTCGCGCAGAGCTACACGAGGGCTATCTGCGCTAGCCGTCCCTAATTTAGCAGTGTAAGGTTAGAGGAAAGGCAGCTAGTCATCACCACCCACCGCCAACTCTTGGGCTACTCTTTTGCCAACGAATAGTGGGATTGTGCGTCACATTATAGCGCCCCCACAGCTGAAAGGGCGAGGATGTTTGGCGCGACGGGGATTCGAACTCGAGATCCTCGGATTACGAGTCGAGTGCCTTAACCACCTGGCCGAGTTGATTTTTAACTTATAAACTTTAAACTTATCACAAGAGTTGTAATTAGTTGTAAATTGTATGCATTTACTATTTTTATTTGACCATGTACTCAACTCTAGCAAGATATTCATTTGCCACTAAAACCTAATATGTATTAGGCTGAAAATGAGTTAATATTTTTCAATGACATTCGGGTTAATCTTTCTAAACTAGATACACAAACGACTACTGTTATAACTACAATTTTCCCATGTCTGTTGAAACACTGCATTAAAACAAAACAAGGAGAAAAAATTTCCAAAAACGAAGTAAATTAGAAATGGCTGATATTATTCTTCCATAAATAATGCCCGGCCCTGCATGGCCGAGCGTGTTAAGGCGTGCGACTCGTAATCTGAGGGTCGCGGATTCGCTTCCCCGTCGCGCCAAACATGCTCGCCCTTTCAGCCGTGGGAGTGTTATAATGTGCGGTCAATCCCACAATTCGTTGGTAAAAGAGTAGCCCAAGAGTTGGCGGTGGGTGGTGATGACTAGCTGCCTTCCCTCTGGTCTTACACTGCTAAATTAGGGACGGCTAGCACAGATCGCCCTCGAGTAGCTTCGTGCGAAATTCAAAACAAACCAAACCAAAACCATAAATAATGCAAACAAGACAGCAGGGATAGCATTTACGTCACCACTACGTAATTGCACAGACAAGCATTAACATTGAGCAGTATATAACTATTCAATGAGTTTAATATATCCACTTTTTATCTGTTAACATTCTGCTGCACTGTGTGCTTCTGCTATTATGGCAAATGCCATCATTGCTCTTTTGTTTACATTGTTTTACAAGGATTGGTTTGGGCCATCTTTACACTTATTTTCTTTTTTTTTAAAGTTTTTCTTTACTTGTAAAACCATGATTTTTATAATTGACTCAATGTTAAATATATCTTTACGTGACTTAGTGAAAATAAAACCTCAGACTGTGGAACACATTTATCTAGACATACAATCAAAAAGTAGGTCTTCAAAGATTTTAGCACAATGGGAGACTGGTGGTTAGATTACACAACGTGCAATCGACGAGTTCAAGTTCGAGTCCCGTCACCGAACATGTTTGACCTTTCAAACGTGGAGAAATTATAAGGTTATAGTCAATCCTGCTTCTCATTGGTGAACGAATGGTCCAAACGTTGGCGGCTGGTTGTGTTGACTAGCTGCTTTTCCTCTATCTTATCACTTTCAAATTAGGAACAGCCCACGTGTAACGTTTGCGCAAAATGTAATAAAGAAACGAATATTTAGTACAACGAGTGTTATTTCAAAATATGACCTTCTTTTTATCGCATGTTATCCAGTGATAAGAAAATCCCAGCGGTATATATATCAACCGCTACCTAAGCAAACTGTTTTCGTCGTGTTACGTGGATAATAACAGCGTTCGCGAAGCCTGAAACCTAATCATTTTCAATTTTGTGATTCTGGTGTAAACGTGTTGGACAACAGAGTCAGTATTTTCAATTGAGTCAGTTTTTTTATAACAGTGACCTTGACCTAAACGTGATTTTAAATGAATGAGAATGATACAATTTAGCTTATTTTATAACAAGTAAACGTGATCTTAAATTGACATAAAAATTAATCAACTTTTTCAATATTTATCGTGATGTGTGAATGAACTTATGATGAATATTGATACTAGATATTTTAACGTGAAACTGACTCTCGAACATAGCACTTTGTAATACCAGCAATCTTCACCTGGAAAATGAGTGTAAAATTAAATAATTTTTCAAAGTTAGCTCTCTCTAATTTGTAATTATAGATTATAAGGGTTTGGTTTGTTTTACATTTCGCGCAAATCTAATCATGGGCTATTTGCACTAGCCGTCCCTAATTTAGCAGTAAGACTAGAGAGAAGGCAGCTAGTCATCACTACCCACCGCCAACTCTTGGGCCATTCTTTGGTGTGACAGGGATTCGAACGAGCTACCCTCGGAGTAGGAATCGAGTGCCTTAACCACCTGGCCATGCCGGGCTAAGTTATAAGGCAGGCAACTAGTTAACAGTATTCACCGCCAACTCTTGAACAACACCAGTTTGACCAAATAGTGGTGTTTGACTGCAACTATTATAACACAGAGCACGATTTTTATTATTATTACTGTGCAGTCTGGCACACTAACAACTGAACCACGACCAGCTCTACGTAACGATGACACAGATCTCAGAGTGACCCCAACTTCATATATTTTTATGCTGTGTATATATTTAATCTCAGTACTTTTTATCTTATGTATATATATAATATCAGTAATTACGTGACATCATGACGTAAGAGTTGCTAACAGCGAATGTACCCAACTGACGAAACAACACGTTATAATTATTTTAGTTAAGAACTAAGAACAGTATAATTACTTAAATATTGTTATTATGGGGTTGACTTTTAGTTCTGATATATTCAGGTAGCTTGCTTTAATCAGTAATTAATGTTAATTACTCAAACTGATTTAATGTCATTACCAACAACCTTGACTTTAGAATGACCTTTCACCCTAATCAGTTAGAATACTAGTTATCTCCATATGTCGTTAACATCTTAAGCTACTAAATTTGACCTTAAAGAATCTTTAAAACTAAGCCTATTTTGAAATAGGCGTGTTTTAGTCTGTATTTCAGAAAAAAAATTCCGTTTAGGTTTCAGAGCTTGAACTAAAATTGCTTTTAAGTACCAGAGTTTCGAAAAGTAATTTTGTCGAGATACTTACTTTTAAGATTAAGAGCTAGTTGTTTTTGTTTTTTAACTATTGATTAGGTTTTTTACTTCTCTTGAAATCCCGCACATCTTCGAACTTGTCAATTCCATACAGTTTAAACAACTTTTACACGTCTTTGATTCAATAGTATTTTAAAACATTCGTGTGTTGTGTGTGTGTATTTTAATGGGAAAGCCACATCAAGCTATCTACTATGTCTACCGAGATAAATCGAACCTTTGATTTTAGTTCTATAAATCTGTAGGCTTATCTCTCTCCCACTGGGGGACGTAATGTTCATACAAAGAAAAGAAAGGTACGATCAACAATACTGCATCTGGTTCTTTTTATAAAGTATTGTTTGGAACCAAAGTAAATTTATTTTGACATGAGTGTAGATTATGTGGTAAAAAAAGGCTTAAAAGCAATGCTGAAATGGTGGTTAGGTTAAATAGAAAAAGAAAAGCGTAAAAGCATTGTTGAAATGGTAGTTAGATTATGTAGAAAAGAAAGGCTTAAAAGCATTGTTGAAATGGTACATTATGTAGAAAAAAAAGGCTTAAAAGCATTGTTTAAATGATAATTAAGATTATGTGGAAAAAAGGCTTAAAAGCATTGTTGAAATGGTAGTTAGATTATGTAGAAAAGAAAGGCTTAAAAGCATTGTAAATCATATTATGTAGAAAAGAAAGGCTTAAAAGCATTGTTTAAATGATAATTAAGATTATGTGGAAAAAAGGCTTAAAAGCATTGTTGAAATGGTAGTTAGATTATGTAGAAAAGAAAGGCTTAAAAGCATTGTAAATCATATTATGTAGAAAAGAAAGGCTTAAAAGCATTGTTAATCATATTATGTAGAAAAGAAAGGCTTAAAAGCATTGTTAATCATATTATGTAGAAAAGAAAGGCTTAAAAGCATTGTTGATCATATTATGTAGAAAAGAAAGGCTTAAAAGCATTGTTGATCATACTATGTAGAAAAGAAAGGCTTAAAATCATTGTTAATTATATTATGTAGAAAAGAAAGGCTTAAAAGCATTGTCTAAATCAGTGATGGCGAACCTTTCAGAGATTGCGTGCCTCAATTGCGACCCAAAATTATTTTGTCTATCCGAACGTGCCAGGATTTTCATAAAAATGACAGTTACTTTCCAATAAAAAACCGACTTTTTGATGAGTATCTTTATTTTAAAAAAAGTCGAATTACAAAAGTTTAAATGAAACTAATAAATAGCCTTGACTTAAAATTTGTATATTTTGTCTTGAATTTTATTAAATCAATGCGATCTCTGCTGTTGTGAACACTCGGATAACTTGTTAATTGATGGTTCGTATTTTGTTGATTTGAGAGCAACACATGCAGCACTCAGTTCATCTGTAAGCTTGTTTCTTCTGTCTGATTTGATGAAATTCAAAGTTGAAAACAGCTGCTCACAAGCGTAAGATGATCCAAACAAAGTAAGAAGAGCTATTCCAAGTAATTTCATTGACTTAAAATTAATTGGCAAAGAATTCCACACTTTAAGAATTTCATTTTCACAACTCTGTGCAACATTTTCTTCCAAGATCCCTCCACACTCTATTTTCTCAAGTGTTTTACGCAGGGCACAGAATTTATTAGTCCAAGTATAGTTTTCCTGAAATTCTACATACTTCTTAGCAAAGATGCAGGAATCCTATCACGTGCCAACAATCGTGGCCTTGCGTGCCACCTCTTGCACGCGTGCCATAGGTTCGCCATCACTGGTCTAAATGATAATTAGATTATGTAGAAAAAAGGCTTAAAAGCATTGTTGAAAAGGTAGTTAGATTATGTAGAAAAGAAAGGCTTAAAAGGACTGTTGATCATACTATGTAGAAAAGAAAGGCTTAAAAGCACTGTTGATTATATTATGTAGAAAAGAAAGGCTTAAAAACATTGTTGATTATATTATGTAGAAAAGAAAGGCTTAAAAACATTGTTGATCATACTATGTAGAAAAGAAAGGCTTAAAAGTTTTGTTGAAATTGTAGTGAGCTGAGCTTCTTAGTTATGCTTCCTTTTATATAATATTCTTCCACAAGGGCGTTTATTATTTTAGGGATTCTAGATCTATTACAGTTTGAAATACAATATTGATGCAGCGTTGATAAATCAAGGATAAATGATTAGCTTATAAACAAACCGATAACTATTCGATTGTTAAATTTCTTGAAAGTTTGCCACTAGTGTTTGTTTTAAAACTTACCGAAAAAACACGAAGAAACATTAATGAAATCCCTCAACAGTGAACTAACTTTTCTTAAATTATGTGATTTCAGTTAGCGTTTTTATTTTTTTTCAACATGACTTTCTGCTGGGTTTTTTTACGTTTTAGAAAGTGAAGTTAATAAAATTACTTACACATTATGACATTTAAGATGTAACATGTTATTTTTATTTTGATATGAATATTATTAAATAATCTTTCGGTTTTGGGCCCGGCCTGGCCGGGTAGTTAGTGCACTCGACTCGTAATCTGAAGGTCGAGGATTCGAATCCCGGTCGCACCAAACTTGCTCACCCTCCCAGCCGTGGGGGCGTTATAATGTGACGGTCAATCCCACTATTCGTTGGTAAAAGAGTAGCCCAAGAGTTGGCGGTGGGTGGTGATGACTAGCTGCCTTCCCTCTAGTCTTACACTGCTAAATTAGGGACGTCTAGCGCAGATAGCCCTCGAGTAGCTTTGCGCGAAATTCAAAAACAAAAACAAAACTTTCGGTTTTCATTACAAAGCTATATGCTACTTAAATTGTTCCCTGATGTATTACCAATATGTTTAGGGAGATAAAATGTTAAAATTTGTTGTTCAGTTCTCCACAGCATACAGAACACAGATAGCTTATTGTGTACATTTGTGCTAAAAACGAACAAATAATTACCAAACTTGCTTTTTATGCTGTCATATTTGAGGCAGAAAAATATTTATCTCCAATTAACTCTTTCTGATGCAATAGTAATAAAGACATGTCACTTTGAATTATGCGTCAGTAAAATGACATTGACATTGTGAACTCTGAGATATCTATGAAAAACTGCGAAAAAACGTGAGACCCGATGATTGTATTGTCACAATGGTGATAGCTCGGCATGGTCAGGTGGTTAAGGCATTCGACTCATAATCCGATTATCGCGGGTTCGAACCCCCGTGGCACCAAAAGTGCTCATTCTTTCAGCTGTGGGACGTTACAGTGTGATGGTCAATTCCACTATTCGTTGGTAAGAGAGTGGTCCAAGAGTTGGCGGTGGGTGCTTATAAATAGCTGCCTTTTTTCTAGTCTTACACTGCTAAATTAGGGACGGCTAACCCAGATAGCCCTCGTGTAGCTTTTTGCGAAATTCAAAACAAACAAACCTATTAAAATATCTAGGCAATGGATTTGTGCTTGATTCGTGAAAAACAAAATATATGATACTGTAAACTAATTGTTTTCTCAGAACTCTTCTTAAAATGGTTTCTAAGTCGTTCTATATGCATTTATTCTGACTTGTGTTTTTTTTCCACTATCTTTGTATTTAATTATTATCAATAACAAACAAGATGTAGATGGAATTGTTATTCAGAAATATAAGAAAAAAAACATTTCCATAGAATAAACTATATTAAAATAAGAGATAAAGTAAAGTACCTTTAAATTTTTGTTATTTATTTATCAGCATACACATCAACTTATTTTGCAACAACAAATTTAAAATTTATATTCGTATATCAAGAAAATGTATATATCAAACGTTGGGATGCATTTGAATACAGCTTTAGGGCAATACAATAAAATGTATATATCAAACGTTGGGATGCATTTGAATACAGCTTTAGGGCAATACAATAAAATGTATATATCAAACGTTGGGATGCATTTGAATACAGCTTTAGGGCAATTCATACTCGTATTCGAATATTTTGGTGGGGAAAATTAAAGCATTCGTATTCGAAATCAATGGCATACGTATTCACTCAATGATTTTGTAAATATTTAATTTTGTAAGAGTAAATGTCAACTTTTGTTCTCAATAAATTAGACTGTCCTTCTTTGATAGACTGTCATTATTACATTCGCAACACGTTAATATCTTTTTTCAGAACAATCTTAGTTTCTACAGGAAACTTTCCCGTGGGAACGAAATCTCTACTGAAATGGAAATTAACACTTTTTTCTTTGTAAAAACAAACAACCATTATCACATAATACATTTGATAGATGAAAAACCTGGCTATCTATTTCTTATATATAACTATTGTAAGAGAGAACTATTAATAAACCTCGAAAAGAGAACATGACAAGTGGGTGTGGCAAAAAGAATCTGGTTTTCTAGTTGATGGTGACGTATCCAAAGAAAATTAAAGGCTATGAACATTATGATTTGCCTGAGCGATGACGATATTATAATAAGTAATTTGCGTTACATTTTGGAGGGGTGGTAAATAATCGCACAAGAGGGGACGCTTGGAGAAGAAAAAAAAACACGTAATTTCTAATAATAACGGAAATTCTTGTTTTGTTACTATACTACTTTATATAATTATGAGCATATGTACTATTAAGATATTGATTATTAGCCACGATTTTATACCGTACTAGTTGAACAGCAATAATTTAATTACATTTTGAATATAAGTTACTAAAAACATTGTAAAATGGCATGTAAATAATGCTCGTGACGAGAAAGTCAAATCAGTTTAATACTGTCCAACTAACTTAAAAGATATTGTATCAGATGATTATTAATCCAGTCAAGTCACTTGAGAAAATTTGAAGTGGCTATTAAAGTGCCTTCGGTGGTACCTGAACATTTAACACTTTCTTCTGCTGGATCTGGTCATATTAAGACAAGTTATAAATATTATGATCTGACTATTCCTACTACAGGAGAAACAGCTTCAGATCTGCTAACACATCTGAAAGTAAGCCGTTTAATATTTTTTATTAATATGTACTATATTATATGTAAATTATATAATATAGTATATGTAAACTAAAATTCTAATTCGTGTTGAATTGTATTTTTATTATATACTACATCATATAACAGGTATTTATTTATTATGATATATTTTTAATAATTTTTATTATAAACTGTATACTTCAACTAAATTCCTCATGTTCTGAACTATATTCATTCTTTTTATTATTACATTTGTGAGAGATGGTGACGGCTCATCTACATTTAGTGAATCAGAAGTTAAACTTTGGATAAAGCTAAATTATCAGATAATTTATCCGAATTTACTTCCTATCATGAACCCTGATTTTCCCACACGCTACGGCTTGTGGTCAGGGATGACATGTAAAAACTGGACCAAGTAAGTTCCAGAGTATCAGCCATTGCGTCCTACATTCGAAAATAAGTGCAAGCAACAAAGTTATTTGAAGGAGCGGCCAGAGCTCAATAGGTAACATCAACACTGTGGAACTTCACAGAAGTTGGATAATATAGATACTGGTACATCAAAACTCACAGCAGATAGCCCGATGTGGCTTTGCTATAAGAAAACTCACATCAAAACTCACAGCAGATAGCCCGATGTGGCTTTGCTATAAGAAAACTCACATCAAAACTCACAGCAGATAGCCCGATGTGGCTTTGCTATAAGAAAACTCACATCAAAACTCACAGCAGATAGCCGATGTGGCTTTGCTATAAGAAAACTCACATCAAAACTCACAGCAGATAGCCCGATGTGGCTTTGCTATAAGAAAACTCACATCAAAACTCACAGCAGATAGCCCGATGTGGCTTTGCTATAAGAAAACTCACATCAAAACTCACAGCAGATAGCCCGATGTGGCTTTGCTATAAGAAAACTCACATCAAAACTCACAGCAGATAGCCGATGTGGCTTTGCTATAAGAAAACTCACATCAAAACTCACAGCAGATAGCCGATGTGGCTTTGCTATAAGAAAACTCACATCAAAACTCACAGCAGATAGCCCGATGTGGCTTTGCTATAAGAAAACTCACATCAAAACTCACAGCAGATAGCCCGATGTGGCTTTGCTATAAGAAAACTCACATCAAAACTCACAGCAGATAGCCCGATGTGGCTTTGCTATAAGAAAACTCACATCAAAACTCACAGCAGATAGCCCGATGTGGCTTTGCTATAAGAAAACTCACATCAAAACTCACAGCAGATAGCCCGATGTGGCTTTGCTATAAGAAAACTCACATCAAAACTCACAGCAGATAGCCCGATGTGGCTTTGCTATAAGAAAACTCACATCAAAACTCACAGCAGATAGCCCGATGTGGCTTTGCTATAAGAAAACTCACATGAAAACTTATTTTTCATGAATGAACTGTGCTTGGAGATTTGGTGACAATACTGACAGGTTTCACACATGGTCAGAACATTGAGATTTACAACATGTGGTCCATATATAATTTAATTCTTGTCTCTGACCTGAAGACACATGTCCACACTTGGCTGACTCTATATGAGCTACAAAGCGTCTTCTGCTTTGCTGTGGCATTGGATCCCAGATTTAAACTTGACTGGTATTCCACTGGACCTGTGGTCTGTGGATCCAATCAAATTCTCCTCAACAAATAATCCTACAACCATAGAACCCAGAAAGGACGAAAGAGAAGATAGCTCTTTAGTTGTTGTTGTTGTTGTTTTCTTTGCTGTCTCCAAGAAATCAACCATCTTATCTTCAAAGAATACAGAGATCAACACCTTCATTGATGGTCCTTGGATTCATGAAGAAAGCAATTCTATAAATTATTGGAAAATCGATGATAAAACGTTCCAAACCTATTTCTATTATCCAAACGCTATTTCAGTATTCCAGCATCCACTACCCCTGCTGAGCGTCTGTTTATCGTCGGAGATAAAAAAAACAAACCAGACCTGATCGCTGTCACCTCACTGACAAGACATTTAAGATACATCAGTGGTTCGTAAAGATTAATGGACAAGTTACAATATTTATAAGTTTTCTTTAAAAATACAGGGTGTTCGGAAAGTCACTGTGCAGTTTTGTTTGTTAATAAATATATAAGTGCACAGTGCCTCTCCGAACACCCTGTATATTTTGTTATGAAACTGTAATTGTATTTTTAAAAATAAAAGTGTTGAAATATTATCGTCTGCTGTTTTATCATCACTACACATTATCTGATAAAGTATTCATGAATACATTACTATTTATTCGTATTCGCAAACTTAACATTTTTTTACTGTATTTGTATTCATAAAAAAGTATGAAGTATTTGTATTCGATTACTGATCTTCAGTATTCGCCCATTTGGGTGGTATATATACAAATTAAGTGGTCAGTTGTGTATCTACAAATTAAGTGGTTAGTTGTGTATCTACAAATTAAGTGATTAGTTGTGTATCCACAAATTAAGTAAGAGGTTTATAGTATATATACAAATTAAGTGATTAGTGGTATATCTACAAATTTTATGGTTAGTGTTATACCTACAAATTAAGTGGTTAGTGATATTCTATAAATTAAGTGGCTAGAGGTATTTCTACAAATTAAATGGTTAATGGTATATCGACAAATTATGTAGTTAGTTGTTGGTTATTTATTTTCAGGACTAGATACATCTACTTTGTGTTTAGATGGTCAATTTATAATTTTTAAATTACTTTTTAATCAAATATCTAATTTATACAAATATCAACCTATATGAAAACCATCTCGGTTTGGCCTGGTAAAGCCAGGTGGTTAGGCTACTCGACTCGTAGTCCGAGATTCGCTGGTTCGAATCCCCGTCACACCAAGCATGCTCACCCTTTCAGCCGTGAGGACGTCATACTGTGACGGTCAATCTCAATATTTGTTGGTAACAGAGTACCCGAAGAGTTGGCGGTGGGTGGTGATGACTAGCTGCCTTCCCTCTAGTCTTACACTGCTAATTTAGGGATGGTTAGCGCAGATAGCCCTCGAATAGCTTTGCGCGAAATTCAAAAACAAACAAACCAACGTATTGGTTTTGTGACGACGAACTTCTTATTAGAATGTTAAAATACCCAAAAAATTGACGAGAGCGTTTTTAACAATCAAAATGTTTCAATATTTGTTGTTTTGAAAAAAAAAGTAAAATACATGTAACACTGTGTTTGTGTGTTTTTCACACAAAGCCACATCGGGCTATCTGCTCAGCCCACCGAGGGGAATCGAACCCCTGATTTTAGCGTTGTAAATCCAGAGACATACCGCTGTACTAGCGGGGGGCTACATGTAACAACACTAATGTTTCACTATTTTTATCTCGTTGATGTACAGGCAAGGGTTAGTATTTGGGTCATGAACATTTCACTTTCTTTATATAACATTGTCATTTGGGTCCTGAACATTTCACTTTCCTTATATAACATTGTCATTTGGGTCCTGAACATTTCACTTTCCTTATATAACATTGTCATTTGGGTCCTGAACATTTCACTTTCCTTATATAACATTGTCATTTGGGTCCTGAACATTTCACTTTCCTTATATAACATTGTCATTTGGGTCCTGAACATTTCACTTTCCTTATATAACATTGCCTACTCTAATCGTTATTAGTAAATACTGCTATTGCTCTGTGCTATTTTTTATAAACCTTCTGAAATATTAAACTCGGAGAACTGATCTACACGTTGGAAAGAGTACACTGTGTTTGGTAAACACTTTAATGGCTTATTTCCAAAGTATACACGTATATTTCAGCGCATTTTAGGTCTCTGCCCTTTCTAAAAGTTAAACATTGAAAATATATGAACTAATTGTTTGTATATAGCTGTTTTGTGATTGGTTAAGTAGGCGATGGGGCGTGAGTTTTGTAATTCTTATCACTTGTTCCAACATGGCTTCTTTTATTAGCTTGTTAACCGTACGTCACTACGACTATTACTTAACATTATCGCGTACTTACTTAATGTTCTTATCATAGCCGGTTCTCTTGATTAAAACTGGCCAATCTGGAATCTTGTTATGTGCTTCTAGGCTGCGCCAGAAAACAATCAAACTATTTATAATTTATGTTCTTCAAAGGTATAATTTTGTTTTCCATTTTAGAAAAAAACAAACAAACATCCTTAAGTTAAAATCGTTTAAAGTGTATACGTATAATATACTCTAATTATATCATTATATCTAAAAAAAAATAATTTCTTATGAAATATGAACCAGGTTGAGAGTCGAACATGATGTAAAAAAAAAAAAAAATTCTATTCACACTGTTTGAAATGTTCTGCCTTCGACTGACAAACAATATTCCTGCTTGGAATGAGTGGTTCGTCCCTATCTGGGGGTCCTCCCAAGTGTGTCTGTTTCTTCTTCCCCCTCTGTAGTTTCTCTCTGTGCGTAGTAGTGATCCCGACAACCATCAAAGCGATCCAGGTATTTATAGATTGCAAAGATATACCTAACTGTCATCTTTCCTTTTCGGGCGTAGATGTGGTCTGTCAGAATATCGCTTTGAGTGGGAAATCCCTGTAAAGAATTCTGGGAAAGCACCGAAAGGAGTGATGAGCAGCTTAAGACAACATGTCGGAGATAGTAACAAATACAAGGTTGTAGCAACACATTTATAGCTATTGTCTATCTTACAATCAACACTATCTTATTATCAGCACTGTCGTTGTGTAATGATCGTTGTTATGTTGACGCTGACTTCTGTCTACAATGATCATAATCGGACAATTTCTACAGTGTACAAGATATCTTGTTCTCTTACTTAAAATGCCATACGAATTTGGCTTAATTAATGCATATGTGACAAAATTTAGGCACCTCATTTAGTTCCTTTAATAGAAACTCTTTTAGGACTAGTTTTGGATACATGTAATCAAACTGGTGATCAACATTTGTTTGCGAATGAAAGAACATTTAAACATCGCTGTTGTAATAATCAGATAAACCTTTCTGTTATAGGATTGAAATATTGTTATTATATAAACATTATCATAACTATGTTGATTTTACCTGAGTAATACTAGCATTTAAAGTCTGAATTTATATACCAGTATTCTGTTGGATTAGTTTATAGATTGGATAATGTTTTGTTATCAGATATATATCAATATGCTGTTGAGCTATCTTATAGACTATACAATGTTTAATTATCACATACCAGTATTCTGTTGGATAGTCTTACAGACTGGATAATGTTTAATTATCACGTACCACTATTATGTTCGACAAGTTTATAGATTGGATAATGTTTTATTATCAGAATACCAATATGCTGTTGAGCTATCTTATAGACTAGACAATGTTTAATTATCACATACCAGTATTCTGTTGGATAGTCTTACAGACTGGATAATGTTTAATTATCACGTACCACTATTATATTCGACAAGTTTATAGATTGGATAATGTTTTATTATCAGAATACCAATATGCTGTTGAGCTATCTTACAGACTAGACAATGTTTAATTATCACATACCAGTATTCTGTTGGACAGTCTTACAGACTGGATAATGTTTAGCTATCACATACCAGTATTCTGTTGGACTAGCTTATAGATTGGATAATGTTTTGTTATCAGATATATATCAATATGCTGTTAAGCTGTCTTATAGACAGGATAATGTTTAATTATCACATACTGGTATTCTGTTGGACTATTTTACAGACTGGATAATGTTTAGTTATAACATGCCAGTATTCTGTTGGACAATATTATAGGCTGGATAATGCCGGTATGTGATAACTAAACATTATCCAGCTTATAATATAATCCAACGGAATACTGGTATGTGATAACTAAACATTATCCAGCCTATAATATAGTCTAACAGAATATTAATATGTGATAACTAAACATTATCCAGTCTGTAAGATAGTCCGACAGAATACCGGTATGTGATAACTAAACATTATCCAGTCTGTAAGATAGTCCGACAGAATACCGGTATGTGATAACTAAACATTATCCAGCCTATAATATTGTCTAACAAAATACTGGTATGTAATAACTAAACATTATCCAGTCTGTAAGATTATGCAACAGTATGCTGGTACATAATAACGAAACATTATCCAGCCTATAATATAGTCTAACAGAATATTAATATGTGATAACTAAACATTATCCAGCCTATAATATTGTCTAACAGAATACCGGTATGTGATAACTAAACATTATCCAGCCTATAATATAGTCTAACAGAATATTAATATGTGATAACTAAACATTATCCAGCCTATAATATTGTCTAACAGAATACCGGTATGTGATAACTAAACATTATCCAGCCTATAATATAGTCTAACAGAATATTAATATGTGATAACTAAACATTATCCAGCCTATAATATTGTCTAACAGAACACCGGTATGTGATAACTAAACATTATCCAGCCTATAATATAGTCTAACAGAATATTAATATGTGATAACTAAACATTATCCAGCCTATAATATTGTCTAACAGAATGCTGGTATGTCATAACTAAACATTATCCAGTCTGTAAGATTATCCAACAGAATACTGGTACATAATAATCAAACTGTATCCAGAATTTCCATTTGTAAAGTACTAGTTTAATTTAAGATATTCATCAAAGTATTATTCTAAAGTTAACTAATGGAAAGGTATAATGATTAAAACTAATATTCTAATCAGACACCAAGCTTTTGATAGACAAAGTAAGGAAGACAGTAATGTAGGAACCTTATTCTCCATGTAAATTAGAGAAAGGTTAGTTTACCACGTGATTATCAACTTGATCATTCCACCTGCATCTCTATATTTTTTGGTTCCCTTGTTTCAAGTTATATAGCTAACCCTTGTTTCTTTATATAACGATATTTTTTTCCTTGTACTGTTTTGTTTAATCTCTCTAACAGAGAAACGTGTATAACAAGTCCTATAATGTTTGTGTTTAGCATAAAGTTTTGTTTTTTTGTTTCTGTTTTTTTTAATTTCGCGCAAAGCTACTCGAGGGCTATCTGCGCTAGCCGCCCCTAATTTAGCAGTGTAATACTAGAGGGAAGGCAGCTAGTCATCACCACCCACCGCCAACTCTTTGGCTACTCTTTCACCAACGAATAATGAGATTGGTCGTCACATTATAACGCCCCCACGGCTAAAAGGGCGAGCATATTTAGTGCGATCGGGATTCGAACCCGCGACCCTCAGATTATAGCACAAAGTTATTCAGAAAGTTAATCTGTGCTTTGCCAGCAGCGAGTATCAAACCCGGAATTTTAGCGTTATAAGCTCTCAGGCTTACTGTTGGGCCCCTGAGGGAGGTTATTATTAATCCCATTCAGTGTTCTACAATTTTCTCTTACGTTATGTAGAGGGAGTATTAGAAATTTACATGTTATAAACACAGGTTTTGTGTTCGATATTGAAACTTTTGCAATAAAACAACCATGTACGCGTTTTTATAGTATGTTTCTCTAAGTTTTTTGTATCAGAAAAAGGAACTGCGAATAATGTAACGATTTTTATCACACCATTTTTGATGGGATTTCAAGGGTTACCTTAATTTTGGGACATCTTTTTCTCTCTTATGAATTTTTAGGAGAAATACGCGAAGAGATGCATCGAATCTCATTTTCGATACTTATTTACATTTGAAAAAAAATCCTGTCTTTGATCAAGTAAGTTTGAAACGTTAGTGTATGTAGTTTCCTTAATAATATATTCGTATAAACAAGAGAAACGGACCGGCATGGCTAGGTGGGTTAAGGCGTTCGACTCGTAATCTGAAGGTCGCGGGTTCGAATCTCGGTCGCACCAAACATGCTCGCCCTTTCAGCCGTGGGGGCATTATAATGTGACGGTCAATCCCACTATTCGCTGGTAAAAGAGTAGCCCAAGAGTGGACGGTGGGTAGTGATGACTAGCTGCCTTCCCTCTAGTCTTACACTACTAAATTAGGGACGGCTAGCGCAGTTAGCCCTCGAGTAACTTTGCGCGAAATTATAAACCACACAAACAAACAAACAAGAGAAAAAAATAATGTTGTTTTATATGGTAAGCAGAAAGCCGATTAAAATGTTGCCCAAGATTCCCGAAGCACAGAAAAAACAGTTTGAAAATACCAAATCTTCTGGATTGTATCATTTGTTGTGAAATGTGTATATTAACACTATCTATACAGAAACTAGAAGTTTATAATAACAGTCATCACTACACGTGGGGTGGAGCTTTTATTAGGTTTACTCTCGCCGAAGCATCTAACTGGATTATATATTTTGTTTGGAAAAAAGTTTCCAAAAATCCTATCAACAGATTGTATTTTACCATCTTTTTTTCTTTCTTTCGCCTCTGTAGCAAATGTACCCCGCTGGTACAGCGGTAAGTCTACGGATTTACAACGCTAAAATCAGAGGTTCGATTCCCCTCAGTGAACTCAGCAGATAGCCCGATGTGGCTTTGTTATAAGGAAACAAATACATCTACAGATACTGTAGCAAAAAATCTATTTCTCACACGTATTAGAATTATTATTTTTTTCCGTATTGCAATTTAACAATGATACTTTTATGTTACTCAGAATATATCGTTGTAAACATAAAAGTTTTACGAATAACACAGACCTGCATTGGTATTATTGTGTTAAACTTTCTATGGTAACTGCTGTACGTTGAAGCCCAAAAAGATATCCATTTTTTTTTTAATCAAGTAGATATTTTTCACGTGATACGCACTGTTATGTAAGTGAACCATTTTCATTGAAATCGAGTCCTATTTTGCTATGCTTAAAATGTTAACAACAACTGGTTATAGATTTCTCTAGACCAATCGCAACGTGAGAATATTATCAATCATTTTAAAACCTACTAGCAACACACCAATGGAATATAAGCGGTCACCAATATTATTTATATCTCTCTATGTCAACAAGAGGCTATGTAAATGACCCAAACATATTGTTATATTTGTGGAAAATTCGTTTTAAATTTGATCTAGCAAAGAGGGTTTTTTCCTACCCGATTTGTAAAAAAAATCCTTATGTTATAGAAAAAAATGGAATATTATTTTGGAAAGTTGCGTGGCTGAATTATGGAAACTCCGTTATTGAAACTAAAATAACCTTTATGAAGTTTAAATTTACAGACCTGTGTAATAAGTCACCCTGAGGGACAGCGGTAAATTTACGGACTTATGTCACCAAAATACTGGGTTCAGTTCCCCGCGGTGGACGCAGCGGATAAGTCAATGTGGCTTTGCTTCAAAGAAAAACATTAATAGCAAATTACTAATCCCGATAAACCATGGAATCTCCAATCGTGAAAGACATGAACAATAAATTTATTCATTTTTAATTAATTTATTTTAATTTCGTGTTTGTGCAAGTGATTAACGGACACTAGATAATGCGTATGACGTTGAAAAGTATGACGAAAAACTTCAGTATTTATCTAACTTTCTGCCCAACTCTCTGTCCGTCCGTCCTTCTGTCTGCCTAAATGGTATTACTATTAAGTATACGTGTTTTTGTTTTGCTTTCAGAGTTTTCTCCTGCTTCTATTCAGTATGACCGGCGTTGTTTTTATGGTTTATAGTGTGGTTTCTGTTTTGATCTATATTAAACGTGTCATTTACCGTGATACTTGCTGTAGGCCTTTATTGACTGAGGCCAAACAGCAGCAACGTGGGTCAACTCCGATGTCAGATCAGTTTTGTTCTTTTACAGACGAAAGTTATATATGAGATATAAAGATGACACTCCCAATGTAAAGACAATCTCTCACACAAAAATTCAGAACGATGTTGCAATAAATACGATAAAAACACACACAGGCAGTAGTTGTCGACAAACGGAAGACTGGCCAAGTCAGTGTTAAAAGGTCATCACTAATAGTATGTCGTTAAAGTAGTAGAAAACAGAATATATACGTAGGTTTTGACACTGATTTCAGGTCAATGGGGTCAACAGAAACAAAAACAAAATGGCGGATGCTTAAATGTTTTTGTGTACACAAAATACTTTTTGTTTGTTATTAAGCACAGAGCTATGCCTCCCCATCCCCAAAGCACATCGGTATGTTTGCAAGCTGACAACGCTAGACACCGGTTTCGATACCAGTGGTGCGTACAGAATAGATAGTCCATTGAGTAGCATTGTGCTTAGCATCAACAAAAGACACAATGTTACAGAATAAACTATCTGTGCTGTACCAATCAAGTATGTCGAATCCGATTTTGAGAGGCAAGATACGTCTGTATATTCAAATAGTTTTACATTGAAAAATCGTTGGACCACATTAACTCAACGAGACTTACGTACAGTTTAATTTTTAATTAGTATTTTGACTCTCTTAGGGTATTTTATTACAAAACGAATCTACCACTAAAAAGTGAAATGAAAAACGTGATAATTTCCCTACCATGTATCAAAATGTCAAATGTGCAATTTTGGGTGACCTGGTATTGCTGTCCGCTAATTAAGGCACTCGACTCTCACGCTGAGGGTCACGGGTTCGAATCCCCGTCATCAAACATGCTCGCGATTTCAGCCGTGGAGGATTTATAATGTGTCAGTCAAGAGGTGGCGGTGTTGACTAGCTGTCTTCCCTTTAGCCTATCACTGCTAAGTTATAGATGGCTTCGCGCAAAATTCAAACTAATTTTTAGTTTGCGAACTAGCTTTTAACAGGAAAAACTGTTTCATTAAATATCAAGAATATTCTGTGAAAAGGTTCAACAAAGGTCAATGAGGCAAATGGAATTGTGAATATAAGAGGTGAATTTGATTTGTTTTTGGCCCGGCATGGGCAGGTGGATTAAGGCGTTCGACTCATAATCTGAAATCTGAAAGTTGCGGATTCGAATCCCCGTCACACCAAACATGCTCGCCATTTCAACAGTGGGGGCGTTATAATGTGACAGTCAATCCCACAATTCGTTAGTAAAAGAGTAGTTCAAGAGTTGGCGGCGAGTGGTAATGACTAGCCGCTTTCCCTCTAGTCTTACATTACTAAATTAGAGACGGCTAGCGCAGATGGCCCTCGTGTAGCTTTGCGAGAAATTAAAAAAAAAATCATTGTTTGTGTCAAGTTAAGCACAAAGCTACAGTATTGGTTATCTATTCTCTGCCAACCACGGGTATCTAAACCCGGTTTCTTGTTAATTTCACTCTTCTTGAAATACTCTTGATGCTATAAAGGTCGCTTTAAGTTACCAGTTTGTTATTGTACTTGTCTTGGATCGTTTTTCTAATTTATGTATTTTTATTTTTTATATTAATCATTATTTAGTTTTCATTTCTTTGGGTATAATAAAATCAAGGCCAATAGGTATTATTATGTATAATAATAATATTTTAAAATAAAAACTATTGGTAATAAACAGGCGTAATAATAAACTGGTCATTCAGAATGGTCTTTGAAACGAAATTCATTTCATGCATGTGACAGGATTTAAACACTTAATAAATAGTCTAAATACAACTTTTATATTCACAATACTACATCGTTTTATCATACTGATCTTCGTCTCGCTATTTTCACTCCTTCACAAAGTGTATTACTTCGATATTTCTGTGGGTCATGTGGTACAACACGCACATATTTTTCTGTTAAAATAATCCCTTCAACACTTGGATTTGGCATTGTGGCAAGTTATGTGTGTGTATTTTCTTATAGCAAAGCCACATCGGGCTATCTGCTGAGTCCACCGAGCGGAATCGAACCCCCTGATTTTAGGGTTGTAAATCTGTAGACTTACCGTTGTACCAGCGGGGAACTGGCAAAGGATGTTGGCATTTTTATTTTTCAATATGTGTTTCCTTTTTTTTTTTTCAAAACCAATACTGTAAAAAGTGAAGATAGTCAAATAAAGTAAACTACGTGAAATGTTTCAATGGTTAGAATTTGTCGGTCGTGTTAAAATTAATTTATACAATTATCTTATTTGCATTTGCAAAAAATATTTTTTGTTCACAATAGCGCCCTTCCAGACATAATGTAAAATTCCCGTATTGAGTTTCTGTTGAACCCACAGATGTGCAATAATTCAGATGTTCGATCACTGGTCTTTCCAGTCCTCTTTTGTACTACCAAAACAAAATGGCGACAAAAATTATTCCATTAGCCAATTTTTTCACACAAAGCTTATTTCTTGTTTAAATATTTGATCGTGTCTCTCTAGCCGTGATAACTGTTTGACAACGCCGTGACGAAGAGTGCACGAAGGACTGAATGGATGCATGGGTGAGCTCTAGACGTCACGTTACGTTAAGGCTTCCTGCTGTTTCAAGGTGTTTCTCGGTTTCTTCTTATGTAATTTGTTACCCATTACCTTACAGTAATTTTCGAAAGGGTTGAGATCTGGGTTGTTGCCCGAACAGAGCAATGTTTTGACCCTTTTCCTACAAAAAACGTCTTTCACATGAAGCAATGAAATAAAACCTGTTATGGCTTTTCATTGAGTTAAATTTCCTTTAACTTCATGTCTCTCAGTAAGGACCTCCATTTATAGCTAAAAAAAAGCCCATATAGATGCAGATGGAATAACTAGACATTATACCATCACCCGTGAAATACTTGTACCTATACGTGTTAGGGATTTAAAAATAAAATAAAAACAACGATTCCGAGAACACTGTGGAAAGATTTAGATTTATTGTATCATAAATTTTTTCATCACTTTATTTAGATATATTTCTCCCTCGTCGTTTTGTTGGTTATTTTGTTTTATTTTTACAATTTCGCGCAAAGCCACACAAGGGCTATCTGCTCTAGCCGTCCCTAATTTAGCAGCGTAAGATTAGAGGGAAGGCAGCTAGTCGTCACCACCCATCGCCAACGAATAGTAGGATTAACCGTCACATTATAACACCTCTACATCTGAAAGAACGCGCATGTTTGGTGTGACTGGGATTCGATGCCGCAGCCCTCGGATTACGAGTCGAGCACCCTAATCACGTGGACATGCTAGTTATTTAGTAAGATATACTTCAATTTTTTGTATGTTAATGGTAACCTGTAGCATTACTACAACAACAGAAATTATAAGTATCAGTTATCCCAAGTTGAAAGTCATGTTCAGGGTCATGTGGTATTTGAGGAATGTCAGTTGCAGCTTGATGGATATTAATAGTGTTAATGATGATGATGGAAAATAGCGAAAATTGATTATATCTTGTAACATACAAGCAAATTTCCTGGTTAGAAAAGTTTAGGGTTTTTCGAAGATCACTGTAGATCGAGAAGTTTAGGCTTATTTTTAGGTTGATGAAATAGTTTGTTGAGTGATATTTCAATGGGTCGAAACATTCGTGTTCCTAAACATAGTTGCCAGTTCTCGTATTTTTGTTATTATGGAAAAATATTTAGGAGCCGTGAGATAAATGTTAATTTAAAACCTTTATAAGTACTTTGCAGAGAAACCCTTGAATTAGAAACATCTGTGGTTAGGAATCTTCTTGATGTCCTATTGTTTATGGCTCGACATGGGCAAGTGGTTAAGGTACTCGACTCCTAATCTAAGGGTCACGAGTTCGAAACCCTGTCAAACCAAACATGCTAGCCCTTTCAGCCGTGGGGGCGTTGTAATGTTATGGTCAATCCCACTATTCGTTGATAAAAGAGTAACCCAAGAGTTGGCGGTGGGTGGTGATGAATAGCTGCTTTCTTTCTAGTCTTGCACTGCTAAATTAGGGACGGCTAGAGCAGATAGCCCTCGCGTAGCTTTGCGCAAAATTCAAGACAAACAAGACAAATCCTCACCCGGACGAAAGTTATGTCATTTCATGATTAATGAAAGGTTATCGTAAGATATGAAAAGCTACTTCCCTTATATGTAATTAAAACAACGAAAAACACGCAAAATCGTTTATACGAATTGCAAAACGCAATATGGAAAACTAAAAATTTGTATCTCCCCATGAACCTAACGAGTCTTCATGCCCAGTTTGGTGAAGATTCATCTACAGGGAGCAAAGTGATAGTGAAAACGCCACTCAAAACTGCCAAACATAAAATGCAAAACCGCATGGATATGACGAACCTCAGTACCAATTCTTATGAGAATACATCCACCTTACGAAGTAATTAGAACAGATAGTAGTATTATACTTACGTAGATAGTATTCAAGGAACTTCAGAAGGTTCATGTCTTATTTGTAATGCTATAAAACAAAGTTTTCCGGTCAAGATTGTGAAAAAATGCCGTTCAAAAGAAAAGAAAAATGAACTTGGAGGGATATTAATTTATTTATTGTTATTAAAAGACATCTTATGTGTTTTATTAAAATTATAAATTATTAATAGAGTAGTTATTGTATATATGTTCCCCGTTGGTACAGCGCTAATTCTGCGGATTTACAACGCTAATATTAGAGCCTCGATTCTCCTCGGTGTACTCAGCAGATGACCCAATGTACTATAAGGAAAAAACACACACATTTTATATATACAATTACGAATAAAAACGTTTATGTGAAGACCGACTGTTAAAAATTATATTACCGATTATTTTACACAGACTGTTAAAAATTATATTACCGACTATTGTATAAGAATTATTGTATTTGTGTAAACTTTGAAAGATATGCATGGTACTTAGCCACACGATTAGTGTTCGTTTATCATTACTTCATGTATTAAAGAGCCAGTCTATCACCCACTATATCTATATGCAAATTCAGAAATTATTAGTTGATATTGTAATTATGTCAACAATGTCTAAACGGTCCCTCAAAGTAATGAAATTACTCCTAACAATGAAACAATTGTATAATTTACAAGCAGAATATGGACCGGGCTTACTATAGAAATCTAGATGTAAACTTTATTAATGAGCAAAATAATTTCACAGGTCACTCGGAAAGGGGCCCGGCATGCCAAGCGTGTTAAGGCGTTCGACTCGTAATCTGAAGGTCGCGGATTCGAATCCCGGTCGCACCAAACATGCTCACCCTTTCAGCCGTGGGGGCGTTATAATGTGACGGTCAATCCCACTATTCGTTGGTAAAAGAGTAGCCCAAGAGTTGGCGGTGGGTGGTGATGACTAGCTGCCATTCCTTTAGTTTTACACTGTTAAATTAGGGACGGCTAGCGCAGAAAGCCCTCGTGTTGCTTTGCGCGAAATTCAAAACAAACAAACACTAGGAAAGAGCACTTTCGGAAGTTTAAATGGTTGTTTCTTGTTTACTTTACGATCAGATAATATTCCAGAACTTTAATTCTTATCTGAAAAATTTAATATTTGTAATCCTACAAATTGTACCTGCAAGGGAGTTGTCCCTGACCATAGTTGTGTTTAAAAATATGTTCTTCCCGACTACGATTGTAATTGTAAAGCCATCTATCCTGACCACAGTTATTATTAGAAGGGTGTCCACTCTGACAATAATTGTCTTTCCAAAAGTTCCATCCAGGCCGCAACTGTACTTAAAAGGGCGTCCATCCTGAATACAATTGTACTTATAAAGGTGTCCTCTCTGAGTAAAATTGTATTTCAAGTGTTTTCACACTGACCATGATTCTATTTGACTATGAGAGGCGTGTTTGAAAATGAAGTTATCGTAAAAGTGTGTTTATAACGCAAGTTCCTGCAAAGCTGTACAAAGACAAGCTGCATTAGACGTACCCAATTTTAAACTGTTAGACTGTGTGGAAGACAGTTAGCTAGTCTCCCTAACTCTTGTGTTAACCTAACCAAATAATTGGATTTCACTGTGGCTATGATAACGCACCTATGTCCTCAATGATGGTGTTTTTATAGCAATGGGATGCCAAGCATGTACTTTCTGAATCAGTATGCTAACCACTTCCGTACCTATAGTAAAAGAAAAATAACGACTTTGCTGCTTTTGTCCGAGCAATTAATTTGCTTGCTTTCCAGCACAACGCTTCTCAGGGTCCCTTTGCACTAAAGTTGTCCCTGATTTTGAACTAATAAACTTGAGAGAAGGTAGTTAGTAAACAGCATCCACCACCAACTATTGGACTATTCTTGCTGGAACGAATAGTGGAACGTAATTTTCGTTGTTGTTGTTGTTTTGAATTAAGCACAAAGCTACACAATGGGCTATCTGTGCTCTGCCCACCACGGGTATCGAAACCCGGATTTTAGCATTGTAAGTCCGCAGACATACCGCTGAACCACTGGGGGGGGTTACGTGATTGTCACCGTTATAACGCACACATGGTCTGAAAATAAGGACCACGATAATGATAAATAAACTAATTTACGGGTCCATAATAGTTCAACAGTTAACCACTGAGATGCACCCGGACCAGCGAACGCAGAACAAACAGTTCAGATGTTACACGTACGTAGAATCAGTCTTTGTTCAGACACAGTTTCCTTTATGACAAAACAGAAATTTGTCGTTTACATCTCAAGTAACTCAACAACAGGTCAAACAGGTTTTTTTTTAATAACGCGTAAATAACTGGACTGTCTATCGGTGCTCTAAACCAGCCTATAATCCACGCAGTCTTTATTTTCAGTTGCAGTGTAGCTAGCAGGAAAATAGATTTCTATTTCACACATTACAAATTGCTCGTGGGTGTGTTTCTCAAAATGAACCCACATACAAAACTTGGGGATATAAGGAAGTTCCATCAAGTGGGCATTCTGTGTTTTACTCCTATGTTTTAATCAGTGATTAAGCCTTTTCTTTTTTTTTCATTTGCCAAGCTCTGAAATAATTGCCTAATTAATTCTACTCACTCTCGGGAGCCACTACCTCGAGAACGTGCGATTCAACATAGTGCAAAGTAATTCGCTTTCAAGTCAGTTTGAGCTTCATTTCATTTGCTAAGTATTTTATTATTGTGGTTATGTAGGATGAATCGGGTATAGGGGAAAATATTTTAAAAAGTCCAAAGTTTTTTTAGCGGGTATTCGTAAACTACGTGCTTTTCGCTGTGTATATATGTGCAAGAGTGTATGGACTTTCAGAGGATGTTACTATGTTCAAATGCTTGACGCTGTATACAGTGTAGATATACGTACGAGTATATTGGAATTATCTTTATATAGTATGTTTTTGTTTCAGTGCAAAACCACATTTAGATATCTACCTTGCTTACTGCGGAGAATCGAACAGTGAATTTTGTTATAATTGTACAAACGTACCGCTGACCCGCCAGGGGACTGGTGATATGTATAGGTGGTATATATATATATATGTGTGTGCATGAGTGTCTGGCGGCTTTTTTCAGATAACATATACAGTGGAGCGCCATTAAGCCGCGGACCAATAAACCGCGAAATCGCTTAAGCCGCTATAGCAAGTCTTGTCCCAAAAGTTTTGATGTATTAAATCTACTACCTGGCTTTTTAAAGTTTCTCACACTCTTCTTGTCTTTATAACTTCAAGGGGATATTTAAAAAGGATTTGCTTTAATTTGGGAAATAAATAAAATATATTACAATAGAAATCGACCGTTAATCTACCTTATCCGCTCACTATGTCAGCTTTATGGAGGCCGCCATTGTTACCGAATCACACCTCTCCATACATTAAAGTTATTCCGCGGTAAATCCGTGAAAAAAGTGATCAATAATTAAAGTATTATTTTTAATTCGATAATCCGATATTTTTATGGAATTGTATAAATATTGACCACAAACCCAATAGAAATCACTTCAGTTTCTGAATTAATAGTGAGCATATCATATTGACATGGCGGCCCGCATGTAACACGGGAAGACGAAATTTTACAGGGAAAAGCGAACCATCGCAATGCATTGGTTGTTTGTGTTAAAACGGCACTTGTCAATTGTATCTGAATAGTCTATACATTAATATTATAATGATCACGCAATGGCCTGGATGAGGCTCCTCGGCGGAGCTGTTGGCGACTTCGGCTTTTCAGTCACAAAGGTTTAAGCCGCGGTTAAGCAGGTTGACCCCCCAAATACCGCGGCTTAACGGCGCTCCACTGTATATATTTAGTTTAATTCCTATGCTTAAACTTTTATTAAAAATCTGTAATTCAGTGTCTTTTATACTTTCCATTTGAAGCATTCGATCATCAGAACTGCTTAGAAATTTCTCTTTAACTCGTGGCAGAATACGTCATCAACCTGAGCACTATTCGTCTTTTGTGGTGTGTTTTTTTTTTAAATTTTGAATCGGTAATTATTTACAGCTAGTTCTTTTCATTAATTTAGAAGTGCATGTATATATATATATATATATATAGTTCGACAGATTGTATTTTCAAGGACGTACCTGTCTTCCTCTAACTGTTAGCGTGTTGTGACCCTGAATTATAAAAGATCTCGTGGCTCACGACACCTTGTGTCAAAAAAAGAGCTAAACACTTTGGAGTTCGAACATGCGCTATGAGAATGATGGTGAAATTATATATTCGCTCACATTATTGGTTTACTTTATTCTAAATTTCGCGTAAAGATACTCGAGGACTGTTTGCTGTAGTCATCCTTAATTTCGCAGTGATGAACTAGAGAGAAGGCAACTGATCAATATCTCCCACCGCCAACTCTTGGGCTACTATTTTACCAACGAATAATGGAACTGACCGTACCATAAAATGCCCCTACGGCTGGAAGGACGAGGATTCGAACCCACTACTCACAGATTCCGAGTCGAGCGCCCTTACAACCTGGCCATGGTAGGCCCGATCAGATTATTAATAGTAGTCCAAGAACTGGCGATAGAGGCTGTTGGATAGCTGCCATCCCTCTATAGTCTATTAGCTCAAGATCGGGATTAGTTTTGCAGTTTTGCACAGAAATACTGAAGCAAACATTTTAAACTTTTATATAGTTGAATTCTAGCCTCCACGTTTCACCACCAGTTGCAACTAAATCGTTAAGCCTTTTGATACTGAACTCCAGTGTTTCGAATCATATTCACGAAATTTATCATATATTGCGAAACTTCCCAATTTTGCCAGGAAGTTTGAAAAAAAAAAGACAATACACAGTTCATTACATTTGATTTATGCGTCATGTTCAATGGGGTGTATCATAACGTTGTGACTTGAGACGATTGGCAAATATCCAAATATGACGCGCAAGGCTTCTAAGAGGGAAAAAGAACAAAATAGGTAATTTTAAGATTCGACAAACTTTGTTGAAAGCTGTATCCAATCTTGTTACGACATCAGGAATACTTTTCTGTATATAAAATATTATATGTAACACAGTCGTCATACGATGGCTCAGTGGTCAGCTTAAGATCTTAGGACACCAGAAATTAGGACTCGTTCTCTGCAATGAACACAGTGCATCTTTGTACTTAAACGAGCTAGCGTAAATATACGACTATTTTTCTATATATCTATATAAAACTCGGCTGCCTTTCGACTTCTGTAGTATCAGTATCCAGGGTTATCCTATGAAATTCGTGTTTAACAATTTGAAATTTTACCCTGTACTGCGAACAAATTAACAAACAAAGAGACAACAACATTATTTGACTCGAGCTGTTATTGGGCAATAATAGTGTGACATAACGGAAGTATGTAGCAGCGATCGACAATATTATCATTTCTGAACCTGGTTATAAGATGTTATTTCTTTCATGTGCAGATAAACGTGACCTATATATTTTATATCATCATATCGGATCCTTGAAACAGCAACTGTTTATAAAACTGTACCCTGAATAACTTAAACCTTTTAATAACTCGTTATATTAATACTGGTTTCACTCTTTCCTTATAATTCTAGAAATTAATTTATAATTTTATTAAAATAAAACGAAGCAACAACGCTGATTGTTAGTCCAAAAATTTAAATTTCGCCTTATTTGGTTATTTGTAGTTAGGCACAAAGCTACACGATGGGCTATCTGTGCTCTGCCCACCACAGGTATCGAAACCCAATTATTAGCAGATAAACACACTTGTGTCGCTCAATATTTGACTGTATAATGTAGTTTAATAGTTTGTTTGTGAAGTTCTCAGAAAGCTACACGAGGGCTAGCTGTCCCTAATTTACCAGTGTAAGACTAGAATGAAGGGAGATAGTTATCACCACCCACCGCCAACTCTTGAGTTACTCTTTCACCAACGATTAATGGGATTGATCGTCACGTTATAACTCAACCATGACTGAAAGGGCACGGATGTTTAGTATGACGGGGATTCGAACCCGTGATCTTTGGATTTGTAGTCGAGCGCCTTAACCACCTGGCCATGTCGGGCTGTTCTAATGGAGCTGCAGCATATGTATAAAACCAATAAATCTCTGTGTCGCAAAATGGGTTGGATGGTTGTTTTTGAATTTCGCACAAAGATACTAGAGGGCTATCTGCGTTAGCCGTCCCTAATTTAGCAGTGTAAGACTAGAGGGAAGGCAGCTAGTCACCACTACCCACCGCCAACTCTTGGACTACTCTTTTACCAACGAATAGTGGGATTGACCGTCACATTATAACGCCCCCACGGCTGGGAGAGCGAGCATGTTTGGTGCGACCGTGATTCGAACCCGTGACCCTAGGATTACGAGTCGAACGCCTTAACACACTTGGTCGTGCCGGGGTCCACCAGAACGGGACAGAGAACGCGAAATAATAAATCGCGCATCAAAAACAAACAAAATAAGCACAAAGTTAACATCAGATTTATATCAGGTGTATAAAAACTAGCTTCTCCTGTTTGTTTCTTGTTGTATAATTTATGTGTATCGCAATACTTTGTAAAGGAAACTGTATAAAGTTCGAAAATTTTCGTAATTTATAAAGACAGTTTTGTTTTTAAAGGCAAAATCCTTTTATTTTCATTTTTCCATAAGACACATTCTATTGTAACTTATGCAATATGTGGAAACGAGATACAATTTTTAAAATGTTTTCTGTGTTATCTCTATTAGTACCTGTGGCCCGGCATGGCCAGGGGGTTAAGGCATTCGACTCGTTATCTGAGAGTCGCGGATTCGAATCCCCTTTGCACTACACATGCTCGCCCTTTCAGCCGTGGGGGCTATATAATGTGACGGTCAATCCCACTATTCGTTGGTAAAAGATAGCCCAAGAGTTTGCGGTGGGTGGTGATGATTAGCTGCTAAGTCAAGGACACTTCACTATTCTCGTTATTTGCTGTTCTGTACACTGGGATATATACTTACAGTTTTATTTTGATGTACAGAAAATGACTTCTTTAATCGACTGGCCTTCTGATACTTATACCTGAAGTCTCACTTCTACATATTCACCGAAATTACTTTTTTTTGTGACATCATCTGTGACATTCTAGGTGTTTCTTGTACTGCTTTAACCTCTTGCGCCCTCTACCAAAGATATATACTGAAATAACGTTAACAATATTGGCTGTTAGTTTGCCTAGTATTAGATAGCTGTAATACGTACGATGAAGTAATTAGATATAATAGTGAGAAGTTCCTATGTTTATGTTCATCACCTATAATAAGGTTTTCTAGCGTACATAACAAAGTGTTTTTTTATTAACATTCTTCCAACATACGTCATTTTGAAAACCACGCGGTAGGCCATGAGTAACATGGTTGGTTATACTAATCAGGTAATGTAATGACGTCTACTTTTCGTTAGCTATAAACAAGCCCATTCGTTGACAGATCGCATACACTTCAATCAAATTTGCGGAAGTCGGTACTGAAGGCAAGCCAGTTGATGAAGAACAGGTTTTGCGAGTTTAATACATATATCGTGTTGTAATTCGTGGAAAAATGTCCAATTTCCAGAAACTCGTGTTTGTCTAAGGTATATCGACATGAGCGTTAATATTTACTTTTTGGTGCGCAGGCCGCCTCCTCAATTTTTAGTGAACTGTATGAGGTCATTGAACTGTCTTTTGCCTAAGCTAATGCTTGATAGTCTAATTAATTAAAAATACAAGATAGTGCAGACGCTCATTCATATTGCTTTCGTAACGGACCACCAGAACACTTTTAGTCTTGAATTCATTACGGGTGTGTCTACCACATTCCTATCTATGTATGTATACATTTGCATTTGTAAAGTATCGAAAATAATTTTCCTATGACATTTCCAGTGTTACTGGGGCGCACGTGATCCATGGTTAGCGTACTGATTTGTGGATCAAAGGTTATCAAGACGCAATACCACTGAACGCGACGCTCCGCGTTGTGCTTATAGCTGTGTGCGCGTTACAGAAGTGACAGTTAATTCTCTAATTCGATTAAAAGATTCGCAGAAACCCTTGTCATTGGCAGGTGTTGCTGGTTGACTGTTCCTTTCTGGTCAGAACGTCTAAATTAGAAACGACTATGCCTTAATATAAGGATCTTCCGACCTGACCGTTTAGCCCAGGAGTGTATAAGATGCCGTTCGCGAAGTGAAAATTCAATTTAGCACATGATTTATTTTTGCACTTAAATAAACTAGGAAACTTCAATGTTCCAATTAGAAATTACACTTTAATAAATTTTAGGCTTTTCAATAATAATAATAACTTTTCCTCTGTTACAATTTGTCTGTCGATTAATGATTGCTACTAATTTTCATCAGTGCGAATTTACGTTGGGTTTAAGCAGACCTTACAAACCGCTGTACAAAATATTGTTAACCCTAATGGCCACAAATTCATTTATTTTACTAGGGGCTAATCGAATTTTGTAAGAACGATCTTCCAGGCCTCCTGCCGCCCTTGGAACGACTTACTCCTTTGTAGATTGTGTTCAGTTTGATGGACACCATGATTACTTAGTATTGCCCAACACCGTAATTTCGACACGACCTCGTGTCTTTGGGCGCCATCTGGAACGTAACCAAAGTTGAATTAATATAAAAAAGCTGCAGCTATATTTTATAAAACGTCAATGGAATGTTACTACACCAAGAGTATAATTTAAGCAGAATATAGGGGGAAACAATTATCAGATTCAGAATACAAAACAAAACCTTTCAACCACTGGTCTTCATTAAGATGTGTTTGTTTCTGAAATTCGTTTATGTAGTCATGTTTTCTTCACCATCTTGATTAAATCGGTTTACAATCTCACATCTTGAAGTATCACATTAGATAGACTTATATTGTTATCATTTAAACTATAATTGATACAGGATGACTGTTGCTCATGAGATTTAGCATTGCCTGGTAGATAAAACTTCGCCTCGCAATCTGATGGTCGCGGGTTCGAAGTCCCGTTACCGAACATACTCGCTCTTTCAGCTGTGTGGGCGTTTTATAATGTAACTGTTAATCCCACTCTTTCTTGGTGAAAGAGTAGCCCAAGAGTTGGCGATGGGTGGTATTGATTAGCTGCCTTCCCTCTGGTTTATAACTCCTAGATTATGAACAGGCAGATAGCTTTTCTGCAGCTTTGTGTGAATTTTCAAACAAATCAAGACGTTACTTATGTCTGTAAAGTGTGTAATGTGGAACGTTTTTGGCGTGTTTTCAGAAAAAGAAATTGCTATCTTTATCAACATTCAGGTGCTGAGAGACTGAGGCTGCATATAAGGTTATAACGTAAATTTGTTTGTTTTGGATTTCGCGCAAAGTTACTCAAGGGCTATCTACGCTAGCCTCCCTAATTTAACAGTGTAAGGCAGCTAGTCATCACCATCCACCCCCCAACTCTTGGGCTACTCTTTTACCAACGAATAGTGGGATTGACCGTAACATTATAACGCCCCCATGGCTGAAAGGGCGAGCATGTTTGGTGCGACGGGGATTCTATCCCGTGACCCTCAGATTACGAGTCGAACGCCTTAACCCACCTGGCCATGCCGGGCTATAAAATAAATAGATAGTATTTTTGTTTGTCGTTGTTCGCATAGAATTAACAATTTTAAATGCATTAGAATTAATTTATTTAGTGCTAGTTATGCATCTACAGTTAAATAAAAACCCTTACTTTAAACTTGGTTAATTGGTTCACTTGTTCTTGAAGGTGAGTTAAGTCCTGTTTGATGATTATTGTGCTGCCCGGTAGTAGATAGCCTCATGTGGCTTTTCTATAAGAAAACACACACTCACTTATTGTGCTGCCATCTATCAAAACTTTAAAAACTAACTTGTCAGACATGTTTTTAAACAACAACAAAAAGAGTTAATCGACAGAAGTAGATAGGACGACATCACATTTAACGTATATTTTTATCGATCAAATTCTTAACACAACTTGGCGGTAAGGTCCTCAATATACCATATAATCATCTGGTGGTTTAGAACTGAAAATGTGACTATAAATCACTTTATCTTTGAGCAAAAAGGAATAGGATAAGCAGCAGGTGGAAACGCACACTTTATAAATGAGGCTGCCGAATGAGTTTTGGAATTACAGCCTTAACCTCTTCGTGATGCAATCGTGTGTGGATGAGAACAGTGAGGGCTCTGTTTAGGGCCATATCATTCCAAGTCGGCGTCATCTGCACTCATCCAGCTCCTACGCTGATTGGTTGATGATCAGCAAAGTTATTTTGGGTGTGAACCTGTGGAAGAGATTTGGACAAGATGTGTGTAAATGTTAAATTATACCTAGTGGAAAAAAACAACAACACATAAACTATAAGACATCGAGACCAGCGGCGAGGAACTTGAAAACCATTTCGTGCAAAAAAGGGGTGAACGTGGCTCAGATGGAACGCTATCCTGTAAACCAGTATAAGCCACGATTCAGCGGCTAGTACTGACAAAAAGAGAAAGTTATGAAGAAACCAAACAAGTTTACTAAATCATTCGTTATTATCATGGCAGACTAAATCCTAAAATATGTGAGTAATTGGAGTAGGGGAAAAAAACAACTGAAGTTGTTAAAGTTATGCCAAACAGAATTACGTCGGATATTATTTTGAAGTTCAAAATAGTCCACTGTTTAATAATAATTGTATAATATGCATTTTTCATACTTATTGGCTCTCTCTAAGTTTTTACTCATCTGTTGTTTTTCCATTGGCTCTTTCATTCTACGTTTTTCCTCTCTATCTGTTACTTAATGTCTTCCAATCCTTTAGCAATATATTAATCCACTTTCTTTACTTTTTTAAAAATTTCGCGCAAAGCTACACGGGGGTTATCTCCGCTAGCCGTCCCTAATTTAGCAGTGTAAGACTACATGGAAGGCAGCTAGTCATCACCACCCACCGCCAACTCTTGGGCTATCCTTTTACCAACGAATAGTGGGATTGACCGACACATTGCCAGGCCAATCCCCTTTCTATTCCACGTTTTTGTTTATAGAATTTTCCCTCCCTTTTCTAATTCGTATATCCCTTTCTAATTGGATGTTCTGTTTCTCTCCATCATGTTCGTTCACACCACACGTTATTCTTTTCTTTCCTTCGTCTGATGTTCAATCTCTCATTTTCTTTTTTTTCATATATTGGTTTTCTCAGTTTTTTTCAAGTCCCTTTTCAGTGTTTCTCGTTCAGTTTCGATTTTCTATTCCTGGTTTTACTATTATTCCTTTGGAACTAAATACTTTCTTTTTCTTTCCATTTCGCTTTTTTTTTTTTTCCACTTCTGTTTTATACTTTCCCATTTACGTCTGTCTTAATGCTCTAATCTTCCACCTTTTTTTTACTGTTGCTCATTCTGTTTTCTAATTTTTCTTGTCTAGGCAACAACAGTTGCGCAAGGTTTGTAGAATTTTGAAAGTGTGAAATCTGGCTTTATCCAGTTTGATTCTTTGTTTTTGAATCTCGCTCAAAGCTACACGAGGGCTATCTGCGCTAGCTGTCCCTAATTTAGCAGTGTAAGACTAGAGGGAGGCAGCTAGTCATCATCACTTACCGCCAACTCTTGGGCTACTCTTTTACCAACGAATAGTGGGATTGACCGTCACTTATAACTCCCCCACGGCTGTAAGGGCGAGCATGTTTGATGGGATGGAGATTTTTTTCAGTTACAAAATCGTTGAAGACCTCGATAGAATATGTAAAGATAACGTCTTAAATGGCTACCTATATTTATTTACGTATTTCTTACTTTCAATGTCGTTGTGATTTGTTACCTCGTCAAACAGTCTTTTACCATTTTTTAGATTTCTTAAGAAAATCTTCAATTTCAAATTTGTATATGATCGCGTATCCACTTCTATCGGTTATTGAAAGACTGATTTTGCCTTTTTTTTATATGAAACAATGGAACACTGTTTGTCGGACAGATGGATAATGCCGACTAGTGAGTGCCAGGCGAGCAGAATACACACAGACACCGCCTGCTCTTGATCATTTGAAGCGTGTATGCGTAATGGCTTTTCTACCTTGTACTCCATTGCCTGGCCTAGCTGGTAGTAAATGACTGCCAATAAATCATGCCACGAGATATTACTGCTCAGAGCAAGCATTTGGCAAGCGCTGGATTCAGAAAAAGAGAGAAGCAGTTACATTCTATTACACGTTCTACTCAGCTAGGCTTTCAAGTACGTGAGTTGCATGCTGATATCCGTGTTGTTGCTCGCGTGGCACATGCTTGACATCATGTACCATGCAGAGCTCTTGAGCTGATTGCTCCTTAATACACTGAAGACTCATTACCGTCAGTTGTCTTGTAGTTGCCGCGGTAAAAAATAGTCCCCCCCCCTCCTGTCCTAGACACCATAGGGTGGTCATGTAGTCGTACTCTTAGAACGTTTTTGTTATTGGAGGGGTGGAGTTCTGTAATGAGGTAGCTGGTGTATTTAATTTGTTTTGATGGAAAGTATGGCTTCACTTTCCTGTTGTTGTTTTGTGTATGTGTTTTAACGGCAGTGTACTTGTCAATACGCACTTGATTGGTTTGCACGTCTCAATCGCTGCCTCAGATGTAAAGCACGTTTGAACATAGTTACAAATGGTATTTTTCATGCACACTTATATATTCACTTTCACATGTGTGCACCACACTGGATAGGCCCTATGTCGTTAACTTAAAGAATACGAAGTATACATGAGCTGATTTTATTTACACAAAATTCTCTTCAGATGTAAATAGTGATTTTAATGCACTAAAACTTTAAATAACAGATTTGAGTCAATGCCAGCTAGTTATTGTTAGACTATGCTTGTCGTACAGACATGACAAGGAAAGTGTTGTCTTTGTAAACGACACAAACAACTTTTTACTTTGATCAGTACCTCTCTTTACTTTGAGTTTTAGCACCTCTCTTTCTTTGTTCAGCAACTTTCTTTACTTTGATTTTTAGTACCTCTCTTTCTTTGTTCAGTACCTCTCTTTACTTTGATTTTTAGTACCTCTCTTTCGTTTGTTCAGCAACTTTCTTTACTTTGATTTTTAGTACCTCTCTTTCGTTTGTTCAGTACCTCTCTTTACTTTGATTTTTAGTACCTCTCTTTCGTTTGTTCAGTACCTCTCTTTACTTTGATTTTTAGTACCTCTCTTTCGTTTGTTCAGTACCTCTCTTTACTTTGATTTTTAGTACCTCTCTTTCGTTTGTTCAGCAACTTTCTTTACTTTGATTTTTAGTACCTCTCTTTCGTTTGTTCAGTACCTCTCGTTACTTTGATTTTAGTACCTCTCTTTACTTTGATTTTTAGTACCTCTCTTTCGTTTGTTCAGTACCTCTCTTTACTTTGATTTTTAGTACCTCTCTTTCGTTTGTTCAGTACCTCTCTTTACTTTGATTTTTAGTACCTCTCTTTCGTTTGTTCAGTACCTCTCTTTACTTTGATTTTTAGTACCTCTCTTTCGTTTGTTCAGCAACTTTCTTTACTTTGATTTTTAGTACCTCTCTTTCGTTTGTTCAGTACCTCTCTTTACTTTGATTTTTAGTACCTCTCTTTCGTTTGTTCAGTACCTCTCTTTACTTTGATTTTTAGTACCTCTCTTTCGTTTGTTCAGCAACTTTCTTTACTTTGATTTTTAGTTCTTTTCTTTCGTTTGTTCAGCAACTTTCTTTGCTTTGATTTTTAGTCGCTCTCTTTACTATGATATGTAACTTTCTTTACTCTCATTAGTACATTTTTGTTAATGTTTAAGATGAACCGGTAAATTCATTTAATTAGTTTTAGCATGAATATTTTTTGCCCATCACAAAAAAAAAAAATTCTAATACTACAAAACGCATTTAATGGATCTAGAAACTATCTGATGTTGTCAAATTAGTTTATTGAAACTTATCTTAATGAACATATATAAATTTCTTTAACTTTTTAATGTATTTTCATCTAGTCGCTGCATTAAACTGTTTGAAGAAATGCAAGGTTTTGTGAATCTGTAGAAGTATTTTTAAACATGAATTTGCAACTGAAAATGTTCAGTAAAATAAAAACCGAATCAGTTACACGTTCCGCTAGAAATACTTTTAGTTATTCGTGTATAGGTTTAAAGTTCTATATTAAATAGACGTTTTCGTTCATTATTTATTTAAATTATACGTAATTTTCTGATAAAAAATACTTGTAAGATTAATTTGATAGGTTTTAACGGCGGCGAAAGTGCTTCAAAGGCCTTGTTCAAGAAGTTTTATCAATGTAATATTAAGAAAACAGTCAACCGTATCTTTGTCTGTAATCTCAAGAAAGTAGCCAACGTTAATGGTGGGATTGTTTTCATTTCTATCAGTCTTCTACCTTTTATGACTTTTTATTTGTGATAAAAACACGATAATCTACAATCTCTGTTCCTCGAGTTCTAATTCCAACGAACGTTTGCTGTAATACATCGGAACTGTTTCGATTAATATACAGCTTTCATTTTTTTAAAGTTGTTTATGAGTCGGATTGGTTACATTTATCACCTATGGCTGTTATGGTTCTTCAAATCCGCGAGCTCATCGAGAATTTTGAACTCAGCCTTCCATAGTTTTTGTCCCCATAACCTTGGAACAAGAGGCTTCTCGTGAACAATAAATTTAGAGAATAATATTACGGCGAAATCCCGTGACCAGCTATGAAGGCGGCTTTATAGGAGTAGGGGTCGGTTGATTTATATCCGTCGTTAAAGTTTCAGAATTTAGTCGTTGTCGTTCTTGCGTGTCATCAGTCATACTTAAATTAGATCTTAGAAAACTATTCTCTCAAAACTTCAAACTTACTTAGCTCAGAATTTCTGTACGCTCTAGTTTACTCCATCTGCAACAACGCATTAACTTTTTCCCTCCCCCTCGTGATATTAGTTTTATCTATCTCAGAGCACCTCGCACACCATGTGATCTATTTGTCCAATAGTATTCGTTTTGTCTATTACGAAACCAGCTGAAGGTTGCGGCAAACGACATGTGGTCGCGAAATACACTCGTGTAAACGTTAGCTAAGTTGGTCGAGTAGCGCCCTCCAGTGGGAGAACTGGAAGGCAAGATTGAAACATCAGGAACTTGAAAGGAACTTACCTTTAATTTCTCTAAAGTTATCAATGATTCTTTGACATTTTATACGTGGATATGGTGTTTTTAAGCATCAGTGATGATTTTTTAAGAAATAATTATATCAATTTAATTTTAATTCAGTTCATAATTTTCCAAACAAGAAGCGCTAGCAGTATATTGATATAAATGTTTAGACCATCTTTAATTGCTGAACAAACTAATATCCAATGTAAAACAACGGCTCAGAATTGGATTAAAAATGAATCGTGACCAAATATTGATAGAGGCCAGTTTTCAGCCATACAATAAACTAAATTATATCAACGTTTGCCACAACTTGTTACTAATTACCACCAGTATTCATCCACAATCTCTGGTTTGCACAAAGGGTTCAAACGGTTTCTGATGAAACACCCTTCGGTATACAACGCCACCTTGTATGTACATATTTTATCAAATTATTTTATTTAACTTGAGTAGATAATGCTACACGTTAACCTTAGAACTAATTAATAGGCTGTTTTAATTCGTTAGAGTACCAAATGTTGCTGTTGCTCTAAGCCTGTCACTGATAACTCATGAACGAGTTGGTATGAACAAGCAATTCCAAAGGACTCTTTCTAAGGACAACACAAGTTCCACCTAGTGGAAAAAAGTATCAATGAAAGCCCTTTTTTTAGCTAGTGACAAGTTCCCCTGGGGGAACGGCGATAAGTTTAAGAACTTGCAATCCTCAAATACATGTCTCGATTCCCGCAGCGCGCACAGCAGAGAGCCCAATGTTGCTTTTCTCTAAAAACACAGACAAAAACAAACCGGTTGACAAGAGTATTAATGAAAATTTTAACGCTTTATTCTACATAGTGGCAAACATATTAATAAAACCTCTGATATGTTACAGGGTGTAATCAAATTTTGTTAATGATTTATGTTTTACGTTTCAAAACTATCATATCGGTAAAAAATATACGTATGTTAGAAATGTCGCATCAAAACAGTTATATGTACTAAATCCTAATTATTCTGTGAGATAAATTGTGTCTTATGCTTTCTACTTGATTTTATTTGTTCAGCTAATAATGATTTAACTTTAGATATGTTTTGAAAACAAGCATAGAAACGGCAGTAAATGTATGTATACCTGTGCATTTTAAACACTATTAGTGTTAACACTGGAGTAATATTTTGAAATGAAAAACCATTTAACAGACTAAACCTGTATACGATGGAAACAAACCATCCTGTTTTAATAAAGTGAATTCAGCGTCAACAGATGCTTATCTGTTGAAAAATTACGTATTTTAACTACATATATTACGACAGTTTTTCCAAAAGGCTGTCATAAATTGTTGAAATCAGGAAATGAAAGTACATGGATCAACTTGGCATAGTGACACCAAATACTCTTTAATGAACTTCAATGCTGTGGACAAGCTCTCTGCTGAAGTGGTTTACGACATATTTACTCACAGTAAACTACTACTAAATATCATATCATACGTGCGCACCGCAAGCCTAATGAAATACTACAAACATTTATATCCTGAAAAAATCAGATAACAATCGTATTGCTTTGCGTGAACTATCAATAAATATGCTACGTAAAACATAAAGGGTGCAGGGTTAACACTCTGTACAGCACTAGTCCTTCAAGCCCTTAGCATTCCCAGTTCGCGCTATTAGCTAGCTATTCGTGTAGGTGTCCACACCCACTGTTTTAGCTTGTTGGTTGATGCCTGTCGTACACAGGTAGAACCGAAGAAGTTGTTGAAACAATCTCTTTGGGAAGGTAAAAAACAACTTATATTCAATTAGAACCAACAAGTGTGCTTCGCAGTGGCTCAGCTAAAAACCGGATTTTGATATCCGTGGTGAGTGCAACACGGATAGTCCATGTTTTGTGCTTATTGACAAACAAACAAACAATCTTTTACGTGAATCGACTTTTCCCTGAAATTTTGACTCTACAAAATCATTCCTGTTTTTATATTTTAATGCATTATATTATCCTATATTCAGCCTATATTATATATCATAAGTTATAAAAAGACTCTCTGTTCAGAGAATGTACATGGGTTTCTGGGTTAAGTGATTGTCAAGCAGGGCAACGAGCTGAAGTGAACAAGAAAAATTCGACAAGGGTTCTCAGATCAATAATGGTGGTGACTAAGTAAGGGAAGTGAAACGGTACAGCGAACCTAAAAGGAACGTTCAAAAGCAGACAAACAGACGAAATGATAACAGTGGAACTGAACTCGCGAAGGAAAGCGTGGCTCAGCTTGGTTTTCCGTGGAAGCTAATTACCTGTCTAGCATAACATTTGGGCATTAGGTAAGTTGGGCCTATTAAATCAAGTTGAATACTTGATTGAAAGACAAATCAAGGTGGGAGGCGTGTGCCATATTTTGTTATACTTTTAATTTTCCTTATCTGATTCTAATTCAGTCTCCGTCAACATGATTTCTAGTTGAATATTGATAAATAATCAATATTTTTATCGTTTTTTTATGTAAGCTGTAAATATACGTTAATATTTAATTCTGTAAGAACACGAAGAATCTTCACGTGTCATCTTTCTAACTTTTTTTAATATAAAAAACCTTATGTCTGTTGCATACGCAGAGAAGAATAAGGTCTTTAAGATTGAAAACATAAGAAAGGAAAGAATCTTATTTACTTTGAAAGGTTATCAAAGAATTATGTGATTTCTTTACTCTTACGTACTTGCCAAAGGCCCGGTATGGTCAGGTGGTTAATGCATTCGAGTCGTAATGTGAGGGTCGCGGGTTCGAATCTCCGCCAAACCAAACATGTTCACCCTTTCAGCCATGGGGGCGTTATAATGTGACGGTCAATCCCACTATTCGTTGTTAAAAGAGTAGCCCAAGAGTTGGCGGTGGGTGGTGATGACTAACTGTCTTCCCTCTAGTCTTACACTATTAAATTAGGGACGGCTAGCGCAGATAGCCCTAGAGTAGCTTTGTGCGAAATTCAGAAACAAACAAAAACAATAGTTGCCAAAATGGGCGTTTCTAAGAAAAGCAGAAAAAAATACAATGATTTTTATTTTTCAAAGTATTATTACAGATGTATTGTAATATTACACGAAGCCTTACACCTACAACTAAAAACTGGCTGAGTTACAAAACAAGTGTTTATTTTTTACCCACGTTTAGTCTTACACCTTCTTCTGGGTGAAGTGTTTTAAAAGAACACAACTAGCTAGCATCTAGGACAAACGGAAGTCGAAGAACAATATTACGATAGTATTATTACCTTGCGTAGTAATATTGTCGTAATATTATGAAAACATGTGACATATTTCTAACAGCCATTAGGCGATGAAGTAGAAATTAATAGCATCTATTTGTGTTCACTTTAAAACAATGGAAATTCTATATTGTTTAAGTGCGTCTCACCATACCAAATGTGTCACTTACCATATTTCAGTTATACTTGGCAACCTGTTTTAGTAACAGTTTTGTTTTTATGATGCAATTCACTTCGAAGTATTTCAACAAATTGTGTTTGGTTTGAATTTCGCGCAATGCTTACACGAGGGTTATCTGCGTTAGCCGTCCCTAATTTAACAAAGAAAACAGCTAGTCATCAGCACTCACCGCCATCTCATGGGCTACCTTTTTACCAACGAATAGTGGGATTCAACGTCACATTATAACGCCCCCATTGTTGAAAGAGTGAGCATGTTTGATAGGACGGAGGGAGATTCGAACCCGCGACGTGCAGGCTGTTAATTTATTATTTCTCATTGTTACTTAGGTTCCAAATCAGTTTACAGTCTATCTCGTATTATTTTTATTAACTCTCTAAAGTGGACATTTTATAATGTTTAATTGATTTTGTTATAGTTTCACTGGATTTAACTTTTCTCAGATATATCGTATTTGATTTTTCTTCAAAGAGCTCTAAGATAAGAATTGACAGTCTCTCGTGGCTCAGCTATCAGCAAGTTGTGCTTAGTAAAGATCTAACATCTTATGTTTTGTTTCGATTCAATGTGGACGTCAAAGTACGGTTACTAAGTCTTTGACATTTACATATTTAGAAACTTGGTTCTAGTTCAAACTACGACACTTTTACGAAGGGTTGAAAAGCCTATTATAAATGAAACCACATTTATTCTCCGCAAAGCTTTTCTTGTAACTTCATTTCCTTGTGAAGGTGACCTCAGCTCGTGCCTATGTGAGTATGTAATTCGTAGCCCGTGTAAAGATATATTTACACAAAACGATTCGGTTCCTGTTGAGATGTGTATGTTTTACCAACTGCCTGTTAGTTTTGTTATTTTTTTTTAGGAGGGAGGTTTCAGTATATGTAAATCATGCTTTCAAAACATCATCACGTCATTTATATTTATGAATTCCTGTCATAAGCCTTAAAGTGACCCTGTTTCACATGTGTGCATAAATCACTGAGTGTGTGTGTATTCCATCTTTTAATTTTAAGCACCAACCTCTGCCGCAAATAAAAAATGCTAAAGGAAAAGATTAAGCGAGATATTATAAGCCTGTTTTCGGCCGCTTATTTATTTAATGACCTTTAACCTGGGAGATTATAATTAAGCTGGAACTACCGTTTAGATAGTTGAGAAATGAGGCCACTAGACGCTGGGTCTAATGTTTTGTAAGACTAGTGCCCCCTCCCCAGTGGCACAGCGGAATGTCTGTGTACTTACACCAGTAGAAACCGGGTTTCGATACCCATGGCGGGCAGAGCGCAGATAACTCTTTGATTTATTGTGTAGTTGAATATAAACAACATTAATTTAATTTTGAATCAGAGGGAAAAGTCTCGAGAATTGAGCTGCTTTCATAATTATCTATATTTTTCTTGTTTGAGGTGTCCAAACTACTGGCGTATATATTTAATAAACATTATGCCAGTCAGTATCATATTCGTATACTAAGTATATAGGTTTACTTTTTGACTAGATGCATTTACGTTGGCTCAACGAAGTTAAATGTTTTACTTCATTCAGTTCTATTCCGAGGGTCACAGGTTCGAATTCCCGTCGCACCAACCATGCTCGCCTTTTCAGCCTTGGGGGCGTTATAATGTGACAGTCAGTCCAACTATTCGTTGGTAAAAGAGTAGCACAAGAATTGGCGATGGATGGTGATGACTAGCTGCCTTCCCTCTAGTCTTACACTGCTAAATTAGGGGCGGCTAGCACAGATAGCCCTCGTGTAGCTTTGCGCGAAATTCAAAACAAACCAAACCGTGAATAAGTTTACTTTTCGAATTTGTTTTGTTTTTTCACGTTTACTTCGTGACTTTCCGTACACAGAGCAATCGCTAATTGCACTTTATAAACAATTTCCAGGTCCCGTGCTATCGGTGGAGCCACTTCCTCCATGTTTACGCATTACTGCCCAATACCGTAATTTTTTTTATCATAACTGTGAATAATAAGAAAGTCAATTATTGGTCACACGTATTGACAAACTTATCACAGATCATCACTGTGTACGTGGACGCCTGCGTTTAAGACCACGTTTAAGCACTTCATATAGACATAACTCCATGGCTACGCAGTCATTTATGACGGACAGAGCAATAGCGCTCATACCAGTTTTCATTCGTGTTGGTCCGTATAGAAGAGGCCGCTATGAACCTAGACGTATGACTTAACACTTTGTCTAGCTATACCTTCTAACTGTCTTGAATATACAGGAATTCCATTTGTGTCAATGCATTGCCCTGACATAACCGGAGACATATTTTGCTTTATTGTATGTTTTGTAATGTTTTAAATTTTTTATTAAATGAGACAACTGCAGCAATCATAAATACTACAACAACAGGTTATTCATATCTGGTCAATACATCTGGTCAATCATTATCATTGTAAGATCACTAACATATTTCATCCAACATGGCAACAAACTTCCTTCTCTACCATTGTACAGTTATGTTGGAACAAACTTCTTCTCTACATTGTACAGTTATGTTGGAACAAACTTCCTTCTCTAACATTGTACAGTTATGTTGGAACAAACTTCCTTCTCTAACATTGTACAGTGATGTTGGAACAAACTTCCTTCTCTAACATTGTACAGTTATGTTGGAACAAACTTCCTTCTCTAACATTGTACAGTGATGTTGGAACAAACTTCCTTCTCTAACATTGTACAGTTATGTTGGAACAAACTTCCTTCTCTAACATTGTACAGTTATGTTGGAACAAACTTCCTTCTCTAACATTGTACAGTTATGTTGGAACAAACTTCCTTCTCTAACATTGTACAGTTATGTTGGAACAAACTTCCTTCTCTAACATTGTACAGTTATGTTGGAACAAACTTCCTTCTCTAACATTGTACAGTGATGTTGGAACTAACTTCCTTCTCATTGTACAGTGATGTTGGAACAACATTGTACAGTTATGTTGGAACAAACTTCCTTCTCTAACATTGTACAGTGATGTTGGAACAAACTTCCTTCTCTAACATTGTACAGTTATGTTGGAACAAACTTCCTTCTCTAACATTGTACAGTTATGTTGGAACAAACTTCCTTCTCTAACATTGTACAGTTATGTTGGAACAAACTTCCTTCTCTAACATTGTACAGTTATGTTGGAACAAACTTCCTTCTCTAACATTGTACAGTTATGTTGGAACAAACTAACATTGTACAGTGATGTTGGAACAAACTTCCTTCTCTAACATTGTACAGTTATGTTGGAACAAACTTCCTTCTCTAACATTGTACAGTGATGTTGGAACAAACTTCCTTCTCTAACATTGTACAGTTATGTTGGAACAAACTTCCTTCTCTAACATTGTACAGTTATGTTGGAACAAACTTCCTTCTCTAACATTGTACAGTGATGTTGGAACAAACTTCCTTCTCTAACATTGTACAGTGATGTTGGAACAAACTTCTCTAACATTGTACAAACTTCCTTCTCTAACATGTGTTGGATGTTGGAACAAACTTCCTTCTCTAACATTGTAACAAACTTCCTTCTCTAGTTATGTTGGAACAAACTTCCTTCTCTAACATTGTACAGTTATGTTGGAACAAACTTCCTTCTCTAACATTGTACAGTGATGTTGGAACAAACTTCCTTCTCTAACATTGTACAGTTATGTTGGAACAAACTTCCTTCTCTAACATTGTACAGTTATGTTGGAACAAACTTCCTTCTCTAACATTGTACAGTTATGTTGGAACAAACTTCCTTCTCTAACATTGTACAGTTATGTTGGAACAAACTTCCTTCTCTAACATTGTACAGTGATGTTGGAACAAACTTCCTTCTCTAACATTGTACAGTTATGTTGGAACAAACTTCCTTCTCTAACATTGTACAGTTATGTTGGAACAAACTTCCTTCTCTAACATTGTACAGTTATGTTGGAACAAACTTCCTTCTCTAACATTGTACAGTTATGTTGGAACAAACTTCCTTCTCTAACATTGTACAGTGATGTTGGAACAAACTTCCTTCTCTAACATTGTACAGTTATGTTGGAACAAACTTCCTTCTCTAACATTGTACAGTGATGTTGGAACAAACTTCCTTCTCTAACATTGTACAGTGATGTTGGAACAAACTTCCTTCTCTAACATTGTACAGTTATGTTGGAACAAACTTCCTTCTCTAACATTGTACAGTTATGTTGGAACAAACTTCCTTCTCTAACATTGTACAGTTATGTTGGAACAAACTTCCTTCTCTAACATTGTACAGTGATGTTGGAACAAACTTCCTTCTCTAACATTGTACAGTTATGTTGGAACAAACTTCCTCTCTCACTTTCAAGGTATATATTGCACAGTTTTCTGCATTTTCATATCTGGTAAGCAGTACTGTACTCGTGGTTTTGCTTCTTTAAAAGAGCGAGTTATATTAGATTTAGTCATGATATGTGTAACTTTTATCAGGTACTTTCTGAAAGGGTTATGACTTCCTGGATGAATAGTCTACGAACTTTAAAAAGAGGTACAGCAGTCTTGTGCGTGGTTGAATGTTATTTAGGTTATTCAACATTTTCATATAATTGTACTTATCGTGCTTTATCAGTACTATAGGTATTCCTCTTTGAAGCTTGTTCGGCCGCTGCTTTGTATCTTTTGCCATATTACAAAACGGGTATCTTTCATCAGAAAGGGCTGTGAGATAAAAAATCTAGTCATAAGGCCAACTACGACAGAATTGCACTAGCGTGTGGACGAATGTTTCTATAAACCAAATACAGGTGCTAAACATATTGTTCTTGACCTTAACATCTTGTATCTGTAACATCAAGCCTCTCGATTTTCTTGGTATTTCATTCTTATAAACCATGATTAAAGTTCACGTTGACCTAAAGATATGATGTACAGGTTAATTCATTATTTTACCACCGGATGTATTGTTTGTTAGGTTTGTTTTTTCAAAGGTGCAGGGAACAAACAATGTTATTTATGTACTGTCAAAATATTCAACCTATACAACCAACAATAAGATTCTAACAAACTTCACTTCGCTTGTGTTTTTTTGAATGACTGGTTGCGAAGCGAAGCTTGAGAATAGTTTGTTTGTTTTTGAATTTCGCACAAAGCTACTCTAGGGCTATCTGCGCTAGCCGTCCCTAATTTAGTAGTGTAAGACTAGAGGGAAGGCAGCTAGTCATCACCACTTACCGCCAACTCTTGGGCTACTCTTTTACCAACGAAAAGTGGGATTTACCGTCACATTATAACGCCCCCACGGCTAAAAGGGGCGAGCATGTTTTGGTGCGACCGGGATTCGAACCCACGACCCTCGGATTACGAGTCGAACACCTTAACACGCTTGGCCATGCTGGGTCCCCACCGGATGTAATCGAACCTCTTGACTTTACTTGTATAGGTTTAATGTATATCTGTAGAATTTTGCGTTTATTCCATATACGTTTATTCTATGAACTTTGTGTCCATATGCAATTTTTCTAGTCAATACGTAAAGCCAACCTGAGATCCAATGAGGAATAGGAACACATAGAAACTGTATAGTGTTACTTCAGAACTGAACCCTAATATTATCAATCTAATAAATTCAGTTCTGCTTCCCTTACCTTTCTTTTATCTTTTTATTTCAATGAAATGATAGAAGCCGAATTAGAATTTTTAGGAACCGAAGGATATACTATTTTTATACAAACAAATAAAACTAGCGTGTCATACTGCAAACCACAAGCGGGTTCACAGAAGTTCACAACCATATTCCCGCTTCAACAGTAATTATGCATGCATGAGATATTAGCTGATTCAGAGGTTGTTCTGGTATCAGGTTGTTGCGTCCGCTACATGTTTGACATTTGACATAATTAATTGATGGGTAAGTAGAACATCAAAAGAATGAATCGGGGCTCAAAGCTAATTGCTATAAACATACTTGTGAGTGCATCTACCTGTAATATTAATATAAAACACGTTCTTTACATACATACATATATCTTTAGTTACGTCAAGTCAGTGACTTCTGTCATCAAAATGGCCACTCAGAATAAATAAGAAACGTGTTAAGATTATTTGTTTTGTTTTTAATTTCGCGCAAAGCTACTCAAGTCCCTAATTTGGCAGTGTAAAACTAGAGGGAAGGCAGCTAGCCATCACCACCCACCGCCAACTCTTGGGCTACTCTTTTACCAACGAAAAGTGGGATATACCGTCACATTATAACGCCCCCACGACTAAAAGGACGAGTATGTTTGGTGCGACAGGGATTCGAAATTTGAAACAAACCAAACAAATAGAAAACGGATAAACCCGATCACAGCGACCCCTGTTCTTGACACATTCACTAATAACATATAAGTTGTTGTAAGTAAATAATAACATTCGTGAATGAGATCGACAAAGATGTGCATAAGCGAGTATGTCAGAGGACATCAAACTAGATATACCTGGTCGCCCCATTGGGTCGTTGCCATCCATTCATTTGTTTTCGTGTCTTCGCCATAATGCTTAAACTCAGCGCACGACTTGATTTTTAGATAAAATTAAAATGAATCATCCAGTTATAACATTCAACTATAGAAATATCCAAATATTGGTTCCTTGAACTTGAAATGCAAATTTTCCTGGAATCTAAATAGTTTTTAACGTCGAAGAATCAAAGTCATCAATGGTAAGCGCACCTGCGCATGTGGGTCAGTACTTTGTCGGTAAAAATAGATTCCATAGAGATATATCAGCCATGTAGACATGTAAATATTTTAGAGAGGGGGGATTCCATTTCTGAGATCGAAACTCAACACGTGTTGTGGGGAGCACAATCAGAATACGAAGCATGCTAATGCAAGTGTTATCTGGAGGTATGCCCCTCTCTACCCAGAAAATTTGTAAAAATTGGGTACTATAAGGTGAAACCAGAAAGCAATTTTTCACGAAATACACCTTAGACAATTCTATAAACATCCAATAAAAAGTAAAAAATTAACACAATTATGTATGTTTTATTATAGTAGAGTACTGTACTACTTACATGCAGAATAGTTATTTGATTGTTATGTGTTATAAAATAATAATATATTAACTGTTTCATTCATTGACTATCATATCCGAAATGACATGTTAGCATGCTCCATTCTTTAAGAGTGCTTTTCCATAAATAACTTGAATACGGCTTCAACCTTGAAAGCAGTGTCATAATTATTATGTATTAAAGCAAGAACGGTCGGTCTTCATTGCGTTTGTGTACACACCTCAGGTAATTATCCAACCTTTGGAGAGCAGATGTCTAACGTTCACATGAACTTAAACTTCGTAGCAGTGTGGCAAATAGCTTCAGTAATGTAAATATATTTGGTACACTGAAGCAGTGGTAAACTGTATTAAGTAAAGTGTTCTAGACTTCTGTTTGGATATGAATAAGCCTCGAAAGATTATTGTTTAAATCTATATTGTGTGATTGTGAGTTTAGCAATAAAAAGTATAAAGTGGCGATTTTTAAGGTGAACTTATCACAGACTGTGTTCTAATAACAGAACATAGAAGAAGAATTATTCTTGTCAGTTGAGTTCTAAACTAAATGGAATAGTTTGGTTTGACTTTGACGAAAAAGAAACATTGATTTAAAGCCCTGGATATAACTGTGGTAACCAACAATGTAACGAACATTGGTATGTACGTATGCCTTGTTTTAATATATTATTTTAAAAGAAGTGAGGTATGTTGCTGTTTTTTGTTTAAATTTATCGCCAGCAAATTACAGACACCTGCTGTAAAGAAGAGGGTCTACAAAACCTGAGAGTAGCAATAAGGCTTCTGTTCCAATTACAAAGTATCAACAGAAGCCATTTAATGCAGCTGTTTATAGCCACAAATGTCCAGTCCAGTGGCACAGCGGTGTGTCTACGGAATTACGACGTTTGAATCCGGGTTTCGATACCTGTAGTGGACAGAGCGCAGGTAGTCCATTGTGTAGCTTTTTAAACAAACAAACCATCCCAAAAATACTAATCTTTGTTAGATGAATGTAGAATATGTAGAAAATGTTAAATACCATAAGCGGTATAACCATATAAGCATTTTTTTTTTTACACTATAAACACAGGGTGTTCACCTGAGCTCCCCCTTTGCGTAAGTACGTGTATTTTGTCCAATTTTAATTCTGTAGTTTAATTTCAGTTTTATAAAATATGAATCATTGTTTACGGATTATACCTTGTTTTAACTTCAATTCCAGAAAGCGAAATACGAAATTCAGAAACAATTTTCATTGGTATTCATTAATTAATTAATTAGTCGTCGAGTTTATGTTAATGAAAACCTAACAGATGTGGTTGAAATATTTTTTTGTGTATTTACGTATAAATTAATCTACGCTAACGTTCTGAGATTTTTAAAAGTTTCCCATATAAATCAGAGGTAAAAGTTAGGACTTAAAACACTGAAACTCGTTGTTCGGTTTACGTGTAACACAGAGAGCCCAATTTTCAGGTTTTTTTTTATAAATGAAAAGACAAATACAAGTTTTCAAAAATGCAAAAAAGTGAAAAATGACAATGCTATTATTTCAATGTGTAGGATTTTTATAGTTTAGTTACTAAGACCAAATTATATCCTAAATCTTTGTTCCAAGTTAACAAATATAAACATTTCTCTGCTATAAACTTATAAAACCTATTGATTTCTTTTATATGCATAGTTTAGCTGCTAGCCGTTATTTGTTTCAGGATTTTGTTATTAATAATTTCTAGTTGAATGCTTCATTTACGTGTGTGTGTTTTCTTATAGCAAAGCCACAACGAGCTATCTGCTGAGACTAGCGAGGGTATTTGTAAGTACGACGTTTCGAAAACTTTTTAATTAACTCAGCAGTGCTGAGTCCACCGAGGGGAATCGAACCCATGATTTTAGCGTTGTAAATTCGTAGACTTACCGCTGGACGTCATTTACGTATTAATTAAAGAAGCTAACTTCTAAAATAAAAAATGTGTCTCTTTTTCTTTTTTTGCCTCAACAGTAAAGCAGTTTAGTTAGGTTTCATTTTAACTGCTTCTGTCATTAATGTGTGTGTGTTTTCTTTTTGCAAAACCACATCGGGCTATCTGCTGAGCCCACCGAGAGGAATCGAACCCCTGATTTTAGCGTTGTAAATCTGGAGAGTTACCACTGTACTAGCAAGGGGCTATTATTAATAAGATTAATATTTTATTTCCTTTAAAACCTTTTTTCTTTTCACGTGTTTTTCGTTACAATAGGAAAGTTAGTGGTGTGTTTTTCCTGGAACGTTTATCCGTATGAACTTTAACTTTTTTTCATCATTATAAATAACAACAAAGGTGAAACAAGTGGAATGCTTTTCTGTGACTCGTTATGTCTTAAGGTGTTACAGGCCCGTTAATTTAATGTCTTATTTAGAATGACTTTCGTCATAAAGAGAAAAATAAAAGGCACGTGTGTCATCTATTCCTGAATGTGGCTTTGTATGTTTCGTTTGGATATGTTCGCTTTTTGGTGTCAACGACCTCTTTGATAAGATCCCACGATTTCATTTCCCATTCTATCACCACAAGTTTGAACCGACGAGAAAGGTTGAGCAGGTGAGGCCACCAACTTTCAAAAGGCAGCCATGATTTATTGAAAGAGACGCTTCTCATGCGTGTCTACTGCAAGTCTTCTCTTGACTTCAATTCTTGTGACAGTAATTACCCGATTTCAGACTTCTTTTTCTGTTTGCCAGACGAAATACCTTAGTTTTATATTCTAAGATATTCAATTTTTAAAGGGGGTAAGAAAAAAACGAATATGAAGTTGATTTCGGTCATCTTTGTTTTACAGTACTCATCACACTTGCGGTGGAAAAAATAGCTTTTGTAGGTATGTTTACAAAATTTAGAGTTTGCGCAGAAGTACATATAACGAATTATTTTAGGGTTATATTCATATAAAGTAAGTACAAACCTTTGTTACTTATCACAGTGTTCGCACTTGCTGAAACTTTTATCCAACTCTTGATTTCTGTTTGTTTGTTTTTTTTTTTAATTTCGCGCAAGGTTACATGAGGGCTATTTGCACTTGCCATCTCTAATTTGGTACTGTAACACTAGAGGGAAGGCAGCTAGTTGTCACCACCACTGCTACTATTTGAGTATTGATGTTTATCTACCCAGGAGGGTCAGGTTTCGTTAACCTCTTCCTTCTGAGAATAAGTCTGATGGTTTATTTTGTTTGTTTTTGAATTTCGCGCAAAGCTACACGACGGCTATCTGCGCTAGCCGTCCCTAATTTAGCAGTGTAAGACTAGAGAGAAGGCAGTTTGTCATCACCACCCACCGTCAACTCTTGGGATACTCTTTTACTAACGAATAGTGGGATTGACCGTCACATTATAACGCCCCACGGCTGAAAAGGCGAAAATGTTTGGTACAATGGGGATTCGGACCCACGACCATCTAGTAACGAGTCGAGCGCCGTAACCACCGGACCATTCCGAATACCAATTCTTGAAACGTAAAGGTTTTCACAGCCAAACATACATGTAGAAGTTACTACTCACTGAAAAACAAAAGCACACACACACACACACACACACACCTGCTCTTCTTTATCCTCTGAAAACTTTACATGTTAAGTTTTGGTCGTAAACTTACTCTTGACTAATGAATGGACCATGAGCCAAAGCGAGAAACTGCGGAATTGTAGTTGTGGTTCTCTTTTAATCGAATTCAAATACCAGCAAAAATATTATTTTCTCATTACACTTGTTTAACCTTTTAAGAAATTAAAACGTTTTAATACCGTTTCATAGTCTCCAATTACCTTTGATATAAAAAACATCTGGAAAAGAAAATCGTAGTTTTATGTGCGCATGTGTGTGTGGTTTTCTTATAGCAAAGCCACAACGAGCTATCTACTGAGACTAGCGAGGGTATTTGTAAGTACGACGTTTCTTAAACTTTTTAATTAATTTTCTTATATTTACGGAGTGATGTGCAACGAAACATTAATTGCTTTAACATTTTTTTAATTTTCTTACAAATTTCTGCACAAGGCGTGCAGTAGAATATTACTCTCTTCTCTATTAACAACCCATAAGGGCCCGGCATGGTCAAATGTGTTAAGGCGTTCGACTCGTAATTCGAGGGTCGCGGGTTCGAATCCCGGTCGCACCGAAAAAGGAAAGGCAGCTAGTCATCACCACCCACCGCCAACTCTTAGGCTACTTTTTTTTACCAACGAATAGTGGGATTGATCGTCACATTATAACGCCTCAACGGCTGAAAGGGCGAGCATGTTTGGTGTGATGGGGACTCGAACCTACGACCCTCGGATTGCGAGTCGAGTGCCTTAACCAGCTGGACATGCCGAGCCTCTTAAAAAGTTATATGTTTCTTTGACGTGTATGGAGCTAAATATTTGCATGTTTATTAATTTTACTCTTTTATTTTCGCAAGTAATTTTTTCGACTTGCTTAGTGTTCTTTACATGTCATATTTATAATAAAAAGGTCTCGTCAATAATGAACGTCTCTCTGTGTGTTGTTTATTCTTCAAACCTTTAAGAAAAACTTATTAACCTTTCATTTCTGTGAGTTGTGTGTTAAAGTAGTGCTAGGGGTGGCAAGTTAGCATGAACATTTGTAGAATAAGAGCTTCGTTCTGGTGTGACATGCTGTAGTTAACAACTGGCCTTCTTGTTACCATCATTTAGAGTTCGGTGAAAAAAAATCGATAATTAATTATGTTTTTTTCATTCGTGATATGCAGGAAGACTATTTCAAAACAAGTGTAATCGAGCGTGACATTATCCAATTAAATCTTTGTCATGTGACCGATTTCAGTGGTAACGTGGAATCTGAGCCTTTTTTATTATTCTGTTCCACTTACTTATTTTTCTTCCTTAGAAAGGTTAGAAACGTGTTTTTGTTTACATTATTATCACTATGCTATAAAGTTATTTAGATTAAATAGAAGGAGATAACTGTATGATATCACATCTCAGAGTGCATCCTTATTTGTATGTAGACATAGCACTGGAGCATCACTTCCCCCACACACTCTTCAACGTTTTCTTCCTGTCCGCTGAAGAATTAAAAATGAATATATGTTGTGATAAGATTTTAAAGAGGCGTTTCTTTCTTTTGAAAAGAGTCCTCGAATACTTGTGTTTATACAATCTTGAGAAGCGATGAAATAAAAACTTCCTGTCTACCTGACCTATAGCATAGACTAACTGACATACCAATTATTTTTGTGCCGTAAGCTGAACGACAAGGTGAATGCACTCAGCTCAGCACACGTACCTATTTTATTGTTGAAAATTAAAACCCATAAGTCTGGGTTTGTAAAACACACGCACAGAAATTTGTAAATTTTAAAAACGATAGTTCATTCTTCGTTCATAAGTGAGACACATGATAAATTATATTATTAATTGTAAAAACAAGTCAACCATTTAGATTCCAATATTCCGCCAATTTGTAGCCTGGCTTAGCCAGATGGTAGGGGGTTCACAATTTGAGGGTCGCGGGCTCGAATCACCGTCACATCAAACATGCTCGCTCTTTCAGCTGTGTGGGCATTATAATGTGACAGTTATCCCACTATTTGTTGGTAACAAAGTAGCCCGAGAGTTAGCAGTGGGTGGTGATGATTAGTTGCCTTCCCTCTAGTCTTACACTGGTAATTTAGAGACAGCTAGTGCAGATAGCCCTCATGTATCTTTGCGCGAAATTCTAAAACAAACAAACAAACCTGAACCAGTCTTTTCCTTGAGGCTTTATTTATATAGAATTCATAGATATCTTTAAAGCTAAGGATTTAATCTATTATATCATCTTTTATATATATCCTGACTTCTCACCTGTGGAGAATAAGTGACCAGTTTACCACAACAAGTTCCAATGTAGTTGGAATTATTCCTTATAATTCTTTACATCCTTCGTAAGATGTTGTTCAAAGTGAAACAGAAAAATAAATCATTAGTTTATTAATCATACAAGTAAGCAGTAGTAGTTAGTCTGTAAATCAATGTTTATTTCAGAAAATTTTAGGTTTTGAAAAATCGATTCAAGAGCTGAAATGTTTGTCACGGTTGTCAGTATGATTTGGTGAGATTTGGGCAAAAGCTTATGAAATGTTAAGTTCTACTTGTTTCTATTGCCTTGTCCTACTCCCAATCAAATAGTCTTTTACAGAATAAATGACAGACTTTCAATAGAAACTGGTAATTTTACCGTAATTTAGATTTGTAGAAAATCAATCTCAAATAATATACCTTGTCTCAAAAAAAACCCAAAAAAACTCAAGCATAGAAAGTGAACAGAGGTGAGGCTTATTTTGCCGTTCGTAACTCATTTGTATTTAGAAGAGAATGTTGCAAGCTTTGTAATTGGATGTCATTTGACAGTGATGTTTATTGATTGTTCATTGAACTAAATGGCTGGAAAATATTAAACATTTTATTAAAAAATTTCACATTCGAAAATGTAATAACACCATTGTTTGTATATAAATATATAAGTTTTGTGACATCCATACCATACTTGGAGAATTGTTTTTTTTTTTTTCTATTGCCTGTGAACAAGTTCATAAATCATTCAGTTCGATTTTTAAAAGAAACGCATTTTCTCAAGCACGAGCAACACACATGTCTTATTGAGGTTTGGTGCTCTTCCAAGCAAATAATTGAATTGATTTGTTTTTATTTATCTTACTTCATTAATTCCTTAAAATAACAGAACAAGCTCCCTTAACAAACGTTGTTAATGCACAACCCATGGGTGGATAAATTACGGTCCAGTTAGGGATGAGTATTATTAAAGGTTTAAATGGTCCAATGTATCGCAGGTCGATGAAATGTTGATGGTAGTATCTTCCAAACTTGTGTCTTAATACAGCCAGTGCAAAGAAAATTGCGTGGCCTGGTTTGGAACGAGGGATATTTTGTCCATTTAGAGACGTTAGTTTGTGACAAGTTTTAATTGTTCGATTCAAGGAGGAATTGATTACGAAATATTGTAGGTACATCAACTTTCTTAGAAATGGCCAAACCTGACGAAGTTATAGAACGTTATCTTTACGTGTCGTCTATAACTGGATCAGTAGTTTTAGTGGCCCGAACTGCTGTTTCAAAAGGTATTTATATCCAGAAAATGCTTTTCTGGCAGTAACATATTTATCTATGCAACTGAAACAGTCGCTGTTGTGGCTGCTGAGACAAAGAAAACCCGTTAGAATTAACATACAAATCAGGTGACGAAATGCACTGCTGCCATGGACCAGCGTCCAGGATGTCGGTAGGGGGGGGACCTTCTACACGATTAACCCTTGGAAATTCAAAAACTTTGTACTGTTGCAGACAAAGCGAAGTTCTCTTTGAAACCACGGAGCGCCGGAAGCTGTTTAGACGTAGTACTGACTTAAGTTATTAAAATTCAGACCCTGATGTGGAGGGGAAAACATTTTAAAAAACGTATTGTGATATCAAATTGTCATTCTATCAAACTCAGATGTGGAATTTTATCTTGGAGTGAGATGCAAGATTTGTGTTTTTTGGACAAAGACAGGAACCCGGATAAGGGAGATGTGAGAACACTGATAGATGTTGAGAGGAGACATCCCGTGCTTTTTACACTGAATATTAGGAATCATAATTACTCGATCATTTAACAACCTGTCTGAAAATCATAATTTTAGGAATCCTTACAGTTGGTAACCATCACGACTGATGCCTGTTTTGTGATAAGAAAGGAGCTCGTGTTATACACTTGGCGTACACTTTTCTAAACCGTAATTAATACTGGGTAATTAAATGACATTTTCTGTAGATTGATATCAAGTGCTGTGCAGATTAGTTGAAGCTAAGGCTTCCTTCTTGTGGATAATGAACAAGTAACACATGATATTTTGCTTTCCTATTTTGTCATATTGAACCACTATGATGACGTAAATGCTTTCATTTTTCACGAACTTAGCTAGTGTACGTATTACGGACGCAATAATAAGTAAATATATATGTATATATATAATCTGTAGGTACTTCAAATCATTGTACTGTGCTTAACTTATTGGTCTGCGCTTATTGTTAGCCACCATTTTGTTTAACACGTCATTAGTGGTCTATCATATGCTTCACTTTATCTGTGCAAATTTTTTTTAGAATTCGATCTCTATGCATTTTCTGTGCTTTATTACATGGTGTCATGAAATGGTAATCTCATGTAGAACTTGTTAATAATTTACGTGAGCAAAAATTGTTGTTCATAAATAATATTTTTATTAATTTATAAATTTCAGGAGATATTATATGTATATATTATATATGTATATGTACAGGAGAGGAAGAAAAAACAAAATATCAGGATTACTAACTGGACGACGAATTTAGTTTCCTTTTTATATTCAAATTCCATCAGATACACAAATTATTACATATAACTGCTTTAAAACAGCAGGTATCAAAATATATAGGAATAAAAGTCTTGGAAATATATATCCTGCTCGAATATAAAAAGCAATAACTGAACTGAATAGTCCCACGCCACCTGCCTGTGAAATTTGCTGTCTTGCTATACAACTGAATTTTCAAAATGTGTAGCAGTTGTTATAATAACGCGTTTGACGTAAACTGTTCGCTTACCGAACGTATATATTACCAGCATTCTTTCAAAACCAACCTGTTTATATCATACGGGTATGTATGTAATGAGATAGTTTCATTAAATATTACATCCTTGAACCCAAGCTCTGTTGATTATGAGCAGTTTTCAGGGCTGGGCTCGTCTCATCGCGGTCACTCATTCATCAAGGACTTACCTGACAAGCAGAGGTCACGTGACTTTCTAGCATTCGATTATTGGCCGCCCGCGGGCTTAAAGAAATCCGGTTACTGACGTAATTTATATTGAAACTGAGTTGACTCTCAAGTGTAAGAAATTACACGTTAGCTGTAAGTGGAATAGCAATTAATATGACAGATTTTTCGGATGGTTTTATGCATAAAAGTATGTAAGTGTACAATAATCTCATTTCATAATTAGGCTTAATGAATGTTACCGCTAATCAATCAGCATAATACTTGTGTAGGAAAATACAGTATGTTAATAAAGTACTAAATTCACAAACAACTGTTTGCAAACTCAGATATATGTGTTGCAGAAAATATAATGTCGAAATATGTAGTATGTTTTCTAAAAAAAAACACAAACAAAAAACAACGCTGCGCTAACAAACAGTTGTTTGTTTACTTATTATAGTCAACAAAATGCATACATGCATCCAAAGCCAACAACTTAACAGTTTTCGATCGCCCTCTGTGGTGATATCTCTTGTAACTTTAAGTGAAAAATTGTTCTTGACCGATCATTTAGTGTAATATACATCTTATTTGAAATATATATCTTATTGTAATAATTTCATAAAATTAGACAGGCTTTAAAGTCGGCACTTCTTTTTTATTTCTCTTTTTAAATTAATAATTACTACAAAAAATACATTTAATTGTTTTGTGTATTGTCAGTAACATTTTAAATTATGCATTCATTCATTCATAAAAAAAAAAAAAATGAAATAAATTACCTTAACACCAACAAAGTATTCTGCTTTCATCATTACTTTGTCATGTGGTTCTGCGGTTCATCTCTTGCCACTCTTTGTTTCCACAATCCATTTCTCATGTGGTTTATTTGCTACCTCTCTTTCTTTGTTTCCACCATTACATTGTCATGTGATTCTATGGTTCACCTCTTACCCCACTTCCTTTGTTTACATCATCACTTTGTCAAGTGGTTCTGTGGTTCATCTCCTACTCCTCTTTCTTTGTTTACATCATAACTTTGTCATGTGGTTCTGTGGTTCATCTTCTACTCCTCTTTCTTTGTTTACATCATAACTTTGTCATGTGGTTCTGTGGTTCATCTTCTACCCCTCTTTCTTTGTTTACATCATGACTTTGTCATCATCTCTTTGTTTACATCAGTGGTCCTGTGGTTCATCTTCTACTCCTCTTTCTTTGTTTACATTATAACTTTGTCATGTGGTTCTGTGGTTCATCTCCTGCTCCTCTTTCTTTGTTTACATCATAACTTTGTCATGTGGTTCTGTGGTTCATCTTCTACCCCTCTTTCTTTGTTTACATCATCACTTTGTCAAGTGGTTCTGTGGTTCATCTCCTACTCCTCTTTCTTTGTTTACATCATAACTTTGTCATGTGGTTCTATGGTTCATCTTCTACCCCTCTTTCTTTGTTTACATCATAACTTTGTCATGTGGTTCTATGGTTCATCTTCTACCTCTCTTTCTTTGTTTACATCATAACTTTGTCATATGGTTCTATGGTTCATCTTCTACCCCTCTTTCTTTGTTTACATCATAACTTTGTCATATGGTTCTATGGTTCATCTTCTACCCCTCTTTCTTTGTTTATATCATAACTTTGTCAAGTGGTTCTGTGGTTCATCTCCTACCCCTCTTTTTTTGTTTACATCATCACTTTGTTAAGTGGTTCCGTGGTTCATCTCCTGCCCCTCTTTCTTTGTTTCTATCATCACTTTGTCAAGTGGTTCTGTGGTTCATCTCCTACCCTTCTTTCTTTGTTTCAATCATTCTAGGATTCAAAGTCCACGATTACACTAGACAGTAGGTTACGTTCGAATCTAGGTTAATGCAATACGTAAGAACATTGTGTGGTGTACCTTGTCTACTGTTCTTCTAACCTGTTTGTCTTTACATTTTACTTTCACGTAAATATAGAGACAAAAGAACGAGCTTAGTTTAGAATTATATGGCTAAAATGTAAACATAGCTATTAGTTTTGAAAACCCTCAGACGTAAAGAAGGACAAGAGATTGTAGATTTGTCCTAAGCCACTACAATATTTTCAATATTACTGAAACATCCTAGTAAAATCTACAATGCTTGCAAACAGGGACTAACTTGACGCTACAAGAGTGAAGTGATGTGTACCCCTGGTGGTGAGTGTCAGATGTATTATTTTATCAGTTAAAAGACGGATTGCAAACCAATCAGGTTGACCCAGTCGGTGCTCCTTGACTGTGGGGAGCACAGATTTACTCATGTCGTCGTCTGTAAATCCTTTATAATTGATATGGTTTTTTTTTTGTAACATTACTTCTCTGAATGTGTCTAGAACTCTCACCCACTTTTCTTTTATATATATATTCCTTGGTTGTACGGTTATAGAGTTGAAATTTGGCAAGCTGCTAGCATTAGGTAAAGTACAGATGGCTACAACCTTAAGATAGGGTTAAATATTGCCACTAACTTTAGTTTATTACACATGACCTAATCATTTTAGGAAACTTTATTTAAAAACCCCATTGCTGGATAACTTTACTTATAGTGAGGTCTTGTTCAGCTGTTAGATCAGAGGGAGCTGTGTTTCAAGTCTCCTGGTAAGTCAGTTTCAGTCATAAAGAGTACCTAGCTGTACTTAAAATATAAGTATCTAATATGTTGATGTACTTAAAACATAAGTATCTAATACTGTCACTGTACTTAAAACATAAGTATCTAATACTGTCACTGTACTTAACACATAAATATCAAATACTGTCACTGCACTTAACACATAAATATCAAATACTGTCACTGCACTTAAAACATAAATATCTAATACTGTTGTGCTTAAAACATAAATATCAAATACTGTCACTGCACTTAAAACATAAATATCTAATACTGTTGTGCTTAAAACATAAATATCTAATACTGTCGCTGTACTTAAAACATAAATATCTAATACTGTCGCTGTACTTAAAACATAAATATCTAATACTGTTGTGCTTAAAACATAAATATCTAATACTGTTGTGCTTAAAACATAAATATCTAATACTGTTGTGCTTAAAACATAAATATCAAATACTGTCACTGCACTTAAAACATAAATATCTAATACTGTTGTGCTTAAAACATAAATATCTAATACTGTCGCTGTACTTAAAACATAAATATCTAATACTGTCGCTGTACTTAAAACATAAATATCTAATACTGTTGTGCTTAAAACATAAATATCTAATACTGTTGTGCTTAAAACATAAATATATAATACTGTCGCTGTACTTAAAACATAAATATCTAATACTGTCGCTGTACTTAAAACATAAATATCTAATACTGTTGTGCTTAAAACATAAATATCTAATACTGTCGCTGCACTTAAAACATAAATATCTAATACTGTCGCTGCACTTAAAACATAAATATCTGATATCGTTGTTGTACTTAAAATGCAAATATCTAATACTATCGCTGTACTTAAAACATAAGTATCTAATACTGTCACTGTACTTGAAACATAAATATCAAATACTGTCACTGCACTTAAAACATAAATATTTGATACTGTTATTGTACTTAAAACATAAATATTTGATACTGTTATTGTACTTAAAACATAAATATCTGATGCTGTTGTTGCACTTAAAATGCAAATATCTACTACTGTTGCTGTATTTAAAACATAAATATCTAATACTGTCGCTGTACTTGAAACATAAATATCTAATACTGTCGCTGTATTTAAAACATAAATATCTAATACTGCTGTGCTTAAAACATAAATATCTAATACTGTCGCTGTACTTAAAACATAAATATCTAATACTGTCGCTGCACTTAAAACATAAATATCTAATACTGTTGTGCTTAAAGCATAAATATCTAATACTGTCGCTGTATTTAAAACATAAATATCTAATACTGTTGTATTTAAAACATAAATATCTAATACTGTTGTGCTTAAAACATAAATATCTAATACTGTCGCTGTACTTAAAACATAAATATCTAATACTTTCGCTGCACTTAAAACATAAATATCTAATACTGTCGCTGTACTTAAAACATAAATATCTAATACTGCTGTTGTACTTAAAACATAAATATCTGATATTGTCGCGATTCACACCTTTGAGTTGTGGGTACACGATAAAGAGTGAAGATCAAATATCATTATTCTCTCATATGAAAGTAGCTCAAAAGTTGGCGGTGGATGCTTTTGACTAGCTTTCTTTCTTCTTAACCTGTATATCAGTTCAAAACTAGTAGCTGAGCTAGCGCAAATAAGACTTTTTGTGACTTTGTGTCAATATCCGAAGGAAAGAAACATAATGCAAAATCGTTAAATATCTGTTCGGTAAATCAACGAACGTACAGGGTGTTCGGAAAGTCACTGTTCACTTATATATTTATTAACAGACAAAACTGCACAGTGACTTTCCGAACACTCAGTATAATAACTTAAATGTTATTAAATTTTACATTTACGTAGAGTTTCTTGAGTTAAACAATTGGTGATGCTTATGTTATTTTGATTGTTAAATGACTTTGGATTTAAATAACTTATCATACGTGTTTGACTTATGACAGTTGGTTATACAATTTTTAATTGTGAATAATTAATTTTGTTAATTCGATTGTTAACAGCTAGTTATATAAATGTATATCACCATTTTTATTTCACTCAAATAATTCTTCTTGGACCTTATACATTTCACTTTACAAATGGAACATAGAAAATATCAGAAAACAGTTTTATATCCCATACATTAAAAACTCGATCTTTCTAACAAACGTGATGTTATATTCCATTTTAATAATTATTTGATATTTTGAGGAGACTGGCTTTGTTTTGTTGAATTTCGCGCAAACCTACACGAGGGCTATCTGCGCTTATTTAACAGTGTAAGACTAGAGGAAAGGTAGCTAGTCATCGCCACCCACCGCCAACTCTTGGGCTACTCTTTTACCAACGAATAGTGTGATTGACCGTCAAATTATAACGCCCACATGGCTGAAGGGCGAGCATGTTTGGTGTGATGGGGATTCGAAGCCGTTCCTAGGAGAAGAGCACAGAAGAAAAAATGTTAGCACACACACTCCTAAGACCCCCACAAAATGGTGTCATTTTAAATATAAACATTTAACATCTTATAATGATACAATTAGGAATTTAAATTGAGGTTTGATTTATTAACGTTTAAAGTTAAACACCTGACCCTTATACAATCTTTTTAAATTAGATGCAATTGTGATTTGTTTTTCAAATACAGTATTTTTTGTGCCATTTTGTACAATACACTGGTAAAACTACGTCTTATGTTACATCTACTATTCAATTACAAAATACAGATTATAGATAAAAAGAAAGGGTTATGATAAACATTAAAGTCAATATATATGTATGATTATTTGTATAAATACACACCTTAAGCTAAGTGATATTTCGAATATAAATAGATTCTTTCTTTTCTTTAAAGAAATAACACATTATAGTACGGAGAAAAAATTCATATTTTAAATTATCTGTGAATATTTTATTAATAGTTTAAATATTAAACAAAAGGTTAAACTTACTTGTAAATGAAGCCTGGCATGGCTAGATGGTTAAGGCACTCGACTCGTAATCCAAGGGTCGCGGGTTTGAATACCTGTCACACCAAACATGCTCGCTCTTTCAGCCATGGGGGCGTTATAATGTTTCGGTTAATCCCACTATTCGTTGGTAAAAGAGTAGCCCAAGAGTTGGCAGTGGGTGGTGATGACTAGTTTCCTTCCCTCTAGTCTTACACTGCTAAATTAAGGACGACTAGCGCAAATATCTCTCCTGTAGCGTTACACGAAATTCAAAACAAACCATAACAAATCAACACTTGTATATGTTTTGTAAAACATTAATATCTGAATGTACGTTTGTTTTGAAAAAAAAAAAGTTAATTTTTAGTTGGCTTAAGTTGTAAAAGACTTCATGTGTTTTTTTGTTCTAAATGTTACTTATATACTTACATCTGTGTGTGTGTGTTTTCTTGTTGTTTCATTTTCCTGTTCTGCAACATTCCTAAACCTTATTGTGTACAACACTGTATCTGATTCCCAACTTTATTGTGTTTGAAGTGTTGGAAAGACTATGATTTAAAAGCTGTCAAAACAGAGACGACGCACCCTTGTTTATTGAAAGTGACGTTTAACAACCCGCAGCAGGGGTTAGGGATGGTTTATGGTATCTTTATGTAGATGGTACACCTGTAAAATAAGAGAATGTGACAGATTTGGTACCTCAGCTTTGTTTAAAAGTGAACAATAAAGATCCTAGACCTTTATTTTACATTTCTATAAGACGTTAGTACAGGCAAAACCTTACTAGACACCAGAAGAAACCAATCTGCGCATCTGTTTTTTGTTTGTTTTTGAATTTCGCGCAAAGCTACGCGAGGGCTATCTGCAATAGCCGTCTATAATTTAGCAGTGTAAGACTAGAGGGAAGGCAACTAGCCATCACCACCCACCATCAACTCTTGGGCTACTCTTTTACCAACGAATAGTGGGATTGACCGTCACATTATAACACCTCCACGGCTGAAAGGGCGAGCATATTTGGTGCTAGCACCTGTTAAGATGGTTTTATGTTGTTGTTTTTTAAAAATGTAATGGGCTTAGTTATGTCTGTAATAGAACTTACTCTTAATAACTAGACATTTTCCAGTGGCACAGCGGTATGACCGCGGGCTCACACTACTGGAAACCGGGCTTCGATAGTGGTGGGCAGAGCACAGAAATTCCCTTGTGTAGCGTTGTACTTAATTTCAAAATCAAAACAAATTAGACATTTTAATTTTTGAAATTCAAGTTTGAAATTTTGTGTAAAAACAAACAAACATGATCTAACTCTTTTCTGTGATTTTTTTTTTAATATTCCAGGTGAAGATGGAGATGCCAGAAAGTTGGAGATGGCTGATGGTGAGAGTTTTTGTTCTGATTGCGATGTAGTTGAAGATCAGAACATTAACCAGGAACTATCTAATCAGACAGATCTGGACCACCAGAATCGTTCTAGTGATGCCAGTCTTCCTCTGGTACACTCTGATGAACTTAACAGTAACGAAGCCAACAGTGGTACTTATTCGTCCAGAGAAATTAGTTTGTATTCTGCCCAGTCATTAACAAACAATCACCAGTCTGTAATTTATCCTACTGTTGATTGCAACAACTTTGCAGTTGAAACAATGACGGATGACGGACCAATCGACTTTAGTTTTCGGAATCAAAACCAGTGTTCCCCTATAGCTTCGAATTTATCCCCTGGGTCCTCTATCAACGGATTCCACCATGAGTCACAAAACGAACCTCTTGATCTCTCCACTCCAAACAGAAGAAAAAATACAGAAAAATATCCAAGGGAATCAAAATTAAGCCGTGTAGACAATCTCTTTCCCCTGTCTCCTCGAAGCGATTGTCTGAACGGATTAACCTATAATGAAAAATTGATGTCTTTCGAGAGTTCTAAGACATCTGAAGTTAGTTCAGCTACATCATACAATATTTCACTCAAGTCTGTTGAATCTTTAGAAAGCCAACTACTTAATACAAATCTTATAACTTCCAACATGGCTACTGCTTTCGAAAAGATGAATGCCTTGTGTCACACAGTCACCAAGCCACAGGAATATCGGACAGGAAGCCGGCAAAATCCATGGCAGAATCAGTGGATAAACAAAAGTGAAGAACAAACGAAAGATGTTTTTACTTGTGTTTGGTGTAAACAATCATTTAAAAGTCTAGCTGAAATGACTATTCATATGCAGAAGAGTTCAAAGTGCGGGATGGCAGGCATACAGACGTCTGTACCATCAACTTCGTCAAACACTAGTATTTCCTCAGACGACCCATCTTCGGTTCCAAAATGCTCATCTTCCAATAATGGCAACAGTCTCTTGATAAAAGAAAGTATGGCACTACCTCGAAAGCTAGTTAGAGGACAAGACGTTTGGTTAGGTAAAGGTGCTGAGCAAACTCGTCAAATCTTGAAATGCATGTGGTGTGGACAGTCATTCAAGACTCTGGCAGATATGACCAATCATATGCGAGTCACTCAACACTATAATAATATTATCAGTCAAGAGCAGATCATATCTTGGAAAGTCCCAGCTGACAAAATTACGTCACAGTCACAGATAAATGCTGTCTTAACTTGTAAGGTTTGTAACCAAGTGTTTAGCAGTCTCAAGGAACTCAGTTATCACATGATGAAAAATGCTCATTACAAAGAACATATTTTACGAACCATTACGGAAAGTGGCGGAAGACGCAGGCAAACTAGAGAAAGGAGGAAAAAGTCTTTGCCTGTTAAAAAACTTCTTGAATTAGAAAGAATGGAGATGAATAACTTAAATATACCTAAAGAACGAAACGAAAAATCAACATCAGACAGTGAGAAAGTTAGTGGCAAAATTACGTGTGAAGAATGCGCCGAGAAAGTAGACGCCAAAGACTTTGTAATACATATAAAAAACTGCACTCAAAATTCTAAATCCTATCATCTTTTGAAAAATTATTTTTTTCCAGAGAGAGCTGTCGACCAAGAGAAGAAATATTCCGAATTTGGAACTCTTGATAAAATTGAATCTGACGAAGAGGTAACTAAATCAAGTAGGCTTCATGTAACAAAACCCACAGTCTTTAAAGGCTCTGAAGAAGACACCGTTCGAGAAAAAGAACAAAAGTATTCTGTACGTGATGAAGTGGATAAAGGAAGTAAATCAACTTCTGTGCTGAACGCCATTGAAAAACTGATCGAAAAGAGTTTTCAAAACAGAAGCAAAATGAGCAGTAATGGTTCTACTGGCATTCTACAAAGACTAGGTATTGATGAGGAAGTTTGCCCTCCATGGCATTCCTCTGGTAAAGGAGCAGTTGATTCGTCCAGCAAACCCCAAATGTCGTCAATTACAGCTCCTCCTTTCCAATTTCCAGTCAAGATGACAGTAGACCTTAAAAACGGGACCTTTAGGTCGCGAGATGTCGCTGGCATGTCCAATAACAAATTTCCGAAAGAAAACTATTTAATAAATAAGGAAAAAATAATTTATAATACTAAATCGGACGTTTCAGGCTTTTCTACGTTGCGATACAAAAAGCAATCATCTCCACAATCGGTGAAATCAGGAACTGAGGAAGAGGACACTGGTTATTTCCCTTCAAAAAAACAAGTAGAGAAAAGTCCAGTGGGGTCTGTGCGATCAAAAAGTCCAGCAACTGATCATGGTGAAGATTCTTTAGACGCTTGCTCCGAGGTTGATGAATCGAATGGTGAATCAAGTGCTCATGAAGAATCGTGTGATGTCAGTCATTTGCTGAGTCAAACAAATGTCTTGGAACAACTAGAAGAAGCTGAATCTCCTTCTAGTGATGCTCTACAAAATAAAGGTAAATCAAGTCCATCATCCTTAAGTAATTCTTCCAAACTTTCTGCAACAGACGTGAACCATGAACTAGACAAAAATCATGTAAATTACGATAAACCGTTTACAGGCCACCCTCTTAGGGAACTTCAAAAATTATTGGACAAAACAGACGTGAGTGTTTCACGTTCTGCTGTCAAGACTCCGCCAGGATCAATATTGTCATTTAGTTGGGCATGCACTGAACCTACAACATCAGATTCTCTGATGAAATGTGCCTTTTGTGACACGAATTTTGTTTCGAAAAGTGCTTATAGGCATCATCTGAGTAAAATGCATTTTGTGAAAGATACAAATTTACCTGATACGTTTGTTTGGAAAGCAACTCCGCCTCCTGGTGACAAAGTATTAAGTGAAGCCAATTTAGGGACAAAAGAATCTCTGCCACTTTCAGAAACATCAGATGAAAGTCCACATTCGAAGTTTTTAAAGTACACCGAACTAGCAAAAGAACTGTCGAAGAAATATGTGTAATATGAATGAATTTTTTTCCTCTTTTTCTGTACATAAAAACTGTTTAAAATATATCTAAATTATACGAATACGTGATGTAAAATCTATGAAATTTTCTCCAGTTCCTTACTGTTGATAAGACAGTGTTTTATTGTATTCTCCTTTGGAACTGTATTTGTGATACTGTTATAAATAGTTTTGCTTTTTGTACCCTGTATATATGGTGAATTTTTTCTCAGTTGATAAGTTTTCATTCCATTAAAATATACCTGTTATTAACTACAAGTTTATAAGTCAACCTGAAAATTTGTTTCTTAAACAAAGCAAGTATGTGACTTTGCCGATACATGATGCTATATTCTTAATAATACTTAGCACACTTAACGATTATTAAAAAGGTCTTTGAAAATATTTTATAACGTGTTCTCTAAAGAATAGTACAGTACTCTTCACAACAGGAACAGTTCCTCAGAAGTACTGTACACAGTACTCTTCACAACAGGAACAGTTCCTCAGAAGTACTGTATACAATACTCTTCTCAACAGGAACAGTTCCTCAGAAGTACTGTACACAGTACTCTTCACAACAGGAACAGTTCCTCAGAAGTACTGTACACAGTACTCTTCACAACAGGAACAGTTCCTCAGAAGTACCGTATACAGTACTCTTCACAACAGGAACAGTTCCTCAGAAGTACTGTACACAGTACTCTTCACAACAGGAACAGTTCCTCAGAAGTACCGTATACAGTACTCTTCACAACAGGAACAGTTCCTCAGAAGTACTGTACACAGTACTCTTCACAACAGGAACAGTTCCTCAGAAGTACCGTATACAGTACTCTTCACAACAGGAACAGTTCCTCAGAAGTACTGTATACAATTATACAGGAGAATTCTTTTAACTACAATAATGCTTTTTGTGGGTTGAGCTAGAGACCTCTCTAACACTTTGTTCAAGATTTTCATATCAGCGGACTCTGTGTAAATGGATCCAACTCCATCCCGATTTAGCCAAATAATGTGCCTTCCAATATCCTTAATATAAATCAATAAAAATAACTACAAATCATGCAGTGGACTGGTTTATTTTAGATCTCAAGATCACTTAATCTAAACAGAGCTAAAACATAATTAAGATGGAATAGATTACTATGTAATTCAGTGATACCATATTCTGACACTTGCTACATAACTAATGTAATGGGATAGAATATCAGGTAATCTAGAGATACTATATACTGACACTTGTTACATAATTAATGTAATGGGATAGAATATCAGGTAATCTAGAGATACCATATACTGACACTTGTTACATAACAAACGTGAAGGGATAGAATACCAGGTAATCTAGTGCTACCACATTCTGACACTTGTTACATAACTAACGTGAAGGGATAGAATACCAGGTAATCTAGTGCTACCATATTCTGACACTTTTTACATAACTAATGTAATGGGATAGAATACCAGGTAATCTATTGCTACCACATTCTGACACTTGTTACATAACTAAAGTGACAGTATAGGTTAATAGGTCACTACATTTTGACACTTATTACATTTTGATGTTACTCATGTATTTCAATGTACGCTTCTTAGCCTATTTTTACTATTTCAAGTGGCCCGGCATGGCCAAGCGCGTTTAGGCATGGGACTCGTAATCTGAGGGTCGCGGCTTCGCATCCGCATCGCGCCAAACATGCTCGCCCTCCCAGCCGTGGGGGCTTATAATGTGACGGTCAATCCCACTTTTCGTTGGTAAAAGAGTAGCCCAAGAGTTGGCGGTGGGTGGTGATGACTAGCTGCCTTCCCTCTAGTCTTACACTGCTAAATTAGGGACGGCTAGCATAGATAGCCCTCGAGTAGCTTTGTGCGAAATTCCAAAACAAACAAACAATTTCAAGTAAAACTTTTTTATATTTTTTAGAATTAATACAAGGCTTAAAAAACAGAGATACAAAAATATGTATTTTTATCCTCAAGTTATTGACTTGCTTACACAGCGATCTGATTTATTGTAAGGAGTAATTTCAATTTTGTTAATTATAACATTCACCAACAGTTTGGATTAAGTCGTGGATTTGCTGGGAAATAAAATTTAGGGAATTAATTGCACCATAAGCGATTTTCTGTTGGATTTCTGTGTGCGCGTGTGAGATACAAGGTATTAGGGTCCCGGTAACCAGGGCCCGGCATGGCCTAGCGCGTTAAGGCGTGCGCTTCGTAATCTGAGGGTCGCGGGTTCGCGACAAACATCCTCGCCCTCCCAGCCGTGGGGGCGTTATAATTTTACGGTCAATCCCACTATTCGTTGGTAAAAGAGTAGCCCAAGAGTTGGCGGTGGGTGGTGATGACTAGCTGCCTTCCCTCTAGTCTTACACTGCTAAATTAGGGACGGCTAGCACAGATAGCCCTCGAGTAGCTTTGTGCGAAATTCCAAAACAAACAAACCCGCTAACCAACGCAGTCTTAGAGTCACATGTAAGTAAGTGCTTAAACAATTTAGAAGAAAGTTCTACAAAAGCTAATGTTATTTCTAAGATTAACACTAATTAAAGAGTAGTTACGTAGCTAGAAAATTGTATTAATGATTCTACTTCGTGTTAAAATAGTAAACTAGTCAACATTTCCTTAACAAAACTGAAAAAGGTGCTTCAATCATTATAGTTGTCGCTTTGTAGAATTTTAGTTCATGAAGATTATCTTCATTATGTTATTTTGGTATCGTATTGCTGTTCCTTGATGATGCAGCACGTGTTGCTTGTCATTGTTGGTAGTTCGGTGTGTGAATTTGATGTCGTGTTGCTGTTTACCTGTTTCTTGATGATGTACCACGTGTTGCTTGTCATTGTTGGTAGTTCGGTGTGTGAATTTGATGTCGTGTTGCTGTTTACCTGTTTCTTGATGATGTACCACGTGTTGCTTGTCATTGTTGGTAGTTCGGTGTGTGAATTTGATGTATTGCTGTTTACCTATTCCTTGATGATGTAGCACGTGTTGCTTGTCATTGTTGGTAGTTCGGTGTGTGAATTTGATGTCGTGTTGCTGTTTACCTATTCCTTGATGATGTACTGTTTACCTATTCCTTGATGATGTAGCACGTGTTACTTGTCATTGTTGGTAGTTCGGTGTGTGAATTTGATGTATTGCTGTTTACCTATTTCTTGATGATGTAGCACGTGTTACTTGTCATTGTTGGTAGTTCGGTGTGTGAATTTGATGTATTGCTGTTTACCTATTTCTTGATGATGTAGCACGTGTTGCTTGTCATTGTTGGTAGTTCGGTGTGTGAATTTGATGTCGTGTTGCTGTTTACCTATTCCTTGATGATGTAGCACGTGTTACTTGTCATTGTTGGTAGTTCGGTGTGTGAATTTGATGTCGTGTTGCTGTTTACCTATTCCTTGATGATGTACCACGTGTTGCTTGTCATTGTTGGTAGTTCGGTGTGTGAATTTGATGTATTGCTGTTTACCTATTCCTTGATGATGTAGCACGTGTTACTTGTCATTGTTGGTAGTTCGGTGTGTGAATTTGATGTCGTGTTGCTGTTTACCTGTTTCTTGCTGATGTACCACGTGTTACTTGTCATTGTTGGTAGTTCGGTGTGTGAATTTGATGTCGTGTTGCTGTTTACCTGTTCCTTGATCATGTACCACGTGTTGCTTGTCATTGTTGGTAGTTCGGTGTGTGAATTTGATGTCGTGTTGCTGTTTACCTATTCCTTGATGATGTACCACGTGTTGCTAGTCATTGTTGGTAGTTCGGTGTGTGAATTTGATGTATTGCTGTTTACCTATTCCTTGATGATGTAGCACGTGTCGCTTGTCATTGTTGGTAGTTCGGTGTGTGAATTTGATGTCGTGTTGCTGTTTACCTATTCCTTGATGATGTAGCACGTGTTACTTGTCATTGTTGGTAGTTCGGTGTGTGAATTTGATGTATTGCTGTTTACCTATTTCTTGATGATGTAGCACGTGTTGCTTGTCATTGTTGGTAGTTCGGTGTGTGAATTTGATGTCGTGTTGCTGTTTACCTATTCCTTGATGATGTAGCACGTGTTACTTGTCATTGTTGGTAGTTCGGTGTGTGAATTTGATGTCGTGTTGCTGTTTACCTATTCCTTGATGATGTACCACGTGTTGCTTGTCATTGTTGGTAGTTCGGTGTGTGAATTTGATGTATTGCTACCTATTCCTTGATGATGTAGCACGTGTTACTTGTCATTGTTGGTAGTTCGGTGTGTGAATTTGATGTCGTGTTGCTCTTTACCTGTTTCTTGCTGATGTACCACGTGTTACTTGTCATTGTTGGTAGTTCGGTGTGTGAATTTGATGTCGTGTTGCTGTTTACCTGTTCCTTGATGATGTACCACGTGTTGCTTGTCATTGTTGGTAGTTCGGTGTGTGAATGTGATGTCGTGTTGCTGTTTACCTGTTTCTTGATGATGTAACACGTGTTACTTGTCATTGTTGCTGGTTCAGTGTGTGAGTTTAATGTCCTGTACTACTTAGTTGTTTTTTGCCATTGCAAGTTATTGCCATTGGTGCTAGTCACTGTATCGTTTTGATGTTATGTTACTTCTTGACTGTTTCTTGATGATGTCCCACGTACTACTTGTCACTGTTGCTAGTTAAATGTGTGGGTTTGATGTTATGTTACTTCTTGACTATTTCTTGATGATGTACTTGTCACTGTTGCTAGTTAAATGTGTGGTTTTGATGTTATGTTACTTCTTGATTGTTTCTTGATGATGTACCACGTACTACTTATCACTGTTGCTAGTTAAACGTGTGGGTTTGATGTTATGTTACTTCTTGACTATTTCTTGATGATGTACAACGTACTACTTGTCACTGTTGCTAGTTAAATGTGTGGGTTTGATGTTATGTTACTTCTTGATTGTTTCTTGATGATGTACCACGTACTACTTGTCACTGTTGCTAGTTAAATGTGTGGGTTAGATGATATGTTACTTCTTGATTGTTTCTTGATGATGTACCACGTGCTACTTGTCACTGTTGGTAGTTAAATGTGTGGTTTTGATGTTATGTTACTTCTTGACTATTTCTTGATGATGTACCACGTGCTACTTGTCACTGTTGCTAGTTAAATGTGTGGTTTTGATGTTATGTTACTTCTTGATTGTTTCTTGATGATGTACCAGTGCTACTTGTCACTGTTGCTAGTTAAATGTGTGGTTTTGATGTTATGTTACTTCTTGATTGTTTCTTGATGATGTACCAGTGCTACTTGTCACTGTTGCTAGTTAAATGTGTGGTTTTGATGTTATGTTACTTCTTGACTATTTCTTGATGATGTACAACGTACTACTTGTCACTGTTGCTAGTTAAATGTGTGGTTTTGATGTTATGTTACTTCTTGACTATTTCTTGATGATGTACAACGTACTACTTGTCACTGTTGCTAGTTAAATGTGTGGGTTTGATGTTATGTTACTTCTTGACTATTTCTTGATGATGTACAACGTACTACTTGTCACTGTTGCTAGTTAAATGTGTGGGTTTGATGTTATGTTACTTCTTGATTGTTTCTTGATGATGTACCACGTGCTGTTTTGTCACTACTTGTCACTGTTGCTAGTTAAATGTGTGGGTTTGATGTTATGTTACTTCTTGATTGTTTCTTGATGATGTACCACGTACTACTTGTCACTGTTGCTAGTTAAATGTGTGGGTTTGATGTTATGTTACTTCTTGATTGTTTCTTGATGATGTACCACGTGCTACTTGTCACTGTTGGTAGTTAAATGTGTGGTTTTGATGTTATGTTACTTGACTATTTCTTGATGATGTACCACGTGCTACTTGTCACTGTTGCTAGTTAAATGTGTGGTTTTGATGTTATGTTACTTTTGATTGTTTCTTGATGATGTACCAGTGCTACTTGTCACTGTTGCTAGTTAAATGTGTGGTTTTGATGTTATGTTACTTCTTGATTGTTTCTTGATGATGTACCAGTGCTACTTGTCACTGTTGGTAGTTAAATGTGTGGTTTTGATGTTATGTTACTTCTTGACTATTTCTTGATGATGTACCACGTGCTACTTGTCACTGTTGCTAGTTAAATGTGTGGTTTTGATGTTATGTTACTTCTTGATTGTTTCTTGATGATGTACCACGTGCTACTTGTCACTGTTGCTAGTTAAATGTGTGGGTTTGATGTTATGTTACTTCTTGATTGTTTCTTGATGATGTACCACGTACTACTTGTCACTGTTGCTAGTTAAATGTGTGGGTTTGATGTTATGTTACTTCTTGACTATTTCTTGATGATGTACCACGTGCTACTTGTCACTGTTGCTAGTTAAATGTGTGGTTTTGATGTTATGTTACTTCTTGACTATTTCTTGATGATGTACAACGTACTACTTGTCACTGTTGCTAGTTAAATGTGTGGGTTTGATGTTATGTTACTTCTTGATTGTTTCTTGATGATGTACCACGTGCTACTTGTCACTGTTGGTAGTTAAATGTGTGGTTTTGATGTTATGTTACTTCTTGACTATTTCTTGATGATGTACCACGTGCTACTTGTCACTGTTGCTAGTTAAATGTGTGTTTTTGATGTTATGTTACTTCTTGATTGTTTCTTGATGATGTACCAGTGCTACTTGTCACTGTTGCTAGTTAAATGTGTGGTTTTGATGTTATGTTACTTCTTGATTGTTTCTTGATGATGTACCAGTGCTACTTGTCACTGTTGCTAGTTAAATGTGTGGTTTTGATGTTATGTTACTTCTTGATTGTTTCTTGATGATGTACAACGTGTTAATTGCTGCTGTAGCTACCATTTCGAAAGCCGGCATTATCATGATGTCGTTCATTTGTATGTCTTTGCTAACATAAAGTGAAACAATAGAAATAACTCCCTAATCAAGACACAAGGTAATGTATTATGTGGCCAAAACAATATGCTACAAGACTATTAATAGGAGCAACAGTTTAACGACTTTCATTTTCTGTATCTTGGACTGCGGAAATCCAACCCAAAACATACTTTCAATGGATGTGCTCATCTAGCCTCTCACTTCACATACCAAATTTCTAGGCAATCTATTGTGAACTATCTGAGTTATAATATCTTCAGTTTAGATTGAGTTTCGTGTTTTTTTTCGTACTAAAAGTACTGAACTTTATCTGATAGAACAACAAAATGAACTTGTGTGAATGTTTTAAAATTTGGTACAAGGACAGGACTCTTCAACCTACAATGAGAAGGCTCATTTGGTGTAAATGTCAGCCACATGTGCAAATTTATTCAACAAAAAATGCTCAAATTTGACGAAAATCTTTCTGCACACCCATATACAAAAATTCACGTGCGATATGAGTCTAAAACTTTTTACTACAACTTGAATTCAAAGTAAAAGTGGAGCGTTTTAAATTTTGGAATACTGGGATTAAATAGATTAACAAAACTAAAATGTTAAGGACAAAAAACTATTTTAACAGTTTTCAGCTCAGTTTTTGAAAATAATTATACAAGCAAAATGTTCCTGCTAGTTATTTGTTGTAAACTTTTCAGAACACATTTACTAAATTTTATACAATTATCCTAGTTGTATCAAAGAACGTTTAGCGTTACGTGATATTAACTTAAACAATCAACATAAATAATTATGCATCAATTTAATGGGGATGACAAGAAACTGTTAATGTAAATTCCATGGCGTTACTATAAAGAAAGCTGTTAACACTGTTTTAAAGAGAAGAAACTACCAATATATATTTCAAAAAATGGTTGGTTCTGTGAAGTACAGGTCTATTCGAAATAATAGGGTTGCCATCCTAAAGATAATGTAGGTTACTATCGATTACTACTTTCTTAGTTGGTGTGGTTTGTTGGTGTGTATTGATAAAAAGTATTGCTATCTAATCAAAAGAGGCCCGGCATGGCCAAGTGATTAAGGCACTCGACTCGTAATCCGAAGGTCACGCGTTCGAATCCTTGTCACACCAAACATGCTTGCCCTTTCAGCCGTGGTGGCGTTATAATGTGTCAGTCAATCCCACCATTCGTTGGTAAAAGAGTAGCCCAAGAGTTGGCGGTAAGTGGTGATGACTAGCTGCCTTCCCTTTAGTCTTACACTCCTAAATTAGAGACGGCTAGCACAGATAACCCTCGAGTAGCTTTGTGCGAAATTCAAAAACAAACAATCTATTCTCAAGCTTAGCTTCGCAACCAGTTATACAAACGAACACAGGCGAAGTGAAGTTTGATAGAATCTTGTTGTTGATTGTATAGGTTGAATGCTTTGACAGTACATAAATAACATTGTTTGTTCGCTGCACCTTTGGACACTAAGAATTAATTGTTTGCCAAGTTCTTTTTGTAGTGACGTTTTCGAACAACTGTGAAAAGATATGTTAAAAATAATTTTAAAACCTCTCTTACGTCAGAATTTTTAGCAATAATAAAAATACTTGAAATCTAAAATAAGTTGTTGTTATTGAATAAATAATATTCAGCAATATGTATGTAATAAGAAATGTAAATCTATTAATAACTCCGTTGTAAAACCGATATAATTTTAAACATAAAAGAATCTGCGTAAAATATGATAAAAAACTGCTCTTCTCATATGTCAGCATGTGTAATGACGTAATAAGTTTGGTAGTTGTAATTCTAATTTACCTTTATAAGACCCGCAGTACCTAGTGGTACAGCGGTGTGTCTGCAGAATTAGAACGCTAGAAACCGGGTTTCGATACCGTAGTGAGTAGAACGCTTCAAACAAATTTGTCGTGCAGGCTTATTGGGTTACGTTTTCCACCAGGGACAGATAGTATCGTCCAAAGTCAATTTTTGATTTGAATGTCGGAAATTATACTATTTGAAACTATTGATAAAAAAATTGCATTTTTTTTCTAGAGCAAAACATTAAGTATACAGGAAGATTGTTTGTTTGTTTGTTTTTTTGAATTTCGCACAAAGCTACTCGAGGGCTATCTGCGCTAGCTCTCCCTAATTTAGCAGTGTAAGGCTAGAGGGAAGGCAACTAGTCATCACCACCCACCGCCAACTCTTGGGCTACTCTTTTACCAACCAATAATGGGATTGACCGTAACATTATAACGCCCCCACGGTTGAAAGGGCGAGCATGTTTGGCGTGATGGGGATACGAACCCGCGATCCTTAGATTACGAGTCGCACGCCTTAACAAGCTTGGCCATGCCGGGCCGAATAGACGAAGATACGGGTACTTAAAAATCAATGAACCAATCAGTATTAGCTGTGTGGTAGCAATGTCAGACACCTAAAACGATAATTGTAAAATAATGCGTTTACAAAATACTTTATCAAACCAAAACATCAGATAGTCTACTGGGCTTTACCTAGACCAATATCTTGTTATTTTATAGTGCAGCATACAATAGAGCTAATAACACTTTTAAATGGATAAAATGTAGCGGAATTTTTATTGAACTCGAATTACATTTTCTTGTTACTAAATAGCATTTCTCTCCTTCCTCTAGTGTCTTGTACTATTTGTTGAGTGTGTATGCGAGTTTTCTTATAGCAGAGCCACATCGGGTTAACTGCTGAGTCTACCGAAAGGAATAAATTCCGAGATTTTAGCGTCTTAAATCCGTATACTTACCGCTGTACTAGCAGGGTACTGCAATTTGGTGAACATAATTATATATCTTGCTGTATTAGTAGACTTAAAGGCTTTAGTTTTACATGATGTTGGACTTCCATCATCCTATCTTCAAATAAAACCACAACGTAATTACCAACAAACTCCTTATCGTCCTTTCTATCTCTTACAGTTTTAACGGTGTTATTCTAAACATCCTCATTGTAATTTGGTGGTGTTTTTTTAAAACAGTTTCTTGCATTATTAGTACTTACCAATTCACTTTGTAGCTGCTATTCTTACTCGTCTACGACTAAGTTCAGCAGAAACTGAGAAACTGTCACATTCACAAACACAAAAAATGCACGATAAGCATTTTGAACAGCTAAGCCCTTTACATTTGCAAGACAAAGGTTCCATTTTGAACCGAAGCTGCAATTTCTATCGACAATCGTTGAAGTAGTTGTCAGCGATTTTGATCCATTGATTTGGAGCAGCCAGTGGATCTAAAAATAGGTTAAATAGTCGTCTTTTGGGCCAATATGATCGATCAAAGAGGAAACGAGGAAAAACAAATTATTTCTGCAATGATTGTTTTATTTTTCTGATCAGCGTCAGTCTATCCAATCTGCATTAATACATCAAAATACAGGTTTATAGCGTAATGAGTTAATAAAGAGCGTAATGTGTTAATAAAGAGCGTAATGTGTTAATAAAGAGTTACTATTCTTTTATTTATTATGTGGCTTATTAGTTAGCGTAAAGGACAAAAAGTCAGAAAGTCCAAGATTCAAACCTGGAACATGCTGCTGAATACGATCCACCCTTTCTAGTGGGCTCGTTATAAAAGCAACAGCCAGTACTCGAGTAAGGAAGCACATTATACTAATATAATTACAAGCTGGCAGACAACGATATATAAGCGTGCTACCCGAATATTAAAACACATCAATATGTCTTAAAATGTTTTTTTTTGTCAAGGTATTAAGAATAGCCAACGCCAATGTTCAGCTACAACGTAGGCGGCAGTTGCTGCTGACACGTTGCCCTCTCTCTGTTCTTATGAGTTACAGTTGGTTATATGCATGAATCCTAAGGTCTCTGATGTGGCCCTGGATCAAAGTGCCTGCCTTTACTATAAGGTTAATTATGTCATGTCAGAAATTGAGATTCTCGTAAGACATCAAGGTTTAAGTGAAGCTCTTATCGTTAAAAAAAAAAAAAAAGATGGCATAATTGTGTCTCAGCCACGTTCTTATAATAGAACCAATGTCTTCACTGTTGCGAAAGATAGTCTTAGAGTGATGACAAGAACGCAAAATAAATTATGAATAATACATTTATTGGAATAATTATTTTTGTACTATATAATAAGGAAGTGCCGTCATAATTGTGACATCTACAAATATGGCTCAGGTCGTGAGCCGAGCCACACCCTTTCACTACAATAGACGAATTAAAATTTTAATCATAAGTAAGCCAAAGTTCAGGTATTAACATCCAATTAAAGAGGTGAATCCGTTACCTTAACATTGACACTTATTCCAAGTTTTATCTTTTTTTTTTTTTTTAATTAATGGGTCTTGAAACAGTTAGAATAACTAACCCATTTATTCTACTAATATTATGAAAATATTTCTACTTAACTCCATATCGTTTTGTTCATGGCATTTTCCTTCGGTGGTGAACAACTTAATGGAGAAAATTGAACTATAATATTTTAAATGGATCTTGTTCTGTAAATCATTATTAAACATAATTCCCCAACTGAGTGAGTTCTTTAGGGATTATATATATGTACGTCATAAACTGATACCTAGTTATCCTAGAGCGTGTGATAAGCATGATATAACGGAAGTTCCATATATCCTGTTAGTACTCGTATATCCCGGATTACATGATATTGTAATAGAACTTGTATCTGTCGAAGTTCATGATATCCTGGAGTATGCCTCTATACCTAGGACTACAATAATATCCTGGTAGTGCATGCATATACTTGAGTGCGTGATATCTTGTTAATATGTGTATATCCTGGAGTACATGATATTAACTTTATATCTGGAATTACATAATATCCAGGTAGAATCTATGTATTCCAAACAGCATGATGTACCAATATTTTAAATATATTCCGAGGTTAATTGGTTATGTATGTGTATTCTGTTACACATGATGCACTAATAGTAAAAACTTACCTTAATATAAATAGAATAACTGCTATTTATAACACACTACAAGTAACAAATTTATTCTTACGTACATGATATACGTTATTATGACATGTAAATTAATACTCGTGTATACTGAAGCATACAAAGGCCAAAAATAGTATGTACAGTACATTGGATTATTTAAACAATATCTGCATATAATAGTATACAGAACGGTTTGGCATTATATGCATATTCTAGAATACTTGACATCTATGCAGTATCGGTGTATTGTGTGTACATAACATGTGCTTTTTTAACATAGGTATACCTTAACGGTATCAGCATAACTTAAGTATCCACATATATTAAGAGTTACAGAACGTAATTACACCTATTCTAAGGTCAGCTTGCTTGTCTTCTATCCGTTGTAAACAGTCATGATTTAGAAATGTTTATCATGAACCAGATGTTATGTATTCTTCAAGATTTTGTTTCATTTGTAATTCATTCATAGATATGTATTTTTTAAATAAAAACTGCTCTAATGTTTTCTCATCTGGTCCGATGCTGTTCATGTGTAATAAACTGTTAGAAGTGTTTCAGTGTTCTAAAAAATACTGCATTTCTCGCGGGTTCGCGCCCGAGTCGTGCCAAACATGCTCGCCCTCCCAGCCGTGGGGGCGTTATAATGTGACGATCAATCCCACTATTCGTTGGTAAAAGAGTAGCCCAAGAGTTGGCGGTGGGTGGTGATGACTAGCTGCCTTCCCTCTAGTCTTACACTGCTAAATTAGGGACGGCTAGCACAGATAGCCCTCGAGTAGCTTTGTGCGAAATTTCAAAAAACAAACAAACGTTTTACATAATACATGTTAAGATCTGACATTGCAACTATTAAAATAATTTTAAGCTCCCCAATGGCACAGTGGTATGGTTGCAGACTCACACCTCTAAAAACCAGGTTACGATACGTGTGATGCGCAGAGTATAGATAACCCATTGTGTAGATTTATGCTTAATTCTAAAAACAAACTCTTTGTAAAAGAAACCGAAAGTACGAAACCGTTAAATATAGAATTTTTAACTTTGTCTAATTGCAGGCATAAAAAGTTGACTGCTCAATTTAGAATCTTTCTGAATCGGGTCGTTTCGCGTTTATGTTCATGTTCATATTGACATCTGCTCTTCGGGATCTGGTCTGGCTGGTTTCTCCGATGCTACCTTTGTCTCGCTCATCAATATTATGACCAACCTCACTCCTTCACCTAAAAAGAGTCAGAATAAAAGAAAAACCAAAACCATCTGATAATTTCAATAATCTTTCACGTGAAGGGACGAAGAGGAACCACAACGTTCCTGATCACCCCAGTTGGAGAGAGAATTCTTCAGAGTTCTCTCTCTCTAAACTAAACCCCTGCCACGTTAGTTTGCGTTTGCGTTTAGAATTTCTAAGTTGGTCTATTTATAAGTATAAAAATGGACTGTTAAATGCAGAATTTTTAAATTGGTCTAATTTCAAGTGTAATTTTAATATGGCATTTTAATTTCGTCTGATTACAGGAATAACAAATAGACTGTTAAATACAGAATTTTTAAATTGGTCTAATTTCAAGTGTACTTTTAATATAGCATTTTAATTTCGTCTGATTACAGGAATAAAAATGGACTGTTAAATACAGAATTTTTAAATTGGTCTAATTTCAAGTGTAATTTTAATATTGCATTTTAATTTCGTCTGATTACAGGAATAACAAATGGACTGTTAAATACAGAATGTTTAAATTGGTCTAATTTCAAGTGTACTTTTAATATAGCATTTTAATTTCGTCTGATTACAGGAATAAAAAATGGACTGTTAAATACAGAATTTTCAACGTTGTTCTTATTACAACTATAATAAAGTGGACTCTTAAATATGGATTTTTTTCGCACACGAGAGGCCCGTCATGGCCAAGCGTGTTAAGGCGTGCGACTCGTAATCTGAGGGTCGCGGGTTCGCATCCCCGCCGCGCCAAAACATGCCCGCCCTTTCAGCCGTGAGGGCATTATAATGTGATGGTCAATCCCACTATTCGTTGGTATAAGAGTAGCCCATGAGTTGGCGGTGGGTGGTGATGACTAGCTGCCTTCCCTCTAGTCTTACACTGCTAAATTAGGGACCGCTAGCGCAGATAGCCTTCGTGTAGCTTTGCGCGAAATTAAAAAAAAACAAACAAACAAAACAATCGCACACGAGAACTAATAAATGCAAGGTTATTAAGCTGATCGAATTTCAGACTCAAACAAACGGACTGAAACTTGAACATTTGTAAGAAACTGTGAAACGTGAAATATCAGAATAAAAAAAGTGTCCTAACTTTGCATTATTTTTTGTCGTTCCAAATGTTTCATGAACCATATAGGAACAAAAACAGTTTTTACTCTCAGCAAAACTAGCAGCTCATATTTTATTCAACTTATTTGGCCAAGTTCCATATCTTTTAACTTTTAACCATAACTAACTGCATCTTCTCTATTTTCTTTCCTTCAGTGTCCTTTTCTTCTTCTCTGTCTTACTGTGGTGTTCACCTTCTCTGTACATATTTCAAATGCTCCTTTGCTTATTCTTCTTGTGGTTTTACTTTCTTCTAACGCTCTCTGTTTATCTTCCTAGAAAATTTATTACTAATTTTTTATGTTATATTAATTATTTTTCTTGCCTGACATGGCCTAGCGCGTAAGGCGTGCGACTCGTAATCCAAGGGACGCGGGTTCGCGCCCGCGTCGCGCCAAACATGCTCGCGCTCCCAGCCGTGGGGGCGTTATAATGTGACGGTCAATCCCACTATTCGTTGGTAAAAGAGTAACCCATGAGTTGGCGGTGGGTGGTGATGACTAGCTGCCTTCCCTCTAATCTTATACTGCTAAATTAGGGACAGCTCGGTGCAGTGGGCTAACAACCTACTCACTTAAATACTTGTTGAAGAATCCACAAGCGATTGCGGCCCTATGTTCCTAGATGGAATCTAAAGGTGATAACTAATTATTTTTCTTACTTTTCTCAATAAAACCTATTTTTGACGGAGACTTGATAAAAAAATTTATCTGCATGTTTGAGTCTAATTTACAATAACCATACACTTTTTCATGTTTGTTTTGTTTTGTTTTAATTTCACGCAAAGCTACACCAGGACTATCTGCGATAGCCATCCCTAACATTGACTAACATCATTGAAAAGGTATAGCTCTTTCATGCTTTCACCTTGTGCAAGTCTAAATGCCCATGATTAAATTACGCTACTTTGGCTAAAAGTGCTTTTCTTAGTTTTACTTATAACCGTGGTGATAACAAGTAACAACAATAACCATCTTACAACACTACTAACGAACTAACAATACACTTGTAGCTATATTCTATGATTACGAGGATACTCAGTGAGTTGCCAAGTAACAATTCGCTTTCATATGACGTGTGATTGCACACTTGCATATGAACACCATCTACGTGATCAGCCTGCAGGTGTGGCAGCTAGATAAAAAAACACACAGAAAAACTTCGACTGTATAAATTCTCTATATCTTGGTTCTAACTAAAATCCAACCAAAGAAAATGCTGCTTCCTTGGCTAAATGACAAAAAACTATAGTGAAAATATCAGCAAAACCAGGAAATGTCAAGATATTGCTATGAGAAGAATAAACTTAGAACCAAGTATCTCTCGAGTCTTAGTAAGAAAAACATTTATGAGATAAATGTAAAAATATTTTACCTGAAATATTGGAAAGTATACCTTCATTTAGATCAAACTATTATCAAGTTTAAAAAACACACAAAGTAAGAACGATGGCCACACACCCTTTAAGGTTGCACGTGTCAGAAGACATCAGGTATTTAATGTTACCCAGCCCATTCCTACCTTGTTTCCTTAATTTTCAGTGTTTCCATTCTCACTTTCTTATCTTTAATTTAAACATTTTTTTTACAATTGTATAGTACAAATTTAGGGTTAAACGTAATTCATAGTTGACCTGTTCACATTTACAATGACGTAATCGTTTCGCTTAACATAGTTTCCTGAATACTGCTGTTTCATCTTTATTGTCTATTTCTTTGGTCTTGTCCTGGTGTGGCCAGGAGATTAATGCATTCAATTCGTAATATGCAGGTCGCGGGTCCGAATCTCCGCCACATTAGTTTTACACTGCTAAATTAGGGACGGCTTGCACGAAATTAAAAAAAAACAACAATCTTTTGTCCTGTTCTGTTTATTTTATTCATTTTCTTTTATTTTTGTGCACGTTATTACATATTTCCTAGTAATTATGTAATTTAAAAGAAATGCCTTTAAAATCAACTCCCAGAAAGTATAAATGGGAATGTATATATATGCAGAGTGGGAAAAGGTTACTCTACAATAGATTTGTTTGTTTGGAATTAACCACAAAGCTACACAATGGACTGTCTGTACTCTACCCACCACGAGTATCGAAATCCGGTTTTTAAAGTTGTAAGTTCGCAGAGGTACCGTCTTGCCACGGGAGAGGGGGACACTACGTTTAGCACTATACAGTTAATTCAGTTGGTATTATGGAGTTGATACTGTTCTGTTGGTACTATACGATTGGCACAGTTAATACTATACTGTTGGTTTATACAGTTGTTAGAGTTAATACTGTGCATTTGGCACTACATGATTAATGCAAATGGTGGTATACTTAACAGTTGATTCCATACGGTTGATATAATACGATTGGTACAATTAATATTATGTGCTTGATACTATACGGCTAGAATACAGTTTGTATTGTATGGCTGACACTATACCGTTGATGCAGTTGGTATGAAATTAGTTTATGTTTATTTTACAGTAAAACACAAAAAATTAAAATGCGTTTCGAATGAAATAACTGTATTGTTACTTTTACCCAAACTTGAATATTAAACATTTATTATATAAAACGACAATATGATTATTACCTTTGCATAGCATTTTTTAAAAATAGGTAATTATTTTATATTTCAGGTTTGTTGGTTTTTCTCATTCATTTGCGAGATATTTTTCTTTCTCTTCAGTTTCCTTTCAACAGAAAATAAAATAAGGTACTTTAGTATCATTCTTTGATCACCAAGAAACATCACGAAAAAGTAAGACGTGCAACTGAACATTTTTTTTCATCGTTATCTGCCTTAAAGTTATATTCTAAACAAAAACAAAACAAACAAAACACTATCTAAACATTGATGGAGCAAATATCTTCTAGTCTGGAACTATTCTACCATGAGATGGATTTTCTTTGATCACGTATACTTTTTTTAACCTACACATGCAACAGGAAACATGCAGAGTTAACGCCTATGATCTATAATTTAAACTGAAGTTTAACGTGTTAAAAACAAGATTGAACACGAACTTTTTGTTCCTTTTACTCAGTTATTTTTATCAATTTTGTTCTAACGATTTCTATACGACACGATGTCGTTTACACATCAAGTATTCTTCAGAATTACTCTCAGTACACACTAGGGAAATTAACACCGCCAGTACTGTTTTCTTCGTATTATGTAAATATGTTTAAGTAGGACCTTATAAGTGTTTTCATTTTCTCTTTGATATATCTTTTTTAACAATCTAGTCCAATTTACTGAATGGAAATAAACGTACTGGCAGATAGACCTGGATCGGCTGTGTAACTTGAATCTCGTTAGGCAGGGTTTTAAGCTGGTTCACAGAGTATTCTAAACGATTAATGTGTTTTGGTTACTAAGCAAAAGTAAAAAATGTAAGAATGTATATATACTAACTTTATTTCTAACGGAACGACTTCGTTTCTTGAAAATTTCTAAAAAAATAACAAATAATTAAAACGGCTTTTCTTAGATTAAATATAAAAGCAGCTTTATTATATGAAACTAAAAAACATCTTATTAATAGTAGCAGATCTAGACAAAGTCGTATCAAACATCAGATGCAATTTCACACTTTGTACAAACGTGTGAGTAGTTACTGTTATCTTCCCAAAGTAATGAAGTTTACCATTAACTCGATATATTTCCTCTATATTCACCTACACTTGAGTGATGTGCAGCTCAGAGACGAAGTACTGGATGTTACACGCTGTTGGACGGAACGGTGTTGTTGTTTTTTGTTTTTTTATTTTATGGAATTGGGAGCTAAATATAACAGACTTGTTATTAAAACGCTAACCGGTTGACGATTTCATTTTCTATTGTTCAGCAGTAACTTTGAAAGCTCATAGCACTAAAGTTCGGGATTCGAGCCCCGTGGTGGTCACATTACAAATAACTCTACGTACAGCTCTTTGCTTAACAACAATAATCAAACACCTCTCGTTTACGTATATAATAGGCAAGAACTTAAATTAGAGCCAAAAGATATTGATAACAATGCTATATCTTTGTTCTTGAAAAAAGCCTCTTTTCATGTTACTGTTCTACGCTATTTGTTTTTGAATCAAATATGGCGAAGTGGCTAAAGTGCCCAAATTTTAAATCTGAAGATTCATGATTCATGTCTATTTGTCCTAATACTGCACTTTACACATGACGGCTGTGGATTTGCTATAAGAGTAACAGTTATTCTATCTGTCAATAGTTGGTGGTGTTAGTTGCTCACAAGCTGTTTTACCCTTAATCTATCAATTCCAAAATTAGGAGCAGCTATCGAAAAATTTGGTGTATGTTTTACTTTTTTCGGTGGGCCCAGCATGGCCAAGCGTGTTAAGGCGTGCGACTCGTAATCTGAGGGTCGCGGGTTCGCATCCCCGTCGCGCTAAACATGCTCGCCCTCCCAGTCGTGGGGGCGTTATAATGTGACGGTCAATCCCACTATTCGTTGGTAAAAGAGTAGCCCAAGAGTTGGCGGTGGATGGTGATGACTAGCTGCCTTCCCTCTAGCCTTACACTGCTAAATTAGGGACGGCTAGCGCAGATAGCCCTCGAGTAGCTTTGTGCGAAATTAAAACAAACAAACAAAGAAACCTCTGGCCATCAACTCGAGTTGCTCATAAGCTATCAGTTAAAGAGTTTAATTTGTTAATCTTGAATGGTTAGATCAAAAACATTGCAAGAGAACACTGGCAAATAATGTTTTGAAATAAAATATCCATCAGAAAATTAAAGAAAAATATCGTATTTTCTTTACCACATAGATAATAATGTAAGATAAATAACATAGCAAATAAAAGTTAACACAACACACACAAAAATAAAGATAATTAACAGAGACATTTCGTGTTCATTACAGCCATAAATTCATGGGGTACACGTGATGTTTATTGCAGTCATTGTACAATTAGTGTTTGTCTTTTAAATACAGATAAAAACTAACACAAATTTAACATAGCACAATTAATAACGTGCGCTGGAGACGCCCAGACAATAAAAAAACAACTGAAGCTTTCTGTTAGCGGCCGTGAATAATAGAGAAGTGAGTAAAAATTTCCAAAAGTGCATGTTTTAAAACGTCGAGTGTTCAGAACAGTGAGTCTGATACAGACAATACGGCTTGTACTAACACGCTTGATCACGTGAATAAATTATTTATCTCTGATTGGTGCTGTTACACTTTATCTTCCTGACATCAGAGACTTGCCTCAGCTCAGTATAAATAGTTATCTAACTCTGTATTTAAAGAAATCACTGCAGGACTGTGATCCTCATTGTTTGGTTTGGTTTGTTTTGAATATCGCACAAAACTTCGTGAGGGCTATCTGCGTTAGCTAATTTAGCAGTGTAAGACTAGAGAGAAGACATACAGTCATCACTACCCACCGCCAACTCTTGGACTACTCTTTTACCAACGAATAGTGGGATTGACCGTCACAATATAACGCCCCCATGGCTGAAAGGGCAAGCATGTTTGGTGAAACGGGAATTCGAATCCGTGACCCTCAGATAACGAGTCGAGTGCCTCAACCACCTGGCCATGCCAGGCCGATCCTCATTGTAACAGTATCTTTCAGTAGTCGCAATCGAGTAAATTCCTTAGTGATATTATTAATATACTTTGCTTTCATTTAAATCTCATATATAACGCAAACAAAGTTATGGGAATTACAGCATGGGTACAACAATAATTAATAGTTCATACACTGATAGTATACACAGGCTGTAGGCTAATGACTAGCGAACTGGACTAAAGGTCTAAAGGTCCAAGATTCGAGCCTCTATATACTGCTAAATACATTCCCCACTTCACTTATCGGGACATTATAGCTGCTACAGCCAATCCTGCTTATCGGTTAGTGTAATCAAGTGGGTAAAGGGCACTGTTGACTGGTTACCTTCCCTATGGTCACTGATTAGGTTGACGTTACCAAGGTAGCATGTTGGTACATACAGCGGTCAAGTGGTCTGAGTATAAAGTTTGACATTTGTTCTATTTTTATTTCATGTAAGTTTTATCACTCTTCCCTTTTTTATTGAAATAAGGCCTCGGCATGGCCTGGTGGTGTAAAGCGTTCGACTCGTAACCTGAAGGTCGCGGGTTCGAATCCCCGTCGCACCAAACATGCTTGCCCTTTCAGCCGTGGGGGCGTTATAATGTGACGATCAATCCCACTATTCGTTGGTAAAAGAGTAGCCCAAGAGTTGGTGGTGGGTGGTGGTGACTAGCTGCCTTCCCTCTAGTCTTACACTGCTAAATTAGGGACGGATAGCGCAGACAGCCCTTGAATAGCATTGCGCGAAAGTCAAAACAAATAATTTAAATTTGTATTACATTCAGTTTATACCATTAAACATAATCTTGTAGTTATTTTTAGCAATAAAAATCAACATAGAAATTACGTCTGAGACAAAACAATCGCATGGTTTTACTTTATTACGCTAGATTTAGTGTATATAATTCCAGACGATACGTACGTGACTTGCTGAAAGGTCAGGTAAGTTTAACGTTTGGGTCCAAGCGTAATTTTGTGTTAACTGCCCTTATGCAACTTCCTTCAACACTAGCACGAACTTGTAGTCGTTTATGAAACGTTTTTATGCGATGAAAATGTATCAGCTTTATTGACAGAAATATGTAATATAGAATTAGCTGTTATTAAGGCTGATGGCGTCATACGAAATCGATTCAAGCACGTGAGAAATTATGGACTTAAACTCACAAATACACGCAAAACAAGAATACAAGTAAACTAAACGGATTTGCTAGTTAAAATTGCCATTTTGAAAACTCTTTCTTTGAACGAATAAACTCGCGTATTGTGTGTTTAATCTATTTTCCAGGTTGTTACGTGTGTGTATAGAAGTGTTGTTTATCCATCGCTGATCCGCGTATTAGGAATAGGAGATAATAGTAAAGGAACAGGACATTCTTTATAAATAATTGTCACTCAAATGATGTCATCGTGGTCAGTAATTCTTAAACCTGAGAGACAGAGAAGAGTAGAACTGGAAAGACGACCATTAAGAGCCGCATCGTTTAAGGAAAGTATGAAAACAACATCATTTGAAATATATTGTGATTTAAGTGTTGAACTCCAGCGTCCAACAAAGTTGTAGGCATGAGTTCAGTTACCTAGAATACCATGGAAGAGTGGCATTCGTTATTCTATTAAATATGGTTTGTGCTCATGTAGTACATTGACCACAAATCGTGCACTCGAATAAGTCAATGTTTACCTTTTCCTCATCAAATAGATAATTGTATGTACAAAAACAGCCTAAAGTAGCGTACACCTCTAGGGCTTGGTTTCATCTGTATAGGATGCTGGTTAGTTCATTACTAGATGGGTTATATTTTCATACACATAGAGTTATGTGTACATTCTTGGAGTGAAAGCCTTTAATTTTGTTTATATATACACGTAAAAAAGATAGACTTGGTCAGTCATTGAACTTAAAGACAATGTAACAAGTGGTCTCTGTAAGAACATCATATATGTTTAACTTTACGGCGAAAGTACAGACACACGACAATGAACACATACACATACCGAGAGTTGTTGCAACTGTTTTTTGTCAATACGTCACGTGAACGTGTGGACGTAGGAAACACCTTTAACCGCAATACATTTGAAATTGTTTTTTTTTTTTTTTTGGAATTTCGCACAAAGCTACTCGAGGGCTATCTGTGCTAGCCGTCCCTAATTTAGCAGTGTAAGACTAGAGGGAAGGCAGCTAGTCATCACCACCCACCGCCAACTCTTGGGCTACTCTTTTACCAACGAATAGTGGGATTGACCGTCACATTAATAACGCCCCCACGGCTGGGAGGGCGAGCATGTTTGTCGCGACTCGGGCGCGAACCCGCGACCCTCAGATTACGAAGCGCACGCCTTAACGCGCTAGGCCATGCCAGGCCCAATATATTTGAAATGACGGTTCTTTTTAGTAGATTCCATAATTTTGGATCATTCCCAGGTTACGGTGTTTTGTTTTCATCAAATGGTCTTTTGATTTCTAATAAATCAGAAAACACTATCATTTCCCCAGAAAATATAAAATATGAGATTTGTTTAAAATTTCAGTATTAATTCAAAACAATTAGTGATCGCAATTAGAAAAAAAATTATTTGTTTTGTGTCATTTAACTGGAAGCAATAATTTCATTTTTATAAGATATCTTTTGTATTGAGGTGTATTTGTTTTACGTTCACTCTCACGTGACTGTCGTATTTCTCCATTTTTATTATTCGTGTTAGACACTTCCAAGACTAGTTCTAAGTGAGAACACACCACACATCTCTAGTTTATGAATAAATTCCTAAATCAATTAAAAATACAAAACAATAGAAACGGCTTAGTTTTTTATTTGTTTCAATCTATCGATTTAAGGGTATATTTATTAAATACACGGGACAGATGGTCAGTGTGTGTGTGTGTTTCTTATAGCAAAGCCACATCGGGCTATTTGCTGAGTCAGAATATAACATAAAAAACCAAAGGTTTTGAATTAAAATTTGGACCATTTAAACACCAAGTTTTCAGTAGACAGATAAATAATTTAACTACCTTTTATTAAGCCCGCCATGGCCAGGTTGGTTAAGGCGTTCGACTCGTAATTTGAGGGTTGCGGGTTCAAATCTCTGTCGCGCCAAACATGCTCGCCTTTTCAGCTGTGGGGGCGTTGTAATGTGACGCACAATCCCATTATTTGTTGGTAAAAGAGTAGCCCAAGAGTCGGCGGTTGGTGGTGATGACTAGTTTCTTTTCCTCTAGTCTTACATTGCTAAATTAGGGACGGCTAACGCAGATAGCCCTCGAGTAGCTTTGCGCAAAATTCAAAACAAACAAACAAACCTATTATTAAATTCCTTCGATGACTAACCTATTACGTTATGAAATAAACTTACCTGATCAAAATATTATAAATTTCAGGAGTTTTCAGGAGAATGCTAACTATGAGACTGCAGATAATAAAAGTAACTGTGTATCTGTAGAGTGTTAAAGTTCCGCCAAACCCCTGGTATGTATACATCTTGACTGTATTCAATGAGCGATAAAACAATTCGCAAGTACAAAATACAGACTGAACAAAGATACATTTGGGAGAAACACAAGACCATTGAAATAATAAAGAAAGGAAATAAGATAACAAAAAAATATAGCAAAGTTTTGTGAAGAGACCGTGAATAATATACATCAAGATGAAAAAAAAAATGAATTACAGGAAAAGGAGAAGAAATATAAAAGGAAAGACTACAATAGACATAGGAGTCGTTTGTCAAGGGTATAAAACAGTTGTAGGATATCCAACGGCTCAACACCCGCGGAGCTATTGTCGTATAGTTGAATGAAAAGGTGGGATATATTCCTGAAGGACCTTTAACAGCGAAACTTTACGCTACCAGATGGCATCCTCATCATCTCGTGAATTCCCTAATGTGTCATTTCGCGAGCCGCTGTATTCCAGCCTCAATAATTATAACCTGTAGGTGATAAAGGCTGTCTCTCAGATACCAGACATGAACGACGTCAAGCTTGTTTCTCTGGTCCTCTTGAGAATTTGACCGAAACATTCTATTTCTTTGATGTCTACCTACATGGTACATCTTGGATATAAAGTTACGAGTGGAGCAAGTCTATAGTAGTTTACTTGGTAAATATGCAAATAAACGTGCACACAGGTCACGAATGTTTCATTATATCATATTATTAGTTGTAAATCAGTGCGATTTCAATAGAAAAGGAGGGAAAATACGACTTTAGTGGACTCTTAGGAAGATAAACAATAGTTAAGAAAATTGTGTTACATTTATTAAACTTGCTTTCCCACAGAAAGCACGTATTCCGAAGGAAGAATTATATATCAAAAGCAACACGAAGGCGTCATTTGGATGCAAAACTAACATTTCAGGAAAAAATATATTAATGTTTCATTCAAAGAACATTCTCTTGGCTTATAACTCATGAAAGCCGTTATAAATATCTGCTAGGTGAGAAGTTACCCCCCACCTTTATTCTTACGTTGGACACATAGTCACATTTTGAAATTCTTAAGGTAATGATTGTAATTTTGTATTCAGTATGTGTACAAAGTATACACGTATCTTGTAGTTAGTTTTTGTTCTATATTTGATGATAGACCGGTTTGCCGCTTCTTGTATCTTGTTAGGTTTGTATTCAAAGCAAAACACTGGTGCAGAAAGTGTACAAAAACCACGATTCCTGCTATAGCTACTCATCTGATATTCGTGAAATGTCTTTTGTGGAGTTTCGGATCTGTTGATAGAAGTCCTTAAAAGCTCTCACAAATCACTCCAAAGAAAGCCTGCTTGGGAACGTTAAGTGCTAGAGTATAAAAAAAAAGTAAAACCGGACATCCGCCAGCATATGTCTATTTCATCGACCATTCTAAGGAATCATCAAAACTATAACTTTTCCTGTCCCCGCATGACTTTATTAAAACTTGTTTACTTCGCCAATATATCTTACACGCATTCACAAAAAATATTTCAGACACGTAAAAGAAACGAACCACATGTGCACACAACTACTACTTTAAGTATTACATCAATGTATGTTTGTTTTGTTTTTGAATTTCGCACAAAGCTACTCGAGGGCTATCTGTGCTAGCCGTCTCTAATTTAGTAGTGTAAGACTAGAGGGAAGGCAGCTAGTCATCATCACCCACTGTCAACTCTTGGGCTACTCTTTTACCAACCAATAGTGGGACTGACCGTCACATTATAACGCCCCCACGGCTGGGAGGGCGAGCATGTTTGGCGCGACGGGGATTCGAACCCGCGACCCTCAGATTACGAGTCGCACTCCTTAACACGCTTGGCCATGCCGGGCTATCTACATCAATGTATACGTATATAATGAACGCAACTAGACGCAAAAAGTATATGAACATTATAAATAAATATCTATGCTTCATATATGCATATATACTATTATTTAACAAAGATCTCTGTGTTTATATGCCCATTAATAAGTGGCAAAACGTTAGGCTTATTACTACCATTGTGCTCCAAATTCAACATAAAACGCGGCTTTCGTTCCTTTAAGTCGTTTTTGTTAATATACACTAACAAACCGCAGGAAGTGAGAAGGTAACTTTAAGATCGCAACCCTATTATTCAGACTTTTACTTTGCAGAACCAACCACAATCTTTAAAATATATGGCGGTATGTTTTCCTCTCTGAAACAGTGTTAATAGCTTCCTTTATAGTAACGCCATGGAATTTATATTAACAGTTTCTTGTCAACACCCATGCAACTGACACAGCCGTATCAAGCATAATTAATTATGTTAATTGGTAAAGTTAATATCACGTGACACTAAACGCTATTGAATTGGGATAATCTCATAAAATTTACTAAATATGTGCTGAAAATTTGACAACGAACAGTCAAGGACAACCGTCCATCCGTATGGTTCTTTTGAAACTGCTAATCTAGTTTGTTTGGCCTAACCAATACTTTTGTGTCTGCACGTTCTTTCACCTTATAGTTTTGCTGCTCTAAATCAGCTGTTTTTAGTCTGAATGACATGAAACTAAAAACGATCCAATTTTACTCTTATTTGAAATTGTGGTACAAATATTATGCCGATAGCTCAGTGACTTTTTGCGTAGATGAGTTCAACATATTTCGTCAAATTTGAGCAGTTTTTGTTGAATAACTTTCCAAATGTGGCTTATGTTTACATCAAATGAGACTGCTAATTGTAAGTTTAAAATATCTATCAATGTACCAAATTTTTAAAAGATCCATGTAAATTAAACATGTTAATCTACCAAATAAAGTTTCAGTACTTTTAGTGCGAATAAAAAGAAAAAGACGAACTTAATCAAAATTGGAAATATTATACCTCAGCTATTACTCAATGAATTGCCTTGAAATTCAAGGCAATGTCGCTAAATTACCACTTATGTTAATAACACACTTGTATGTTCTTTTAGCCGCTTAACACACTACTGTGTGCCTTGATTATATTACATGGTTATTAGTTTAGTCAAGCCAGTTCTTTATTGTTTCCAATTACCAATATTTTGTTTTTATTATTTTTATCATCAACTATATTCTGTATTACATAACTGAGATATATATTTATTATGACGCGTTTATTATAATATTATTATTATAAATTATATTCTACAGTTAAACGAAATTTCTCATGTTTCGAACCATATTCATCATTTTTACATATGAACTATACTGTGTGTTATTAATTGAGATACATGTTTGTATTTCTAGAGTAATCAAGAGACAGAACTACAAATGTCCAGGTGCAACATCCTGCAGTAACAGCTTACTATAATCAACTAAATATAAGTCTTCGAACTTTCATCAGAACCACATCACTAATTCTTCAACTTTATTGCCAGCACACTGTAATCCAAAAGATTTTCAAGATCTAACACAGTCATGAATTCTTGGTATATTGTTCCCAGTTGCCAGCATCTGTTATAACACTGATCGAAAGCAAGTTTGATGAAGTTCAATAAAAAGTCATCTTTCTACTGCAACTTCTATCTAACATCAATGTCACTGTGGGTAACTGGAGAGCAGACAAATGCGCAGATTTCTTGAAGTCACTGTGATTTAACAGTAGGAACAAGGTGTCCCACATGACATCTGATTACGATTACTGTGATTTAACAGTAGGAACAAGGTGTCCCACATGACATCTGATTACGATTACTGTGATTTAATAGTAGGAACAAGGTGTCCCACATGACATCTGATTACGATTACTGTGATTTAATAGTAGGAACAAGGTGTCCCACATGACATCTGATTACGATTACTGTGATTTAACAGTAGGAACAAGGTGTCCCACATGACATCTGATTACGATTACTGTGATTTAATAGTAGGAACAAGGTGTCCCACATGACATCTGATTACGATTCCAACATTATCAAGACTTTCTGCTTGTTTGGATTTAAACCGCAAACACTACATACTTTGAGATATGGTGATAACTCATCTATAAAGAGTGACTCTGAAGATGGACTTTAGGAAGAATTTAAATTTGCAGACAATTTATCATAATGTCTTCCTGAAAATGGCCCCTGCTTTTCCCATACACTACAACTTGTGATTTAGGATATCACGAAAATAATTGGACCACAGCCGAAATTAATTTCCAAAATATCAGCCATCGTGTCCTACACTCAAAAATAAATAGACGCAACAAAGTTACTTGAAGGGGCGACCTGAGTCAGAACATGGTCAGAACATTGTCACCACCAGTTATGTGGTGATATATGGTTGTGAGCTAATGACTGAGATTTACAACATGTAGTCCATATATAAGTTAATTCTTATCTCTGACCTGAAGAAACATGTCCACACTTGGCTGACTATGAGCTACAACACGTCTTCTGCTTGGCTGTGGAATTGGATCCCAGATTTAAACCTGACTAATGTTCCACTAGACCTGTGGTCTGTGGATCCAATCAAATTCTCCTCAACAAATAATCCTACAACCATAGAACCCAGAAAGGACGAAAGAGAAGATAGCTCTTTAGTTGTTGTTTTCTTTGCTGTCTCCAAGAAATCAACCATCTTATCTTCAAAGGATACAGAGATCAACACCTTCATTGATGGTCCTTGCATTCATGAAGAAAGCAATTCTATAAATTATTGGAAAATCGATGATAAAACGTTCCAAACCTATTTCTATTATCCAAACGCTATTTCAGTATTCCAGCATCCACTACCCCTGCTGAGCGTCTGTTTATCGTTGGAGGTAAAACCCTAGACCTGATTGCTGTCACCCCACTGACAAGACATGTGAGAGACTGATGTTCGTAAACATTAACGGACAGGTGCAATACTTATAAGTCTCCTTTAAAAATATATGTTGTTATAAAATTTTGCTTCATTTCGAAAATGTTCCCCACTAGTACAGCAGTAAGTCCACAGATTTACAATGTTAAAATCAGGGGGGTCGATTCCTCTCGTTGGACTCAGCAGATAGCCCGCTGTGGTTTTGCTATATAAGTAAAACGCATTTTGAAAAATAAAAGTATTGAATATTATCATTTGTTCAAATTGTGTTTGTTTGAATTTAAAAAAAAAACTTTCATGGAGTAAAAGTAGTGAAATATTATTATCTGCTGTTCATCACTACACATTACCTGACAAAGTGTTCATGAATACATTACAATGTATTAGCATTCGAAAACTTAGCATTTCTTCCTCTATTTGTATTCGATCACTGATCTCCAGTATTAGCCACATCCACACACACTTCCTATACCATCCTGGAGCCTCTCATCTTTTCCCTCTTGCGTTGATCGAATATGATAGCTAGTATTACGTAACGTATATGCATTCAAAAGGATATTCAAGGAAAGCGAGGATTTTGAAAAGGAAATATTAAGCTTTTTAAAATATGTTCTTGAAATTAATCATAATGAATATTATTTGTTTTAAGCAAGGAAAATACTTCATATCAAATAAGTTTAATTTTGTATTTAAATAACAATAAGAGTTGTTGTAGTTTGTTTTAATAAGGATAAAATAATTATGGTATAACAATAAATAAAAAACATATCTGTGTAGGCAAACACTTTAAAATTGAGCACTTGAAAAAGGAAACAAAAACAACACTAGTCTTTCAAAATGAGGGCCCGGCATGGCCAGGTGGTTAAGGCACTCGAGTCGTAATCTGAGGGTTGCGGAGTCGAGTACCCGACATATCAAATATGCTCGCTCTTTTAGCCATGGGGCTATATAACGTGATGATCAATCCCACTATTCGTTGGTAAAAGAGCAGTCCAAGAGTTGGTGGTGGATGGTGATGACTAGCTGCCTTCCCTCTAGTCTTACACTGCTAAATTAGGGACGGCTAGCGTTGATAGCGCTCGTGTAGCTTTGCACGAAATTCAAAACAAACCAAACTTTCAAAATGAGACCAAAAATCGTAACAGTGTCAGACCAACACAAGGAACACTTAGTTATTTATCACCACAATGGAAGTTAACAGTGTACAATTTAAACTTTTATAGTGACTGTACGAGAAAGCAAAGGAAAACTTTTCATTCCATATCGTTTCATTGTGATGTGGACACCACTGAATTAGAATCTATTTCACCCACCCTAACTTGAACGAGAAATGTAATTACCTGTAATGTGGGTGTTTAACTTTCAACTCACAGAGACAGTCTACCACGAAGACACGAACTGCTACACTAAACCTATATTTTTCACTAGATAATGACAAGGTAAGGTATTATGTCTTCAAGAAATTACAGTCCTGACGACTAGATTTTGTATCTAGAACGCGCGATGTCATGTACGTTAAGCACGCGACGTACAATATTTGTAAGTATTTTCTCCACAGTTTTCATGTAAGGTATTGTTGTGTTTTGATTCCGTAAATTAGTGTTTTGTTTTAACCTCGCTTCTCAGTTATTGCGAATATATATATATGAATATACGCTTTAAGTTTCAAAGTATTCAGTAACTTTATGCTTTAGCGTCATCGGGGCTCTCTTTAATTATTTTAACTAAAACCGCATTGGGTCCAGATGGTTAGGGCGATTGACTCGTAATATGAGGGCCCCTTCGCACCACACATGCTCGCCCTTTCAGCTGTGAAGGCGTTATAATGGTATGGCCAATCCTACTATTTGTAGGCAAAAAGAATAGCCTAAGATTTGGCGACGAGTGGCGTTGACCAGCTGCCTTCCCTCTAATCTTACACTGCTAACTTAGGAACGGCTAACTCAGATAGCCCTCTTGCAGCTTTGCGCGAAGCACAAATAAACAAATAGAATTGCGTAGATTGTTAACTACACCTAATGTTTTTTCTTTCAGTTAACTGTTACTTCTCAAACTAAAATCATTATTGTTGTTTGATGTAGCACCCATTATTGTTTTAGCTCAACGCACTCGATAGTCTGCGCTTTGTCCACCTCAGGGAATCGAACTCAGGATTTTAACATTGTAAATCCATATGCTTACCATTGATTTTCCGAGTTTTTAATAACGCACTTATGGTCACTTGGTGTGTTTATTTACAACTGTAAAAATCAAGATAATGCACAAATTAGATCACTGTCTATTTTTGTCACAACCACTATTTCAAGAAATAAATAACCAGTGGATTGTTCAGTTAATTCATTTTTTTTTCTTATATTACTGAAACACAAGTTTCATCAAATAAACACCTTATTAGACATATTCACTAAACGTAAACAAAATCATAAAAATTCTTCTTTCTCATAATCTGTCCATCTGTGCCAAAGGTTAACTAGTAATAATAATCTGTATCATATTGTGTAAAATATGGCCCTATTCTTGTGGTTAAGATGGTTGGTATAAGTCGAGTGCCGTATACTGTTTGGCGTTGAACCACAATACAGTAGCTCTTTTAAAACAGTGGCCTTATAATATGAAAGAGCGAAAGTTTTAATTTAACATTCAGTGCAGTGGTGTAAAATGCCGATGCTGACGTAGCAAATAGCGTAATAGGTCTAAAATATGAGATGGAAGTCACGTTCCTTTTCAGGTTGTTTTATCACATTCCAATTAGTTAGATCATTACGGATTTAAGAGCAGAGGAGCGTGAAAAAAGCGTTTCAGATCTGTTGTTATGTCACTACTCGTGAAGCGTTTCGTTAATGTTTATAATAAGCAGGTAGACTTGGCTTTGGCAGATAAAAGTATATTCGAAATGCTATTTCTACACATCGTAAGGTTTTAGAAAACTGAATCATCAGTTGAATGTTAGACACTTTTATAAATAACGACTCTATGTACATATTTTGCCAAGAAGCTTTAAAGATTAATGGTATTCACATAACGCAAGCAGGAGAGGAATGTGGGGGACCCAATCGCGCCCTCGTAACTGCACCCATTTACAGAGTGCGTAAAACGTATGCAAAAGACGTGAAAACAAGTCCAATTACCATTAGAATGCTCCACCTCCATTAAAAATTATGAGACTGTTCTGAGAGACATGCCCCTGACCCTACAGAATGGGTTTCGCATTTCATTTCCTTCTTTTCCTCTGAAAGCAGACTCACCTCTTCCCCTTTATAAATTTTTGACTACGCCCGTGATCCATGCAAACAGCTTTGTTATTTTGTTCGACTGCTATAAACACTCTAGGAAATGCACTTTCTAATTAGACGTACTTCCGCAGGGTTCTCGAAAGTGTTCTGTTTCAGGTATGAATAAAACCAAAATGAAGAGTAATAAATATTTTATACTTTGCTTTTGAAGTTCATATGTCATGCTGTGTTATGACCTATAGAGTGCACAATTCTTCTCATGATTCATGGCATGCGCATGTTTTACTAGCATCACGACAATACAACTGCAACGTTAAGCGTCCAATATGTGACGTTATTTGAGTGTCTACTGATTGAGTGACAGACAACACTACTGCATAGTGGTGCGAGTAATTAAAACAGGAGGCTCATCCAATCGGTCTTTTGTTCCGTTTCAGGCAAATGGGCAACGTTATTGTTGTTTATTGTGGCTGTGTCAGGTGATCTACTTGGCTCTGTTAAGTAATCTAGTTGCCTGTGTTATGCGATCTAGTTGGTTGTATTATGTGATCTAATTGGTTGTGTTAAGTGATCTAGTTAGCTATGCTAAGTTATCTTTTTGGTTATATTAATTTATCTAGTTAGCTGTGCTGAGCTATTTGATCGGTTACGTTATTTAATCTGATTGGTTATGTTATGTGATCTAATTAGCTGTGGTAAGCTACTTGATTTGTTACGTTATTTAATCTGATTGGTTATGTTATGTGATCTAATTAGCTGTGGTAAGCTACTTGATTTGTTACGTTATTTAATCTGATTGGTTATGTTATGTGATCTAATTAGCCATGTTAAGTTACCTGGTTGGTTATTTTATGTGGTCTAGATAAATTGTCAAGCAATGTACTCGTTTTTATAAAATGATATATTATTTTGCAAAATTAAAACAGATAATAAACAATATGTTTGTTCACTTTCTGTATTGAGGACCCGACATGGCACGACGGTCAGGTAGTCAGACATATCCCTAACATGTATAACATGCCCGTCATGAACAGGTGCTTAGGGACGCTTAATTCGTACGTAAGGTTCTCAGGTTCAAATCCCCGTCACACCAAATATATTTCCCTTTTCATTCGTTACGGTCAATCCCACTATTTTTTGGTAAAAGAGTATGTGTGTTTTCTTATAACAAAGCCACGTCGGGCTATCTGCTGAGCCCACCGAGGGGAATCGAACCCCTGATTTTACGTTGTAAATCCGAAGACATACCGCTGTACTAGCGGGGGGCGTAGGTAAAGAGTAACTCAAGAGTTGGCGGTGGATGGTGATGGCTAGCTGCCTTCTCATTCGTCTTACACTGCTAAGTTAGGGACAGCCAAAGCAGATAGGTTTGTTTTGAATTTCGCGCAAAAGTACACGAGGGCTATCTGAGTTAGCCGTCCCTAATTTAGCACTGTAAGACTAGAGGGAAGACAGCTAGTCATCACCATCCACCGCCAACTCTTGGGTCACTCGTTTACCAATGAATAGTTGGATTAACTGTAACATTATAATGCCCCCACGGCTGAAAGTCCGAGCATGATTGGTGCGACGGGGATTCGAACCCGCGACCCTCAAATTACGAGTCGAAGTCCTTAATCCACCTGGCCATACCGGGCTATAGAAGATACACCTCGTGCAGCTTTGCGCGAAAGGCAAAACAAACACATTGTTATCCTTATTCTCATCCTGTGTTTCTCGTGCATTAGAAATAAACTATTTATATTATTATTATGTGTCTCTTTTATGTTGTTATCTTTCATTCCGAAGATATTTATCAAAAAAAAACAACAAAAACGTCTTTTCCAACTGATTTTTCTAAAGCTATAATTCGGGTATCGTCCCCGTGATTGTACAACACAGCTTTGCAATACAGCAGATAAATCGATTTTAGAGAAACATTTCACCAGTTCACACACTGTGTTTGTCGCATCCCAGCCGGCCCATTGAGATATGGTATTGAGCGAAGCGTTTCTTCGGCAACGGATATAGCAGACATATTACGGTTGCCCTCCATAATTGAAATTCTATTATACACTTGCCTTTTCAGAAACACCCAAACGAACCGAAAGGAAAATGTAATGTTTAAAAGTACAGTAAGCCTAATAATATCATCCAATGACAAATACAATTTATTATAATAATGCTTCGCCAACAAAAGGCGTTCTCACCGAAACATTTGTTATTTACAAATAAATTTTCTTCTAAGTTCCACTTCGATCCTATTAAATTATAATTATTTTAACAGGAAACAAATTTAAATATGTTCTAGTTTTGACTGTTAAGTTTGTTTTGAATTTTGAGCAAAGCTACACAAGGTCAATTTGTGCTAGCCGTCCTTACTTTGGTAATGTAGGACTAGAGGGGAAGGCAGCTAGTCAGCACCCACCGCCAATTCTTGTGCCACTCTTTTATCAACGAATAGTTGGATTGATCGTCACTTTATAACGCCTTGACGATTGAAAGGGAGAACATGTTTGGTGAATGACGGGGATTCGAACCCACAACCCTCATATTACGAGTCGAACGCCCTTAACCATCTGGCCATGCCGGGGCCTGTATGCTAAGTTAATAAAGTAATTAAATTAGATGTTGTTGTTGCTTTTTAATTGGCTAAGAAGCAAAACGCATTGGAATATCTTGCATAAATATAATAATCTTATGGAATATTTTAATTACGGTTATGCAACAAAACAGGCCCGGCATGGCCAAGCGCGTAAGGCGCGCGACTCGTAACCCGAGAGTCGCGGGTTCTCGCCCGCGTCGCGCCAAACATGCTCGCCCTCCCAGCCGTGGGGGCGTTATAATGTGACGGTCAATACCACTTTTCGTTGGTAAATGAGTAGCCCAAGAGTTGGCGGTGGGTGGTGATGACTAGCAGCCTTCCCTCTACTCTTACACTGCTAAATTAGGGACGGCTAGCACAGATAGCCCTCGAGTAGCTTTGTGCGAAATTCCAAAACAAACAAAAACAAAAGAAGCAACAAAACATGTGCATTCAAAAAAGTAAAACTTCCTTAAAGAAATAGGCAATCTAGTGTTTCAGTGGAATGTTTAAAGTGACGGGCATAGCAAAGATAGTCTCTTGTGTAACAACGAATCAAACAAACAAAAAGTAAAGAAAAGTTGCTTAAATTTTAGTGTTAACGACATTAAACATTCGCTTATTTTCTTTAAAATATTAAGTTAATAATGTTCTGTGTTTTTTCTCTTCACTGTTGCTGTAATTCTAGTCATGAAGCTTGCATTTGTTTGATTCATTCATGCATACGAACATTATTATATCAAATCCTCCCCAGTTTTATTTTACTTTATGAAATACACTCTAACTAAGTCAAGTCTTAACTACCTGATGATGAAAGCCAAAGACTAGGCCTAAACACAGCAGTAAATAAATAGAAACCCTCAGTGGCACAGCGATATGTATACGGACTTTCAATACCCGTGGTGTGCACGGTATTAAATAAGAATTATTTAAGTTTAAGATGAGCGACACGATTTTGCCTCAATTATTTAGGTAAATAGCTCTAGTTATTTACAGTTGACATAGGAATTGAAATACCTCATTTTGTTCTTGCAAATGGGTGTTTGCAACACATGTAACGTGTACATGTAACGAACTTCGCAAGCATTTCAAAACAAAATAATTCATGATTGTACACTAACTAAAGGGGCCTATAGAACTGGATTACACAGCAGCTGACAGATGGATGTACTGTCATCAACGGAAACTGATCACAATAATTCCGCCGCTATAAACAGGTTGGACATACACCTACTGTACTGCCTCTAATATTTGTACTGAAAAGCTTCAGATGAAGAAAAAATAAACATTTTTCTTTATTTATTACGCTCTCAATAAATTCAGTTTTTTACTTCCTCAAGGTCCTTACAAAGAAGTTGTGTTTTATTCAGTTCTTTCTTTATGCTTTACCTGGGAAAACACATTCGTTTTTTAGAGACTTTGGCCCAGAGACGAGAAACTTCAAGTAGGAGATAGGTTTGAAACATGTCATGAACTATTATGTCTGTTTTAAGCAAGCAAAATGAAAGTTTCTTTAAAAACTCGAAATTGAAATAACCAAAGAAACATTTAGTGTGATAATTTGGGACTAAAATATGGAAACACGAGAGTTCATTTGAAAACTTGGGACTGAATTAATCAAACAACAGAGATTTGAAAACTGAAGACTCAAATAACCAAACACAAAAGTAAAATTGTCGCTGTATCTGTAAGATATACACATAACATACTTAACATATATATAAGACACATAAGGTATATACATCAGTTAATCCATTTTTATGGTAATTATATTTTCGTTTTGTTTTCTTTGGAGATGGATTTTCTTTAGGATCTGTATAGAAATAAAACAACTAATTAAAAATCTGTAGAGGTAAAAGTTTAGAACTTAGAAAGAAATCTGAACATCGTTTTTGTAAAAATATTCAGAACATGCAATGCTTAGAACAACTTTAAAAGCATTAAGCGTTCAGAAATTAAATTGTGAAAAAAGCCAAAATACTCTTAATACCAATAGTTGTACCTGTATAGCACTGTTTAGTTGTATCTGTGTAGCACTGTTTAAAGCCTGCTTTAGAGTACTCCCAAACTTTCTACCTTTTCATCGATATTCGATTATGTTTATGAAATTTTTATTCGCCAAATTTAATACTTCCTTCAATAGTTTATGGCCCTGCATGACCAGGTGGGTTAAGTTGTTCGACTCGTAATCTGAGGTTGTGGGTTCGAATCCCCGTTGCATCAAGCATGCTCACCGTTTCAGCCGTGATGACGTTATAATGTAACGGTCAATCCCATTATTCGTTGGTAAAAGAGTAGCCCAAGAGTTGGCGGTGGGTGGTGGTGCCTGGCTGTCTTCCTTCTAGTCTTACACTGATAAATTAGGGACGGATAGAGCAAATAGCCCTTGTGTAGCTTTGCACGAGCTTCAAACTATCAATATTTTATTTTATTACTAACATAGTTTATAGTAGCGATTATTACCACTGAGGATTGTTTGTTTTGCGTTAGGAGTAAAGGCCATCTACGCTAGTCATCATTCATTTAACAGTGAAAGACTAGAGAAAGGTAGCTAGTCAGCATCACTTACCCACAACTCTTTTACCAATGAATAGTGGTATAAACCGTCACATTAATACGCTCCCACAGCTGAAAGAGTGCTTGATTCACAATCTTTAGGTCGCGAGTTCGAATCCCCGACCCACCAAACATGATCAATCTCACTACGAATTGGTAACAGAGTAGCCAAAGAGTCGGCGGTGGGTGGTGATGATTAGCTGCCTTTCCTCTCGTCTTCCACTCCTAAATCAGTGGCAGCTAGCGCGGATACTCTTCATGTAGCTTTACTCTAAATTCAAAAATAAATAAAATACCTTTTATAATGCTATCTGTGTTAAACATCTCTTCTTGGGATATCGTCGACGTAAGATACGTGAATTAAATACGAATAAAATAAGTTTAATTAAATATGTAAATTTTGGGTAACAACCAAGCCCAGAGAAAACAAAATGCACAAATTAAATTCTCAGCTCATTCTGTAGTGTCTCTAAGGCCTCTAGAAACATGTTTCGGCTTCATTAATATCCATTTAGTCATATTAAAAGGTTCTTAATAACAGAACACCATGCAGTGCTACTCACTTATGGTAGATTTAGCAAGCCTATCTATTTACCCAACCCCAAATACATGGAAGGATCTAAATTTTAGCTGCCCAACTCCATACATGAAATATTGTTTTATGTAATAACATTAAATTGGGCTTGCAATATCTAAAACACCCAGTTGTTACTAGTTCTGGTACAACCCGGAGCTCATACTTTGCAGAAATTCGTCGCTGAACAATTTCAATCTAGGTACATTATAATGTAACAGTCAATCCCACTCGTTGTTGGTAAAGAGCAGCCCAAGGAATTTGTTGTATGTGGAAGCTGCCTTATAAATTATGAACAGCTAGCATAGCTAGCCCTTAAGTAGTTTTGCTCAAAATAAAGCAAACAAACAAAACTTTAATCATTTCGTGTGCCACATGTGTTATGCTGTTTCCATACATTTGTACAACAATTCAAAACAAGTGAAAATTAAAGATGTCTAGTATTCTGCCTGGACAACCCAATACGGTTCTGGAAATGTTATTTTCCTGTGATTATCCCGCTTTCACATATCATTCGTTATTTTTACGCGTGAAATAATCATTGACTTCCTAAACGTAATGTTAGATTCTTAGTGTGGTTTTATTGGTTGGATTGTTACTTTTTTCCACTTTGTGGGAATTCTAAAACCCCTTCCAGAGTAACAAGAGCTTTCCACGGACCTCTCTGATCCTGATAGGGAAAGGTGTCTGTTTATTCCTAACTGAATCACTTATTAACTCTTTCAATAAAAAGCACACCTTATAATCCAATGGATATATTCACAGGTAAATATGTGTGTATGCGTAAGGCTTAACTTCTTATTCCTCAAATTCACATGTAATCCTTTCGTATTTCGCGAAAGTTTGGTTCGTTTTGTTTATATCTGTACTTAAATCCGTTTTTTAGCGCTGACCTTGCACTTTGCTGTTTCATGTTCCGCATCCCATAGACCTTAATTTTTATATTAGTTCTAGACTAGCAAGACGTGTATGAAAAAAATATAGAAATGGATAAATATTTGAAAGACAACTGTAGAGAGATTAGATTGAAAAATACAAGTTTACATATCATTCATGATAAAGAGGGCTGTACGTCACTGGAGAGTGCTGATTTTTTAGTGTTATTTCTGGTGACTATTTCTGTCGGGAAGTGCTTCGTGTTCACCTTAAGAATGTAAAACTGCTTTTGATAGGGCTATTCACAGAACTGACTGTTGACAGTAACATGGAAAATAAATAATAATTCACACGAAGAAAAAAAACACTTTTTTATTAATTTTAGTCTAATTAACTAAAATATAAAGAATACACAGGTTTGAACCTCTTTAACTGTTAAAGCCCCGTAAGCTTCAGGGTACTTCACTCCCTGTAACCTGCTGGTACCCTTGGGCGGGAATCTAAACTCAATCTTAAAGTTTCTGCTCCTTTCCATTTCGAAACATTTTCAATGATATAAAATAATAGGTTTTAACGTTTTCTAGTCCAAATTTAGACTTAATATAAGTCTTACGTTACTAAATAAAATATAACCAATGGTATTTAAACTTTATTGGTCCAAATGACACACAGGAAAAACAATATTCAAATATGTCTCGGCCAACAGTGATAAATTTCATTTGCATCTTCACTTCTAAATAAAGCAGATGATAAACAAAAAGAAATGACGGAAGATGAGGATGAAATACAAGCCCTACGAACGAGATGATCTTTCCTCAAACTATTTACATTTTCTTCACCCCATAAGACGACTTTTGAACATGCTATCTCAAATAATTTTAAATGTGAAATAAACCTTCAAGTATATCTCGCTATCTAAAACGTATTACTTAACCCAATTGTTACACGAGGGCTATCTGCGCTAGCCGTCCGTAATTTTGCAGTGTAAGACAAGAGGGAAGGCAGCTAGTCATCACCACCAACAGCCAACTCTTGGGCTACTCTTTTACAAACGAATAGTGGGATTGACCGTTACATTATAACGCTCCTACGGCTGGAAGGGCGAGCATGTGTGGTGCGACGGGGATTCGAATCCGCGACCCTCGGATTACGAGTCGAACGCCTTAATCCACCTGGGCATGCTGGGCCTTACACTTAACGCATACGTTTATGTTTGTTTATTCATGATACGTCACTTGTCCTGCTTTAAATTCTATTGTGACTTTACTTCATAATTTCTTTGTTCTCGGTCCTCACTATGTAAATTTATTTTCAGTTTTGTTAGCGGGCGTGCCTTAAGAATTGACATATCGATTCGGAAGAACCAAGATTCAAGCCACTGAATACACTTCATACTTTCAGGTGCGAGAACATTCCAGAGGTTGAGTATACCATATTAAAATGGTTTTGGAAACTCATCACGTTTCTACGACCCGTGTTACCACGTTTAGTCACGTTCTGTCTGATGGAAACGTAGCGTCATTACCATTATAGAAGGCTTTGTCCTAAGACCACCACGTCACTGATATGTTCTATAATCCATCTAATGAAGGATGACAAAGGTTTCCCAGTGTCCGTTTCAACAGTCTTATCGCACAGAAATTCATAGGCGCTACATTTGGTGACTTGACCGTTATATCTTCGTAAGAAAGAACGTGAATACCTGCTTCATTGTTCAACTGCTTGATCGGATATGTCATGGAAGCAGCTTGAAGATATGTTAGTTATGCTTCTTTTCCAGACGGATATCGTTTTTATTAGGTCATGTGCTGTTGCTTTGTACACGTGAACTACAGTTGCCAGCGGCTTTTGAATTTATGGATTCTTATCTTTACAAGACTAAACAATTCGGTTACAATGACAGGGGTATGACTTGTTGAAGATCTTTTTCTGGTTGTTCCTGGACCCCAAGTTAATCCATGTTCCTGTGTTGTCCAATATATGAATATTTTGAGTCGTAAAAACTATTTCGCAAAACCCATTTCCTCTTCGGTTGTCGGACGATTTTTAATATTCATACTAAAAATAGGTTTCATATAACGTACTTCTGTATTTATTTTATTGTGTATTATATGCATCTTCAAAAAAGTATGTCTTTCGATGTTGTTTACAAAACCTAAAAACTTAGATCTCTAAGATGACACACAAAATTGCATGTAAAAGATACGCACTCTTGGACAACAACATTAAATACCTTTTAAAACCACTAAAATTAGTTTAGATGAATTATTTGCTATGCAGTGTACACTAGATTATTTTTGTCTTTCTTCCATCATTATTTTCTATTGTTCTTCGGTCTCTTATAATGTTGTTATATCGTTTTCAATCAGATTATCTTTAAACGTACTTAAGTGTCTAAAACATGACAGGAATTATGATCACTAGTCACCAGCGTGAGTTTTAGAGCAACACTGTCCGTGAGAGTCTTTATCTTGGCACCTCACTAGGTTTTAAGATAACATTTCCTAATACTTGTGTTATACATGTTAAATTACAACTGTAGTGATATGGATACATATGTATTAGTGTTATTTTGTTGTTTAAACAATTAAATCAACAATACACTTCAAACCTCTTGGAAAATATACACATGAGGTAACTGCATATGTTTCTTCCAGTATATTTTAGCCATTTCAGTAGAAGTGTCGAACTTCATAAATGTCGATTGGATGCGACCTAGTGTTTAGACTACAGATATGAGGATTCGTGGTTTGCAATTCGTAGCCGCGAAAAAGCTCTTTGTGATTTTGAGACATAGCAGTGTTATGTGCTTTAATAATGGCATTTAAATTCAGTTACTCCATCAGGCAAAAGTAACCCAAAAGTTACCAACCAGAGTTGTTCCTAAGCTAATTTTCCTTTTGTCCTTCTATTTGGCCTAGCATGGCCAGGTGATTAAGGCACTCGACTCGTAATCCGAAAGTCACGGGTTTTAATCCCCGTCACACCAAACATGCTCACTCTTTTAACCGTAGGAGCGTTATACTGTGCGGGCAATCCCGCTATTCGTTGATAAAATAGTAGCTCAAGAGCTGGCGGTGGGTGGTTATGACTAGCTGCCTTCCCTCTAGCCTTACATTGCTAAATTAGGGAAGGCTAACGCAGACACCCCTCGTGTAGCTTTGCGCAAAATTCAGAAAACAAACAAACCCTTTGTTCAAAATCAGAAAGAGTTATGCGCAGATAGCCCTTGTGTTGCTTTGCGCAAAATTATGAAACAAACATTAAAATGTGTTTAGCCCAGTTCAATTATTTTATCTCTTGTTGGCCTAATGGAAGATAACACGATTTTTGTTCTACATAATACATAATAAGGCCTAACATTGCAACTGTTAAAATAATTTCTTTGCTGTTTTTTATTCTTTTTACGTTGGTCTTTTGTGGTATGGAAGTATAAATGTTAGATAAAGGAATTTTAAGAATGTTGACAAAATATTCGGCATTTCAGTCACAGAGAAAGAAGGTCACAGCGAACTTTTAGGACATCATGCACTGTCACAGAAATACCTATACATCAACCTTGACGCCACATATATCTTTGATGACGCTAGTCATTTTAAGTGTCAAACTGGTATTATCATTCCATAGCATGGTCACTAGCACTTGCTTCGAAAGCAACACTTGTGTATTTTCTACAGAGTGACAGTTTTATCATTATTAAGTATTCATGTCAAGAAAAGCAATAATAAAACCATACATATTGAGAAGCAACAGTGCAATTGTTGAAAGTAAGACACATGTTTGTCTGTATGAATACATTAATAATTATAATGATTATACACCATACAACAGATATAAACATGCTTATTCGTCTAAATACATTAATAATTATAACGATTATACACCATACAACAGATATAAACATGCTTATTCGTCTAAATACATTAATAATTATAACGATTATCAACCATACAACAGAGATATAAACATGCTTATTCGTCTAAATACATTAATAATTATAACGATTATTAACCATACGACAGATATAAACATGCTTATTCGTCTAAATACATTAATAATTATAACGATTATAAACCATACGACAGAGATATAAACATGCTTATTCATCTAAATACATTAATAATTATAACGATTATAAACCATACAACAGATATAAACATGCTTATTCGTCTAAATACATTAATAATTATAACGATTATAAACCATACAACAGATATAAACATGCTTATTCGTCTAAATACATTAATAATTATAACGATTATAAACCATACAATAGAGATATAAACATGCTTATTCGTCTAAATACATTAATAATTATAACGATTATTAACCATACAACACAGATATAAATATGCTTATCTATCTGGATAAAATAATAGTAATAATTAATCACGGCACAGTATAGGTAAATATTACTTAGAGTTATGCGCTCTATGAATACTGTTATACAAACCTACATGTGTATAATTCCCAATAATAATAATAATGGTAAAATCGCAAATATTAGTCATGTCTCAGTACAATAATTGTGAGAAAAATAATAGAGACCTCGTAAACCTGTTTCACTTTATATTCCATACCATTACTTCAGCCTATATATATTTTTGTTCCCTCAGGCGATATGTGTTTCTTGTCTTTTTTACCAATGTACTTCTTACCTTATCAACTATTTCCCTGTAGATACTTTGAATTCTCTAAAGTTCTTGGTTGTAGTAACGATGTTAAATATTAAAAGCAGCTGTAACATATAGGAAATACTTCACTCAACATGTACATACGGTAGCTCTCTGAACAATCGTCCTTGCCTCCCTATTGTATGATAGTATCAGAACACATGCTAGCACTTTGAAAACTCACAATACTTTTACAGTTCATAGCACTTAAAATATACGAAGGCGTGTAGTTGCTTCAACACCGTGTGACTATGAGAAAGAATCACTTACTGTTAAAGGTTTTCCTTTTTTTTTTTTAACTCTTTCGAGAACGTTTAAAACATCTTATTTTATGGAATGCTCAACAATATACGTCGTCACTTAACATGAAAACTATCACCTGATTTGTTCTTAGGCCAACTACGATGTTTCTATTGAATGTTCAATATTCCTGTCGACTTGTTAGATTGTTTTTGATTTTCGCGCAAAGCTACACGAGGGAAGGCACCTAGTCATCACCAACAACCGCCAACTCTTGGGCTACTCTTTTACCAAGGAATAGTAGGATTGATCATCACATTATAACGCTCCCAGGGCTGAAAGGGCAAGCATGTTTGGTACGATCGAGATTCGAACGCCTTAACCCACCTGGCCATGTCGGGCCGGATTTGCTTGAAATGTTTGTTTATTTTTCTTTATTTTTTTTATAATTTTGGTGGTATAACAACAAAATAGTTTAATACGGAAGTTTTGTGATGCTGAATTGTAGCCAAAAGCGAAATAAAGTTTTTCTTGATGACGAAAAACACACTTGAAATAAAAATCTATTACAGAACGGCTGGTAGGGCTATTAACACTTTTATTCATAAGGAAAGAACAACGTTTCAACCTTCCTAGTTCATCTTCAGGTTAAGAAAGAGAGAATGTTTGAATTTGACTGTTGACAGTCACGTCTTAGAGACGAGAGTATAAATGGATACAGGATTGTAGGAGGCGCTGCAGGTGGATGTTAGGTTATTAATTAGTATAGGTATAAAGGTATTTCTTTACATTGGTTTAATTTTGGTTTTAGTTGCTTATGAGTAGGGCTTCTTTGATTTTGCGTTTGTTTATATTTGTTTCCCTGTTTAATATCTGGGTGTTTTCTATGGTTATGTTGTGTTTATTTGATTTGTAGTGTTCAAAAACGGGTGAAGGTGTTTTTGTTTTTTTTGTGTGTGTTCTTTGAATCTAGTTTGCATTTTTCTACTTGTTTCTCCAATATAAAAGTCGTGGCAGTTGTTGCCGTATTTTATAAATTACTTTAGTGTTGTGTTTGTCAGTGTAGTTTTTACATAGTATTGACTTTAATTTTGCACCTGATTTTTTGAATACATTTGCTGTTTACTGGAATGTTATGTTTTGTTACAAGTTTTTTCTAAATGTTGGTTGTTTTTTCGCTGTTGTCTGGAACATGTGGTATGCAGCAGTATAAGATTTTGTAGTTTGTTGTATCTTGGGATTTACTGTTCTTTGTATGTTGTTGGTCTAAGTGTATAATTTTTTCCACGGTTTTTTGAGAAAATTTGTTGATGTTGAAGAAGTGTTGTTTTATTTTGTTTATTTCATCGTTAATTTTATCGGAATTCACTACAACCCAAACTAACTTCACATTCAGTAATCAAAACTAGCTACAAATAAATGGCCTAAGTATGGGAAATCCCGTGTCACCAGTTCTAGCCAACATTTTTATGATACAGATTGAATCACAAGTGATCAGTTCATCTTTACAACTGCCACTATACTGGTACAGGTATGTTGACGATACAATTGTAGGTTTCACTTCTACAGAACACACACTTAGTTTTTCTCAATTACGTTAACTCGATACACCTGAACATTAAGTTCACCTGTGAACAGAAAATAACTAACCAAATATAATTTCTTAACCTCAAAATCACAAAACTGCTGCACAATTCAAAACAGAAATCCACAGAAAAATCACCCATACTGGATTATACATTCCTCAGGACTCGACACATGAAAGAAAACAAAAACTTAACGTATTAAGAAACCAAATAAGCACAGCCACAAAACTATGGTCACCCGATAAAATTAACGATGTCATGTCTCCGGCAACGGTCACTTTCAAACTCTCTGTTTCTTAACCTGAAGATGACCGAGGAAAGTTGAAACGTTGTTCTCTCCTTATTAATACCAGCCGTTTTGAGATACAAAATATAATTTATAAAGTAGTTTTTTTTTTTAGCTTAGTTTTATGTTACGTTTAAATATTAGGTCTAATGCTTAAATTACACTACAAACAGGGCATGGCCTAGAGCGTTAAGGCGTGCGCTTCGTAATCCGAGGGTCGCGAGTTCGCGCCTGAGTCGCGGCAAACATGCTCGCCCTCCCAGCCATTAGGGCGTTAGAAAGTGACTGTCAATCCCACTTTTCGTTGGTAAAAGAGTAGCCCTTTTTGTTGGCGGTGGGTGGTGATGACTAGCTGCCTTCCCTCTAGTCTTAACTGCTAAATTAGGGACGGCGAGCACAGATAGCCCTCGAGTAGCTTTGTGTGAAATTCCAAAACAAACACTACAAATAGGCCTACCAAAACTAACGATATAGAAGCAGTGTTTAAATCGTTTTAAGTGTTAAATAAATGTTAATCAATATATATTATTTTCTTACTTTAAGACACATATTATCCACTTAACCTTAAAACATTAAGAAAAACAAACGTTTATTTCGACCAAATATCATTGATCTTTCTATAGCCAAAAACTTGTGGCGGAATGATCGCACTATTTTCTAATTCTTCAATTAGAACACAGTGAAAGCACTCGACTCGTAATCCGAGGGTCGCTGGTTCGAATCTCCCTCACACTAAACATGCTCGCCCTTTCAGTCGTGGGGACGTTATAACGTTACGGTCAATCCTATTATTCGTTGGTAAAAGAGTAGCCCAAGAGTTAGCGGTAGATGGCATGACTAGCTGCTTTCCCTTTAGTCTTACGCTGCTAAATTAGGAAGAGCTTACCCAGATATCCCTCGTGTAGCTTTGCGCAAAATTCAAAACAAACCAAACCGAACATAGTGAAAAGGTTCAAGAATGCCATTTATGTCTCATTCATAGTGCACACGCACTTTTGTTCACCATAACGTTTCATTTTTCTATGTAAGTTTAACTAAAAGATGGTAATTAAGGAATTACTTCGAGACTGATGAAATTAGTGAGTAGTAGGTACAACAATAGGTGCAATTTGGAGGTACAGAGAAATTCATTTCATTTAAATTCTATAATTTTCGTTCATTATTAAGTAATGGTTTCACATCGTTTTTGACGGACTTTTATTCTAGTTACCAGATATAAAATATATGAAACAAATTTTGAGAATTTCTTGGGTCTCGTCGTCTTACATTTGCATTTTGTGATAACACGTTCATTTGTAGCGCTGGAGTGATTATAAGTTGTCAGGAATATGGAGATAGGATGAACCTTTTAATACAGTTTCAAAATATATAATTATTTAATATATACTCTTCAAAAAAAGAAACGCAAAAGGCAAAATATGAGACAAATTGTTTATAAGTTTATTCCGGGTAGTTCTGTATGACATGTGTGAAAATTTGCACATTCACTGCTGAACATCCAAAGTCTGCAAAGGCGAAGTCCACGCTCACTAGGTGAAGTTTAACGTCACTCAACGTCAATAACGAGTATGCCCCCCGTGAACATCAATAACTGCTTGGCATCTCCTACCCATGGAAGCGATGAGATGACGAATCACATCCTGTGGAATGGCTGTCCACTCAGCCTGCAAAGCTGCTGCAAGCTGAGGTAGAGTCTGCGGTTGAGGTTGTCGCCGTCGCAGACGTCGGTCTAACTCGTCCCAAAGATGTTCGATGGGGTTTAAATCTGGTGATTTGGAGGGCCAGGGAAGAACGTTGATGTTGTGGTGTCTCAAGAAGACAGTGGTGAGTCGGGCTGTGTGAGGACGGGCGTTGTCACGTTGAAAAACGTCGTTGACGTTCACCATGATGGGTTGCACATGGGGCCTAAGAATCTCGTAGACGGTTGCGTATGGTCTGATCGGAAATTTTACGCAGCCCTGGTATGGTTGAGGCAGTAGACGTCGCAGCGATGGTCCCATCCCGAAGGTGACGTAACCGGATGTTGCGATCTTGTGCGGGCGTGGTCACACGAAGTCTGCCAGATCGTGGACGGTCACGAGTTGATCCATGTTGTTGGTGACGATTCCATAGCCTTGTGATGGTGCTTGGGTGGACATTCACAGCTCTGGCAACATCTGATCGAGATTCGCCTGCTTCCAAGCGACCAATGGCGTTGTTGCGTTGTGCTTCAGTCAGTCTTGGCGTAACTGTATTGCGTGTCGGTGGCTTAACACTGAGCTATGGAAACCGAGAACCCGTCACTTTTATAGGGATTTTGCACATGTTGCACTTGCAGAACATGTAGATCTCTCAAACAAATTTATTGGACACGCATGCGTTTTGGCGAAAAATCCGATGTTTTCCTCAGTTTTCAAAGTGCACAACTTTTATTGCCATTTTGGTCTGACAATCAGTGCCTTAACACGTGTAACATCACATACTCTGAGCTTGTAACGTTATTACACATATTTCTCTTTAAAATAACAAAAACATCCCTTTTGCGTTTCTTGTTTTGAAGAGTATATTTCTAATTTAATTATATTTTGTTGAAAAACATCTTGAAATACAACTTGGAAGAGTTACTATAGAACTCCAATTTCCTGTTTTTTCTTTACGCGTAGGTGTTACATTTCCTCTCCTGAAGCAATAATACTTTGATCTTCACAAAAATTAACCCTGTTTTAAATTTATGAAGTTTCCGATATAGCTTTTGTTATTATCAACTTTGTTTGTTTGTTTTTTAAAATTAAGCATAAAGCTGCACAATGGGCTATCTGTGCTCTTCCCACCAAGGGTATTGAAATCCGGTTTTTAATGTTGTAAGTCCGTAGACATACAGCTGCGACTTGGGGGACACTATTATAAAAAGGAAAGACTGCAAACAGAAAGCCCGGAATGGCCAGGTGGTTAAGGCACTCGATTCGTAATCCGAGAATCGCGGGTTCGAATCCCCGTCACACTAAACATGCTCGTACTTTCAGTGGCAATCAATCCCACTATTCATTGGTAAAAGAGTAGCCCAAGAGTTGGCGGTGGGTGATGATGACTAGCTGCCTCCCCTCTAGTCTTACACTGCTAAATTAGAGATGGCTAGCGCAGACACCCCTTGTGTAGCTTTGCGCAAAATTCAGAAAACAAACAAACAAACCCTTTGTTCAAAACCAGGAAGAGTTATGCGCAGATAACCCTTGTGTTGCTTTGCGCAAAATTATAAAACAAATATTAAAATGTGTTTAGCTCAGTTCAGTAATTTTATCTGTTGTTGACCTAATGGAAGATAACACGATTTTTGTTCTACATAATACATAATAAGGCCTAACATTGCAACTGTTAAAATAATTTCTTTGCTGTTTTTTATTCTTTTTTACGTTGGTGTTTTGTGGTATCGAAGTATAAATGTTAGATAAAGGAATTTTAAGAATGTTGACGGTCAATCCAACTATTCTTTGGTAAAAGAGTAGCCCAAGAGTTGGCGGTTGGTGGTGATGACAAGTTGCCTTCCCTCTAGTCTTACACTGCTAAATTTGGGATGGCTAGCGCAGACACCCCTTGTGTAGCTTTGCGCAAAATTCAGAAAACAAACAAACAAACCCTTTGTTCAAAACCAGGAAGAGTTATGCGCAGATAACCCTTGTGTTGCTTTGCGCAAAATTATAAAACAAATATTAAAATGTGTTCAGCTCAGTTCAGTAATTTTATCTGTTGTTGACCTAATGGAAGATAACACGATTTTTGTTCTACATAATACATAATAAGGCCTAACATTGCAACTGTTAAAATAATTTCTTTGCTGTTTTTTATTCTTTTTTACGTTGGTGTTTTGTGGTATCGAAGTATAAATGTTAGATAAAGGAATTTTAAGAATGTTGACGGTCAATCCAACTATTCTTTGGTAAAAGAGTAGCCCAAGAGTTGGCGGTTGGTGGTGATGACAAGTTGCCTTCCCTCTAGTCTTACACTGCTAAATTTGGGATGGCTAGCACAGACACTCCTCGTGTAGCTTTGCGCGAAATTCAAAACAAAGAAACAGTTTTTACTTGTTTCAACAATAACACATGTTAACGAAATTGTTCCGTCATTCCCATTACAATAAAATTAATGTATGCGACAGAAGAACGTTTTATTGTTCAAGTGAGAGTGCTATGAATGGATAAACAAGGTCTTATGAAAGAAGAACTAATAATGACACGATATTGTTTTTGATAATCTAATCTCGTTTCTTTGAAATGACAAGTCCATTTGGTTAGATTGGTCAGGTAACGGCTACCAACCAGTAAGATTTCACTTATCTTTTGTACTATCCATTAGTTATAAGAATGTACAGCTACGATTTTTATATTAAAATGTTTTAAAATAATGCATTATGGAAGACTGAACCTTTACTGGTACATAAGCTCTGTTAAGATTGTACCTAATAAAACTGTTACGTAGTGATCTGAAATGTAACCAAGACAAGAAATCTGCTTGAGCTTTAAATACCTTGCATATAGCCACAGTAACCTCTGTAAATTATTGCTTTATAATTGGCTTCTGTATATGTTTTTCTTTAAAGAACAGGTTATATGATAACATAATAGTCACCAGGTGGCTTGATAAAACAGTTTGTCCTAAAATACAGTCATGTGACTCTTAAAGACTTATTGGGGAATCGAATCGTGCTCGAAATTCGGAAATGTTATTTGCAATGACCATAATATGTGGAATTAATGGGTTAAACAAATAAACTATACATGAAGCAACAGAATAATAACACTATTTTCTAACTTTCTTCAATTCAAAACTTTGCTTATTATTTATTTATGTATTGTAATTATCATACGTGGTTATTTTCAATTTATTAATGTTGATATAAAGAAAAATATTGTTACACACGCACCTACGTAAAGTGATGGACCCCTGTTTTTGTGATATACTGTCATTAAGTTCATATGAACTTACGGCATCTGTTTTCGGTCAGTTGAATAATTATGTAAGATGTACATAAACCGAAGAGGGACTGAGTGCTTTGTTGTATAATCATTACGACACTACCATCAACACTGAAACTGTATTTAAGTTATTTATGCAAAAGCACCCCAGAAGAACGGAGCATGCTAACATGTTATTTCGGTGGTGCATACGTATATGATAGACAATGAATGAAATAGTTAATATACTATTGTTGTATAATAACATAATTTAACAATAAATAACTATTGTGTATGTAGATAGTACAGTACTCTACTATAATAAAACATACATAATTGTATTAATTTACGTCTAGCTCTCCACGTAATGTTACAACAGAAACATGATTTTTTTACTTTTCATAGGATGTTTCTTTGTTTTTGAAGTTACACCAGTGCTATCTTCGCTAGCTGTCCCTAATTTAGAAGTGTAAGACTAGAGGGAAGGCAGCTAGTCATCACTACCAACCGCCAACTCTTGGGCTACTCTTCTACCAACAAATTGTGGGATTGACCGTCACATTATAACGCCCCCACGGCTGAAAGAGCAAGCATGTTTGAATAAAAGGGATTCGAACACGCAGTCCTCGGATCACGAGTGGAGTGCCTTAACCACCTGGCCATGCCGGGTCATTCATTGGATGTTTATGGATTCCATGTGAACAACCATGCAACTATTTAAGGTATATTTCATGAAGAACTTAATACTACGGCACCTAGAGTTCATTGACAAAGACCCCATAATATTGGAATGCTTTGTACACTAATTGTGCTTTGCGCATTATGTTGGATTTCAATCTCACAACTTAGAAAAATAAAGTTTCTAAAAATTTGAGTTCGAACTTGTTACAGTAAAACAGCTGAAACAAAAAGGTTTTTCTCTTTTTCGAAATGCAGTCATAATAAACGTGAAATATTTTATATACATTATCTCTATATCTACTTGTATGAAACTGTATAACGTAATGATAATAAATAATTCATATACATACTGTAATTAGACAAAAGCAAAAAAAAATATATACATTTTAATGTGAAAAAGAATAAAGTTTACATCTTTAGTAAAATGTACCATTTTGATATTTCTTAGAAAATAAGTGTGTGTAACAAGACCGTCAGTATAAGTAAGGTTTATAAGAATTAATAATAAACATTAGGAAAATTAGAATATCACTTAGCAATTTTTATTACCAAACAGGGAACGTTATTAGGTTTCGTAAAATAAAATAAAAATCTTATTATCTGATCGGTATATGAAAATTAAATTAACGTTTTCACGTTCTATATCAAAATTAGACCACTTTTTCCTGGGAAAAAAGTCGAATTTGGACTTAGGATATTTCTTAATCGTAAAACAATCAAGAATATTTTCTTTTTATTTCATATTTTGTCATTTAATTATAGTTATAAAAAAAACAATATTTTATATAAACAATGTATACTTAAGAAGGAAGAAAGAACGCTTTTTAAAAATTTTAATTAGTAATTCTCCCACTGTCTCTGAACATTTAGAAACAAATGATTTCTGAATGTCTAACAGCGAAACCATTTTTAGAAACGTACTTATTAAAACTTATGTGAGAGCAATTTTGAGATTAATTAAGAAATCGAATTTTAAATACGTTTTATTGCCAACACTATATTCAAATTGAAATTTGTACGTGTTCTGTAATGTCTAATTGGTAGGTTTCAAAGAGCACAAGGATGCACACACACGTTAATTAACTTTCGAACATACGCACTAAAGGAATTGAGATAACATATCTTTAACAGAATTTATACTGTGCTCTGCTATACGCTGTCACGATTTTTACACGTCACTAAGCCCCAAGTAAACACGTGTGTAAAGCAGAAGTATTAATATTTCAATCAATTTCACTCTGAGACATAATTGGCTATATTTATATTTCATACCTACACAACATTCGACGCAGGTGCCCCCCAGTGGCGCAGTGGCATGTCTGTGGACTTATACAGGTAGGAAGTAGATTTCGATACCTGAAGTGGGCAAAGCACAGATAGCCCTTTGTGTAACTTTGGGCATAATAACAAAACAAACAAGCAAATCTGACGCAGGTAAACAAGAACATTCCCGAAACATTTCAGTCAGTTTCACTCTGAAACAGATTTAACTGCTGAATTCTATACCTTAAGAGTGGATTAACATCCGGTGGAAGTGAAAACAAACATTCAATAAAGATTTCACTCAGTATCATACAAAAACAAAATTTGTCTTCCAACGCCTGTTTGTGCACAAATGTTAACACAATTATAGGTAAAATAAGTCATAAATTTATGGTTCACTTACATTAACACTCAATCAAAATATGTCTGATCTCTCATGAATCTTTGTAGAAGACAAGATAATTAATATGAGATGTGATAAAAACAAGAAGGAATCCTCAATAGTAGTGGCACTTGAAATTATTTAATCTATGATACATTATCTTTTTTATCAGCTATATTTCTGTGCACCAGCAACACCAACTTAAAGACTTATAGTCAATTTTATTGCACATCAGGACCTCAACCAGCCTACCCTCAAATTGAAAATATTCTAGACAGGATTAGTAATTAATTAATTAATTAGTAATCAATCTGTGAAACTTCGGATGTGGTCAAATATATCAATAAAATGGTTTAGTCTCCTGAGTTTCAAACTGCAATTATATTTCAAATCGTTCAAGTTATGACGAATCTATGAGCTAAAAGTTTGTACAAACAAACCAAGAGTCATTCTATAAGCAACTATGCCACGGCTAAAAACTCAGAACCATTCTATAATCACCTATGCGCTTAGAAAGTACCATTTAAAAAAAAAAAATCTACTTCAATACAGACTTCTTTAGGCATTACGTATTTCTTGCTTTATTAGTTTTGTTTGTTTGTTTGTTTGTTTTGGAATTTCGCACAAAGCTACTCGAGGGCTATCTGTGCTAGCCGTCCCTAATTTAGCAGTGTAAGACTAGAGGGAAGGCAGCTAGTAATCACCACCCACCGCCAACTCTTGAGTTACTCTTTTACCACCGAATAGTGGGATTGATCGTTACATATTACGTTCCCACGGTTGAAAGTGCAAATATGGTTGGTGTGACAGGGATTCCAACTCAGCTTACGAGTCGAGCTATTGTTCGCCTTGAACTTCAATGATTACCAGCTCGGGATTCGCCTAGTGCTTAGCATGCCAAGACTGTGAATTCGAGGATTCTTGGTTTGCGTTCTCTAACCAAAAAAAGTCGCCTGCACTTTGGGACAGTGTGTGCGTTCTGAGATCTATGGTTGAACTCCACTATTTACCAAAAAAAAAATAACCGAAAAGTTGACGGTTGGTGTTGTTAGCCAGTCTGTCAGTTCAAAATCAGAGACACTTATGCGCAGGTAACGCTCATGATACTTTGCGCGGCAGTTTTAAAAACAAACAAAAACTAATTGTCATACCTATAAGAAAGTCTAATATCAATCCCCCATACAGGGAGGGCCAGTGAACTATTGAAAGTCAGTGTTAGCATCAACTGTTTCGGATGAATGTTCGTGAATGGAGCATTAGCAAAAGAAATATGCTAATAAAAACCAATGAACTTTGGTATTGGAAATCAAATGATATCCGTACGCAAGAGTTTAAGTATTAGACAGTTAACTTTCAGGGTTACCCCGTAGATTCCTTGACGTACCTGACAAGGACATAAGCTTTTCAAAACGTTGAAAATTTGTAATAAAGGTTCTTTCATTGTTCGTTCACTTGGGTTCCTTATGATCAATTTGTAAGTTTTAATTTTCCAGCAAGTAAAACGGGTTTCTCTAACATTAAATATCTTGTTGATCTTTCACAATATTTAGATATTTATCAATCTTTTAAAATATTTAGATATTTATCGATCTTTTACAATATTTAGATATTTATCAATCTTTTACAACATTTAGATATTTATTGATCTTTCACAACATTTAGATATTTATCGATCTTTTACAATATTTAGATATTTATCGATCTTTCACAATATTTAGATATTTATCGATCTTTTACAACATTTATTTATCGATCTTTCACAACATTTAGATATTTATCAATCTTTTACAATATTTACATATTTATCGATCTTTCACAACATTTAGATATTTATCGATCTTTTACAATATTTAGATATTTATCGATCTTTCACAACATTTAGATATTTATCGATCTTTTACGATATTTAGATATTTATCGGAGCTTATGAACATATTTTACTTGATTGTAACTGCAGATTCTCGGTTGTTTTTTCTGGAAAGAAATTTGAACAAATTAAATCTATAATGTTACAGTTGACGGAACTAACGTATATTAGGGAAGTGATAGTTAAAAATATACATTTCGAGGTTCGTATCTGTTTAACGCTTTTACTTTGTTCGCTCTTTTATTCTCTGCCTTTATAAAACATATTAATGAAATTACAGCAAGGAAACGCCAAAACATTTCATAGCAAAATTTCGGACGAATGTAGACCGTTTGTTTGTCGTTAAGCGCAATATTACACAATAGCCTATGTGTGAGGTGCCCACTACAGGTATCGGAACCCGGATTTTAAGAATTACAAAACTTCAGACTCAACGCTGGGTCACTAGGGAGCAGGTTAATAAAGAAACTCTCCAGATATAAGATTTCCTATTAACAGATTGTGCAGTGGAATTCACTACAGCTTTTTAGATGGTCATTTAGAATTATTGTAGTGAATAGCCAAAAGTAGACGATACTGGCGTTAACTCCAAGGTTTCGAAACGAAGCAGTGAAAAGCTGAAGGGTAAAAGTTAGCTTTGAACTTAGGAACATAGGATCAGGTTCGTAAAGGCTATAATTGGTACTCTATTAACCACTGCAAAATACATTTAATTTATTAAGTAACTGTACATTCTGGGTAAAATCACGAGCAAGACATTTTCGGTTTTTTTTAAGTAACAGAGCTTTCACTTCGCTTGAATTATGTAAATTAACAAGTTGATTAACATGATAGAAAAAAATCCCTATGTTTTTATAAAATTTTTGTTATTTTTAACAGAAATCTAAATAATAAGCTAACTATGTTATGTCTTCCGTGAGGGATCGAACCACAAATTTTACCGTTGTAAGTTGTAAACTTGTTGCTGACTGGGAGGGGGGATATTAAAAATACGAATTTCCCCTTACTTCGATTTAAATAACTGGACACTGATTAATGTTATAAAATAGGAATTAATGTTATAAAATAAGAATTATCTTTTATTTTGTGTGAAAGAACTGGACAGTTTGACTAACATCGTAAAATACGAGTTTTATTTTGAATTAAATAATAAGACACTTTGATTAACATCGTAAAATAGGAAGTTGAAGTTATTTTAGACTTAAATAACTATAAAAGCCTCATTTATGTTAATATTTTAGGGTTAAGTGAATAAACACGTTATAATTTGACTTACTGAAAGTCATATAACAGATATTTGTGTTTATTTGGAAATGAAAGGTGAATTAGGAACATAAAAGTATAACACAGATGCTGTATGCCATGGATAACACGTTTAATACGCTGTTCTTGATGGCTCGTAAACTTAAAATCACTGTAGTATTATACACACGTATCTCTGAATTTCGGAAGGAAGCTAAAATGGGAAACGCCGAATCTTTGATTTACGATTCAGTGAACTGGTTCTATGGTCGTACACCAAGACAGCTGTCACTAGCTTGAAGAAAACGTTATATTGCAGGTTTGATGATACTGCTATGCTCTCGACCTGCATCTTGTAGAATCTTTTGTAAGCTCACACACGCATACAATGTGAGTTAGTTCTTTCAGAGTACGAAAATAACTAGAGTTAGTTTTATATCCACGATTTCATGGTTTCGACACAAAGATCACACGGCTCAATGTCCAGGATCGAAGTTCCCAACAGAACGAAATATAGGCTGTGTCGTATAAGAGACATATTTCAAATTAGTCATCATGTTCGTGACAAGTTACAGTCGTATATTATCTATTGGAGTAACGTGGACATGACATGTGAAAGCCAGAAAATATTTTCCTGTTCCCTCGGGTCCATTGTAAAGTCTGGGATATCATTAAAAATATATATATATAGCTTTCAGGATTTATCTATCACCCAGTCTCTCTACGTTCACAGTTCAACTACGTTTAAAGACAGCGGTTTAAATAAACAGCCTGGAGTAATTTTCCATTGCGATTATTAGCTGTACACTTTTCCAGGGCTTCGCTAGCTTCAAGCGTCCAGTTTATTTGTTCATTGAATTTCGCGCAAAGCTACACGAGGACAGTCTGTGCTAGCGGTCTTTTATTTTGAAGTGATAGACTAGAGGGAAGCCAGTTAGGCAACGCCACCAACCGTCAAGTCATGAACTATTTACCAACAAAGAGTGGTATTGACTGTTACTTTATAACGCCCGTACAGCCGATAGGGCGAGCAAGTTCTTTTACGGGATTCAAACCCGTGACCCACAAATTGCGAGTCGAGCGTCCTAACCACCAGAGCATGCCAAGTTTTCGATGTTCGAAACCGTAACTTCAAACGAAATCCATGTGTTTTTATTAAATGTCTCGTTGTTGAAGATAATTTTGAATCATTTTATCTTTTCTATATGATGTATTTAAATTCCAAATTACTATAATTCGTAATGTCGTTCTCAAGTTTGTCATCTAATTTACCTGCATTGTTTTTCTCTAATTATGGAAATTATCATCATTATTATATGTATCAATGAAACTGAAACTGAGATCTCTGTGAACTGTGGAATACGGAAGAAAATATCAAAGAAATGATATATCCATTCATCTTTATCCGTTCACTAGATATATCTGTGTATTCGTTCTTTGACCAACGTGGTATATTCAGAGTGAGGAAGACAGATGTAAGGCCTAGAACACAGTGTTGTTATTATAACAAGTTGACAAGATGTGATTTATGACCGCGGAAACAAAATTAAAATTTATTACCCTTTGCTGAAGTAAAATGGAAGAAGGTACCAAACGACACAATCCCGGAATTAGAGCTGTGTTAAGAATGACTTGTTCGTTTTTGAATTTCGCGCAAAGCTACATGAGGGCTATCTGCGCTATCCGTCCCTAATTTAGCATTGTAAGACGAGAAGGAAGGCAGCTAGTCATCACCACCCACCGCTAACTCTTGGGGTACTCTTTTACCAACGAATACCAGATTGACCGTAACATTATAACGCCTCCACGGCTGAAATGGTGAGCACGTTTGGTATGACGGGGATTCGAAACTGCGACACTCAGATTGCCAGTCGAGCGCCCCTAACCACTTGGCAATGTCGGGCCTTACATATTACGAGAGTCCTATCTTTGCAAGGCCCGGTATTGCCAAGTGGTTAGTTTCTAAGTTTCACGTTAAAAACTAAAAATCCACAATGTGTGTGTACACATAACTGTATTGCAAAGTAGTCTAATAAAATAAAAAGCAAACAAACTAGTTAGATTTGAGAATGTATACAAAGGAGTACTTCGTTCACGTCAAATGTCACGTGCAGATGAAAGAAATAACGAATAAAAGCGTTAGTGTCAGCTTCACTATATGAAATGTATACGTGTTATTCAACGTTTAGAACAAAATTCACCGTAGTTAAATTGAAGTCCAATAGTACGTGCCATAACTAATATTTTTAGGCACATTGTTTCAAATCAAAACACGTAACAATATGGAAGGTTGGTATCTACAGAAAGAGCATCACAACAAGTTGTGTTCTGAAATACGGAAAAAACGTAACCTTCGTTCAGGAAGACAAATAATTATTCTTATTTGTATTTCACAATTTACACAATAAGTGTAATAAAAAGGTTTCGAGTTTGTCCTCGTATATGGGTTCAGCTGAAACCGAAAATTCATTTAACTTTGATTGATCGAAACCGCTTTCATCCTTGTATTAAATTATAGTACTACAGTATAGACTAAATTGGCTGATAAAATTATCTTTTGTTAATTGACTCTGAGAAATACTGTAAAAAAAAAAACAATTTAAAAAGTTCTTTACCACTTAAATCAAAGCAAAATTATTTTATGAAAACTAAAATCATGTCTTCTTTTGTTAATTTCTCTTGGGTTTACAAGATCACTAATTGGCAGTTTTATGGGTTTAATTTCGTATTATCGCGTAATGCTTTGTTCAAGTCTGAAGCATAAGCATGGCATATATTCCTGTATAATTTATTTTTTGTTGGAATTTCGCGCAAAGCTACACGAGGGCCATCTGCATTAGCCGTCCCTAATTTAGCAGTGTAAGACTAGAGGGAAGGCGGCTAATTATCACCACCCACTGCCAACTCTTGAACTAATCTTTTAGAAACGAATAGTGGGTTTGATCGTCACTTTATAACGCTCCCACAGCTGAAAGGGCGACCATGTTTGAGTGCGAAGGGGATTCGAACCCGCGACCCTCATATTACGAATCGAACGCCTTAACTACCTGGCCATGTTGATCCAACTGAATAGAAACACACATAAGTAAAATATTATTCTAAATCAAATCCTTAATCGTACAGTTATTAATATTTTGAAAACAATTCTATGGTTTCTAGAATATTCAAAAGAATCAGGTATTAAGGTAATGATAGACAATTCTTAACAAAAGCTAAAGGTTGCCCATTCGCTGAGAAACATTGCAGTTTGTCTTAATACACCCTAGTTGACACCAGAGCATCAAGATGACATGTTTCTGCATGTTTCAATGGATGTATTTCATAATGCGCATTCTGTTGCACAATGTATACGTGTGTACTTGTATGCACGTACCGAAGCATTTGAATGCTATTAGCGAAGCAATAAAGTATTTTTTAACATCACTAGTCTATGTAAAATGACCATAATATATTTATTTTTCGTTACATCTCCAGACCTTTGTAGTGATACCAATACAAACTAACCTTTCTTATATCTCTAGTTTCTATTAATAATGCTATTATGTAACTATTTTTCTTTAAATCTACGGTCTTTGTGGTTATACCATTACATTCTTATCCTTTCATACGACAACAATTTTTGTAGTAATGTCATTACAACTCTACCCTTACTTACGTCTCCAGAATCGATAGCGATATTTTTACATTGTTATACTTTCTTATACCGATATTTTTTGCAGTGATACCATTACAAATGTATCCTTCTTTACATCCCTAGTAACCGTATGGATAGTATCACATTCCCATCATAATGCAAAACCGTTTTCAAGTAAATTATGTTGCTGCTTGGACACGTATATCTATAGACAAAACACACCACTACTCGTAGTGTAAACAGACGTCCACTATTTGTCCACTCTGGCTTGCCACAATCGCAGGGTATCTGAAGCACATATTCACAACCGCAACTGTATGTAACGTCAATGTACAATTGATTAAAAACAGACTTAACAAGTCCGATCTGTATGCCAAACACCCATTGAGGTGCATTCCACTCAAAGCAAACAGAACGCAAATCAGCTTGTCCATAATGGAGCCAAGAACACGTCCAGTGAATCACCGACATATAGAGCAATACCCATAACATAGATGACTCGAAGTCGGATAATAAGTATTTGCTAGTTTGAAGAGAATAAAGAGCTAGATCAAACCCCTATTTGATGCATGTGGTGGTAGTAAAACTGTGGTGTGTAGGCAGCAGTAATTATTAGTGAGCATACGATTCTTTACATTCGGAGAAATTGTATCCATTAATAACGCACGTTATACAAAAAATACGTCTTACAACCCTGTATTCTCTCATGTGTTAGTTTTATAGGTTGTGGTCATAATGCACTCCTGTCACAAGTATTCGTATAGAAACACTACATATAATACATGTAGGAATTTATAACACTAAGATAGGTTATTATCATACGTGTTCATTCTTTATCAAACACATTAGAATGTCAACTGTTTCATCTTGACATTGAACTCTACGTATATATTGTATTTCTCTTTCAATGTTTGTTTTCATTCCCCCTAAAACCACCTAAACCTAAACTAAAACAATTAGTATACGACTCTAATGTATATCTTATAACTGCGTTAAGTTACTTCAAAAATATTCTGTTATATATGGCACTGCGGAGTTAATTATCTCCACTGCTGCCCTCTATAAGTCTTAACTATTATTCACAATGAAGCGGTTCGTGATTTTTTAAAGAAGATGTGTGGAAATGGAGTATTCTATGAACGGTATTTTCAACTTGACGGTACCTTATGCGTCATACGAATTAAACGGTCAGCTCAGAAACCCCATGGATTTAAAATTTCTTACTAGAAGGAGAATATGGACGTTAATTATCAGTCTTATAAAGCTTCCCACAACTGAAAGTTCGGAGTGTGTGCAGAAGCATATCGTGGACTCGAACCTTGGACCTTGGACCTTGCAAGTAATTTAACCACGAGATCACATATATGAATGTAATTATTATCATGAAATGCTCTCTCTTTGTTTTGTTTTTAAATATCGCTATTTACGTTTATAATACAACATATTTCTTAATGTAAAACAGAACCCATGCACTTCTCATCGGGTCTATTGACTCGGATTATGGTATTACTGCTAAACGCTCTCGCACTACAGAGTGTAAATGAACATTCACTTGCAACTACCGTAATTCAACTTAAATGCAAATAAAAGCTCGCTAGTATACCTGTTCCTATCAGTCCAACGCGCGTAAAGAAATCGCACAACTTAGTTCTACAGTGACTTTGGCAAATCATACAGAATTTCTTCTTCTGTCACAAATACAGTTCCTGCTCCAATAGACTGCCGTGCCAAAGTGAAATAACTGTCATTCAAGTAAAATACTACATTAACAACGGGTTGAACGACTTCTATCAAACTCACAGAACGTTCTTAAAGATTTATCAGAACACTTCTCAGATTATAAACAATTCACATTACGGAGAAATTATGTTGGAGCACGAAGAAGAAACTGAAAATATTCAATGAAACCATTCAAAATTTGATTCAAGAATTAAATATTTACTGCGCTAAAAACATTTACGACGTTACAAGAGACACACAACACAACATGATTAGGATGAACGATACAGTGTTGCTAAGCCTTGTTTTTTGTTTTTTTTGTTTTAATATACAGGCTTTAAGCCATTAAAAATAAAAATAACTTTCTCGGAAAAGTGTTATCAGTCATTAACACTTTAAGAGTTGTCTAACAATGAATTTTATCTAATTAATCAATAAATAACACCAGCTACCAGTTTCGTTGTAACACAATGAAAAATGCGGAAACATTATGCTGAGAGTCCAATAAGTAACACACTTATTAATGGTTCTGTATGATCAGGTTGTTAGGGCGCTCGACTCTGATGGTCGCGAGTTCGAATCTCCCTTACCCCAAACATGATCACCCTTTCAAAAAACAACTATAAAGTAAGAAATATGTATAATACTTACTTATTATCTGTATGTATGTAGGCTGTCTTGTGAGATAATCTTCCATTTCTTTCTTTATGAAAACTCTGGCATAACTTAATGGTTAAAGGTACTAGACTCGCAATATGAGAGTCGTATGTTTGAATCCCCATCACCAAACATGCTTACCCTTTCAGCCGGGGGGGAGGTTAGAATGTTATATCCAAGAGTAGCTGAAGAGTTGGTGGTGAAAGGTGTTCACTATTTTAATTCCCCCTAGTCTATCGTTCCTAAATTAAGTACGACTAGCACAGATAGCCCTCGAGTAGCGTTGCACGAATTTCAAACCAAACAAATTTCTTCTGAACTTAAAGTGAGGATTTGTTTCATCAGCTTTATTTAACCAATTATTTTTGCTTTGATTTAATGTAGTTCTATGTAGTTTTGATATAGCTCAGAGAAATATAATTATGAGAAGGAAACCTTTGCTGATAATAATAATAATAATATAATATAATATAATATAATATAAACAAAAATAAATATCATTAATATAACTAAATGTTGTTAATATATAAATACTATCCCAAGGAAATTTATAAAGATATCATATAAAGCAAAGTATTTGCCTGTAAACAAAAATGAAAGAAATGTTTGTTTATTTTATTGAATTTTGCACAAAGCTACATGAGGGCTATCTGCGCTGGCCGTCCCTAATTTAGCAGTGTAAGACTAGATAGACGGTAGCTTGTCATTACCACCCACTCTTAGGCTACTCTTTTACTAACGAATACCGAAATTGACTGTCACATTATAATGCCTCCGCGACTGAAAGAGCGGGCATGCTTGGTGTTCGGGGATTCGAACCCGCAACTCTCACATTACGAGTCGAGTGCCTTAACAACCTGGCCATGCCGGGTCTTATATAGAGGAAATAAAACTGAATTTTCTAAAAAAACAATATATTCAAATATCGGCTTCCAAGAAATGTCGAATGATGTTCAAAAACTGTATAGTTTTGAACTACTTACGACTGTTTCCTGTTCATTCAACAATATGCTTTGTTTTTATAAATACTGTATCGCTGTCTACGCTTGTACTAAAAAGCATACTATTCACTTACCTGTGCTAGCACTTATAAACACAAATAATATACCCCTACCTGTCGTTCTCACGTAAATACATTGGACATTGCCATTATTATAAGACAGCCATTTCATGGTTTGGTTTGGTTTTTGGAATTTCGCACAAAGCTACTCGAGGGCTATCTGTGCTAGCCGTCCCTAATTTAGCAGTGTAAGACTAGAGGGAAGGCAGCTAGTCATCACCACCCACCGCCAACTTTTGGGCTACTCTTTTACCAACGAATAGTGGGATTGACCGTCACATTATAACGCCCCCACGGCTGGGAGGGCGAGCATGTTTGGCGCGACTCGGGCGCGAACCTGCGACCCTCAGATTACGAAGCGCACGCCTTAACGCGCTAGGCCATGCCAGGCCCTAGCCATTTCATACCGAATTAGGCATATTCCACGAAGATAAAAGCTTATGTGATATTGGTCCCACCAGAAGCCAAAGATATCTTGTTCGACTTACATTACTGAGAAATAAACAGTTTGCAAATAGTAGAGGATTGATTACATTGGCTAACACAACGTTTGATGTCACTTTTAAGTGCATGTATGAATAAACTGGACAATCAGCACATAAGCTTGACGTGCACCTATTAATTACTGCTATTATAAGTCAAGAAGCAGGCAATATGTAGTTATGAAAGCTCATACATACAACGTGTAGATACTTGTAGTTTTACTTATATTCAATGTTTACAAGCATAAACATATATTGAAAAGTAATCTCTACTTAGATAAAAACAAGTATTTAATACACACTAGTGATTCACACATGAATATTAGATTGGAAACGTTTTGGTTGGTAATTACCTGAATGGGTTAATCACTTATCAAGATCAACGACTGGACAATGTTTATCTTATATCTGTTCTTATCGGTAAGAGTTTTTTAACTTTTTGTTATTGGCCTAGCATGGCCACGTGGTTAAGTCGCTAGAATCGTAATGTGAGTGTTGGGAGTTCGAATCCCCATCATACCAAACATGCTCGCCCTTACAACTATGCGGAGTTATAATTCGACGGTCAATCCTACTATTCGTTGGTAAAAGAGTAGCCCAAGAGTTGGCGGTGGGTGGTGATGACTAGCTGCCTTCCCTCTAATTTTACACTGCTATATTATGGACGACTATCGCAGATAGCCCTTGTATAGCTTTGTGCGAAATTCAAAAACAAACAAAACTTTTTATTAGGCTGAGTTCAACCGTTTTTAGTTTATCCCGACGGGCACTTTGTGTAACTCACACATCTTAATATATTCCTATCAATTTTTTTCTTTAAGTTCCCGGTAAAGCGTTTTATACGACTTATAAAAAATAAGAAACCTCACCACTTTTTTGCGACATGTAAAACAACTGATCGTTGTGTACAGGTATCTTCACTTCAGACAAAGTGTCATTAAAAAAATAGTTTTAGAGAAAGTCTCAGCAAGAAATTTAGGCTTAACGGAACGCTTCAATGATCGGAGGCCCGGCATGGCGTGTGGGTTAAGGCGTACGACTCGCGGGTTCGAATCCCCGTCGCACCAAACTTTCCACCCTTTCAGCCGTGAGGACGTTATAATGTGACGGTCAATCCCACCATTCGTTTGTAAAAGAGTAGCCCAAGAGTTGGCGGTGGGTGGTGATGACTAGCTGCCTTCCCTGTAGTCTTACACTACAAAATTAGGGACGGCTAGCGCAGATAGCCCTCTTGTAGCTTTGCGCGAAATTCGAACACATACAAAACAAACACTGATAGGAAGATAACGACATCGTTCTGATAATATCAGGTGACTCTCGGCTAACCAATTAAAGAGTTTACACGCAGCTAGCTTTGAAAGAGATAAGGTATATAAATATATTGATTAATCGATCAATAGACAACTGGGAAAACTAATGAAGATAATAATAGCCAATAATCCTAATCTTTATGTGTATAGTTCTATAGAAATATTTTCTATAATATATCGGAAATATATTTAAGTCAACATTTTCAAAACGTTATTGTTGCAGCTACATTTCTTCTGGTGCCACACACAGCTAATAAACAAGAATTTCGCTTGAAAAAACAACATCACTGAAATGATAATGGAAATCGTTGGAAGAATGAAATATATTATCAAATTAATCATAATTTTACGATTCATTTTATTAGGATCTGGCTCGTGTGGGCCATTGTTTTCTAATCAACAGCTTTTCATCTGGGATATCTACAAAAAATGTCATGTGACGTAACTGAAAGTACTGTTTAGTCGCTTGCACGTTGCTCGCAAGAATAAGACGCGCATGGCAAATGACAACAGGCTTCAAAATAGAGAGGATACGTTGAAAAGTACATGGTTCGAGAATAATACACATACCACTTTCTTGTCAACACCATACCATGGTCGATAATCTGACAGGCTATAGGTAAAACAAATTTATAAGATTATTTCTCATTATAAGTTATTCTACTGTTAGGTTATATTTAAATATATATTAAATATATATATATAGGACTATAATTTTTTTTATGCTATTAGACAATATTGGACTGTGAATTATTGGTAACATTTGAATATGAATTATCAAATGACATAATACTACAAGTAAATTTTATTTGTGCAAATATAAGGTAATTTCAGCTGCGAGTAGTTTCAACCAGAAACCAACGGCTTGAAAGATTCCCAACTTGAAAATATCCAACGGACACTCCGACTGTTAGAATGTCCTTCACTGTTGACATTGACCTACTTTTAACTTAACAGTATCGAAGCGAAGCGGTGACAAAAGATCAGATACCTTCTTTTTGTATTATTTTAACCGTTAGTTTCCAATTTAAGTTGGAGGGTTATTATAACTCTTCTAACTAAAGACCTTTAAAATAGGCCAATGAAAACAAGCAGAGGTTCTTGTATAAATTGCCATCTTCAAGGCAGATGTGCACTAATTTCAGTAATGCTCAATGCAAAGTTAATAAAGTAAAAATAATTAATAATAACAAATCTGTCGTATCCCAATCGGCCTGATGAGCTCCGATACTGGTCAAAAGACCTTAACAGCAGTGGATATAGCAAATATAGTGTGACCAACATAGTTATGCACTTCATTATTTATTTTCACTTTCAAATTCCAAGATATGTCTGACCTCCACAACCACTCGAAATTCGAGAGTCTAACGTGTGGAAGAACAGCACTTGCAGTGTTATTGAAATGAATATAAAAAACGAAACGTTTTATTAAGTGAGGAAGACGAGGATCAGTTCATCGATGAATGCCAAAAAAAATCAACTACCTTATAATGTTAAAGTTAACGAATAACCACATAGGTAAATAAAACATATAGCATACTACATACGATCAACAGACTGAAATTAGCGTGGCGTTATAGTTTGTTTTTTGAATTTCGCGCAAAGCTACACGAGAGCTGCCTGCGTTAGCCATCCCTAATTTTGCAGTGTAAGACTAGAGGGAAGGCAGCTAGTCATCACCACCCACCGCCAACTCTTGGGCTACTCTTTTACCAACGAATAGTGGGATTGGCCATCACATAATAACACTCCCACGGCTGAAAGGGCGAGCATGTTTGAGTGAGACAGGGATTCGAACCCACGACCTTCGGATTACGAGTCGAACGCTTTAACCCATCTGGCCATGTCGGGCCTGTTAACTGTTATAGATCGAACAGTTTATGGGGAAAAGGCGGGATGGTTTGTCTTTCAAATCCACTTAGTGTTTTAACATAAAACGACGTCCTGATTTAGGTATTATTGTCGGTTTCATATGGACTTAAAGGAAAATAAGAAAGTACTTAAAGAAATAAGTGCATTATAAACTGTAACGAATACACTGAGTTCAGTTTGCATCATAATTAAGGAAATGAAAGTGTTATGTTATTAGCACAAAGTTCGTGTCTGTTTATTTGTTGTTATTATTTCTTGTCAGAATTTTCGCGCAAAATTACCGGACAGAAAGGACTATCTGCACGTAAGTGTTCTTAATTTTGAAGGGACATATCAGAGGGAAGATACCTGGTCAAGTCAACAACAACTATCGTCTACTCTTGGACTACCCTGGTCTAACCTAATAGATGAGTTTATCATCACTCTGGTAGTGCACTCAGAACACATACAAAGTGTAGTTTTAAAATTACGAAACGCAAATCACGAATCCTTTAATTCACGGTCCGGGCACCCTAACAAATATGCCACGCCCAGTTCATGCCATTATAATGTAGAATAAAAAGTGTCCCATAATGAAGAAGTAATAAAATTACAATGATATTGTCTTAGGTCGTGTAAAATGCTTATATGCATATTTAAGAAATAAATGTTTCATTGTTTGGAAATCCAATGAGTTGTAGGTTGGGTATCTAAATAAAAACATCGTTCCTACATTTTCATTTGAGATACAACTGAAGATGGTAAAAACAGTTCCAAAAAACATTTTCCATACTCATGATGGGCATAACACAGATAGCCCATTCTGTAGCTTTACACTTAATTACAAGCAAACAAAGTTCCATGATTAATTTAATTTAAAAAATTAGACAAGAAAGACAATCATTTATTTGTGTCCTTATTTGAATAACAGATGATCTTCAATAGCCGTGGCACTTGAAACTCATTTTAGCAGAATTAGAATAAATTAATGTATGAGAACTTATCCTTTTATTAACTAAGTTTATGCACGGGCGCGCGTATAGCAGTGTCGACTTTATTACTCACCTGGGCCTTTGCCATCAGAATTAGAGTAAATTATACTTGGACAAGGTCAAATATGTCAATCGAAAGGGTTTGACCTCCTGAGTCCAGAACTGTAATTAGATATAAAATCGGTCAAAAGCTGACGCAGTTATGAGCTAAAAGTTTGTACTTAAAAAACAACAACACCCAGAGCCATTATGCCGCGGCTAAAAAATTCACAAAAGATTTCATGGTGTCTAGAAACTGGGTAGGAATGACTCATAGAGTTTCTTCGCTTCACCATTCGTTTCTACGGAATCGATTTACTCTATGCCAAACAAATCTGTGGAGATTATGCTACTCTAGCTGAATTAAGGTATTTAAAATGGTTTTAGCCAGACGTATTTCAAAATCGACCTGGAAATTTCAAATGACTTTTACAACTAGCAGTCATGTTGGAGATTAAATACAAGGCGATGGTTTATTGAATGTATCAAATAATATTGGGACAGCTAAACAGTTAAAAGTAAAATTTCTCAACAGCGCAGATCGATCTAGTAAACAATTCGATAATGCAAATAGAAATGTGTTTATTATGATAGTAAACGTAATGAGTTAGGTCATTCCTTAGAACCATCAGCAAACTCTGTTGGTTCTGAGGAACGGTGGCGGTTCGAAGCGTCAACTATGAATAGATTTATATCAGCATTATTTCACCTATTCATATTCTTTGCCATAGGTTATTCTGATTATATAATTATTAATACCATGCCAACTGAAGTACGAACAGCACTTCGTGTTGTAACTATGTATTGTTTAATAATTTCTTATCAAAAGTAAGTTGATTTTAAAGATCAAAAATATAATACAACTTATAAATGAATGAAATTAATTCTATGTAACAAACTCAGTTAAAATAAAAAGTACCATAATTCATCACATAATTATAAACTAAAACTTATCATGATTGAAACGCGCTAATCCATCAGATGAGTTCTTTCATTATTAATGATAATTTCAGTTGTAAGCCAATTATATCTCATAAGATTCGACTAGCTTAGAATATTTTCTATTAGTTACGTTACACGTTCTCAGCTGATAACATTAAATAAAATTGTATCATTGTAAAATAATCAACTGTTGTTTTCAAATAGAACCCAAGGCTACACAAAATGATATCTGTGCTCTGTCCACCACGGGTATCGAAATCCTTTTCTTGTATTGTTAGTACGCCGAAATACCGCTGTGTAACTGTGGGGGGATATAATTACTAATATTAAAAATTGCTGTAATTTTGAGTTGTAATTAATTAAAACTATGTTAAGTTTGTAACACATTTCTTTCTACATATTTCACAAACGTAATAAATACTTTACATAAAATGGAGTGATCACCAATTTCACAAATTATTTTAAATGTGTTTTCTTTCCTTTACAAATACGAAGGATTTTACGCATAATCTGAAATGTCATTTTTGTTCTGAGTTGTTCTATGTGTTTGTTTTACAATACGTTTCGATAATGTAGCCTCGTAACAGTAGTAATTTTTTGCCTATACGTGACAAGAAAATTACCCCAGAGTCAAGATGCACGTCGGTGTCACTAGATTAGGAAAGTCCCCGAATTTACGAACGTTATTTGGCTGTATAAACGTACATTTTCAGAAAATATTTTGAAATTGTCTGATTCTGTAAAATACGGTGTGCGACCGAGGTAGCTGACGACCAGAGATGCACGTGATTTACGTATGTGAACGTCAGAACATTGCAGCTCATGAAAAAGGCCTAAGCTGGCGGCGCGTTAAATTAATGACAATACCGAATCAAAGTTTATTGTGACATTGAAAGACGAGAAATATGTTGCGACAGGGAACTCAGCAGCTGGGAAACAGAGATATCTGAACGTTGTATATCTGCAGTTTCATTTGGTGAAGGTTTTTATCTGCATTTCTCAAAACGTAGCCCTCTGCTGGCGAAAGCTATAAATCAACCTGAAGCTCTGAGCAACTGCTTTGCTTTAAATCAAATTTTTGTAAAATAAAAAGAAAACTCGTTTTTACTATCGTAAAAAACTAGTTCAAGACCAAACTAAGAGTAACCACTATACACTTTTACAGTAGTCGATAATGTTAGTGCATTTGAAAGAACAAGGAATCAATGCCAAAACATACCATTCTAACACAGCTATATTATGTCAATAAAATAAGTTTTTTTTTTCCATAACTAAAGATTTATATATTAACTAATCCTGTATTAGAAACAACATCCATTTGTTAATAAAACAGGATATCGGCAGTTGAATGTTATTTGTTTATTATTTTATTTATTCTACACAGCGAGTACTGTAAATTAATGAATGGGAAACTTCAATAATATATATGGACATAATTTATATAACCTCAGTGCTTGTTACTGCTTTAACATTAATAATAATGTCAGTACTTATTGTAGTTTTATTTTAACTGAAATTATCCTGCCATTTTATTTCTTAACCTGAAACAACAATGTTTTAGTTCTCCTTGAAGTTTTATGCTCTTTGTGTATCTGTTCATAAGCTGTTACATTCTTGTAGCCATTTTTTTAACTGTTACATTCTTGTAGCCTTGTTCTTTAACTGTTACACTCTTGTAGCCATAATTCTTTACCCGCTACATTCTTGCAGCCATTGTTCTTTACCTGTTACATTGTTGTAGCCAATGTACTTTAGTTGTTACATTCTAGTAGCCATTGTTCTTTAACTGTTACATTCTTGTAGCCATTGTTCTTTAACCGCTACATTCTTGTAGCCATTGTTTTACCTGTTACATTTTTGTAACTCATTGTTCTTTAACCGCAACATTCTTGTAGCCATTTTTCTTTAGCTGTTACTTTCTTGTAGCCATTATTCTTTAACTGTTACATTCTTGTAGCCATTGTTCTTTAACTACTACGTCCTTGTAGCCATTGTTTTTTAACTGCTACATTCTTGTAGCCATTTTTCTTTAACTGTTACATTCTTGTAGCCATTGTTCTTTAGCTGTTACACTGTTTTAGCCATTGTTCTTTAACCGTTACATTCTTGTAGCCATTGCACTTTAGCTGTTACACTCTTGTAGCTATTATTCTTTACCCGCTACATTCTTGCAGCAATTGTTCTTTAACTGTTACATTCTAGTAGCCATTGTTCTTTAGCTGTTACATTTTTTAGCTGCTACATTTTTGTAACTATTGTTCTTTAACTGTTACATTCTTGTAGCCATTGTTCTTTAACTGTTACATTCTTATTTATTATCTTTTTATTACATTGTTATACTCCTGCTGCACCTATTTTTTATTTGTCTCTCTCTGAAAATGATTCCTAACCACTACTTCTCTTCTCAAAATACAACACTAATTTTACCGTTTACTTAAGTAAAGTTGCGCTAGACCTGTTTTCTGTAGTCCTGAAGCTGTGAAGTAAACTTATTGTTTATACTCTTAAACTGTTCCTGATTCTGTTAAGTAAGCTAGTTGTTACTATTTAGAAGTTGATCCAGACCTGTTTTCTCCTGTTCTGTATCAACTAAATACAGTTTTTACCGCTGTTCCGAAGCTACCACAGATCTGTTTTCTCCTGTTCTGTACCTGTACATACAATCTTAACCACTGTTCCGAACCTACCGCGGTCCTGTTTGCTCCTGTTCTATAACTGTTACATACAATCTTAACCACCGTTCCGAAGCTACCACAGACCTGTTTTTTCCTGTTCTGTAACTGTTACATACAATCTCAACCACTGTTCCGAAGCTATCACAGACCTGTTTTCTCCTGTTCTGTAACTGTTACATACAATCTTAACCACCGTTCCGAAGCTATCACAGACCTGTTTTCTACTGTTCTGTAACTGTTACATACAATTTTAACCACTGTTCTGAACCTACCGCGGTCCTGTTTTCTCCTGTTCTGTAACTGTTACATACAATCTTAACCGCCGTTCCGAAGCTATCACAGACCTGTTTTCTCCTGTTCTGTAACTGTTACATACAATCTTAACCACTGTTCCGAAGCTACCACAGACCTGTTTTCTCCTGTTCTGTAACTGTTACATACAATCTTAACCGCTGTTCCAAAGCTACCACAGACCTGTTTTCTCCTATTCTAGAATTGCTAAGTGCCCGTTGCTATTGTTCTGAAGTTGTTACAGATCCCTTTTCACTTTTTCTAGAAATTCCTATATAACTCACCCTTTCTATTCTGAAGTCTCTAGAGGATTGCAGTGTTTCTTAAATAAAATTTATATTAATGTGAACCTTCTAACGAAGATGTTTTTTTCTGAAAAATCAAATGAAATATATTTCGTAGTTCAATATTTAATTGTCATATTAGACCATAGCGATTAAACAGACACTAAACACAGTCAGTAACAGTTGTTCTTATGAACAATAAAAAAAATAATTATTTAATATTTGTATCATTACTTTCATAAGTCACACTGTTCCTAAATCTTCGTGAATTTTTACCTATATATAAGGTGAATGCAAAGTTCAAGGAACTGCACGTACATAAATAGAAACTGAAACCCTCATGTGTTGAGTATTTGAATCTAATTTCTCTCTGTGGTACAGAAAGCAAGCTGAAATTGTTAATAGTGCCATCAATAACGTCGTAAACCGAGGTTTCGCTCGAGAGTTGGTGCCGTCGGCTTGTACACAAACGTGTAGTACACATAAGGCACTTATTTTTGTAGCATGTCGTGTTCTCGTTTACAATCCAGTATCAGTTTGTAAAACTGGAGTTCTCTTCCCTAAAGACTATTGCATATTTACTACCACTATCCTGCTGTTTTGATTATGAAGGCATTTGGAGCCCTCATCATAAAGCTCAGCTTTCCAGAGACTAAATACAAAGTAATTTTATTCAGGTGCGGTCCTGTTAAACCGTTATATATACTTTAGTAAGGAGGACGTGTTATTTTTTTTTTAATTTATCGGAATCATTCTTTCGTCATACATACAACGTGACAAGAAAGTAGCGGTTAGAGAGATGGCCTTGAGAACATATGATCCTCGTGGACAAACATAAATAGTTAACAGTTGGTCAACTGGCTTGTTTATTACACTTCAAATCTTGCATAACTTGGTTTCAGACAGAACGTCTTCCTCTCAACCGAGTTCATTATGGTAACTTTTTCTTACAAAATTCCATCATGTTACCTCCAATGCTCTATAACAAAGATCTCTTGGGACGTTATAGGGAGAATTAATTTCGTATTTATTATGAAACCTTAACCAGTTTCATTCACAAGAGAATGATTACCATAAACGTTGGAATGTAAGGAAAGAGATTAAAACATATTCTCTGTACATACAGACATATAGCTAGAGTGTTGCTTCTTGTTTGAAATTTGAGAAGAAAGAAACACAAACACAAACATGTGGCGAACACATGGCTAAAGGATATGATTTATATGAACTCATATTTGTATTTATAAGAAAATAAACAAACAAATTCGTTTCTTTATGTAGATATAGATGTAATACTAGCATTCGTCCTTTTCCAGTGCAAGATCTCAATACTCTAACGGCTGTATAACAGATCTGTATGTTCAACCACTCATAACACGGTACTTTTACATAAAATTGTTGATAGTAGAGTTCTTGCTAGCTACACTTTCTAAATCTACGTGGAAAATATTTTTTTAAAAAATTATAAAAAAATGTTAGGAGGTTGATATTCCAATATGTCAAAGACGAGTTGAATATTTAATTACAATATCATACTTTCATGGCCAAGCGTGCAACTCGTAATCTGAGGGTCGCGGGTTCGCATCCCCGTCGCGCCAAGCATGCTCGCCCTTTCAGCCGTGGGGGCGTTATAATGTGACCATTATTCGTTGGTAAAAGAGTAGCCCAAGAGTTGGCGGTGGGTGGTGATAACTAGCTGCCTTCCATCTAGTCTTACACTGCAAAATTAGGGACGGCTAGCACAGATAGCCCTCGAGTAGCTTTGTGCGAAATTCAAAAAACAAACAAAACAAACATACTTTCATGTTTCAAAAGTTGCCACCGTCGCCCACGTAACAACCACCAATAGAATAAGCGACAGCAATGTAAATCTCTTCATTCACGTGCTTGCGACAAAGCTGTTGATTTCATGCATCCATCATCGAGAAGGATGACGACTTCAACATGTACATTTTTTTTTTGTCAGTTATTCTATGCGATAAGTCTGAAGAAAAATTTGAAAATGATTTATAATAATGATACTTTGCTATACATACCAAAACTATCTCATCAATGCACTGCGACTACAGAACCGGAAATGGTGTTATTAACTTTCGTTCTTTAATGTAATTTAAGCCACAGTGTTCTTCACTTAAACTGAGTAAGTTGAAACACGTTTGTTAATGAAAGCTACTATAACACTAAAGGAAAAACAAAATTTGATATAAACAACATTTTTTTTAAGTCCCTGGATCACAGAATTAGGTCGAAATACAATTGATCAGGGCATAGTATCCATAAACCAACAAAACTCCAGTCTTTCAATATTAAGTCTTCAAAGGGGTTGCTTTTTCTTTCTTAAAACACTAGCGTCAGTCTCGGTGTAGGGATAAGTTTGACTCTTTTGTAGTTGAGCACAAAGTTTCACAATGGGCTGTCTATGCTCTCCCCACCACAATGTCTGTTATACGTTGCTTTCTTTAAGAAACGTTTTTGTGAAGTATGTTCAATGACTCGGTTTCTAGCTTGTAAGTACTTATACATATCGCAGTGTTACTTGGGGGGAAGTTATTTGATGTCAGCCACTGTTGCGATCTAGTTTCAACAGTTTCGACACCTAGTCATTACATGCAAGGAGAAATAAAAACAACTAGTGGTTTCAAACTGACGCGTATATTTCTCAAGACTGGTGGTCAATGGTTTCTATACGATTAAAATATTTCATCTCTTCACTCGGGCCCGGCATGGCGTGCGACTCGTAATCTGAGGGTCGCGGGTTCGCATCCCTGTCGCGCCAAACATGCTCGCCCGTGGGGCGTTATAATGTGACTGTCAATCCCACTTCGTAAAAGAGTAGCCCAAGAGTTGGCGGTGGGTGGTGATGACTAGCTGCCTTCCCTCTAGTCTTACACTGCTAAATTAGGGACGGTTGTTGTTGTTGTAACGCCCCCACGAATGAAAGGGCGAGCATGTTTAGCGTGATGGGGATGCAAACCTGCGACCCTCAGATTACGAGTCGCACGCCTTAACACGCTTGGCCATGCCGGGCCTCAATTAGGGACGGCTAGCACAGATAGCCCTCGAGTAGCTTTGTGTGAAATTCAAAACAAACAAACAATCTCTTCACTCTGTAAATTACAAAACTGTATGGAGTTCTGAGGTTTGATTGTCTAAAGGTCGTTTATCAATGTAGAGAATATTGCCTATATCTGCAATTCTTTTCTCTTCGTTTGCGTTCATGTGGAGGCCCTGGCATCGCCAGGTGGTCAAGGCACTCAACTTGTAATCCCAAGGTCACGGGTTCGAATACCCATAATTCCTAACAATCTCGCCCTTTCAGCAATAGGGACGTTATAATGTGACGGTCAATCCAACTATTCGTTGGGAAAAGAGTAGCACAATAGTTGGCGGTGGGCGGTGATGACTAGCTGCCTTCCCTCTAGTCTTACACTGCAAAATTAAAGACGGCTAGCGCAGATAGCCTTCGTGTAGCTTTACGCGAAATTCAAAACAAACCAAACCAATCCTTTAAGTGAATCATAAAATATTTTCTTCTGAAATGCTTTATCCAATTATTTGACACGGAATTTCACGCACAAAACTGTTAGCTGTACTTGGAACAGTAATAAAGATACATGTGAGATGACTCTACCTTAATATTTATATATTGAATGGTAATCTGTTTACACTGCTTTAGTTTATATATATATATATATATATGTTCTTATATTTACATGTGCATGATAATTTATCTTTTTCAAAATAATAACAATGTTAAATCTTTCCAGTAATTCAATTATCACAGGACGTTTGGGCCACTGACCTTCTTGAAACCACAGAGGGTAGCCAGAAACGTCACCAAATAATAAAATTATTATAGTATTTTACTTTTTTGGGTTATTACATTTTACTCAACTTTTTTACCCGTTTTATGCCTCATTTTACTTTTACTACCGTCAGTGAAAGTTGTTCTTACTCTTACGTATAATAAGCTTATATTAAGTGTTAATATAGTGCACCTGGAACTATAAGGGAAGCCATTATTAGCCCAATAGCTGTATCAAAGCTGCAAAAGTATTACCAACCAAGGCAGGCTATAAATAAACAAAAAAAGCGATATATTGAACTTGATGGTAATTTAAATATTGACATATCTATATATTAAGTACACTCGAAAATATCACATTCGTATGTATGTGTAACAGAGTTGTAGTTTTTTATCCTTGTTTAGATTCACGAGGGTTTTTTTACCAATACAAACAATACGTATTTTCTATTATATCTTCTCGAACACAAACAATACGTATTTTCTATTATATCTTCTCGTTTGTCGGATTAAATTTCAATTTGTCCACTTATTTGTCTGTTCGTTGGTGCATCTGCTGGTCAGGCCATCAAGTTCAGTAAATTTAAAGAGCAGACATATTTCAAAATACATACATGAAAACATTGTGATAAAAACGGAACAAGTTATTGTACATTTATATCAGGGACTGTTTCTTTCTTTGTTTCCAATTTCGCGCAAAGCTATTCGAGAGCTATCTGTGCTGCCCGTCCCTAATTTAGCAGTGAAACACTAGAGAGAAGGCAGCTAGTCATCACCACCTACCGCTAACTTTTGAGCTACTCTTTTCCAATGAATAGTGGGATTGGTCGTTGCATTATAGCGCCCCCACCGTTGAAAGGGCGAGCATGTTTGGTGGATGGGAATAAGAGCTCGTGACCCTCAGATTACGAGTCGACTGCCCTAACCACTTGGCTATGCTGGGCTTGGCAATAACTGTCGTATCCAGAAGTAAATAAAATTTCTAAGGATATTTAAATTGACCCTGAAAATTAGCTCTTAGCAAAATGAGTCTAGCGAAACGAAGAATAATATTTTAACATTTTGAATAATAATGAATTACTCTCTCTAGCATCAATGCTGCATGCTCACATCAGAATGCTTGTAAGTCCTTTAGTTATCCTTAGCCGAAAGCTGTTCTAAAGGTAGTTTTAATGTCTTGACTCATTGAACTGGATGCACAACCAACTATCTTGCTCAAGGAAATGTATAAAAGACTTTAGCAGGATAGAGTTTGTTGTTGTTTTTTTTTAATTTCACGCTGTGTTATCTGCGCTAGCTCTTCCAAATTTAACAGTATAAAACCATAGAAAAGGCAGCTAGTAATCACTACCCACCGCCAACTCTTGGGCTACTCTTTTACCAACGAATAATGGGACTGATCTTCACTTTATAACACCTCCACAGCTGCGATGGCGAGCATGTTCGGTGTGACAGGCCCTGCATGACCAGGTGGTTAAGGCACTCGACACTGAGGGTCGTGGATTCGAATCCCCGTCACACTAAACATGCTCGCCCTTTCAGCTGTTGGGGTGTTATAATGTGACTTTCAATCCCACTATTCGTTGGTAAAAGAGTAGCCCAAGAGTTGGCGGTGGGTGGTGATGACTAGCTGCCTTCCCTCTAGTCATACACTGCTAAATTAGGGACGGCTAGCACAGATAGCCCTCGAGTTGCTTTGCGCGAAATTAAAAAAACAAACAAAAAAAACAAACCTAACTTAACCAAGTGTTCCCGAACCATATGAGAATGAAACCAAACTACAGTATACAAGTAACTTACGGGTGCCGTAATGAATTTATTACGTCACCAGCATTTTTTATTTTATACTTAAAAGTGTTTTCTGTTCATTACTCAATCACTGTATTTTTACCCCCCCCCCCAAATTATATCTCTCCCAGAACGTTGGTTTTTTTTTTTTTCGAATTTCGCGCAAAGCTATCGGTCCCTAATTTAACAGTGTAAGACTAGAGGGAAGGCAGACAGCCATCACCACCCTTGGGCTACTTTTTTATCAACGTATAGTAGGATTGACCGTCACGTTATAACGCCCCTACGGCTGAAAGAGCGAGCATGTTTGGTGTGACGGGGATTCGATTCCGCGACCCTCGGATTACGAGTCGAGTGCCTTAACCACCTGGCCATGCCGGGCCCGGTGCCAGAACGTTTCCCAGATGACCAGTTATGTATTACTCGAATTAGAAGCCACTATAACTGATTCACATAAGGGCTAATCACGACCATTTGACTTTTAACGTTTGGCTTGTAGATGGTGTTTCAACATTTGTAAATCTCGCCGTAACGATGCACATGTGGTGTTTCAGATACGTCTTCTCGTAATGATATACCAGTGATGTTTCAATATGTAGTGAGTCTTGTTGTAATGATGTGCAGGTGGTGTTTTAGTGTGTTGTAAGACTGATCATAATGATAGTGAAGTGGTATTTTAGCATGTTACCTCTCATAAACATTAGACTTAGCTATTGTTTCAATGTCTAGTTAATGTCATTCATCATACATTATCAGTTCTTCATCTTGAAAGATGTCCATTTCAGGAACCACTGTTCACAGTTCGCTATACCTGTTAATTAGACTTGTCAAGCTATGTTTTTTTTTTCTTGTTTGTGCACTTACTTTTAACGCAATTCATGCAATTTCCTTGTTAAAATAACTTTTCGTGAATTGTCATTCACTCCACCCCCTTTGTTATCTGTTGACACTTCTGAACATCATATAACTCTCTTACAATTTGTGTAATACAAAAAATCTAGTACAGTCTAATTAAACATGGCACTGCTCTGGGGCGCAAAGAACCTTTTTAGTTGTAACCGGTTCCCAGCTAAGCCTTTTCGTACTTATATCTCAACTGACAAGTAATGAATGGAGTGTATAAGATAAGCAATGACACAGAAAAGCTCCCAAATATAAAACCATAAAAAAGTTGTTGTTTTGAATTAAGCACAAAGCTACACAATGGGACATATGTTCTCTGCTCACCACAGGTATCGAAACCAAGATTCTAGCGTTGTAAGTTCGCTGACACGCCGCTGTGTCACTGGGTGAGTCAAAAAAGATATATTTTACCTTAAAATATTTATAATTTCAGCTCTTTTTTTTTTAACGAATTTCACGTTGTTATAGTAACACGAGAAACTCTGTTGCTGAGATGTTACATGGACAAACAATGGTAGGTGGCGTATCTGGTATAAAAGAAATTTCCACCAATTAGAGTTTGCGAACGTAGAACATAAAACATTGAGCTTGATGTTTGTAGGTATAATATCAGAATTTATCTGGTAAGAAGTGTTGGTAAGCCCTGGAAATAAGAAAAAACCAAGGTCAACTCTACTCAACTGAAATATGGATCTTCTTACAAGAGACAACCGTTTATCACTATCGGCGAGTGTTCTATTTGATTGAGGAACGCTAAGCGGGTTGTAGTTCTGCTTGCCTTGTAACAACTTTGGCAATGGACGCTTTAGCCATTGTACTGTGATAACAGCAATCTATCATGTCGACATCGACTCAGCGACATTCTGGCCTTCTGGCCTCAAATCTAGAAACATAACAATGCTGTGATTCTTAGCTCTTATATTAGTTATTTCCTCAACTGATGAAGAACTACTGAATGCGTAAGTTGATTGGAAGTAATCAGTAGTACACCGTGATTAGCCTACCTCAGAACTACCATGTATATTTACTTAAGTAAATCACCAATAATCACATAACTATATTGTAAAACTTATCTTCAAATTCATTATTATGTAATTACATTATTAGATTACGTATTGTTCTGATGTTACTGGCTTTGATCGGAGTTGACTTTGTCTTTTTAAAGCAGAGCAACACAGTGGGCTATCTTCACTATGTCTGCCGCGGAAATCGAATCACGAATTTAACACTATAAGCAGTCAAATTCCACTAACCCACTGGTAGACAATAAACTTAGGAGCGTGTAAAATTTGAATTTATGTAATGTTATTGTTTGTTTGTTTTTCTCTGTTGCTGTTCTTTTCACTTGTGGGGACAGGGAGACTAATTAGTGGAGAGTCCTTCTTTTCATGTCCAAAGAATCGTTCACACTCTTCGAGAAGTTCAAAATATGACTTTCCTCCTACTGTCCAATATTTCAGAATTTTGGGAAGCACATGAAAATGATATCCTGAGAAACGTTGTGGATTCACTTCTTACGTCCAGAGTTTATAATCAGTCAGTCTTCACTCTTGAAGCCATAACTGCAAATTTCTAAGAGCTCAGAGCTAAATGATGCCTAACCGAAAGTTTGCATGTATTATGAACAATGTTATTGGGAGACAAAGTGAGCGGTAAAAGTGATTATGGCCTTGTATCATTTTGGTGTTTGTAGGAAAGACCCACCCTCCTTCAATGGGACAGCAATAAGTCTGAAAACTTATGACTAGCTAGCTGCCTTCCCTCTAAAGAGTCTAGTCTTACACTGCTAAATTAGGGACGGCTAGCGCAGGTATTCCTCGAGTAGCCTTCCGTGAAATTTAAAACAAACAAACAAACAAAATATTTCAAATACTTAAAAATTCGACGAATGAACAAAACAGAAAGCTTCCAGTACCTAGTTTCTAAAAGAAACAATAAACTACAGTTTCAGTGAAATGAAATAAAAAAACACTATTTAACATTACTGTAAAACACGGACCCAACATTAATCCAGATTTCTAAGAAAAGATTATTTCAGGTGCAGCACGTGTTTAAAACACACTTCCCACGCTTGCAGCTGCGGCAAAAAAAAACATAAAGAAGAAATTGGTTGTCGTCCGTCAATATAGTAAAACGTTTGGTTATTTTCCAGGATATGACATTTTCTGTGTATACGCTTTGAAACTTACTTAACACAATTTGGAAAACACAAGATATCTATTCATTTAATCCTGGGCCCGGCATGGCCAAGCGCGTTAAGGCGTGCGACTCGTAACCTGAGGGTCGCGGGTTCGCATCCGCGTCGCGCCAAAAATGCTCGCCCTCCCAGCCGTGGGGGCGTTATAATGTGACGGTCAATCCCACTTTTCGTTGGTAAAAGAGTAGCCCAAGAGTTGGCGGTGGGTGGTGATGACTAGCTGCCTTCCCTCTAGTCTTACACTGCTAAATTAGGGACGGCTAGCACAGATAGCCCTCGAGTAGCTTTGTGCGAAATTCAAAAACAAACAAACAAATCATTTAATCCTGCCCTCAGTCCGCGGACTAATTCTGTTAAAATCAGGTTTCGATACCTTTTGTGGGCGGAGCACAGATACACCATTGTGCAGCTTTGTGCTTAATAACGAACAGCATTATTTAACCAATTAGCTTAAAACTTAAATAGAAAAACAAAGAAACAAATGGCACCATTAACCCTTATAAGACCATGCGTTATGAATCGTGGGAGCATGAGAAATTTGATGAAGTATTGTAGTAACGATTTTACAATTCACTGGTTTATTGTACATGCTGTTGAGAAAGGCTTAACAAACCACATATATTATTAGATTTAGTATGAAAACCGTTATCATAGTATTGTCCCTACAGAATAGTAATAGTGGGAAAAACAAGTATGCCCCAAATGGTAAACTAATAAATATTCAAATTCTGTATCAGTTTACTTACATCAACCTATCGTGGCACATCACGAAGTATTCCACAAGAAAGAATCCCTCCCCAATGGCACAGCATTGGACTTAAAACGCTAAAAATCGGGTTTCGATACCCGTGGTGGACAGAGCAAAAGTATTACTCTGAAACAAAGGCGAAAAATACACACACAGAGATGCATATTTGATAAAAATATACATTAACGAAACAAAAACAGTAGTTGCAAAAGTAACAACTAATACTCGAAGTTGTGAGACACGTTTTACTGTTGTGAATCAACTTATTATTGTCTGAACGAATACAACAATGATAAAAGTAACAACTAATACTCGAAGTTGTGAGACACGTTTTATTGTTGTGAACCAACTTATTATTGTCTGAACGAATACAACAATGATAAAAGTAACAACTAATACTCGAAGTTGCGAGACATGTTTTACTGTTATGAACCAACTTATTATTGTCTGAATAAATACAACAATGATAAAAGTAACAACTAATACTCGAAGCTAAGAGACGCGTTTTACTATTGAGAAACAATCGAATTATTCTATAAATAATCATTCACTACAGTTATTTGTAATTATTTTGTATCAGGTTTGTTTTATGTAGCTTTACAGAACTGAATAACAATAACTATCACGTTACAAAATCACATTCATGATAACATAGGTGGGACAAATTAATTAAAACAAGTAATTTGGTGTGTCGCTAAGTGCGTTTATGTTTTCCTTATAGGAAAGCCATGCCAGATCAGCAATAAACTTGAGAACTTGTGATGCTAAAACTTGCGGTACGATACCTGCTGTGGGTACAGCACAGAAGTCCATTGAGCTGGTTTTAACTTAACAACATAAGATGGTCCGAAATGGCCTGGTGGTTAAGGCACTCGACTCGTATTCCGAGGATTCGTTCGAATCCCCGTCACACCAAACGTGGTTGACCTTTCAGCCGTGGAGGTGTTATAATGTTACGGTCAATCCCACTATTCGTTGGTAAAAGAGTAGCCCAGAAGTTGGCGTTGGGTGGTGATGACTAGCTGCCTTCCCTATAGTCTTACACTGCTAAATAAGAGATGACTAATGCAGATAACCCCCGTGTAGCTTTGCGCGAAATTAAAAAAAAAAACAAAAACATATGAATAAGAAATAATATCTTAAATGTCATCTGAAAGTTTTAGCAATACTTCGTTAGAAAAAGTTTTCATGTATAAAAATAGGTATATGTTCAATAGTTAATCCTATAGAACTATGTAATTGAATCAAGATTTGTAAAAGTGTTCATTAGTTATACATACATACAAATGCGTATATATAATAGTACACGAGAAAGGTTCTAGCTTTGCAATCGATATCGATCGAAAGCCTTTAAATTTTTCATCTGTTCAAATGAGGCTTCAAAAAGTTCGTTGTCTTTCCAGTTCTTCTTGTCAATCAGTAACATTAATCGACAGAAATTATAACGAACTTTTTTTTTTACAACTTAAACTTTAACTTAAGTCAAAACTATGACTTTTCTTCTGTAAAATACATGATGAAATTGAATGAAAAAATTAGTTTGTTTGGTTTGTTTTGAATTTCGCGCAAAGCTACTCGAGGGCTATCTGCGCTGGCCGTCCCTAATTTAACAGTGTAAGACTAGAGGGAAGGCAGCTAGTCATCACCACCCACCGCCAACTCTTGGGCTACTCCTTTACCAACGAATAGTGGGATTGACAGGCTGAAAGGGTTAGCAGATTTGGTGTGACGGAGATTTGAACCTGCGACCTTCAGATTACGAGTCGAGTTACTTAACCACCTGGCCATGCCGGGGCCTGAATGAAAGAAAAAGGGAGCATTTTAATTTTCAAATTATATAGCATTCCCTAGTTGACGTCTTTGTTTGATTTGTTATCAACTACTTCAATGGAAAAGTGTCGTCCAGAATGACCATATGGTTAGGGTGCTAGACTCGTAATCTAAGGGTCGTGGGTTCGAATCCCTGTTACATCAAACATACTTGCTCTTTCAGCTAAAGGAGCGTTACTATGTGACAGTCAATTCCATTTTTCGTTGGTAATGGAGTAGCCCAAGAGTTGGCGGTGGTGGTTGGTGAAGACTAGCTTCCTGCCCTCTAGTCTTACACTGTTAAATTAGGAACGGCTAACACAAATAGCCCTCGTATAGCTTTGCACAAAAATCATGAGACAAGCAAGCAAAGTCGCCGTGTCACGTTCATATAAATCTGATTCTGAACTGCAAGTTCACAAAATATTACGTCCTTCAAGTACTTATTTGTTATTCATCCAATCAAAATGTGTTCAATATTTTATGACTAGTTGAAAAATTGGGATTTATGACAACCAGTAAAATTATAAACATACGAATACTTACTTACACGATCGTGTATACATATATATATTATTTGTTTGTTTTTCTATCTGTTTTTCAAGTGTAGAGATACACAATGGGTATTTGTGTTGTATCTATTGTGTCTCTTTTGAATTCTGACCACAGAGCTGCCGGGAAGGTTTTTTTTTTTTTTAAATTAGAAATTGCAATCAATGTTATATCATTCTTCATGATGGATGATAACTACATACGTTATAAATATCAGTTTTATGATTTTCTTTACTTAATTAAATATATGTAAGATAAGCATTAGGTATAGTTTGAAAAACGGCCGGCATGGCCAGATGGTTAAGGCACTCGACTCGTATTCCGAGAGTCGCGGGTTCGAATTCCTGTCGCACCAAACATGCTCTCCCTTTCAACCGTGGGGGCGTTATAATGTTACGATCAATCCCACTATTCGTTGGTAAAAGAGAAGCTCAAGAGTTGGCGGTGGGTGGTGATGACTAGCTGCCTTCCCTCTAGTCTTACACTGCTAAATTAGGGACGGCTAGCGCAGATAGCCCTTGTGTAGCTTTGAGCGAAATTCAACAAACAAACAAACGATGGTTTTAAAAAACACTGCCATCAGTCTTTTCAAATGCTTGTCTAGTAATTACATTAAGTTAAGTTAAAAATTCAACTTTACTCGATGTAACAAATCGAGCTTCACGTGGTACAGTTTTGTAGAAGTTCATGCGTTGCTGTTTACATATGTACAGTGGTGTAGAAAAAATAATGTTCCCGTTAAAAATGTTGTTAATTTATGTCTTGTATTAGATAACAGAAAAATATGTAAAACTGTATGTTTTTAGAACGCACTCGACGAGATCTGTTCCAATATTATCTCAAATCCTAATTTTAACACTGGCTTTCGTAAATACCTGAACATTTCGCGATTTTAGTTACATTTTGTCATAAAAAGTGTCGTGCACGTGCTGTAGTTTCTTAGATATTCTTATTCCAATTAGTCTACAAGATGATCAAACAATTTTCTCTACAATTGTGAAGTCGTTAAAAGATATCTTAGAAATAAAGAATTGATGTTGTAGAATAGCCAGGTCAAACCGATTGAAAATTTATGAGCTGAGTTAAACCGATTAGCGAAAGATTGCAAGTCAAACACGGAAGATGAATTTTTGAAGTAATCAAAGAAGGATGGCAGTCAATCACTCAGGAATATCTGCAGAAACTCGTTGAAAAATGTCACATCGATATGAAAAAGTACTGAAATCCAAGGAAATGCTGACTAAATATTAACTTGTGAAACTGGTTTGTGTTGAGTTTCATTTTTATGTTCGATTATTGTAGAGAAACTTGTTTGATCATTTTGTAAGCTAATTGAAATGAGATCTAAGAAACAACAGTAGATGCACAACACATTTTATAAGAAAATGTAACTAAAATCATGAAAAGTTCAGGTAGTTATGAAAGCCAGTGTTAATATTAGAATTTGAGGTCATATTTGAACAGATCCCGTTGAGCGCCTTCTAAAAACATATAGTTTTAAACATTTTTCTGTTATTTAATAAAAGATATAACAAATTAATAACATTTTCAGGGGACACGTAGTTTTTATCTACCCCTCTATATATACATCATTAAAAACTATGTTAAAAAGCAAGCAAAAATACGTTATTGAAAGAAAGAAAATTATATTGGTGTAAGAATACATGCCAGTAATAACATAGTAGTCCCCAGTGGTTCAGTGGTATATCTGCGGACTTACAACGCTAAAAACCGGGGTTCGATACCTGTGGTGGGAAGATCACAGATAGCCCATTGTGTAGCTTTGTGCTTAATTCAACAACAACACTATGATTGTTGATAAATACTTAAACGTTTTAATATATTATTAATATTTATTTCCCTCTATCAAGAACTGATGACCATTTCGAGGAACTTTGTGAATGTTTGTTTTCTTCTCAATTTTGCTACTACCATTTTGAGTCAGTAGATAATACAGGTTTACTCTTTCAGACAGAGTATTAGGTTAGTTTCTTCTAGGTATAATAAACCCTCAAACCTGATTGTTTCCTACGTTGGGTTACACTCCAGAGTGTACATGCGGGACCCTCTTCAACACATGGGTGCAGCTCCATACCCTCTCCTGTAAGCCACATTAACTATACGTTTCACAATCTACACAACCAAAGGGCGGAGAGAGAGTGATTTATGACATGTCGCCATATACAATATTCAACGACTGACAGTTATTCATCAACAAAATCATTGATTCTAATAAAGGTTAGATTACCCGTATGTCGGTGATTCATCCTGTCGTATGCTTTTGTGTTCACCCGTCTAGGATATATACCTTGAGGACAGACAGAAACCGGTAAACACAGATGTGTAATATTTCACCCAGTTTTATTCACTCGTTCACCAGTGTTTTCATTACTCTTTCAGTTCTATTTTAAAACAGTAAAAGGATATCAGTCTGAAGTTTGAAAGAACGCAAGTCAAATATATCTTTAGATTCTGAACCGACAGGAACTTTTCAGTTTGATAGACTTTCATATGAAACTCTATCCTCTTCTGCCACCAAAGAGAGAGTCGCCAACAGTACTTAAAGGTTCTATCAGGCTTCCCTGTCCAAGCGTTGGACATTCGAGTTTTTGTTTCTTTCGTTCTTCTGAATAACTCGATTTTCTCCAGCTCACAGTTTTTACAGCTCGTGTAACTTACATAAAGCCAAATCATTGCATAACCAAAAAACACTGTTATTTTCTTGTTCAAAGGTACTTCAAATTCTATTTCAAAATCTACAAAGGCATACTGCTGTGATTTCTGGCGCTTTTAAAGTTTTCTATTTCAGGTAGCCTAAACAATTTAAGAAAGTTACAAAAACTACAACACAGACCGATAAAAGCAGGCTTCGTTCTCCGCCTCTGTTCTCTAAGTATGTCACTGAATAGTCGGTAAAACACCCACAACATTTTTTTTATTTTGTTTACCGTATACGTTTTATGAGTCTAACTTTTTAAAGTACGTTGCTTCGGTTTTGACACACAGACTTCAATAAGGTGGCTGGCTGATATAACGTTAAATCAATGGCTAAGTTCCCGCTGTATAAACTTACAGTGTTAAAGTTTTGTGTGGAGATTCAAGTGAGAAGCATAGATGCTGATAATACTGAAGTTCTGTTTAGTGTGACAACGAAGCGTTATTTGTATCATAGGATTATATAAACACATTCTACCCTCCAGCTTATGCATGAAAACTCACCTGATGTTTTATAAGTGTGTTTGTATGTGTTTTTCTTATAGCAAGGCCACATTGGGCTATCTGCTGAACCCACCGAGGGAAATCGAACCCCTGATTTTAGCGTTGTAAATCCGAAGACTTACCGTTGTACGAGCTGGGGACGATTTTTGTTTTTGTAGAATTTAAGAGGATATAGGATGTACTTCATAGCAATACGTTTCATTGTTAAGTTCTCGTATGGGTTAACGGTAAGTTAAGGACTTGCAATGCCGAACTCCACGGTTAGATTGCTCGCGGGGAACAGAGTACATAGCAAGCTTTGTGTAGCTTGATATATAAAAAAAATAAAACAATGATATGGATAAAGTTCGCTTATTGTTTTTAAATTAAGCACAAAGGTACGGAACGGGCTATTTATACTTTGTCCACCATATTGTCTGTTATAGGTATGCTTTCTTTAAAAAACGTTTTTGTCAAATACGCCCTAAAACGCATTTTAATATATCCTTATCAGTTTAGTTATTCTTAACTGTTCTTAAAGAATGTGGAGAACCAAACCCAAAACAAAACATGTTTTAGGTATCTATCTAAGCTACTCTTAACGTTATTTGTGTCTATCGAATTCCGAAGGAAACTTTCGTATTAAATATATTACAGAACACTGCCCCTTAAAATTAGTGTTTACGGTAACTAATAGGTAATATTACCCGACTCAGTTACTTACTGAAAATGGAAATAGCTGGATTAAACCTAATTTAGACCCACATATACCAGGAAGTCATTTAAAATCAGTCATTCGTTCACGATGAATCTCGTTTTTAAGTATCGTTTGGATAAATACTAACTCAACTTGTTCTGCACGCCACCTGTTGACACTTAGAGGAGCTTATCCTAAGGTTTTACGAGTACAGATATTTCAAAAGTGAATTCAACTAACAAAAAAATGGATAAAGCACAGAATTATTTATGAGTGATTACTTGCCAAGTTAAACAGGTGATATTAACTGAGAGTAATTATAACTAATACTAAGTACAGATCTTTAATTAACTTATTATTATATACTTCATTTTATTTGTTTTTTGTTTTTGAATTTCGCACAAAGCCACTCGAGGGCTATCTGTGCTAGCCGTCCATAATTTAGCAGTGTAAGACTAGAGGGAAGGCAGCTAGTCATCACCACCCACCGCCAACTCTTGGACTACTCCTTTACCAACGAATAGTGGGATTGATCGTAACACATTACAACGCCCCCACGACTGAAAGGGCGAGCATGTTTGGCGCGACGGGGATGCGAACCCGCGATCCTCAGATTACGAGTCGCACGCCTTAACACGCTTGGCCATGCCGGGCCCTACTTCATTTTAAAGGATAAAAAGGCACGAATATAAATGGAGAAAACAAGTTTATACACGAATTGCTTCAGAAATACTTATGACACTCAATCCAAATCGTCTACCACCAAGAGAAACCTTTTATTCATTATTTAAGGGCGTATATAAACGATCTATAATTTGATTCAACGATCAGGTCAAAGACACCTGACCAGAGGGAGGACCGTCAGACAACATCAACTATCTCCATACCACACAAAAGGATATCCTCGAATGAGACAGCGGTAAAACTACAGATGTACGACGCTAAAAAATTCGAAGTTAGATTCCTCCACGGGAAGCACAATAGAAAGCCCAATATGATTTTGCTCTAAAATAAATAAACAAAGATAAGGGGACTGTCATTGAAATCTCACTAATTACTCAGACAGTAATAGCCCAACATTCGGTGGGTGATGTTGACTCCATTTTAGTTTATGAAAGCCCCTAGTAGCTCAGCGGTGCGTCTGAAGGCTTATAAAGCTAAAAGCCGGGTTCCAGCACCCGTGGTGAACAGTAACATAGCTTTGTGTAGCTTTACACTTAGCACCAACAGACAAACAAAAATCTAGTTCGTGAGTTCAACATTAGGGTTTATACGCAGATAGTCCTGTGAAGCTGCGGGTTAAACTTCAAAACGAATTTCTCAACTCGAAATCACAATACTGCATACCAGTAGCCAGTTTGTTTCTATTTCTGATATAAAGCTTCATTTAATAACAGCTCTTCTGTAGAATCTCAATTAAGCTACTTCTATTTAAAATTAATCCTTCTGTTACTTCCTGTGAGTTTATGGAGACTTATGTAATGTCTTTTACAACTATAATTCTTCATTGAAAGTTCAATAGCAAGTCTACACCTGTCGTTGGGCCAGGCATGGCCAGATGGGTCAAAGCGTTCGGCTCGTAAACTGGGAGTAGCGGGTTCAAATCCCCGTTACACCAAACATACTCGCCTTTTCAGCCGTAGGTGCGTTATAACGTTACGGTAAATCCCACTATTCGTTGGTAAAAGAGCAACCCTCGTGTAGCTTTGCCCGAAACTAAAAGAGACAAAACAAACTTGTTTCTATACAGATTTTACTTCTTGACAAGTGAAATAATTAGCAACTCATTACTTTCTACACGTCCAGAACTCTTATTACTAGAAACAATCAAGTTTTAATTATTCACATGTCGTCCTAGTTTTTGTTTTTCATAGTATATATATATGTGTGAATCTGTTTATGTGCGTTGTTCGCTTTTTCTTCTACTGATCATCTACGTCATGTGTAATTTTATTTAATATTTATTTTCGCAGTAAATGTTTGTTTATTTCCTTTTCCCAAAACACGTATTTTAATATATGAGTCTTATCTTTTACATTTGGTTATACTCAGACTTGTTCTTAGCTGGTAGAATCGCAAGGTCCGACTGTGGCAGCTTAAGCCTAATTAATGCAGATTTTCGTACCATGATTGATAATATGGTGTCTATCTGCGTGGCGCTGCGTGGTTTGCTGAGACGAGTACCGCATGAGGTGCATGACAGCAAGTCCACATAAACGGTCTCGTGAGACGGGAGACCTAGTAATGATACCGGCAACCGGATGGAATTTGAAGGACGGATGTCATATCGATCATCCCCGGGGTCAGAACGTTCAATTTCACGCAGGGACAGCACACACTAGCGGGTCGATGGTAAAATATAATAAACAGCTACGTAAGTGAAGGTGTTGAATTATATTAATAAGTGCACGTTTATACACTCGTGTTCAATTAACGCTAGTAAGCCTAATGAATTACAAAATAATGATTAGTAGAATAAGATAAGGTTTTTTTTTTTTGGTTTGTTAAGCACAAAGATATACAATGGGCTATCTGTTCTATGCCCATCATGAATGTTGAAATCGTGTTTAGCGTTATAAACTTTCAAAATTACCATAGAGTCAGTGGAGGTGGGGACAATTAATGAAATCTCAACCAAAGATGTATACCATGGGTGTTCACCAGAAATATTTTCAATGGGGAGCAAAACGTGTATATAGTGGATCAGCTGAAAAGGCTAATATGTTTGGAGTGACGGAGATTCGAACCCACGACCCTCAGATTAAACTTAACAATCTGATCATGCCGGGTCAGAGATATTAGGTGAAAGACGGTAGTAAATATATTTTCATCAAGTTGCTACGTATGGAGTGCAACTCAGTAATTTGAGCTCAGAGCTTCAGGTGCAAACGTAGGGGACTGAGGAGTTAGAAACTTTTAAGCGCCCCCATTCTTCTATATTTGACGTTTATTACGTAACAGTCCGTGAACCCCCATCGTGCAAGGGAGTATCTCAAAATTCTTCCCACGAGATCTCAAAGGAACAATACTATTGTTAGCCTTCCACTTGTTTATCTAAATTCTACAATTTATTCCATTAAAATGAGGTTCTAAAATGCACTAATAAAATAATAGTTGGAAAAAAAAAACACCTTTTTATTTGCATATTGTAGAAATAAAGCTCTCCGTATCTGGCTACTTCCTAAAATCTTAGAGCGTTTTGTATGAAAAATAAAAATTGTTACAGGAAAACACCCTTTGAAAACTATGTCGGCGGGTGTGAGAAAAAACGAACTGGTGTATTACAAGTTGTATAACGATATGTTTGATCAATTCGTCATCAATACTGTATTTTGTGTGTGTCTAACGTAACATAACACATCTCAGCAGAAGGTGACCTTGTGGCCTTGATTTAGAATATACATCTGTAAACAACAACATTTTTGTTTTTCATAAATAATTAATTTCTTGCCTGATGGCCTTGTATTTAATTCATGTTTCCATTTTAACTACCTATATAAAAACTAGCTTTTATTACTTCAATGCGCCACCTGTTATTTCTACGAAGATCTGAAAAATATGGCTCAGTTCCAAAGACCAAAGAAACAGCTTTGTACTGCTTCACTACGGGTAAACTGGTAATTTTGGCCTTCCGGAGTTTATGAAACAAAAAGGGTTAGTCTTCCGGTTTAATCAGTTTACGCTAGAAATTATTTCTGTTACTCCTTGCGAGATAAAATTATGTTGATGATAAAAAATGCTGAGTTTATTAATATCTTCTACATTATTAACGTTAGGACTCTTGTTGTCTTCCTCCCATGCTGATTCTGTTTATCCCTTTGTTCACTGGGTATCTGATTATCCATTCGTCTCTTTTTACCTCTTCTATCTACTTGGCTGTATCAGTTTTTTAGATATATACAGACAGGAGTTTCATAGGTCTACTCGAAGGCTTCTGATTTCAGACTATTTTTCTTTAACGTCAATGGTTGATTATTGATGTTACAACTCTAAGGTTGATTATTGATGTTGCAACTCTAAGGTTGATTATTGATGTTACAACTATAAGGTTGATTATTGATGTTGCAACTATAAGGTTGATTATTGATGTTGCAACTATAAGGTTGATTATTGATGTTACAACTATAACGTTGATTATTGATGTTACAACTCTAACGTTGATTATTGATGTTACAACTCTAACGTTGATTATTGATGTTGCAACTCTAACGTTGATTATTGATGTTGCAACTCTAAGGTTGATTATTGATGTTGCAACTCTAAGGTTGATTATTGATGTTGCAACTCTAAGGTTGATTATTGATGTTGCAACTCTAAGGTTGATTATTGATGTTGCAACTCTAAGGTTGATCAGTGATGTTACAACTCTAACGTTGATTATTGATGTTACAACTCTAAGGTTGATTACTGATGTTACAACTGTGACGTTGGTTATTGATGTTACAACTCTAATGTTGATTATTAATGTTACAACTCTAATGTTGATTATTAATGTTACAACTCTGACGTTGATTATTGATGTTCCAACTCTAATGTTGATTATTGATGTTACAACTCTAAGGTTGATTATTGATGTTCCAACTCTAAGGTTGATTATTGATGTTCCAACTCTAATGTTGATTATTGATGTTACAACTCTAAGGTTGATTATTGATGTTACAACTCTAAGATTGATTATTGATGTTACAACTCTAAAGTTGATTATTGATGTTCCAACTCTAAAGTTGATTATTGATGTTCCAACTCTAACGTTGATTATTGATGTTCCAACTCTAACGTTGATTATTGATGTTACAACTCTAACGTTGATTATTGATGTTACAACTCTAACGTTGATTATTGATGTTACAACTCTAACGTTGATTATTGATGTTACAACTCTAAGGTTGATTATTGATGTTACAACTCTAAGGTTGATCATTGATGTTACAACTCTAACGTTGATTATTGATGTTACAACTCTAACGTTGATTATTGATGTTCCAACTCTAACGTTGATTATTGATGTTACAACTCTAACGTTGATTAATGATGTTCCAACTCTAACGTTGATTATTGATGTTACAACTCTAAGGTTGATTATTGATGTTACAACTCTAAGGTTGATCATTGATGTTACAACTCTAACGTTGATCATTGATGTTGCAACTCTAAGGTTGATTATTAATGTTACAACTCTAACGTTGATTATTGATGTTCCAACTCTAACGTTGGTTATTGATATTATAACTCTGACGTTGGTTATTGATGTTACAACTCTAACGTTGGTTATTGATGTTACAACTCTAAGGTTGATTATTGATGTTCCAACTCTAAGGTTGATTATTGATGTTCCAACTCTAACGTTGATTATTGATGTTGCAACTCTAACGTTGATTATTGATGTTACAACTCTAACGTTGATTATTGATGTTATAACTCTAAGGTTGATTATTGATGTTACAACTCTAAGGTTGATTATTGATGTTCCAACTCTAACATTAGTTATTGATGTTACAACTTTAAGGTTGATTATTGATGTTACAACTCTAAGGTTGATTATTGATGTTCCAACTCTAAGGTTGATTATTGATGTTGCAACTCTACATTCATATTCTTTCAGTTGATCATAAGTTTTATTTTACAGTTTGTTTCTAAGGTTATAATGTCTAGATTAAATTTTATAAAAAGTGATGAACATCGTATATATATATATATACACACAAATTTATCAACCACACAAAACTACATGTACATATATATAGATTCATCAACCACACAAAACTATATATATATAGATACATCAACCACATAAAATTGTATTTATATATATACATATTCACCAACTGTACCAACCACGAAGAATATATTTATATACACATATATATATATACAGATTCACCTACTGCATCAACCACACAAAACTATATCTATATATATACAGATTCGTCAACCACACAAAACTATATCTATATATATACAGATTCATCAACCACACAAAACTATATCTATATATATACAGATTCATCAATCACACAAAACTATAGCTATATATATACAGATTCATCAACCACACAAAAGTATATACATATATATACAGATTCATCAACCACACAAAACTATATCTATATATATACAGATTCATCAACCACACAAAACTATATCTATAAATATACAGATTCATCAACCACACAAAACTATATTTCAAAGGTATAAACCGATTCTTTACACTCAAGTTGTTCAGGACCTAAGCTGGTTTCGAAACCGTTAAAACTCATTTAAATCTCTCGCTCGATTCGAAATAACTATGATAGCAGAAACTTTTAAAGACTCAACATGTTGCACGTAAATACAACTACGGTTATCAAAGTTTGTATTTCGAGTAATTTTTCCAGATTATGAGTATGCGTGTGTCTGTCTGGGGTAAGGTTTGTGTTGTACATTACAGGTATTGAAGCCAGGAAGCGAAGTGTTCTGTTTCTACTTTCTTAATTGAGCGCAAATGTCAGCGATAGTAATCAGTGATAAAACTACCATGACATCACTGTTGGTTCAACGCTGAACATAAACCCGGAAAGCTTTTTTTTTTTTTGACGTAGTTGGAATTTCCGACATAGAGGGCAGGCGAAAGAACACGTTTTCAGAAGAAGTGAAATTTGCACAGGAAAACAGGAGCAATAAAATAAAATCCCTGTGGAAATACAACTTTAAAATAGAAACAAACTTAACAGTAAACTGTGTGTTACCTGTCGCAAGTGTCACGTCACTCATAGAAGCTACACGTTGCATATTTCAATCTGAACGCTCCTTTGGACCGTTGGGTGTGTTGAAACAACGTGGAAGCAACACGGGAAATCAACGGTCAAAAAAATCGACCTCAGAGTGAGGATGGGCCAAAACTGAATGACAGCGTTGGATTTAGAATGAGCCCCTTCACGGATGTTTTTTGTGTTGAAAATGTCCGTTTCTGCAATGTATAACTGTAAAATGACGTTTTTCGCTATATACTATTAATTATATTCCGTGATGCTTTCTTAAAAATCGAAACATTTATTTAGCCTTAAAAGTCTTAGGCATTTAGCACTTATACGTAAGCTTGATGCTCAAGCAACGTTTTAGGAACTGTTTTATTACCCAGTCTCTAATTTACTAGTGAAGTAGAGGGAAGACAGCTAGTCATCATCACCCACCGCCAATTCTCAAGCTACTCTTTTACCAATGAATAGTGGAATTTACCGAAACATTATAACGCCCAGTGGATGAAATGGCGAGCAAGTTATGGTGTGTCTCCCGCTAGTAGATCGGTATGTCTACGGATTTACAACGCTAAAATCAGGGGTTCGATTCCCCTCGGTGGACTCAGCAGGTAGCACAATGTGGCTTTGCTATAAGAAAACACACCCACACACAAGTTATGGTGTGAAGAGGATTCGAACCCGTGACCTTCAGATTGCGAGTCGAGCGCTTAACCAGCTGGCCATATACCGTAGAAAATATAATAATATATCATAAGATAGAATAACATATAATAAAATAACAGCGAAGAACTACCCAATACGAAAGTATATTATTTCCATGTCAATAAAACCTTTCCATGGTCTTAGTGAGGCGTATTAAGAACAAATCACAGTTTTCCTACGAATGATAGTGTATGTCTGGAGGACAACACCGTTAACAGGTGTTCTCTTCCCCACTTGAATAAACCAGAAGAACAACCGAATTTTTTTTTAATTATTTAATCAGTTGATGAATGTGATCCATAATTAGACACATGTTAGTGGCGCCAACTCACTAGCCCTATATCTAGTAAAAGAAAGAAAGGACAGTGCGCCACCTAACGGTGACATTAGTCATTAGTGTCATAATAACTATCGCAGTTTAATGCACTACAGATAATAAATGACATGCAATCTTCTCACGCAACTGATCTACAGTTGGCTCATTGAATTTTGTATTAACGATTTGATGCTTTGTTGGTACAGCGATAAGTCTACAGATTTACAACCCTAAATTCATAGGTTTAATTCCCCTCGGTGGACTCAGCAGATAACCCGATATGGCTTTGCTATAAGAAAACAAACAAATATAGAAAGAAATAACGACATCGTTATTTCATGTTTTTAATTGCGGGAGTGGAATATCGTTTTTGCTGTCATCTTTTTATTGAAAGGAATCTTTGCGATAACTATGATTACAAGGAAATTCCCGTCTTGTATTTCCCAACTTTTTGTTTGTTTAATTTCACACAAAGCTATACGAGGGCTATCTGCGCCAGCCGTCGTCCCTAATTTAGCAGTGTAAGTCTAGAGGGCAGGCAGCTAGTCATCACCACCCAACTCTTGGGTTACTCTTTAATGCCCCCACGGCTGAAAGGGCGAGCAATGTTGGTGTGACAGGGATTCGAACCTGCGACCCTCAGATTACGATTCGAGTGCCTTAACCACCTGGCCATGCTGAGCCAGTTTCCAACTTACCGCTTTATTGTTCAGAAACCCTCACAACAAGAGTATCTGAAGGAAGATATTTTCTGATCTAATATATTACTAAAGTACACTAGAGTGAGGAACCACAATATGGTAATATAGTAACATGTGGAGAAACAACGATCTAAAGCATAACAAAAACCTCTTCCTCATGCTTATAAATCGCTATTTGCCTACCTATTATTACAAAATGAGCCTACTCTGTTTTAAAGAATCTCTGCTTAATAAACGTTTTTCTTTAATCTGAAAAACGAATTTTGTGTGTACTTTGTACATTTTTTTTAGAATTATTCGTAACTATACATGAAAATTGTTACGTGTGCTTAGATGTAACACTCATAAAAATTGTTTCGCTAATTATTTTTTTAATTTTTGCTAATATTATCATTGTTTAGCAGTTACCAACTCACGTTTTATTGTTCACTAACATTCTAATATGCCTTTACATTTTTTCAGCTATAGCTAATAACCTTTGAGGACAAATTATTAGATTATTAAATGTGAAACACTTAGCACTCTAATCAATTATTTTGATTTTCATTTAAAAGAACTTCAAATGTAAGACTCTTGAAGACCAGAGAACTTTGCGCGAAATTCAAAACAAACAGACAGTTAGAAGGCTAGAGCCAGAAGACAAAACATTGTCTCCATTCCATTCAGGCCCGGCATGGCCAGGTGGGTTAAGGTGTTCGATTCGTAATCTGAGGGTCGCGGGTTCGAATTCCCGTCGCACCAAACACACTCGCCTTTTCAATCGTGAGGGCGGTATAAGTGAGGGTCAATCCCACTATTCGTTGGTAAAAGAGTAGCCCAAGAGTTGGCGGTGGGTGGTGATGACTAGCTGCCTTCCCTCTAGTCTTACTTTGCTAAATTAGAGACGGCTAGCGCAGATAGCCCCAAAAAACAAAAACAAACCATACCATTCACATCAAAACGTTACCTTCACGCAAACCAATCAGATAAAAGCATTGGCATCATATCAGATAAATCCATGTATTGTCTCCATACCAACTATATCAGTATCCAAACTCTTCATTATACCACGGATATATCAAAATATTGCCTCCATGCATAACAAGTAGATAAAAGCACTGGCATTATATCAGGCAAACCAAAATATTGTTTCCATACCAACTAGATCAAACGTTGCCTCAATACTAAATAGGTCAAAATCGAAACTTTTATCCATAACATTGAGATCAAAGTTTTCTCCACGCCATTAAATAGACAGAAGAATCGTCCTTCAAGGGGAAGTAAATATTGTGTAATGAGATAATAATTTTAAAAATTTACATAAAACCTTATTCTACCATCCACGTTCCTGGCTGGGACAGTGGTAAGTTATCGGGTTTACAATTTAGTTAAACATCAATTGGAAAACACAAGGTGTCTATTCATTTAACCCTGTCTCTTAGTGACATTGTGTTGTTGTCTGTGGACTTATACTGTTAGAAACCGGGTTTTGATAGCCCATTGTGTAGCTTCGTGCTTAACTGAAACCAAACCTCTACGTTCTGTGAAGCACGTGAAAAAGGTACACAATATATTGTTTTGCATTTCATAACGATACAATTAATTATATACATTTACCAGCTGGTGGGATGCGTAATCTGAGAGTCGCGGGTTAGAATCCCCGTTACACCACCAAATATGCTCCCTTTTATCTGTGGGGATGTTATACTGTAATAATCAATCCCACTATTCGTTGATGAAAACAAGTAAACCAAGAATTGGCGGTGGATGGTGATGGCTAGCTGCCTTCCCTCTCATCTCGCACTGCTGAATTAGGGACGGCTAGCGCAGATAGCTCTCGTGTAGCTCTGCAGGAAAATAAAAAAACAAAAAAATCGTTAGGTCACGGTCGATTTTTTCAAGTAAATATTTTTAATTTGTCAGAGATATAGTGAATTGATTATGAAGTACTTTAGATCACCTTCACAGTATCTAGAAAGTAACTGAAGTTCTGCATACTACGGGAGTTAACTGTTTTTATACGTATGAAAGTGATGCCACGTCTTGAATTTTTACCAGTGTTTTCAGTGTCACGACAATCTCACGTTAAGAATGTTATCTTTTTACACGTAAACAAATCGAAAGTGACATTTATCCACAATTATGTCTAGAGTTAAGTTTTAATAAAGGTATGATATTTCCTCAATTCTAAATCACTTTCGTGAAATTGTTGCTTGGTGAAAAAAAAAATTACAATTTGACAAGTAAAAAAAACATGATACAAAATTCAAATAAGCTAAAAACGTATTATTTGTGAATTGTATCAGAAAATTAACACAATATAGTTTTATGCCTTAAAGTGTTGTTTTTTCATTCAACATAAAACTTTGATAATTTCGTATCATTTTTCTTCTCATTTCCAAGAGATTTCCCAAGATATAATATCATAGTTTTCAGTTGACTAATGATGCAGAAGTTCTGTTTTATCCAACTATTTATTTATTCAACACTTGACTGCGGGCAAATAATTTAAACTTTACTGTTCCCTTCAACATAGCTAGTAATTGGCAACTGAACGTGAATAATAAGGTGTTTTGTTACGTACAGATTCACTTGTCACAAGAAAACACAATTGTTTTCTTTTAGACAGAGGTTTATCCTCTAACGCTGATGTTTTAAAAATACTGCTCGTATTTATTTGCAAATGCAACCACGACACATTAACATGCAGCATTAATGCACGCAGCTCGTTGGCTTTAAACGTTTTCCATGCAGGCTCTTACTAATTCACAACCATAATTCTGATATATTTCTCGTTTGAAATCCAAAATAACACCTTTATTTAGCTGCATATAAAATAATGGCTGTTAAACAGGTTTTGCTGTGAGATTTATAAAATTCTTTGCGAGTTCCATGGGATAACAAAATTTTAATTTGAAGTTTCAAAGTGACGCCGATGGTGGAAATCTTGTAAGTTTGAAACACTAATTTTTTTCACCATAAACTGGTTTTGGTTTGGTTTGAATTTCGAGCAAAGCTAAACAAGGGCTATCTGCGTTAGCCGTCCCTAATTTATCACTGTAAGGCTAGAGGGAAGTCAGCTAGTCATCATCACCCACCACCAACTCTTGGGCTACTCTTTTACCAACAAATAATGGGATTGACCGTCACATTATAACGTCCCCACGGCTGAAAAAGCGAGTATGGTTGTTGTGATGGGGATTCGAACCCTCGACCCTCAGATTATGACTCGATTGCCTTAGCCATTTGGTCATGCCGGACCCGCCGCATATTGATGAAATAAAAGCAGAAGATGATTTTTTATTTGATAAAAAATGATAGCTAAAAATAATTTATAAACATCATGGTGTACCCACGTTTTTCTCGTAATCTGATGGTCGCGGGTTCGAATCCCCGTCGCACCAAACATGCTCGCCCTTTCAGCCGTGGGGACGTTATAAAGTGACGGTCAATCCCATTATTTGTTGGTAAATGAGTAGCCCAAGAGTTGGTGGTGAGTGATGATGACTAGCTCTCTTCCCTCTAGCCTTACGCTGATAAATTAGGGACGGCCTGCGCAGATAGCCATCGTGTAGCTTTGTGCTAAGTTCAAAACAAACCAAACTCTGGTAAACGGATGACGGAACTATGGACTAGAAGTTTGTACTTTAGAAACTCAGACCCATTCTATGAGCCGCTATGCCGCGCCTAAAAACAACTTGTGCTTTATTGGATTTAAAAAATATTGACCTTTATTAAACTTTTGTAGATCAATTGATATTCAATGTCATTAATCTCTAAGTTTTCTTAGGGTTAGAAAAATAGGTACATAAAAATTAACGTTATTGTTTATTGTTAAGCACAAATCTATACACTTGACTATCTATGCTGTGTCTACCAGGGGTGTCAATACTTGGTTTTTAGCGTTATAAGTGAAGCAGTTAGATTTATTAAGCATTTTTATGTAATCACTTCAGTACTTAAGGAAACAACTAAGAAGAACTTATATAATAGAAGTTTCTGGGTGTAACACACACATATATATGAAGAAATGACGCAAGAGAGATCGCCTCCATTGCAAAATAAGCACATGAACTAGGCGAACTACAGCTAAATAGCACAAAGAACTAAGAAAGATAAAAACCCACACCTAAAACATCCACGAAAAGGCTTGAGGTAAACCTTAGTAAAAGATAGCCCTGAATTTGACAGTGACAAATGATGACACTACTCTGTTTGGACAAAATATGTCACAGAAAAATTTATATTAAAAGCAATAATCAGCACTTAGATGCAGGACTGGTAACCAGAGAATCATGTAGTCGTACACGTGAGTCGGTGACCGATATCATTATGACGGCAACCAATCAGCAAGGATTTTTGTTTTTGTTCTTAGGAAGTCCAATGAGTTGCAGAAATAAACCAATGAAGTGTCTAAACCACTTTTGGATAGTTGTGAGCACTACTTGGAAACTCGTAAGAATACTGAGGAGGTATCATTTAAAAATTCATGTTTGAAGCAAAGACATCAGGCTCTCTCCAAGCTGTAAATAGGTGCTATCTCAGTGGTCAACATTCCCTCAAGTGATTTTTTTTTCCAAGTTCAAGATGCTGAAGTTGTTCATTAAGACCACAACATCTCTTCAATTTTAATATAAGTTATATTGCTATTTCTCTTAATCACTTAATGTAGTTAAGGTATTATAATGGATTGCATAAAAGAAACTAGTAACTATAGTATTATTCACATAGTATGTCGATGCAGAACTAAATAAGAAGAATATCAGGTAGGAATTACTAATATGAAAAGTTGTGTTTTTATAAGTAAATAATGAATGAAATTTGTTTTTTAATCTCATTCTTAGAGTCATTCTTCTTTCTAACCGTAAATTTCCTCAAGTTAATGGCTCGTATGTTCCACTCCCAAATGCATGCCTCCACTTATAAATTTCATGTTACTGGTGAAAGTGTCCAAGCACCAATGAATAGCCTAAACGCCTTCCCATCACAACTGGCACAGTCGACAAGAGTTTGAGAGAAACTAAAGGATGGACTAGATAGAAGTAAGTTAGTTTAAGCATTAGTGTAATAAGACGAGTTGTAAGTCGGCGAATAAAGTTATACTGCCATAGATGCGACTACAGTAGATGGCAGTGCACGCACTAGAGTCGATAGAAGAGCTGATGCTAATTACAAAGCTGTGACAGAACAGTTCCATGCAGAGCTATGCATTTAACGAATGCTATATTGTTGCATCAAAGCAGGATCGAAGATGCTGTCGAGGGTTTGATTGATGCCATAAATAAAGCTGTCACGATATCAGGTTGGACTGATACTCAAAGAGCAGATATCTTGAGCTTGAGAACAGCAGGAGAAGCAGAATAATATATTGTGACTTATAGTGAACTGCGTGAATCCAAAGTTATTGTTTTTTATATTTGGTATGCAGATTAGAAGAACAATACAGAAAGCGAGAAATATCAAATGTGATTTAGACATAAATACGTAAGTTAACTCAGTAACAAAGAAAATTATTCCGATTGTTTAGACATAAGGATTTAGGAAATACATTGTGCAAAGATTATGCATGCACACTCAAATGAGCTAATGATACAAAACGCTTTAAAATCCGATTATGAGGGAGGTTTGTATAATAATGAAACTTGAAGCCATCTGACTGAGGCAAATGTGTCTGAAGCAACTTTACTAGATCTAGTAAAAGTAAGTACTCAAAAAGTGCTAGAGAAAAACAAATATACAATCTATATCTGACAATACAGAATATGCCTGACATCTTCCAATGTCTTAACTGTGGCAAGACTGATCATAATACAAAATTCTGTTGGTAGATAAAAACCTAATATTGCTAATTAATAACTTGGAAAGAAGTTTCTAAAAGTATTTTAACATCCATAACAGGATATCCTATTGGACGCTAGGTTAATATAGGGTTGAATTAAAAACAGGAAACTGAAAGATAAAACACTGATTTATATCTATAGACAGACAGACTTAGAAACTGATATCATTATAGGGCAGGATTTCTTAAGGGCTTACGACACTGAAATATCTCTTACCTCTGGTAAGTCTACGAGTTACTAGGTACAAGGAAAATTGAAACTACACCTATCGCCCCTTTGTTAAAGTTCAACAGAAAACTTCTATAGAACTTTGTTAAACATGATCTCTCTATACTGTGAGAAGGCCAGAAAACTTGGAACGAGCAGATCCTCTTGTTATAACTGGCATATAGAATCGCTGAAAATGAATCTATTTAGAAAAATCCATTCTTTCCACTACATAACAGAGATATTACGTTACCTATGCAAGAAATATTAACTCCTAAAAGAACGAGCTATACAGTAGATTACTGCCATAAAACACAGTTAGTATTTGGGTTAGCCAGTGAACATTTGACTAACGATGCTGAACATAGAGAGAAGCAAGCAAATGAGAAAGCACATACTTGTAACTTAGTGTTAGGGGGCAATATGTTGTTATACACCCCACTTCTTTAACTTAGTGTTAGGGGACAATATGTTGTTATACACCTCACTTCTTTAACTTTGTGTTAGGGGACAATATGTTGTTATACACCCCACTTCTTCAACTTAGTGTTAGGGGACAATATGTTGTTATACACCCCACTTCTTTAACTTAGTGTTAGGGGACAATATGTTGTTATACACCTCACTTCTTTAACTTAGTGTTAGGGGACAATATGTTGTTATACACCCCACTTCTTTAACTTAGTGTTAGGGGGCAATATGTTGTTATACACCCCACTTCTTTAACTTAGTGTTAGGGGACAATATGTTGTTATACACCCCACTTCTTTAACTTAGTGTTAGGGGGCAATATGTTGTTATACACCCCACTTCTTTAACTTAGTGTTAGGGGACAATATGTTGTTATACACCTCACTTCTTCAACTTAGTGTTAGGGGACAATATGTTGTTATACACCCCACTTTTTTAACTTAGTGTTAGGGGGCAATATGTTGTTATACACCCCACTTCTTAAGAAAGGGAAAACTAAATAGCTAGCAAGGTTGTGTAAACGTCCTTTTAGAATTGTTAAACCAACAAAACTAGTTAATTTTGAGATTCAAGAGATCTATGAAAAGCGGAAACATCATATTATTAGACAAAATAAAGTACAAAGTTATAAACCCTATTAATATGAATATGTAGCTGATGAAACAAAGAAGCATGATCGAAATAAGAACATATCTGAAAAGACCAAGTTAAGTTAAGTGAATCTGACTTATTTCTTGATCATGAATAAATTATAGAGACAGAAACAGAAGCCACAGAGGATAATAGTGTCGTATTAGGTGATGAAGTAATAAGAAAAGAGAAAATTCCAGTAAGCAGTGGCGATAATGAAGGTGGTGCCCCAGTAATTGAAGATAATGTTTTAAGTACCCCAGTGACGACCCACGTTGGTGTAGTGGCCTACGACTGGCCTCATTTAGAGCGGTTCTATATCAACTCAATTAGGAGTGACCACTACAACTAGGAAAAGACTAGTAAGATTCGACCATCAGTTAGTTGTATATAAGCCAAAGAATGACACAAACACGGTTAATATTATTTTCAGTAAAGACAGCGTAACAGAAGCTTTTAACATGACAAACTAAGTAGGACTAGTTATATATGTATATGGCTAATGTGTGTTATATATGCTGTAGTTAGTGTTATAAATATATTTATTATTAGTAGATATATCTTTTGGTTCACCATGATCCTTATGTTACTGATGGTAGAAGTCGTGGCTAGATAAAATGTAAGAATTGTGCCGCTAGAAAACAGGATAAGAATGGTTTCTATTGAAGAAGGAAATTTCATATTATCCGCAGATAAATGGATAATTGTTGAAGACATACAGATTCCACAGTATGTTCGGTTATTGATCCGTTTACAACAAGAATTGGTAACGTTTTGAAATTAATTTCACGTGAATGATCAAGTTTTTTTAGATGCAGGAAGTTTGGACACCATGACGTTACATTGTATGAAATATCAGGGAATAACTCTCTTACTGTTAGTGAGAATCTAACAGGAAGAGCTAATCGTAAATTACAAAACTTAGTTAGACATACCACGATGAGATAGGTGATTTGTTATTAGAATTAAAGGACGTTAAAGACAGCGTGTTGTTATCGGACCGAACCCAACAAAAACGTGGTTTAATAAATACGGGTGAAAGCGGCCACCGATGATTTACGTGAACTAAACGAGAGGGTAAAACGACAGAGACTGTATCTGAACGGATGAGTCACCCGATAGGTGAACAGGCAGTTATAGTGAATTATAACTGAATTTCATGATTAAGAAAGTATCTAGAGCCCTAGTAAATATTAGTAATGCATTGATGTTTGTTTTTTTGTTTTTGAATTCTGCGCAAAGCTACTCGAGGGCTATCTGTGCTAGCTGTCCCTAATTTAGCAGTGTAAGACTAGAGGGAAGGCAGCACCACCCACCGCCAACTCTTGGGCTACTCTTTTACCAACGAATAGTGGGATTGACCGTCACATTATAACGCTCTCACGGCTGGGAGAGCGAGCATGTTTGGTGTGGCGGAGATTCGAATCCGCGACCCTCAGATTACGAGTCGCACGCCTTAACCCACCTAGCCATGCCGGGCCAACTAAAACTGAGAAGTTACTGTTTAAAAATTGTTTCAACATGATATTTTCCCTCAAAGTTTTGATACTTAGGATCCTGTTGAGGATTCCCTCCTGTTTGTTAAAATATTTTGTATATCAACCCGTATAATAAGGTGCTGAAATATTTTATTAATTTAAATCGTTGTTTGTTATCAAACCCAAAGTTACACAAATGGCTATCTGTGCTCTGCCCACTACAGGTATCGAAACCCTGTTTCTAGTGGTATAAGTTCACAGAAATACCACTGGACCACCGGGTGGGCTATTCCTTTAAAAAAGTAAGATAATAACTTTCAACGACGTTTTAATGTTCACGTTGTATGCATTTTGTTTTTTTACGAATACAAAAAGACAGGTTTTTGTTTTGTTTTTATACAGTGGGTGTAAATATACTGTTCAAAGTTCTACTTAGCCAGCGTAGCGTATGTTCATATTACCCGATGTCGTTTTTGGAGTGGGTTGATATTATCAAGAATGATACCTTTTTTGATAGACTTACCCAAAAGATAAACTGTAAAGCGGTATAGATAGTGATGTGCCACTAGAACGCAGACTTTCAGGATTATACAAGTGGATATAAAACATCTCAAGAACTCTTTCGAAGATTGTTTGCTTCTCAAATAACACGTGACTGATCGATAAAAAGCTCCAATGTAAACTCCATTACTGCATCCTAGCGAGGAAATCGAGAATACAAACAGTTAACACAGCACTGATGTCAGATATGTGTACATGTCATTGCTGGGTAAGAGCTTTATATTTGACAGTTAGCGAGAAAAGACCAAGGGTAACACTTCATAGCAATACCATAACTACCACAATCAGTTTTAATCAAAGGAAAATCTAGCCTCGCCACTTCATCAGTTATCGTAAGTGCTTCCGACAGACGAAGTGTGGCAGCAATAAGAACCAAAAGATGTACAAAAAACTTTCCTATAAGTTTAACAAAATGTATCTTATAAGGTATCGGCTAACGATTAAAAACTAGTAACAATAGTGACTGTAAAAAAAATATATATATTTTGCTACTATCGTATGCATTTCATTATGAATTATAATATATTGAAACTAGTGTGGAAGTGAAAACATTTTACAAAACGAGAATATGATAAGAACCCTGAGAACTTGTGTTGGATTTTTGTTTTGCGCGAAAAGGTGGAATCATTTTACAGCAGTCGCGTGCCTATTTATGGGATATTGTTGTATTTATATCTCTGTTTTATATCACGACATATATTGGTATATATATAATTAGGGACAAATCACTTCTCAGGGTTACTTTTCATAGTTATGGGCCGAACGTGGCGCAGAGGGAAACGTTCCGGATCTGTGAAGTTGAAGTTTCGTGGTTCTGCACTTTCAAGTCTTAAGTGCGTTATAAGAGAATTGGCCAAATTCTATTATGTTGCTGACCGTCTGTCTATTAAGGTTTGTGAGTGTGCTGCTGACATGTTACTAGTAAGAGTCATTCACGAGTAGACCAAAAATTGTGCTGGATGTTGGTAACTAGCTTGTCTTCCCGCTTTCTAAGCTATCGGTTCAAAATTAAAAACGACCATGTGCAGATAGCCCATTAATTAGCTTTGCGCGAAATTTATGAAACAAACAAACTCACGTTATTAACTATTTTCTCTTTGTAAACGTTGTATTAAAGTGTAAACACGTTTTGTTTTTTACTGTTTGTAAAACGAGATGAGGTATTACTGATTGATTTTAAACAATTATTATTATCAGATTAATTAAACTACAGTTATTCTTCCACCTTGTTAAGAAAAACGTTGTAAAAATACGGTTTTGATAATAGAATCGAAAATAACGTTAGGCTATCACAAACTATTGTTTGTTAGTTTGTTTGTCTGTGTTTTGAATTTCGCACAAAGCTACTCGAGGGCTATCTGTGCTAGCCGTCCCTAATTTAGAAGTGTAAGACTAGAGGAAAGACAGCTGGTCATCACCACCCACCACCAACTCTTGGGCTACTCTTTTACCAACGAATAGTGGGATTGACCGTCACATTATAACGCCCCCACGGCTGAAAGGGTGAGCATGTTTAGCGCGACGGGGACGCGAACTCGCGACCCTCGGATTACGAGTCGCACGCCTTAATACGCTTGGCCATGCCGGGCCTATCACAAATTTACCCGTCTGTTTATGCATCTTTCTTTCTCTGTCTTACAGCTGTAAGTCTACGGATTTACAACGTTAAAATTAGGGGTTCGTTTCCCCTCGGTGGACTCAACAGATAGCCCGATGTGACTTTGCTATGAGAAAATACACACTGTCTGTCTGTCTGTATATTTATTATTTTCATCATCGGCGATAGAAACTCGTGGCATAAGAATTGTAATAAAAATTGTTCATTTTTTCTCCTGAAACCAATATTGAAACAACTTGTAAAATAACAAAATTTCTGAGTTCTAAATGCTGGAATTTATCAGTTATTTTTATTCTGTTTTTTTTTTCCGTCTTTGTGTTTCAAATTGAAACAAAACTGACATATTTTCGAACGTTTCTCGATGTTTCACGTTTTTTCCTAGTGTTAAACAGGGTTTTCGAATGATAAGTTGAAAGCAGTTTCTGTAGTTCTGTTGCTTTATGTTTGTATCTATAGCATAATTTTATTTTAATACAATAATCACTCAAGACGAATAATTCGTACGGTCCTTTGATTATTATCAATCAGAAACAACTTGGGAGAAATCTGTAGAACCAACATGCATGAGTTAGTTTTATATGCATAATATAAAACCTCGTTACGAATATCGTAATAATTATGGAAATTTTAGTTTGTATAAATTCAAAATACATATTAAAACTACTCTCATTAAATAATAGTTTTGTTATTATACTACATACAGATTGCAGATGTTAATGAGAGAATAACATGCAGTGATGTATTTTCATTTTTCTCTTGAACTACTTAAGACTGTTGAAAGTTGAAACACTTATTTTAAATGCATGTTTCGCGTCACGCAATTGTTCCACAGTAATTAATCTCGATTATTGTAGACTTTGAAATAAAAACACAAGAATGCCTATTTCAACCAGAAAAATACAAACATTTCCACATACGTAGAAATAATTAATAAATAACTATCTTATTTATAGGTAATTCAAAAACAATAATCCCTAGACTATGAAACAATATTTCTACGTATGTGGGTAACTGTCTTATTTATAGGTAATTCAAAAACAATAATCCCTAGACTATGAAACAGCATTTCTACGTATGTGAGTAACTGTCTTATTTATAGGTAATTCAAAAACAATAATCCCTAGACTATGAAACAACATTTCTACGTATGTGAGTAACTGTCTTATTTATAGGTAATTCAAAAACAATAATCCCTAGACTATGAAACAACATTTCTACGTATGTGGGTAACTATCTTATTTATAGGTAATTCAAAAACAATAATCCCTATAGACTATGAAACAACATTTCTACGTATGTGGGTAACTATCTTATTTATAGGTAATTCAAAAACAATAATCCCTATAGACTATGAAACAGCATTTCTATGTATGTGAGTAACTGTCTTATTTATAGGTAATTCAAAAACAATAATCCCTAGACTATGAAACAACATTTCTACGTATGTGAGTAACTGTCTTATTTATAGGTAAATCAAAACAATAATCCCTAGACTATGAAACAACATTTCTACGTATGTGGGTAACTATCTTATTTATAGGTAATTCAAAAATAATAATCCCTAGACTATGAAACAACATTTATAAGAAAACATTAAGTAAATTCGAAGTTGAATGTAGCAAACAGTTTAGATATAAAATGGTTCTCGATCTATGTTTTAAGAATAAACGGAAACACTTTAGTTATAGAGATATTCGAAGACAAGATGTTTTATAGCCGTTATTAAGTCCAATAGAGCAACAGACAGCTTCACGCTCCATCCTGTCCAATTATACCAAAACACTGTTCATATTTTTAGCGATCCATATTTATATATTAAAATACACTATAAAATAAATCCATTGTTCTAAACTAGTCCGTGTTTTTAACTTTTGAACAAACAAAAAAATCTACTGTTTGAAATCAATCTTTCCACCTAAAAAAGAACAAATGTGTTCTGGATTTTTTCTTTCGCGTCAGTAAGGATTGAAATTACCCGCCAGTGACACAGCAGCATATTTGCAGACTTCTAACGCTATGAGCCAGGTTTCAATACCCGTGATGGGCAGAGCACAGATAGCCCACTGTGTAACTTTTATGCTTAACTACAAAATAAGAGCAACAATGATCGAGGTTTACTGCGAAATTAAATATTTTTTTCCACATCGTACCATCTTTATTTTTCATCGACTTTATTTTACAATAGGTATAACATTGTGGAAATTCAAGAACTTTCTTTTTCGGTGGTTTGTAATTTAAACATAACTAATTGGTGCTTTGGAGCACGTGCAAACATACCAGTAACTTATAATTAAGGTCTTTACGTGCTATTGCTGGAAAATGTTGGTCGTTATTTTACAATATTCAGCTATTCATTTACAATGGTGATTATAATTAGCCTGTAAGAGGTTTTATATCAAATTTTGTTTAGGGATATCACATTACTTTCATTTCGGATTATCCATCTTAATGGATTGGTTTGTTTGAATTTCGCGCAAAGGTACACGAGGGCTACTTGTGCTAGCCGTCCCTAATTTAGCAGTTAAAAATTAGAGGGAAGAAAGCCAATCATCACTACCCACCGCCAAATCTTTGGCTACTCTTTTATCCAAGAAGAGTGGGATTAACAGTTACATTATAATGCCATCCAGTGCTGAAAGGGCTAGTAAGTTTGGAAGAATGGGAGTTTGAGCCCGCAACCCTAAGATGTCCTAGTAGAAATTTATCCTGTATAATGATAGGTTTTGTTTTATACCGAGATACAAAAGGTGTATGTTTATTTAAGTATCATGAAGTTATCACATTTAAAATAGATTCTCGAACAGTTGTTATTTTTAAGAAATAGAATCTAGAGAAACATTAAATAAGAAGTAAAAGAAAGGCCTAATGATCAAACAGTTCCTTATTGTTATAAAGGTTATAAAAATCATTTTGAAATCCTGTTGACAACACAAAATCAGGACTTCTTCAACATTCATATCAATCGGGTAATTCGTCTGAAAACGTTTTCAACATCCATTGAAATGAAAATAACTAAATCTATTTTATCCGATGTGATTACAGGAATGAGTAAGTTGCTAAAATATCAGTTAATAACGGATAGCTAGACCGGAATAGAAACACACTACAATAGTTAAAAAAGTGAAGAAAACCACCGATTACAAAGAAAGAAAAAAAAAAACAGTAATATAGCACAATTCATATCAAGGAGGATACATGTTCAGCAAATCATCCTTGTTACCATCATTGTGAATTATGCTGCTTGAGAAAAGTATAATAAATGGAGAACTATGTATTTTTGCACTAAAGGATGGGTTTCGTTACTTGCTCCAAAATGGATCACTGCATCAGAAGGTAACAAAATGGGATGGAAGGGTAGTTGTAACAGCTCTAAGTAATTTATAGATGTTATGTAACATGAAAAGTGCTCTAAAAATATACATATCACATTGATGCAAATATACCCCAAAACTGTGCACAGTTGGTAAACCGAAAACAGTATCATTTGATTAAAACCGATTCTCCATAGAGTATGAAACTAACACTCACTACGAAGATTTCTATATGGAAGAAAGTATAGCTTGTAACAAATTGTCACTTTATACTTCACACAAAGTTACCTCACAGAAATTTCCCCACAAAGGGCCTACAAGTCCCTATGTACTGAAAACTGTAGATTGCCTCTGGTACACATAGGTGCTATGTTTATGTTGAATCTAAAAGCCTTTTGTGTAGGTTTGGAAAGAGGTATTAGGAGAGACTATGAAAACTACGGATTGCCTCTGGTACACATAGGGTAAAAGCCTTTTGTGAAGTTTCACGTCAAAACCCACAAAGGGCCTACAAGTCCCTGTGTAACGTTAATTTTTATACCTTAAGTCTTTTGATTTTAATCTCCTGTTATAACTCGCAGCAAACAAGAAGTGAAGTAGTATCAGTTATTTAGTAGTTGTTCATATTTTTTATGATTCACAAAAAGGGTATTTTTGGGGGCTAAAAGGCAGAAAGGCATGGGCTTGACTGCCACCGTCCTGTGCTCGTCGTTGGCATCAAGAACGAATTTAACACACACTCATGTAAATGACGAAATGGCAATACTGTATATTAGAGCAATCTGGAAATAAAATATAGTAAGAATGGCTGATATGGGTATTGAAAACTTTTGTTTGGAAAGCGCAAAACAAATAACCGCGTCTCGACTTCTTTAGGTCATCACCTTAGACCTATTATTACTCAATGCAACCAACACGCCGATATTTTTGCCTTTTCATTCTGACATACAACAGCCATACCGAAGTGTAATGACATAAATGATTTCCTATATCACCGTATGAGCTAATATCTATTACTGATTTTGCTAATAAATATTGAAAGATTATTTTTTACATTACTTCAGAAACACTTAATAAACAAAATGCATTTTAATTGATACATAGATCCGCTATGTAACTCAGAATCTATTATACTGCGAACTGCAGAGTCGTTAAACAACAAAAAGAGACATTCATAAGTGATTTGTCCTATATACCTATCAATACCATTCTGCAACTTTTAGAATTTTATCTCGCAACATCAAAGAGCTCTTTTGTTTTTAAAAAAATATATTATAAATTACATTAGAATTAGTAAGCTTATTTTATATAGTATTGTATTAGCTACAATTATTCAATTTATTCCGAACAAAATTAACCATGTTTTACAATTTTGCTAAAAAAATATTGTAATTAATTAACAATTAATTTGTATAAACTATCTTCTTTACAGTTTTGTCTAATTTGCACATTCACAGGTGCAAATAGAATGTCCTATCTTCGTTTTCAACTCCCGTATTTAAAAATATTATTTCAGCTCATTATATCAGTTGTAGTTATATGTAAAACATATATTTTGTTTTTAATTTCGCGCAAAGCTACGTAAGGGCTATCTGCGCTAGCCGTCCCTAATTTAGCAGTGTAAGGCTAGAGGGAAGTCATCACCACCCAACGCCAACTCTTGGACTACTCTTTAACCAACGAAAAGTGGAATTGACCGTTACATAATAATGCCCCCACGGCTGAAAGGGCGAGCATGTTTGGTGCGACGGGGATTCGAACCCGCGACCCTCAGATTACGAGTAGAGTGCCTCAACCACCTGGCCATGGCGGGCCTTGGAGAATTAAAGAACAGCATAATACAATTAGACGACTTGTAAACAGAGAGGAAATGCGGGATAAACAGGAGGGAATAAAGGGTTATTATTCTCAAATTCAGTAAAGGACAATTATGTTTTGTGATTGCACTTCCAAGATGTGCAATTGAGTTCATTCAAATTTTGGTTTAATAAGTTTAAAAAAAAAAAAAACAACAACTGGCATCGTACATCACGCAAGAACAAAAATATTGCATATTTCAGAGAACTGAAAGCTTCAGTTACTTTGGTGTTTGTTTCTCATTGCATCAGGTTTAATAAGTTAAAAAAACAACAACAACTGGCATTCGTACATCACGCAAGAACAAAAATATTGCATATTTCAGAGAACTGAAAGCTTCAGTTACTTTGGTGTTTGTTTCTCGTTGCGTCGGTTAACATTTTATAATGTTTTTGAACATACAGTTTCCGAACATTTTTCAACCACCTTACCAAAAGTCATGGAAAGCTTACTAACAAAGCTTATGTATGCTACACGTATTGTCGCTGTGCTAATTCTCTTAAGCCTCTCACGTTCGCTCATTATTTAGGACAGATATATCGGTGTGGTAGTTCAGAAAAGGCTTTCCTTGAAAACGACGTTCATCAAAATTCCCATAAAAGTCCTTGCTACCGCTGTACCTTGTCAGGTAAGTAATGCTGAGCTGTCTGTGGCAGTAGTCTCATCAACCCAGCGTTTATATTTGTCTCTGATTTATTATGTCATTAGTTTCAAAGACCGTGTACGGCGTATGGGCACGACACAACATACAAGGACATTTCGAGGTATAAATTACGTATCAGTATAAGGACTTTATATAATGCCCTACCCTACATATTTCGGCTTTTTCTATATTTCGAATGGATCCCCCGCGGCCGATGCAAGATTTATACGAAGAAGTTGCTGCTCCTTTGCTCAGCTATGGTCATCAGCTAGGATCACCGAAGACAAATCAGTAGAACCATTGACATTCGTCAAAGATGGGATTTAGTCACAAAATCCATTAGGCCAGGCGTTTCGCCTAATCCCCAGGGCGTGATGGATCGGCATCTACACTTACAGCGAGGAACCGTTCGATAAACGCCCGCAGCTGTTCGCCGAAACAGAAGAGTCTGGTTGTCTGTCATCCGTCACGTCTAATCATCAACGCTGCCACTTCACCGTAGGGACAGTTTGTTTCATACGTTTCATTAGTGATTATAATTTACTATACACTCGTTGTTGTTTTGTGTTTTTGTAGCAGCGCTTGCTTCTGTTTTCTTTTAGGTACTTAAAACACAGCTGAACGCCGAATAAACTCTTTAAATTATTATCTGTTTCTCTTTTTACGATTGGCATTTCTCATTTCGCGTGTTATTTCTTCCTCATCTTGAATATTGTCTTCCATCCTTGTGAATGTTTCCCAACTTGTAGAGTGGATAACATTGGTAAAAAATAAATAAATAAACTGAAAACGTGGGCAACTAGTTAGTTTACTGTTTCTTTCAAGTCCAACGGTTCAAGTCACGCTACTGTCAAAGAAATGTGCTTCACACTTCAGGGCTGTGGTTGTATTATAAAAATGACAGTCAATTCCTAGCACCGAGTTTGATAATAGAAGCCGTAGAGTCGGTGTTTGGTTGTGTTGATTTACTGCCATCTGTCTCATTTTGTTTGTTTTGAATTTCGCACAAAGCTACTCCAGGGCTATCTGTGCTAGCCGTCCCTAATTTAGCAGTGTAAGACTAGAGAGAAGACAGTTAGTCATCACCACCCACCGTCAACTCTTGGGATACTCTTTTACTAACGAATAGTGAGATTGACCGTCACATTAAAACGCCCTCACGGCTGGGAGGGCGAGCATGTTTGGCGCGACGGGGATGCGAACCCGCGACCCTCAGATTACGAGTCGCACGCCTTAACACGCTTGGCCATGCCGGGCTAGCCTTCTGTCTGGTCTATTACTTGAAAAATAGGAATAACTACTGCAAAGAAATTTCATGTAGCTTTGGGAAAAATTCGACAGAAATAAATACACAAACGTGTATATTACAAAAATATTTTCCTTGCATAATTAATTTAAGATACATTTTTGGTGTATTTATTGTTATTGAACACGACTCTTGTCAAATTACTGGGATAACTACAGTAGGATAGTAATAAATATGAAGTAAAAACAACAACGAAAATACTCCTGTTCCTTGTCGTTACTAGTACTGGATTAAACCAATAGTTATAGAAGAACTAAGCGGTATTAAAACAAAAAACAACAGAAAATGATCGAAGTATTTAGACCAAAGACATTACAAAAGATAATTTCGTCCTCATCACCAAATCTCAAATCACTCCTCAGTCCGACAACTGTTTGTTTTTTTGAATTTCGCACAAAGCTACACCACCTACCGCCAAATCTTGGAGCTACTCCTTTACTAACGAATAGTGGGATTGACCGTTATATTATAACTCCCCTGAAAGGGCGAGCATGTTTGGCGCGATGGGGATGCGAACCCGCGACTATCAGATTACAAGTCGCACGCCTTAACACGCTTGGCCATGCCGGGCCTCCGAAAACAACTACTACTTTCTTCTTGAAACGCCCCCGCTAGTACAGCGGTAAGTCTACGGGTTTACAACGCTAAAGTCAGGGGTTCGATTCCCCTCGGCGGGCTCAGCAGATAGCCCGATGTGGCTTTGCTATAAGAAAAACACACACACTCTTCTTTAAACTGTTCATCTGAAGTGCATATGTTTGTCACTATTTACTGGACTTACTTTTTTACATTAAATTAGATAATCTTTGCGTATTGGACTCAAGTCCATACGGAAAATTATTGTCAAATTGTATTTTTTCTTTGTTTTCTAACCCATACGCTATTCGGGAATGCGAACCCGCGACCCTCAGATTACGAGTTGCACGCCTTTACACACTTGGCCATGCCGGGCCAAAAGATATATGTAAATTAACATACCGTGGCCCGCATAGGGATCGAACCCACGACCTCCGCGTTATCAGCACGACGTTCTAACCAACTGAGCTAACAGGCCATGATGCGAAGTTAAGCGAAGAGTTTTAACTTACCGTCAAGCCTAACGCGGATTTTTAATCTACTACCAAACACACATTACATGGCTTCACAAAATGTCATATAAAAAACGTATTCCGCTTCATTAACAGGACCAATAACAACGGGTTCTACTCTATTACCACTTGAAAATTAGTTATATTTTATTTCAGGCAAAGACTGCTGTTGTATGACTCTTTACCGTAACTAGTAAACTATAAATAGGTGTTTTAATTTCCGTAATGTATCGGGCTCGGACAAACAACTTCTGGTGAGTTTAAACTTTGATGAAGAAAAGTTTGGAATTAAAAATAGATTTATCAAATATATGTGTGTGTGTTTTTCTTACAGCAAAGCCACATCGGGATATCTGCTGAGCCCACCGAGTGGAATCGAACCCCTGATTTTAGCGTTATAAATCCGAAGACATACCGCTGTACTAGTGAGGGGCCTTAACAAATATAGAACGTCTGCAATAAGCACTATCCAACAGATTTAAATAAGCATGCCTGTATATCACTGGCAAATAGACATTATTTTAAAATTAGAATTATATATACGTATATAGAATTTTATATAAGTGTGTAAATATAATTTTTAATCATTAATAATTAAGTCTTTAATAAGTCAGTAATAATAACACGTTAGTAGGGTGTTGTGCATTACTGCAAGGCAACAATGTTACGTTCCTTACGTTAATTAAATATATAATAATAATATTAACACGTACACGCATATATGAGTGTGTTTATGAAATGTATGAAACCCAAAGAAAAGATACACGTGCCTTATATGTATATACACTGCTGGCCAAAATCTCAACGCCAATGAACATAAAGAAAAAATATGCATTTTGCGTTGTTAGACTCAACCACTTATTTGAGTGGAGCTTCGAAAGATGAATATAAGAAAATGGAAAATAAAAATAACTTTTTTTTAGAATTTAATAGGAAAAATGTGAACACTATGAAATTAGCCTAAATACTAGCTGGTCAAAAGTTTAAGACCATATCAAAAAGAAGTCCTAAACAAGGTAGGAAATGCCCAACAAGAGTAGTGAGTTGCACAGCCGTCACTGCGAATAACTTCAAACATTCGTTTTGGCATGGTCGATATAAGCGTTTGCAGAAGGCTGGCTGGAATGTTATTCCAAGTTGTGAAGATGGCTTCACGAAGATCATGTACTGTTTGGAATTGACGTCCATTTCTATAGACTTCCCTTGCCACTCACCCCCAAACATTTTCAATGGGGTTCAGTTCGGGCGAGCATGCTAGATAGTCCAAAACAATCACGTTTTTCGCCATGAAAAAGTCCTTTGTCCTGCGGGCATTGTGGATTGCAGCGTTGTCCTGCTGAAAGATTCAGTCATTTCCACACAAGCGAAGGCCTTCAGTCAGTAAGGATGCTCTCTCCAAAATGCCAATGTAGCCAGCTGCTGTTTGACGCCCCTGTATAACCTGAAGCTCCATTGTTCAATGGAAGAAGAAAGCACCCCAAATCATGATAGAACCTCCACCACTGTGTCGTGTAGAAAATGTCTCCGGTGGAATATCCTTATCGTGCGAGTAACGTTGGAAACAATCTGGACCATCCAGGTTAAATTTTTTCTCATCAGAGGCAAAACTTTTCTACACCTCAAGTTTGGTGCTTCTCAGCACAGTTTAACGAGGCTGTTTCGTGGTGTGGAAGGAGGCGCGGTCTTTGAAGACGTTTACGGTTCTTAAAGCCTTTATTTCGTAAATGCCGTCTTATTGTTCTTGAGCTGCATTCTGCGTCCTTAAAGCCTTAATCTGGTTCGACGATCGGCTGTCTTGCCGGACAACCCTTCGAATCCTCCTGCTCAACGCCGGCGAAAATTTTTTCGGTCGACCACTTGAAATTCTCGTTCCGTATCCCTCAGGGTCTTTTAAGAAATTTGCAACAGCAGTTTTACTACGCCCAATCTCACCAGCGATGGCACATTGAGAGATACCTTGTTTTTGCAGCTCGACAATTCTGCCACGTTCAAACTGTGTCAACTTCTTATCCTTTGCCATGTTTTTACCCAATGTAACACAGGTGATGTCAGTGGGAGATGTTGACAACGCTAATGCTTGACTTGAACACAAATGACTAAATTTCGTTACGTGTTTACCGATTAACGCTTCGTTTCAGTACGGTTTTCAGTTTTGACCAGCTAGTATTTAGGCGAATTTCATAGTGTTGACATTTTCCCTATCACATGCTAAAAATGTTTTTTATTTTTATTTTTATTTTCCCTTTTCTTATTTTCATCTTTCGAAGCTCTACTCAAATAAGTGGTTGAGTCTGACAACGCAAAATGCATATTTTTTCTTTATGTTCATTGGCTTTAAGATTTTGGCCAGCAGTTTATATATGTACACACCGAAACACAAAATTAGAAAACATAAAATGTTTCGTTTATTCCATCAGTGTAGCTGATGCTAAGTGGACAGATGACCTCGTTTTCATCTTGTTTTCTCTTCCTTCTCATTATCGATGATTAACGAATGGTTAGTATTCTGAAGTGGCTGTTGTCATAGTCATGATTCTTGAAATATTTAACTTTCTGTTTGTCCGGATCACAGTTCTGGATGTTACGAATGTTCTCTTTCAGGCAATATCCAACCTGATTCTTCTGTATACAGCTATCCACAATATAAACAGGTAATGCAATGGACTTAGTATTTGGATAAACAGATAAACAATTATTTGATTGTGTAAGTGGAGTTGGGTCCAAGAAATGAAGTGCTGGTATTGATGTAATGGCATGGTTGCATCGTGAGTGTGCAGTAATGCATATCACTTTGAAGATAAGTAATTTATTCGAATGACTTCAACCTTGTATGAATCTTTTAGGTTTTTCCGAGTTGATATAGAATGACTGGTCATTTTTTAAAATGCATTTCTTAAAACTTTGGCATTTTGAAGTATCCCAAAGTTACTTTTAATTTTGTTAGAAACTTGTATGTTTTGTAGAAGAAACTTGATACTTGCAGTTGTGACTGATCTTTGCGACATCCCTGCAAGCTGAATTTATTCTTGAAAAATCCTGACACCCTGACAGATTTCTAACTAAAACTGGACGTAGATGTTGAAACTTTGATTAAGAAAAGCATTTTTAGTTGACGTCATCCAGATAGAGTTTAATCCAGGAAAGAGAGAGTGTCGATAAGATGCGAGTCTTGAATTAATGTTTCTCTCAGTTGAGGTTAGAGCGATATTAAGAATATTTACTGAATAGTTTTTAACGTTGTTTGTGTACTGGAAGAGTAGATAACAGCGCTTTGTAAAACTAGTAAAAACTATGGAGTTTGACTAAGTTTGAACTTGAAATTCCGACTGTTATTACGATATAGTCAGTATAAAATAGGCATTGGTCTATCATAAGTCCAACACATATCATGCTTTATGTCACTTACAAACAGGTTGATAAATGGCGTATCATCTCGATAGCCATGAATACACCCTTTAGTTGCTTGTAAAATGAATCATCTAGTGTGAAAAATGGTTAAATTAGGCTCACTGGAGTAATGTTTTATGGTTCTGACACTTGTCGCTAATTGAAGAAGAACCTAAAATATTGTGTGTGTGTTTTTCTTATAGCAAAGCCACATCGGACTATCTGCTCAACCCACCGAGGGGAATCGAACCCCTGATTTTAGCGTTGTAAATCCGGAGACATACCGCTGTACTAGCGAGGGGCCTCAAAATATTCAAAACCCTCATTATGTAGTATGATGGTATACAAGAATTTGATGTTCATTCTTAATAGTAATGGATTGGAAGTAAACAGCAAAACACCTAAAGAGCCTCGGCGCTTTTCTATACAAGTTGGAATATTATGTGTTGAAGGTATTATGATTTCGTCTAACAAACTAGAGATTAAACAGTTACGCAGAGAAATTGCAGGTCTTCAGGTTTGTGTCTCAGACAAAATGTAAAACAAAGACGTTCTTTTGATATTAGGTCTCGTGCTATATGGTTTGGAGTTTAATATAGTGTTCATAATTAGAAAGTCGTTCTTCTCTATATAGAAACCTTAATGCAATATGACTACAGTATCACCTTTTTATGTAGGTTTGATGGCAGTGTCACGCCTATTTTTAACTTCTTTGGGTTTGTTTTTATTATCTCTGGAAGGATTGTATTCAAATGTGCATTCTTTTATAAGATATTAAAGACTCATTACAACATTAATTGGAATATGTCATTATTACACACAGCTTGATTGCTTAGTTTGCTGAATGAATTACTGATGCCGCCTCCCAGTAGCACAACAGTTTGTCTGCAGACTTACAAAACTAAAAACCGAGTTTCGATACTCGTGGTTAGCAGAACAAAGATAGCCCTTTGTATAGCTTTATGTTTAGCTTTAAACAAACAAATTCATAAAAAACTTTATAGCATTAGAAAGTTTTCACAATCAAATGTGTGTGTGTTTTCATATAGCAAACCCGCATCGGGCTATCTGTTGAGTCCACCGAGAGGAATCGAACCCCTGGTTTTAGCGCTGTAAATCTGCAATAAACTATTTGTGGCAAGTTGTGAAAAGTCTCGTAAAAATTTGCGAAACATTATTCAACTAGAATTAAAAGTAGAATATATATATATATATATATATATATAGTTAGCCTGGAATCAGAAATTTGAGCTAAAATTTATATAGGATACTTATGTTTAAAACTAAATTTCAGCACTAAGATTCATTTTCTAAAATATAATCACTGTTCCGAATCAATAGAGAATAACCTGGCGGAAGTTCAAACGGTTTTCCACCTCTTGCACCAAACATGCTCGCCTTCCCAGCCGTGGGGCGTTATAATGTGACGGTCAATCCCACTATTCGTTGGTAAAAGAGTAGCCCAAGAGTTGGCGGTGGGTGGTGATGACTAGTTGCCTTACCTCTAGTCTTACACTGCTAAAATAGGGACGACTAGCGCAGATAGCCCTCGAGTAGCTTTGCGCGCAATTAAAAAAAAAAATCCTCTCGACCTATTATGTACAAATAATTATAACTAGTGGTACATTACTTTCTAACAAATTTATTTCAGATCTCGCTGTAAAGTTTCACTGTAGATGTTCATTTGCTTACAGGGTAAGAACAAAAAGATAAAAACTTTACTAGTTATATTTTGGCTTAAAATCTTGCACAAAAATTTCTAAAAGTTTGTAAATATAAGTCAATTAATTCACCATATTACAAAAAGTGTACATTTATGATAAAAGCCTCGATAACTGATTTTTTTCTCATAATTACCATACATTTTCTACTTCTAGAATATTATATTAGTTATAAAATTCGTTATTTTCAATGTAGTTCAATTAACGAGAAAAATAACATAATTTTTAATACGATAGTGTAGAAAAATATTTCAGGTTTTCATTTTTTTGGAGTTCTTCATAAGTAGCTCCAAAAGATGCTTGACAGATGGCACCACTCTCAAATATTCTACATGTTCTGTGGGCTTTACAGTTGTGACTCCGTAAGTTTTGTTTTGTTTTTCAATTTCGCGCAAAAATAAACACGAGGGCTATCTGCGCTAGCCGTCCTTAATTTAGCAGTGTAAGACATGAGGGAAGACAGCCATTCATTACCACCCACCACCAACTCTTGGGCTACTCTTTTACCAACGAATAGTGAGATTGACCGAAAGTTATAACGCCCCCATGGCAAAAGGGCGAGCGTGTTTGGTGTGATAATACAACATTTGAAAAGCCCCGCCCCAATGGCCCAGCAGTATCTCTGCGGATTGGCAAAACTAGAAATCGGGTTTCGATACCTATTTTGGGCAGAGCACTGTGTAGCTTTGTGCTTAACTGCAAACAAGCAATGCAACATGTTAAATCTTTTCAAAACAAAAATGTTTCAATTTTGTTTGCAGGTTCTTCGACTACAATGGCTAAACATCCAGAATCGATAAAAATTCCAGTGTAAAGTTTTCATACTATTAGACTGAAATTCTAACAACATTATATCTCAAATAAATATAATCATTATGGGAACTGAAAGCTAATAGCACACGGCTCCATCAAGACAAAGTAGCCAATCACAAATTCAAATCAACATGCCAGTTCCCTCGTACGATGCAAGTAGGAGTGAAAATTTATAGTGTACAATTTACAACTATCTCACATTAAGTTATCTGCCTTTGAGTCGCTGAAAAGAAGAAGAAAAGGCCTCAGGAAGTCACTTCCCGCACACAGTTTGACTCTGTATTGCTCAAAAGATTCCCTCATTAGAAATGGTCATCACATCGTACCATCTGTGGTGAAAGAAGGGACCGAAGGTCGAGGAACTCATCCTAGCATCGTGTCCATAAATTGTGAACACTCCTCACCCCCACCTCACCCCCCGCAGAACTACATTTCATGTTTATGAGTGTAAAAGAAAAAAAAGCTTTTCGGCTTATCAGTTTGACAGAATACTTCCCAATTTAGATTATCAATGGAGCACAAACTATCACTTAGTAACATAATTTGTGCTCGTCTTAGAGAACAGCAACACTGAGCTATTGCTGTGTCCTCTACGGAAAGTTGAATTCAGTAGTAGTACTGAACCGTTTACCAATGATAATGTTTATGTGAAATAGAGCCACAGAGAATCATTATAAACAAATGAGGACACATCACAAGAGCCACAGAGTATCATTATAAACAAATGAGGACACACCACAAGAGCCACAGAGTATCATTATAAACAAATGAGGACACACCACAAGAGATAATAAACGAGAAACTGATGTTCTAACATTCACGATGGAATACCCCTCCTCTTGTTAGGTTTCGAAAGGACAAAAAAAAAGTTTATTAAACACAGATCGTTCGAAATAACCATCACACAACAGATCGACCTGCAGAAGCACACACGTGAATCAGTAACAAATCATTATTTTAAAATTGGGAATATATATTTATATGTATAATAATTAAAATTTAATGTTAAATGTATTTACGTTTTGCAAAAAAAAAAAAAAAAAAAATTGCGTTTTCTTACAGCAAAGCCACATCGGACTACATGCTGAGTCCACCGAGTGGAATCGGACATCTGATTTTAGCGTTGTATAGCCGTAGACTTGCTGCTGTACCAGCAGGGGACGCCTTAGTAAGATATCCTACAGATTCACAACTTGCATTCTCCAACCAGTGGTTCCGGTATATAAATGTTGCAGCATATAGCCTTTATATGTTTATCCCTCATCAGCACACTTGACCCTGGATCTAATATTTATCTACGTTCCACATGGGCCTCATCCTGTCATTGACATCACTGTACATACACTTTGTCCCATAGCATACAAAACAAATATTTTAATATTTATTTCACTACATAGACTGTTGTAGAGGTTAATCCATCAGAGTAACACAGTATCCTTTGGTCTGTTTTGTTTATAATGTCATTGTAGCAGTCACATATGTGCATCTCAAACACACAATTACGAAAGGTAAGGTTTTATCACTGCTGTGAATCGTTACAAGTAATCAATGTCATGATTCTAAAGTTCGAAATATAGCTAGTATTAAATATTAAATAAAATAAAAAAATGGTGAAAAACATTGGGGGGCTTATAATTTTCCCACTTTGTCGAAATCAGTGTATCGTAGTCACCTTATGTTTTATTCTGTTCCTGCTTACACGATCGAATTATCCCTAAAGAATTTCATTTCAACTAAAATTTCATCGACTTATGTTTGACAGTTATGAACTTCATCGTCTTGGCATTAATAGACTTTCTCATTGTTCCAAAAAGCTACCACGTGATTCTTTTTCTTAAGGACTTTGCTATAAACAACTGTTTTATATGAATGATTCATGAAGAGACAAGAAAATCAGTGAACTAAATGAAAAGTATTTTTCAACATTAGCAACACAATATCCTATAAGTAAAACATTACAGAACATTAAGAGTTCATTGTATGCGTGATATGTCATAATTTGAATGAGCAGTTTACACGTCATGGTAGTCTGGATAGAACTGAATTAACATTAAAACGATGTCAGACGGGTGAATTACGTAAGTAGAGAGTGTGTGTGTGTGTGTGTGTGTGTGTGTGTGTGTGTGTGTTTTCTTATAGCAAAACCATAGTGGGTTATCTGCTGTGACCACTGAGGGGACTCGAACCCCTAATTTTAGCGTTGTAAATCCGAAGGCTTACCGCTCTCCCAGCAGAGACCGATAAGTGGAGAGAGTTTCTCTCAAGAAATCATCTATCGAGTAACAATAACTCTTACTAATTGCAAGGGTAATACGAATGAATAACATTTATTGGAACAATAAACATAGTACGTGTAGCTGTTGTTACTTATACGGAATGATAGCTTTTACTGGACCACGTGGCTTGCTATTGAAGGAAAAGCTCCAGACTATACTGACTAATTGGAAGAATCCTCACATTTACCAAGAACAATTAGCTCTTGTCATTCTCATTACAACATAGGTGGCGTCTTGACCTCCAGGCATCACCTGAATAGCCGTTAAAGCACACTGGTGTTAACATCTTTATACGTTTAGTATTAAAAATAATCTTGCAGGACCATAAAAGGTAACAATTTCCAAGTGCAACAAAGGTAACTATATAACGAAATCAACTTATCCGACTTTTTGACCACATGTTATTCAAAATCTACACATAAAATAAATAATATGATATTACAAGGAACTAAAAAAAAATGTGTTGTACATTCAATTACCACGATTTTACGACTCACAAAGTACTCTATAAGAGAAACCATTAATGGTGTGGTATTTACAGACGGGACAAACTTTTTGACAGGTTCTAGATAGAATATTCAGCGAGCAGAATTCACACAGAAAATTGAGAATTGTGTGATAGAGATAATAGGACTGAGTTTCTTTTTAGTGAACAAATACTTGAGCTGGATATGTTTTTGAAAAACAAGCAGAATCTTTATTTAAACAATGAAAGGAAGACTAGCACGTGTAGACACAGTCCTTCCTTCCACATGTAGTCTTCGCTTTCTTTCCTTCCTTTAGCTGACACGCAGCCTTTGTTTTCTTTCTCTTGAGATCGAACTGTCTAACACTATAGACTTCGAGAAAAGAACAAGTCCTTCATGCTTGTCAGTTATTGGAGAACTGAATCAAAAAATTGCGTTCGGATACAAAATGTTAACTCGCTTTTTTTGTCCAATTGATTGTGTCGTCTTATGACCAATGTTCCCTGACGGCACTGGTCAGGTCTTATTTTCATTCAGGGTTATAATCGGCCAGCCAATTATATTTCAATGTTAACTTCACATTTTTTCATCAAGATTCCACTGAAACATTCATGTAGACAGAGAAGACGTCTCCTGCTAGTATTTTATTTGTTGTTAAACCCAAAACTACACAATGGACGAACTGTGCTCCGTCCACTGCGGGTATCAAAACCCAATTTTAGAGTTATAGGCCCACTTACTTATCACTAATCTATCGGGAGGTACATATTAGAAAACATAGCAGTTAGAACAAGCTAATGTTAGCAACTTTCTGGGTCACCATGATAGTTTATATTTCTATTCACTTTAGAATGTATAAAACCCATGAAATGACTGTATTTCCCAATAGCGTAATTACCTGTTGATTTGCCTGACTCACACAATGGTGTGTTAAGCAGGTAGAGGTACTTTTCAATCTATCTCGGTAAAAATACGTGAAAAATAGAAGAAAAATATTTTTTATAAACTTTGACCTCTTTCTTAACCGACTCTCTACACCTCTGCTACATTCTATAACAGTCCCTTTCCATTATATTTTACGTTTGGCTTTGTTAGTAGTTTAGTCTACTACTATCAAGCATGGCTAGGTGGTTAAGGCACTCAACTCGTAATCTGAGGGTCGCGGGTTCGAGTCTCCTTCACACCAAGCATGCTTCCCCTAGCTGCCTTCCCTCCAGTCTTACACTGCTAAATTAGGGACGGCTAACGCAGATAGACCTCATGTAGCTTTGCGCGAAATTCAAAACAAACTATGAGTAGTTTAGTAAAAAAAATGAATTGCAAGTAAAAATATTAAAAGTAATTATAAAAAAATAGAGAAGCATTTGGCATTACATTCAACATTTATTTGGTATATAAGGTCTCAGACATGTACAGTAAAATGTTAAGTTCTTAAACTATTCGGTCTCGTCGAATTGCAGGTTAATATAATACTAAGTAAAATAACAAATTTACAAGTGAAAACATGTTTAATATCTAACCTATATAAAAGCCTGTTTATTTCATGTCATGCTTGATTTCTCGGAACAAGAGAAGTCATAAATGCCAAAATGCATTAAAGATTGGTTTGTTTCGAATTTTGTGCAAGGGTGCACGAGGGATATCTGCGCTAAAATCATTTATTTAGTTAGATCGGTTTGGTTTATTTTGAATTTCGCGCAAATCTACACGAGGGCTATCTGCGCTAGCCGTCCTAATTTAGCAGAGTAAGACTAGAGATGAGGTAGCTAGTCATCACCACCCACCGCCAACTGTTTTACCACGAATAGTGAAATTGACCGTCACCTTATTACGCCCCCACGGCTGAAAGAACGAGCATATTTGGTGTGAAGGGGATTCGAACCCGCGACCCTCAGATTACGAGTCGAGTGCCTTAACCCACCTGGCCATGCCGGACAAACATGGCTGGATGGAAAGAAAAAGTATTTCAAAGTAACATATATTAGGAAACATACTGATATTAAAAACTATATCGCAGTTTCGAGTTAAATTTGTAGTTTTCTTTTAACAAACACAAATGAGACTAAACATTTTGTATATTTTAACCCATATTATATAACTGTGAAGTAAATGTTATTGCAATAAATCTGATTTTAAAAATTTAAATTAACCCAAGTTACGCAACTGAAATTACTTACTTCAGACGAGTTCATTGATTGATAATTTGCTATGAAATATCCACAAAATCTACTGAGTATATACACTGTTTAGACTGTTGGTGATTAAGTCAAAAATTCTATACAGAAAAGATTTATTGTAAATCTAAGAAACTGAATTTGTTGAGCTGGTACTTAATACAAAATGTATTAAAAACTGCAGAAACTGATTTCTTGTGAATATTTCATACTTTACTTTTGTTGGGTAAATGCTCAATATTGGAGTGTTTCCAGATAACGTATATTAATTACAAGCAAGCAGGTGTTAAAAATCCTTATTTGGTTGTTAATTTCATATCCTGAACCAAGGCTACATTTTAAACTGAATACTTACTTGATTGTATATACCTTTTTTTTTAATATTTTTCCTCTCAATTTATGTCTACATAAATTTAGAAACAAACTATTTAACAGTTTTATAAAGAAATTACTTGTAATATACCACTACTACAATAAGTGTCCCCTGGTGAGTGAATCTAAAAGCTAAAATTATGCATAACAAAGCTATGTGTATGAATTTTTTTTAGCCCAAAACCTTTTGTATTTATTCAAATTTTCATTGTCTTTGAAGCATACACGTAGCTACAGTTGAAACTATCTTTTGCTTCAGTGAAAGATATATTGTTATTTTGATTAAATGTCACAACCTTATACCAATACATGTTCTGGAAATTAAAACATTTAAATCATAAACTGTTCTCAAGTGTATCTTCACAAGGCATGGTCTGATAGAAAGTTTCTATAATTAATTTGTTGCTACGAAAACTTAAATAACTTGCCTATGACAAAATACAGTTGTTTATATGTCTTTAACATTGTAACAAGGAAAATTACCTGTGAACTGTTCAAAAATCCTCTTGAAAAGCTCTTGGATTGCAGTGCTGTTGCCAATGAATGTAACAGCCATCTTCAAACCTCGAGGAGGAATGTCACATGTCTTGACATTGTTAAGGATCCATTCCACAAGATAGCTGCTGTTTTTGGTTTGTACGTTCAGCATCTGTTCATCCACTTCCTTCATGTTCATCCGTCATCTGAAAATAGCAGCAACTGTTCAGTAACAGCTGTGACGAGGATCACGAGCTTCCATCATGTTCTTGGTGTCAAACATTTGTTGAGTCAGCTCAGGGACGGTGAGGGCTCGGTACTGCTGGCTGGCTCTTGATGTCAGAGCAGCAAAACCTGGCATGAAGAAGTGTAGGCGTGGGAATGGTAAGTTAAGTTTTCTTAACTCGGCATTAAACTGCCCTGGGAACTGAAGACATGTGATGACTCCAGACATGGTAGCACTAACCAGATGATTCAGATCAGAGTAGTTATTTTAAGTATAAGGAAACAGATGTCATACAAGACTTCATTATCAATACACAAAGTTTCATCTGTGTTTTCTGCAAGTTGATGAACAGAGAGAGTTGCATTGTATGGTTCCACGACTGTGTCTGAAACCTGTGAAATTCATAATACATCTGTTTATAACGATCATAATATCTAAGTACACAGAATTTGTGATTAATTTAAAGGTGAAATATGAAACGTGGCATTTTTTTAAAACTTAAAATTCAAACATTTACTTTTTACAAAAAACGTGGATGTGGATATATTACCAACACCAAAATTAGTTTGGGTAGGTTTATACCTACCTGTAGTACTTCAAGACATTAATATTGTAAGAGAAAGTTTGAGAAATATTTGCTCTTTCATCAAATGAAACACAATAAGTAATAAAAGGGTTAACTTTCCCAAACAGTTTCAGCTAGAATACATACGAAAATATCCAAAAAGATATGTATTTATTTAAGACCTTTCCTGAAAAGAATACAGTAGATAATATATAATGAGGGGCGGGCATGGCCAAGCGTGTTAAGGTGTACGACTCGTAATCTGAGGGTTGCGGGTTCGCATCCTCGTCGCGCCAAACATGCTCGCCCCTTTCAGCTGGGGTGTTATAATGTGACGGTCAATCCCACTATTCGTTGGTAAAAGAGTAGCCCAAGAGTTGGCGGTGGGTGGTGATGACTAGCTGCCTTCCCTCTAGTCTTACACTGTTAGGGACGGCTAACGCAGATAGCCCTCATGTAGCTTTGCGCGAAATTCAAACAAACAAGATATAATGAAATACATAAATAAGGATTATTTCTATACTTAAACACTTGACATAGAGAGAAATGTAGAATGTCTTTTTAAGGCCCTTTTCCTTTTGAATGTCTTAAATGTTAATACTTTCTTTTCTGCATTTTATTTTATTATTACAGGTTTTATTAAGAATTTATAAATAATAATATTTTTATAATAATTTTGTCACAAAATTACAATATGATACTTCCTATCAAATCACATAAAGTGTAATCTGAGTTGAAAGAAATGCAAGAAATTAAAAGAATATTAATAACAATAACTTTTGCTATAAGTAAGTAAATGAATTTAATTTGAAAATACAATAAAAAACGAGTCAAACGCCTTAACACGCTTGGCCATGCCAGGTCTCCACCACAAAACTTAGTCACATTCAACTATTATGATGAAATGCCAAAAAGTAAAGAAATAAAAAGAGAAACAATTTTAACTTAGTTATTCCATTTACTTCTAGGGTTGCAGATAATATTGCAATTAAGTATCAACTGAAAGATAATGGAAATTCTACTAATTTAACCATTTTAGAATTAGGGATTAGGCTTAGAACAGCATATAGAATGTAAAGGCTTAGAGCTCCAAATTAATTAAGTATTTCAACATTTTAATTTTAGTTACTTTTGATGATGAAATCTAGAAAAACAACAACAACAAACTATTCAGTAACTTATCTGTGGGTTTATTATAATATACATTAATTATTTCTAGCTGTAACTGTGAATCACTATAGTATGTACCTGTCGGATCATTCCCACCCTCATCTGAAATAACTTCCCAGAACTTTAAAAGGAAAAACATCTAACACAGCTTAAACAAAAGCTCATTTTGTGTAACACTCCATCAAAAAATGTTGTTGGTTGTATCACATCAATATTTATGGACTCGTGTAACAAAAAACTATTTTAAAACCAAAGGGGAAAAAAATTATTGTTCACACATATCTTTAGATTATTGTTACTGTTGTAGAAAGTTACATATTCTTAACAAGTTTAAAATATTTAGCCTATTATTTTTCACTAAAATCATACAATTTTGTATACAAATTTCAAAATCATGTGAATTATAATTTTAATCACAAATTATACCTCAAATCAGCTATCTCTTGGTAATTACTGTTATGATAAATCTGTAATCACATACTTTGTGTTTCTACTCACATGGTGAAGTAAACACAGTTGTAAACTGTTTCCTCTCAATGTGTATTGCACAACAGCCCGCTAAATCTCAAGAACTGAAAGCTTGTTTGTTTGTTTGGAATTTCGCACAAAGCTACTCGAGGGCTATCTGCGCTAGCCATCCATAATTTAGTAGTGTAAAACTACAGGGAAGGTAGATAATCATCACCACCCATTGCCAACTCTTGGGCTACTCTTTTACCAACGAATAGTGGGATAGGCCGTAACAATATAACGCCTCCTTGGCTGAAGGGCTAGCAAATTTGGTGTGAGGGGGATTTGAACCCGCGACCCTCAGTTTACGAGTCGAACGCCTTAACCCACATGGCCTAACAGATGTCATGACTGCAATTACAAGTAATTAAACAGTCAGTTAACCAATATTCAATACAAATTAGTCACCAGAATATTTTACAATTGCCTATCATACTTACTAATTAGTAAATTTATATGATTTGAGGATAGTTTAAATACTTTGGTGGAAATAATAAAAAATAAAACAAATTCAACTTTACAAACACTACAACTCAATGAAAGAAAAAAAACACGTAATTTTAAAGGAAGAACCAAACATCAATAAGAAACCTTTATTAACTCTTAATTTAAGTAATTTCTAGTCGTGTGACTTCTCTGCTTTGTACAGCACATATTAAGATAAGAAACTTGGGACCTCCCAAGTGTAGTCCCAAAACCATTAGTGGTTCAAGATGGTTCTCAGGTGGTTTACGGGTTGATCCAAAACTTAAGTCACATCAAAAACAGTGATATTATTCTCATTAATTTTAATAAATTTTTATAGCGACAAACGAAAACTGGTAGGCTAGAACATGTAGGTAGTATTTTGCACCCCGAAGCTATCGGCTGACGAAAACGTCAGAGAATCACTGATCTAAATAAACAGCCTGTACATGATGTACAGAATTTCATTTACAAATGAGCAGAGCAGACAGCTGCCTAGAGTGTCAAATTTAAGAAACATCAAACGAAAGTGGCAATAAAAGTTTGATTAATTATGTTTTTATTTAATTTTGTTATGTGGGGTGCCGCACAAGAACGAGATAACAATCAGAGCACTAAGCGATCATGTGACTAAAATAATAGCTTTATTTCTGGTGAGATCACGTGGATAATCACTGGCGGTAAAATTGTGTATTATGAAGTACTATTCAGAGTGTAATAATATATATATTTAATAGACTTCACTTAATTTCAGTTATTAAGTTTTAAATTATATTATTAAACTGAATTTTTTTTTCTGGTAGTTGTTTATTTATGACGAGTTATTTTAGTATTGTCGAAATGGTTTGAATTTCACGCGAAACTACAGAAGACTTATCTGCGCTAGCTGTCACTATTTGAGCAGTGAAAGACTAAAGGGAAGACAGCAACTCATCTCTACCTACCACCAACTCATGGGTTATTCTTTTTACCAACGAATAGTGGAATTGATCGTAACATTATAAAGCTGAAAAGATGAGCATGTTTGTTGGAACGAGGATTCGAACTCGCGACTCAAAGATTATGAGGCAAACACCACTAATCATCTGGTCAAACCAGACCTTTCGAAATGGTGTACCAGTGTAAAAGCTAATAAATGACTGGATGTTGTTTTGTTTTTTACTTTGCCTCTTTATTAGTTGTTTTATTACTAATTTTAATGGGCCTGGCATGGCCAGATAGTTAGGGCGTTCGGCTCGTAATCTGAGGGTCGCAGGTTCGAATCTCAGTGGCACCAAACATGCTCGCCCTTTCATTTGGGGGGCGTTAAAATGTTTCGATCAATCGCACTATTCGTTGGTAAAAGGGTAGCCCAAGAGTTGGCGGTGGGTGGTGATGACTGGCTGCCTTCCCTCTAGTCTTACACTGCTAAATTAGGGATAGCTAGCGCAGATAGCCCTCATGTAATTTTGTTTGTCATTAAGCACAAAACTACAAAATAGACTAACTCTGCTCTACCCGCTGCAGGCATGACAAACATATTTTAGTGCTACAAGTTATTTGTTTTTTTATTTCTTGGTTGTTTCGCATTGGACCAATACGGCCTTGTGATTTCAGGATCACAGTTTCGATTCACATTGCCATCAAATTTGCACACACTGTTTCATGCCGAGGCTGTTAAAACTGTACTAACTTTGTACTAATCTATTTACGGGCCCGTCAATTATTCGATTAACAAATATCATTATTCGACCAATTCTAACTGTTGTCACACACTATAACTCTAATAATGGACTTATCTCTGCCGAATTGTTTAATAAGCAGGCTTCTATTGCTCCAAACACTAAAGTGGAAATGCATGTTCCAACAATGTCAAAAACGTTGTAGCTTATTATAATACAAAATTTCCTCTCATAAAGTCCTTGAACCATTTTGAACCATTTTCAGAGAATTCATTTCTGACTGCTCATTCTCAGTTCAATGAGCTGTTTCTTAGAAAGTCCAGGTCACACTGACGTAATTTTTTGGATGCGCTATGCAAATACATCTACGTTAGATGGATAAAACTACATTTTAATGTTCCATTAAGAACGCTGTATACCTTTCGCAGCTTACTGTGGTACCATCCCTTCAACTTCTTGTGGGACAATTCACATAACTTCATCACACCACTGATGTTTTTTTTTATTATTATTAAATAAAGAATTTTTATCTTCAATAACTCATTTTATTATTTTTGTGCCGACATATTAAATATTTGTTTTTCAAAATTGTGAATAACTATATTTCAATAGCATTCAAATTTATTATTTCATTCAAGACTTCATGAAAAATGTTGAAATCATCATTTCTATCATACACTTTGTTTCCTTCTTTGAAAATAAATTTATGTATGTTACGTTTACATGTATATGTAGTTCAAGAGGTAGACATTTTACAAACATTACCTGAACATGAAAGTTGAGCTTGTAACGTTTCCATCAATGTCCTAAAATGTAGAAGTAAAACGATAATTATTCTGTTCTCCAAGTGGCTTGCTGTATCTGTTTTTCAACGAGTATATAAAATATATTCAGAAACTCAACTACAGACATACATTTCACATTGCTCAACATCGCTTCTTTTTGTTGCTGCACATCAACCATTTCACACAAATAGTCTTTTTACTACATTATACACAGCTGCCTTAAGGCTTTGGCAGAAACTGGATCTGATAATTTACCGATAAATAAAGTGTCTGCTCTTCTTGATTGAAAAAAACGTTATATGGACTTTTCGTGACAAAACACGTGAACCATGAACAACACTTTATTTTTCTCCATTTCTGGTAAATCAAAGAATGTGTTTTCACATTGAAGAGCTAGGAATGATATAAAATTTTGACTGAATCGACAGTTAGTTGGTAGTTGTTTGCAAATCATATTTCCTACTCAAAATTAAAATACAACATGAGAGATAAAATGTACAGCTCTTTTTTAAATTTACCCAACTCTTGCAATAATTTATCACTTATGCTCATAAATAAGATGAGATAAAACGGCACTACCTACAACGTAGATAGCTTAACAATTGAATACGAGTGGGAAAACACAGTATGCTTACATTTTGTTTTATCAGGTTATGAAAACATGATTCACTCTCTTCGTCTATAATATTTCAGAAATGGACCTTCAGGTTTCACCTACACTAAAATTAAATATAAAATTCAGCCAAGACCTTCTTACCTCAAACATTGGTTGTAGTACTTGCTTCCCATCCCCCTAGTTGAACAGCGGTACGTCTACGGACTTACAACGCTAGAAACCGGATTTCGATATCCGTGATGAGCAACGTAAAGATAACCCTTTGTGCGGCTTTGTGCTTAACTTCAAACATACAAACCGTTTTTTCAGCCTCGGCATAATGTCTCTCAGTTCTGTGTTTCTTCAAGTACAAATTTTAGCTTTACATTACAGTTTTGGACTAAATATGTCACACCTTTTCGATTGATGTATTTGACCACGTCCAAGATCTCACTGGTGAACTTACTCTATGTAATTCTGCCTAAAAATATTTCAGTTTGAGGGTAGGCTGGTAGGTCTTGATGAGTAATCAAACAGAATTTATAGTATTCGCGTTCCACGCTTGGTATTGGTGGCGAACAAAAATATAGCTAACAAAATGGCAAAAAAAAAAGTATCACAGATTAATTTACTCTTATCCTGCCTAAAAGAATTTCAAGCGCCGCGGCTAATGAGGATTTCATCTTGTTTTGAGGTTTTACATTAGGACTAATCGGTAGTGATTATTTAGTCTTCCTCAGCAAATGCCACTAAGCCCTAATCAGTAAGACCCAGCATGACCAGGTGGTTAAAGCGCCCTACTCGTAATAGAGCGATCACAGGATCGAATCCCAATCACACCAAATATACCCACCTTTCAACCGTAGAAGCGTAATAATGTATCAATTAATCCCACTATTCGTTGGTTAAAGAGTAGCCTAAGAGTTGACGGCGACTGGTAATGACTAGCTCCCTTCCCTCTAGTCTTACACTGCTGAAATAGGGATGGCTAGCGCAGACAGCCCTTGTGTAGTTTTACGCGAAATTCAAAAAAACAAACACTAATTAGTCAACAAGTATGACGTCACTGTTATAGTAAATAATGGGAGTTATATCAACATAGCGTCTCTATCTGAAGCTTCTGTTTGCTTAAAGGCAACGAATTTTCTTTAAATGAAATTAAACATGCGATCCGTACATTCGAAAACACTGGAAAAAACTCTACATAAACAAACATGGATAAAAATTCTAAGAATTCAATTCTTAACCCAAAAATAGGAATAAAAAATGTACACAGATCAAATCCATGAGCAAGTGTCAAGTCTACTTTTTAATTTTATATAAATAGCAGGTTGACAATTCTATGGCCTGGCATGGCCAAGCGCGTAAGGCGTGCGACTCGTAATCCGAGGGTCACGGTTTCGCGCCCGCGTCGCGCTAAACATGCTCGCCCTCCCAGCCGTGGGGGCGTTATAATGTGACGGTCAAGCCCACTTTTCGTCGGTAAAAGAGTAGCCCAAGAGTGGGTGGTGATGACTAGCTGCCTCTAGTCTTACACTGCAAAATTAAGGACGGCTAGCACAGATAGCCTTCGAGTAGGAGTAGATTTGTGCGAAATTCCAAAACCAAACCAAACCAAACCAAACTGACAATTCTACTTATAATAAACACGTGGCCCCGTGACATGTGGGTTTATTTCATTCACTATATAGGTTTGTCAAAATATTTATATGAAGTGCAGTGACGTCGAAGCCACAAATTTTATATATTTGACTAATATAGCAGCCATAAATTATTTTAATTTTCTGTGGGTCACGCTCCAGATCTCCAACGTAAAAACTGATTTTAGAAGCTCCTTATACTTTTGATACCCCAATATAAAATCTACATTCTGGGTAAGCACCCCAACTTTTCAACTCCTCTCTACGCCATTGACATCAACTGGAGATATTCGAGTTTACGATTGTGTTTCAGAACACAAACCATAGGTTGAAAATGTGTACCCAGAAGGTATTACTTTGTGTTTTTATTTATTTTTTGTCTATCTGCTTTTTGGATGCAAAAGTCGCTACTTATGCATAATGAAAATGTCAAAAACTTACGTACTCTGTTATATTAGATTTTGATGTAGCTATTATTAGAATTATGTCAAATGATGTTAAAATCTACTTTTCGTCGGAGCCTACATTATACATGAAATGTAACGTACGTTTTTAGACAAATGGTGGTTTTGAAGCTTTCCGATATTTACGTGTAAAAAAATTAATTTCCAACTTCGCACTGAACTTCTACATCTACACATAACTGTCTGAGCTGCATGTTAATATGGCCTCTTGAATGTGAATCTCCTAAGTCAGGTCTTGACAAATATTTCCAGATCTAGAAGCGAGTGCCTAACCTAACTTCACTATTGTTTGTACCAGGAAATGAGAGATACTGTAGTGCCTTGATTTTCAGCGATCCTCGATTATTCGCTAATTTTTCTTTTCCCCAGATTGTTTCAACATAATTATACCATTAAACTTATGGATAATAAGTTACATGTTTTGGAGAAACTGTCGCTCAGATATTAATTTTGGTTACAGAGTTCAGGTGTTCCATAGAATCCTAGGTTTTTCCCGTGCATCAAGTGTGTGTTCAAATCGTACGTTGGCCAGTTCAAGACAAGCCTTGCATTTATTTTTAGCTGTTAAGACTGGAATACAATATATTTGTAACTTCATTAACTAAATTACTGTTGAACATGTAAATTTTTCAAGACAATAAAACCATCGCAGTCTTGTGTTTCCTTTTATTTCTGTTATCCATGTTTTTGCTTTCCCAGACCAGAGCGAATATTCGAGTGTATGCTGACGATCACGTGATATCAACAACTACTTGATAGTACTGCCTAAATTACCTTCCTTTAGTCACGATAAGCTTAAACAAGCGCACTGATTCATTGTATTGAAAGAAGAGAAACAAAATGGCGCTAAATTAGTAAAATGTTGTGCAGTCGCAGCGCTTCATTCCTGAAAGAAAGAAAAAATACTCGAAGAAGTGCTGAATTCCCATTAAAATCCTAGAACCAAAGTTCGATTTAAAACTCAAAGAACGTAAAAACAGTTCTGGACTTCCAAGAGCCCAGAACTGTTATTAGAGTTTTATTTAGCACACCCCTACGAACGAATAAAGTGAGAGAAAATACTAGAAGCTACGATGAAATTTTTAGTTGCCATAGCAGCCTGATGCCCAAGAGTTGTTGAAGTTTGAACTAAGTGGGAAATTACTAATAGTTACAATATCCCATGCATTGACAAATCAAGGCATATTACTAGCAGCGAAGCTATTTAAATTAATGGGAACTTCATATATACTGGTTGGCTAAATTAAACTACTTTTAACCTATGCTACTTTAGGTATCACTATAAGAGCATGACATAATTGAAAGGTTATATGGAGGCCTAAGCCAGAATATCTAACAGAATTATTATAGCTTTGTGTAACTATAACAGTGTATTAGAAGTACTAGAATTCAATGAAAATAGACCGAGGCCTATAGCATCTTACATTAATTAGCCTGATGGAGTAAGTTGTATAAATAGTGCCTAACACAGACAAAATTTAGCTATACATAATGTCGTAAGTTATTAAGGTTACTCTAATTTAATGTAAATATACAAGTTTAATTTCAACCTTGGCACCGATTTGATTACCACATTGACTTGCTTGGATGTGAACTATTTCTGGCATTCTATTTTTCAGTTTATCTCAATACACAACAATCCGTTTTAATTTGTTTCTAGTTTTACAATAGAACAGTCAACTTGATCAGGGTATAAATCGAGTTTCATTGTATTACTACGACTGTCACAGACAATAAATATTTTTTTCGTTTTATAAATTACTGTCAATAATTTTAACTTTAAAATAATTCAACGCCAGTAAGCTTCAAGTAAAATATCACTATCGTAAACTTACAACTTCAAGTTATCATTAAATTACGACACTATTTTTAAAAGTGCAACATAAATAACGTCAATATAACTCATTATGATCCGGTGACATTGCACGCGGGAAAAAATTGCTTGAGCAGCTAGCGCCGCCTTTTCATACGTTTTGTTTTGAATTTCGCACAAAGCTACTCCAGGGTTATCTGCGCTAGCCGTCCCTAATTTAGCATTGTAAAACTAGAGGGAAGACACCTAGTCATCACCACCCACCGCCAACTCTTGGGCTACTTTTTTTTTACAAAAGAATAGTGGGATTAACCGTAACATTATAACGCCCACACGGCTGAAAGTTCGAGCATGTTTGGTGCGACGGGAAGTCGAACGCCTTAACCCACTGGGCCTCCTTTTTATATGAGTTTCTAGAAAATGAAAATAAAAGTAAAGCTTTCTTAACAAAACATTTGCTTTTAATACTAGTCACTGACTTGACCATTTAATATTAGTTGCTATCAATACTATGACTACTGTAGCAAAGTGGATTAGTTTAGGTAGATAAACTTCAGTACCTATTGCGATTATATCTTTTTTATTATAATTATTTATTTGTAATGCTGATGATACTAAATAAAACTATGAAGTTGTTACAAGAGAGCCAGTGTTACGTCCAAATATAAAGTTGTTATATTTGTGCATGATGGTATAGCAGTATGCGTTTGAGCTTAGAACGGTAAAAACCTGTTTTAGATATATTCAGTAGGCAGAGAAGATACAGCCCATTGTGTAAATTCGTGCTTGACTTCAAACAAGCCATAATCTTTGAATATAGCTTAATGAGTAAATCAAACTTTCGTTTGTTCTTACATATAAGATTGTAAGTTATGGCTCAAAACTTTATGCTATAAAAGAAATAATAATATAAATAAATGTTTCCACTTCTTAGGAACATAATTTATAAACTAAGTTATACTGAAGAGATACATATTTTTCGATATAGAAACGCTGCTCATTTACTGTGTCACGCAATTCACTCGATAAATTAACAAATAAAAATGAAATTCATGTTTAACTTGACAACAATAAGAGCTTATTTATTTCCTTCGCTCAAGGGTCTAAAATCGTTGTTCTTAAAGATACGTTTATAGGGGTACTATTGCTTCGAATTAAAAATCACCCTACATAATTTTTCGAATCACTGCCTTCCAATTAAGTAATATTTACCCCCTCAAGAAAATATAACAGTTTTGTATGAAAAAGAAAATATTTATTTTACTACTAACATAACTCATTCAATGTAAGAAATCGGCTGCTAGCAGTTCTATATTTAATTAAAATATTCAAACAATGTTCGTTATAGGTAAGCAAGAATCATAAAATTTAACAAGCTCTGTTCGTCTTTCCTAGTAAAATAACTTACACGAGCTATATTAAAATGCCTATACTTGAAGCTGTTGCTTGTTAGAAGTATTTTATAAATAAAGTAAAAAGTAGTTGGTTAATTTGTTTCCTTGTTTGTGACGAAATTGTTTTCATCAAAGTAATTATTGATATTTGTTTAAAGCCTTCTTGTGAGAAAAAAATTACTCACCAAACAAACCTGTTTAAACTTGTGGCTTCTGATTCAATGAATGACCTTTCATACCGATTGGTAACAATGAAAAATGTTTTTGAATTTTGTAATGTATATACAGTTGTCATCCGACGAAATGTTTTCTTCCTTCACCATTTTGATTAAGTAGACGATTCTGAGGATGAAATTTTTCATATCAAATATATCAGGTTTTACTGGAATTTCTAACATGAATATTTTATGTACAGGATAAGTTAAACGAAAAAGACAGACTATTAGGGTTCAGATAGAACATTTTCTTAATTTTGAACTAATGATGAGAAGGTGAGCAGTCGATTAGCAGCATCCACTTTGAACATTAGAATTAACCGTCACTTTTATAACATATTCTAAACCGAGAATATGGAGTATGGTTTAAACCTTGGGCTTTCCAATCCACAGCCTGACATGCCAACCACTAATCCATATTCAACTCGGCAGTATTTATCCAGCAAAATGATGAACACAAGAGCTAGGCATCATTTGCATATTAAGTTTCATTTAGAATATAAAAACTAATTAGAAGTATATACATTGGATCATTTTAATTTTAAGGATGCGTTTCCGTCTGTCACTATACAAAAAAGAATCCATAATGCTATGCGAAGGAGTATTATTCAAACAACAGATTCATTTAGAATAATCCATAAATATAGTTGTGCATATTTTTAAATTAAAATATATAAAATATTGCAGTTAAATTTCATTTTAGATGTATATTTCACTTTGCCAAGATAAAGTATATTACAATTGTAAAAGAATTTTTATTAATATTAAAATGATAAAAGCTTTTACGATTTTATTCTTACTACGTCAGAATTTACTGTTACACCCAATACTTTTATCTATTTTTAAGAACTTATGAATGAAGGCAAAAAAGAATATGTAATAATATACCAACCTAACCATATCTCCCACACCTAATGCCAAGAAGGGGTGCACGCACGCACTATTCATATCATCAACTGAACAAACAACACTTATGGTATAATAGACTAAGTGAGAGAAATATAATTATTATAAATTTTTAAAGAAATACAGTCTAGTATTTATCATGCCATGTCATATTTTGGCGTTTAATGGGTTGCAAAAATTAATAATTCATGAAGCAGTCTATTATGTGATTGTTTGGAGCATTATGGATGCATAATACATCATAAGGATTCAAACTATTACATTATAGGATCATAATATGGTAAGAACAATTTATTGAGGATTGTATAAATGCTACTTTATAAATAGAAAATGTAAATAAACCTTTCATGCTGAATTCTTATAAGCTAGTTATTACTACTACAAAAAGAGTGTAAAAAACTAAGCTTTTATTTGACGTAATTGATGAATATTTATGGGTCATGGACTGCTAATACAAATTGTAAAGCAAGTTATAAACATACGGCAATATATCACAAAAAATGTTTCAAAGCTTCTGTTTTAAATACAGCTTTGATACAAAATCTTAAAATAACTCAAAAAATTTTTATTTTCACTTCACTGTTTTTTTGAAACCTCGAACTAGATATTAAATTTATAATCCTTTATCATTCATATAAGTATAGGAACTGCAAATATAACTATACAGCTGTATCAGTTTAATACATTATACTGGAAGTGATTATTACTTCCTATTTTTACTGTTACATATCAATATCTTCCTCTCAAACTTCATGACATGTATTTAAATATTCTTAGTAAATATTTTGTTTCAATCATTTTTATACAACTAATATAATTCTTTCAAGGATTGTGCTGAAATCTTAGTGAATATTTTTTACTGTTCACTTGTATGTACCTGCTTGAAAATATTTTATAACAAATTAATGTAGAGTAATAACAGTTTATATAATGACTGATTTTATAACTGATAAAATGCTCTCATATGTAAACATTAATATTCACTAAACAGCATTTACAGACTTTCTGGCTTCAACAGATTTTGGCATAACTTCAAAACTTTGGTTATCAATACAAAGGACGACAAAACCTGGACACATCAAGTCTGCACAAATACAAACTTGATATCTTTAACAATCAAGATATGTACAAACATTTGGCACTATAATGGTCTTTATAAATATTTGAAAGGTAAAGCTATAAAAATTAAAAATCAACTTGGTTTACATTTCTTCAGAAAACAGAATTTTTTCTCATGAATCTAAATAAATTTACCAAATTTACATTATAGTTTTATCTTCAAAACAGTAAAAACTTAAGTTCAAATTAAAAACTGACCATCATAAGCTCGTCAAGCTACATAATGTACATAAACATTTTGAACGTTCATGTACGTTATTTTTAAGTACAAAGTACTCTTTAAGTACTCATGCAAGATCTACATTAATTCCAGCCAAATAAAGTCTCCCAATCTATTAAATTTGAAAGGAGGTTTGTTTTTTCCCCCTGGTGACTGTAATAATTGGAAATAATTGAACAGTTATATATTTTTTCAATAAAATTTTATAACTTTTTGTTTTCCCCATTTGCATTAGCTTGAAAAAACATGGAGAAGTTAAACATGTAAAGATTACACATGTACCAAAGGATTAAATACATTCTAACTCATTTCACATTCTATAACAAAACTATATGTTTTGGTAAATCAAAAAATTCACAATGTAAAGTTAAATAAAAAGACAGGAAAAGAGAAATAAAACTCAAGCTTTTTGGTATTCATCCATTTGATTATTATTTCTGAAAAAGAACCTTGGAAGTAATTCCAAAGGTAAATGTTTCAATAAATTGGTTACTTATTTTTTTTTTTTTTATAAGTTTTAACATATATGATTTCTAATGTATATTAGTTCCCTGAAACTCTACTTTCATATACTGATATTACACACACTTTTAAAATGCATCATTCTTGGCAAATAACAGACTATAATTACGTAAAGATTTAGAACAGAAACATAAACTTCCAAATATCTTTGATTTTTTTTTTCCCCTGTATAATAACAACATTTAACAGGCTTCAGTGGAGTTTATAATGTTAGTTGATATTTATTCCATAATTCTAAAATTTTTTTTTTTTATTAGTATTCTTTAAAAAACAATTCTGAACATATTGATTGTGAATAATTAGCTCTACAGTTACCATAAAAAAGGGACAAAAATAGGAGAATAAGTAAATGCCATATTTGAAAGTAGATGTGGGTGTCACATTTTAGTTACGTGGGAGTCTTAAATATTATCCTATTACAATCAAATTATCAGCACAAGTTTAATTAATAGTAGTTTTAAAAATAAGCTTCATACAAGAAACAAGTTATTATTTCTTTGTATGATCTTTGGTTTCATCTAAGGAACAAAACTATCAATAATAAAAAAAAACAAATTTTTTTCTGAAATTGTACAAAAAAGAGTTTCTTGATATGTTTTGGAGTTGTTCAAAACCAAATTTTTGAAAATGTAGTACTTGCTACAAAATAAATACAAAGAAACAAACATAAATAAGTCAAAGATCCTCGCACAGACTTTAGAAACTAACTCCTTTGTAGCCTTTCATGAAATGACTTCTAGACTTCCATAGTGAATGATGTAGTAGTCATGGTAGTACATCAGAATACACAGAGGCTGTCCAATAATGATGGATATCCACACTGCCATGTTTCCATATTGGTTATGAAGATACTGAGACACAAACATTGCAAAAGGAACCTACACAAAAAGAAAATCATTGTATGTATATTTATATACACACACAGTTCAATGCTTAAATTCTTAAATCTAGAAATAAATATTTAATCCTAATCTGAACCACTGTATGCTCAAATTATACTATTTAGAAAATAAAATGCAACAAAAAAACAGGATTTTCATGTATATGACATACTGTTATGTCTTTTAGTCTAACAGACAACAATCTACATTAAGACGTGTTCCAAAAATTAGAAATGTACAGATAGTGTATCACATACAATTTTCAAACAATTTATTCCAGTCTGTATCAACATGAATTTGGATTGCCTGAATGTTCTAAGACTATTAAAAGATTACTTGATCAAAGCTAATGAGTTTCATACAAAGTTAAACAAAAGAATACAGGAGTTTAGTGATATTTTTGAAAAAGATTAAAAGAATCAGATTAATTTTCAAATCAAAATAATCATGTAAAATTGATTTAACTTTTTCTGTGGTCCATTTTTTACTTAAAATTATGTAATACTGATGAAATGTAACACACTGGGATGGTGTCATGCATGTTCTGTGACAGGTCTTGAGCTCACAACCCACCATTTCAAATCCCTGGTTCATAACTTTCAAAGTAAAAAAGGTTAAAAAAATCAAAGCCAATTTTGATAAATTAATGTAGTTTGTATTAAGTTTAGCCCAGGAATATAACTTAAGTGCATCTCTGTGATTTATTGATCTAATATAGCAAGTTTACACAGAAAATACTTACCATCAGTTTTACATCAATAGATAGATACTGTTAAATTTTAAAACATTAATTTCAAAATATGTAAAACTAAGTTTTTAATAATCTTGTGCTCATCTACATTATCCCCATCACACCAAACATGCTCGCCCTTTTAGCCAAGGGGCATTATAATGTGATGGCCAATCCCACTATTCGTTGGTAAAAGAGTAGCCCAAAAGTTGGTGGTTGGTGATGATGACTAGCTGCCTTCCCTCTAGTTTTACACTGCTAAATTAGGGACAGCTGGTACAGATAGTCCAAGTAGCTTTGCACAAAATTCAAAACAAACCAAACCAATCATCTACATTACACAAAACACAAATATCAGTAAAATTGGGAATGAGCTTGACAGACAAAATTTTTTTTAACCACACTGACAGAAAACTTACCTATAATTCCCTAGTTAGTTTATCACAACGTTAGTTCATTAAAAATTTTCTTTAAATTAAGGAATCATAAAACTATGTAATAAAGGCTTAGCACAAAAGTAGGTGATACTTTAACAATTGAAGAATAGTGACAAAGAAGGTTCTTTAGTTAAAGACTTTTTATATATATATAAAAAAATTTATACAGTACTTCTATGTCACATCACCCATGACTGACTTTATTTGGAACTATAAATGGCAGAGTTTATACAATTAACAACAAAAATTGGTAAAATTCATTACATCTCTGCTCATGTGAATTCCTGTAAGTTATCTGAGTAAAAAAAAAGTTTAATTTGTTATTAATGAAATTAAACTAAAACTTACCTAACTGTTTAAAATCATCACAAAATAATAAAGGCTTAAAAATAGACAAAAAGAGATTATGAGTAACAACACAGTTTTGAAAAAAAAATTTGCTTACATTTTTTGACACTGTTAGTAATTCAAAACTTTAAATAAACAGTTGAAACTGTAAAAATACCTGTCCAAGCATCCCAGAAAAGGCCCATATTCTATACATATTCAGTGGAACACTGACTAGATACTATTAAAACAAAAAGAACAATTTATCAACTTTTTCTCAGTATTAACATACATATATCTTCATATAACTGACATATATGAAGTCTGCTATCAGGATAAAAATGAATAGGCTGTGTTACAGAAGGCATTTAATGCAGAGCTTTGAGAAAATTTGCTTTTTAATATTAATTTACACTATGTAACAAAATTTTTACTTTTTCGTGTTCCTGGACGGAAAGTGTTATTTCTCAAAGTAATTGGAAAAGATCTATATTTCTCTTCAAACTTCGCTTTTGTGACCTGGGAACGTATAATGAAAACATGATGGGAACTATATTTGGGGATTGATACATGACAGTGATTGACATTTCAGTCGGAAAACTTGAAAAACTACTCACTTCTAAACATTTTTGTGTGACTTTAGTATAAATACATCTAAATTTTGATTCATATGTTGTTTTATTCAGATCTTATGTAAATGAAAATGTGCAAATTTGCCCATTTTTACATAGAAAATAGGTTAATTTCTAAATTTCATTATTCAGTTCACAAAAGCAAATTTTGAAGGGAATAATGGCCATTTTCTGTACTTTTACAACATAAGCAATTAAGAAATAACACATACTATCCAGGAACAAAATTTGTGTTGCATAGTGTTATTAATAATATATTACATGTATATCAAAGATACAGATTGGTACAAAAACTTGTTTTAAGTCTTGTATTTTATTAGTACATTTAAATTTAAATGCCTTCTTAATAATCACTCATAAGCAGTTTTAATTATACAGCATACTTAAATATATTAAATAAAAGAAACAAAGTTCTTAAATATTTTAGTGACTTGTATTCAACTAATATTAGATTATTTGTTTTTAGTTGTTACTAAATCAACACATAGTTCATAGAAAATTTATCAAACTGCTCAAACCTTATCAAGTTCTTCATCTGCAAACACATTTTTGAATCTTACACTACATAGCCTAATAATAAGTTAAACTTCTTAATAGGTAAAAATCTCATGAATTACAAGTTTCATCAGAGTATTTGACTATCTTCTATAATGATTCTTGACATTTTAGCAAATCTTAGAAATCATTCGAATGCAATCAGGGATGTAGCAAAGGGGAATTGGGCGTTAACATGCCCTCAGATCCCCTAGCATGGCTTTGTGCTTGCATCAAGCACTCAAACTAACCCCCCCCCCATGGCCATTTATGGCTATGCCCCTGAATGCAATATTCTGATTGTCTCATATTAAGAACAACAAATTTAAATTTAATTATTTCTCTGCCAGTGATATCAGTTCTTCAAAAGCTGACATATATAATACTTTTAATAATATTGGCATATAGGAACAAGTTAAGCCTATTTTCTACTTTCTATTTAAAACTCTTGTTTATTTTTGTGCTGCATAAAAGAAAAAAATACCTCATGAAAGAAAGCAGAGACAAAAAAAACAACCATTGAAGCTTGGTTCTTACTAAATCCTCTATTAGTAAGTGGTTTGTACAAGTGCCGAACTGCCCAACGATGGACGGGGATATTCCAGTTTTGCCAAAAATAATTAACAGTTTCTGCATTCCTGTAAAACACAACACTCTACTAAGTATATTGAACATAATTCTACTTTCTGTAGTTAGGATAAGATGCAAATGTAATTTTGGAGAAAAAAGTTGTGAATTGAAAACATGCTGACATGAAAATCTTTGAGTGGCATGAAACTGTTTTGTAAGTCACATAGCATGAAAACAATGTATTCCTGCTTCTTCACATATGTTCACTTTAAACATGATGCCAAGAAAGTTTTGTTATTTCAGATCTATGGGTTTGAAATAAACATAAAATAAATCAGGTATCCATGTAAAATTTAGTCAAGAAAAATATAATTTATCATTAAACATTTCAAAGGTTTGTTAGACCATATACTTTAGCATCTGGGATGAAGTTCTGAAGTAATCAAAAGAAGGACATCCACATCATCATAATGAGAATCTTAAAAACATGGAACTTCATTATTAACTAAATTTAGTTCTTTGGCAGATTACAAAGTTTCTGAAAACGACTTTTCATTTGATAGGCAGGCTGCATTACTTTAATTAAAAATGGCATTTATTGAGAAAAAACTAAAACTCGTTCGATATAAGAAATCTGTAGCAATTTGAGAGTTCTCAAAGGTTTATGCATCACTGTTCTGTCATTCAAAAATATGATAATCAGAATAATTTGAGGTACTAGTCTATAGTGAATTATTTGGTGAGACAAAACTCTCCAGACATACTGTATGTTTATACAATATTTTTTTTAAAGTTAGTAACTTTTATTAAAATGATATAAATATTTACTGTACCTTTCCTTTAATATATCACCATAGTTTATGACAGTAGAAGCATTAAATGAAATTGAGTTAAAAAACTGCTGTTTTATTGTTGTATTTTTATTTTCTAAGTACAATATCTTTCTCCTCTTAGTGAACTTGAAGATGACAGAAGGTTGAAACGTTGTTCACTTCTCTACATAAAAATTTCCTCAACTCAAACCAGCTGTTTTTACATATACATCTTTCTCCTCAAATTTCATTTATATTGATTTTGATAAGAAGCTGAAATAAATACTTTAAAAATGTTGTTTTAACTTCCTGAACCTAAATTTTCTTTCCTAAAATTACTTTTAACATACGCTATATCTCATAACCAGATGTTCAAGTTATGAACATGTGAAAAAAAATGAAAAGCTCTAGTGTGAAGATTGCATAACTACTGATTCTTCATATTAAAATATACTAAAGTTCAAATGAATGAGCAAAAATTCAGTCCATTGGACCAGATTATTCTGAAAAAGAAATGTTGACTATAATTCAGAATTTACTGTGTATGTATACGATATGTGGCAAACTTTTAGTAAAATGTACAAATCTGTTGTAAAAAACAACATCAGATGTGTGACAAAAGAGTTTGTACTCAACATACATGTGAACTGAAAACATCATTGGACCTTGACAAGTTGGAGTTCAGGGTATGTTTATGTTAAGAATAAAAATACTTTTGTCCATCATAAATTTATACGTTGCATTAAAATAACCTCTAGAACTTTTAAAATATTTTTTTCAGTATCCTTGTATAATGCTACACAGATTTACACTCCTCTACAATGAACTCTCATTAAATCAGCTGTGTAGGGTACAATTTATAGTTCATAACTGGCATTAACTGCATAATGCTACATTGAATGGCATTCTTTAAAGGGTCATGGTGCACACATACTATAACCTGACAAAAGCACACAGGGTTAAACTCTTCTTTATATATTACATTTCTGTTACAGTCTTTTAAATCTTCAGTCAAGTTTTTTAAAAAACACTAACATTAGTTTAAAGTTTCCTCAATCTGGACTCTTCTCAAATTCATTTGCACACTTACCACCAATCTCGATAAAATTCTCTATCAGCAAAGCGAAGAATTTCAGCAACAGCATTTGAACAAGAATGAAAAAACCAGTAGAAAAATAACAACCATATGATGTGGTTTGGTACCTAAAAATATAGGAACAGAATAATTGATTTCTGAAATTTTATTTTTAAATGCCTAAGATATATTTCTATTCTGTAATATTGATAAAATAATCAAATAATTAATAGCATGCTAATGAAGTAAAACAATACAAAACCACTGACAAAATATTCAGTAAAATAATAGCTTCTGAAACATTACAGAAAGTCTCAAAGAAAGCACACAAATGAAAGTTTCATGATAATACAACTCATGACATTCTGCATCAACACAATTTAGTTCCAATATAAATAAATAAATATACTACCAACAAGACCTAGCCATGAGCTCTCAAACAGCTTCCGCATGGAACATCTAAGTAAATAAATATACTTGTGTTTATCTCTCCGAAACTTTTCTTGGAAATTTCCCATCCAAACAATACAAATCTCGACTTATTATAAAAGCTTTTGTTCAAGGAGTCCAAATTGCATATTAGTTCTTTCATTTACAATCACCTGCTTTTCACTTAAACTTTTCAATACAAGTACACCTAATAGCACAATGTTGTTATTACATGACAAATGACTTGTTTTTCAACTTTAATTTTTTTCTGCAAAGTATGTCATCCAAACAACATCTAATCGACATCTAATTTCCTATAAACATGAATATTACATTTTGTAATGTTTCTATAGGCTTTAGGTCTAAAATGCACATGAACAGTTCTGATGCAGAGAAACCCACTTGAAATAAAAATGTATCTCAGAACAGCTGGTATGAGTATTAACATTTTTACTGACAAAAAGAGAACAAAGTTTTAACCTTCTTAGGTCATTTTCAGGTTAAGAAAGAGAGAACGTTTGAATTTGACCCTTGATGGACAAGTCTTAGGAATGATAGTATAAATCAATACCAGATTGTAGGGGGCACTGCAGGTGGATGTTAAGTTATTAATCAGTAAAGGTAGAAACGTGTTCCTTTATACTAATTTAATTTTGGTTTCAAATGCTGTACAAGCAGGGCTTCTTTGATTTTTCATTTGTTTATATTTGTTTCCCTACTTAATATCTGGGTGATTTCTATGGTTCATTTGATTTGCAGTGTTCAAAAACGTGTGAAGGCGTTTTTTTTTTTTTTTTGTTTGTTTGAATCTAGTTTCCATTTTTCTGCTTGTTTCTCCAATATAGAAGTTGTGGCAGTTGTTGCATTGTATTTTATAAATTATGTTGATGTTGTGTTTGTCAGTGTAGTTTTTACACAGTATGGACTTTAGTTTTGTATCTGGTTTTTGAAAAAAATTGGTGTTTATTGGAATGTTATGTTGTTTTTTTTATAAGTTTTTTTTTTCAAATGTTGGTTATTTTTTGCTGATGTTTGGAACATATAGTGTACAGCAGTATAAGATTTTGTAGTTTGTTGTATCTTGTGATTTATTGTTATTTGTTTGTTGTTGGTCTAGGTGTGTGCATATAATTTTTTCTACAGTTTTCTGAGGGAAACTGTTGATGAAGTGTTGTTTTATTTTGTTAATTTCATCATTAATTTTTATCAGGTGAGCATAAATTTGTAGCTGTGTTTATCGAGTTTCTTAATATGTTGAGTTTTTGTTTTGTTTCATGTACTGAGTTCCAGGGAATGTAAAATCCAGTATGATGTGGATTTCTGTTTTGAATTGTGTAGCAGTTCTAGTGATTTTGGGTTTAAGAAATGCTATTTGGTTAGTTTTTTCCTATTTACAGGTGAACTTAATGTTGGTCATGTAGGTGTGAATCCAGCAAGTGTATCATCAACATACCTGTGCCAGTATAGTGGCAGGTGTAAGGTTGAATTGATTGCTTGTGATTCAGTCTGTGTCATAAAAATATTAGCTAGAACTGTTGATACAAAATTCCCCCCATGCTTAGGCTATTTATTTGTAGGTAGTTTTGGTTATTGAACATAAAGTTAGTTTTGGTGGTAGTGAATTCTATAAGGGATGCTAATTGGTTGCTGGGGATGTGCATCAATGAGGTGGAGTCTTGGATATAAAGTTCTAAAGCTATCTTGTAGGCTTCAGTCATCGGAGCTTCTGCAAAGAGGGAGATTACATCAAAACTGGCCATTAAAGCTTTATGATTTAGTTAAGAATATATATTAGAAAATGAAATCAACAAAATAAAACATTTCACCAACATCAACAAATTTCCTCAGAAAACTGTGGAAAAAAATATACGCATACATCTAGACCAACAAACAATAAATACCAAGATACAACAAACTATAAAACCTTATACTGCTGCATACCATACATTCCCAATATCAGCTTAAAAAAAACATTTGGAAAAAACTTAACAAAACACAACATTCCGGTAAACATCAAATTTATTCAAAAACCAGGTACAAAACTAGAGTCCATACTATGTAAAAACTACACTGACAAACACAACACCAACATAATTTATAAAATACAATGCAGCAACTGCCACGAGTTCTATATTGGAGAAACAATCAGAAAAATGGAAACTAGATTCAAACACGTAAAACAACAAAAAACCTTCACACGTTTTTGAACACTGCAAGTCAAATAAACACAACCATAGAAAACATCCAGATATTAAGTAGGGAAACAAATATAAACAAATGAAAAATCAAAGAAGCCCTGCTTGAGCAGCAATTGAAACCAAAATTAAACCAATATAAAGGAACACCTTTCTACATATACTAATTAATAACCTAACATCCACCTGTAATGCTCCCTACAATCCAGTACCCATTTATACTCTTGTCCCTAAGACTTGTCTGCCAACAGTCACATTCCAACACTCTTTCTTAACCTGAAGATGAACTAGGAAGGTTGAAACGTTGTTCTTTCCTTATCATTAAAAGTGTTAATAGCCTTACCAGTCCATGCTGTGATACATTTTTATATGCAGAGTTAATTAAAAATCATATGCTTATCACTTTATGAACATACAATCAGACATTTCTGTACATTCATCTAAAGTCTCCTTTATTATAAATTTACATTTACTTTATTTTGTAATAACTTAGCTTTGATGTGTTTCATAGACTGCTATAAACACCTTTCAGTTTTTTTTCTTTACTATGGGTTTTATTCTTTGATTTTGCATTTTTTTTTCATGACTCTTAAAACCATGCTGTGCACTAATTGCTAAAAACTGTTTCATATTCTGTACTCTATTATAAACATCATTACTTTATTGTTTACTTTATGTATCGTTTTATTTAACAGTTACATCTACACGAGATTTTTGTCTGACTTCAAAATGTCTTCCAATAGACCAGGATTTATCAGTGTAACACGAGTCTGTAAGAAGGTGTAACTTAAATAGTGGACATGAAAATGACAGAATAAGGAAAATAAGGCAAAGTGTATGAAAACTACTGCTTATGTTTGCAAGGTCATGGCTAGTTTCAAAGATAACTCAAAACAGCCATTATAAGACCAATGATTTTGCAAAAGATATTAATAATATATTCATAAGAGGTGCATACAAGTTAAATCTCCTTCTCACTATGAGGTTACTTGAACTGATGAATCTCTTAACCATTTTGCACTCATTCCAGTTTCCATACTATAACTTTTAATGCACTTCGCCTAACAAAATTTGGTAGGCTTTTAGTAAAGAAAACAAGCTTTTTTGTACTGAAACAAATTTTTTTTAATGAAATATTGTTACTAAAGATTTGTTTGTGAAAATAGAGTCTGTTTTGTTATTAGTCTGAGTGTAAACTGATTTCATGTTAAGATTAAAAAATTATACTTCACCCCAAAAATCTCAAATGTTATTTGCATAATCTCTAAAACTTCTTAAATACATTTTAAATCTCTTTTTTTAGTAATACTTCATATTTTATGTTATTTTATACACCCTAACTAAGTGGAGGTCTGTTATTTAACCAACCTTATAACCATCATAAGAAAAATAGTAAATAAATATAAATTACACTATTTTCATGCTAGAATGACTACATATTATAATATGAAAATAGAAATGTTTAGTCTAAGTAGCTTAAGTCTCATAACACTATATACAAATATACACTATCTTTATATTTTCATTATTATATTCACCTTCCAATCATGCCTACACAACATAACTTGTATTGGCAAGGTGCATGTGCACTCAGGTCACATATCCAGTAATTGAAAATCTCTTTAAAAAAAAAAGCAACATAATATAGAAAATCATTTGATTGATCAAAACCTTGACTTTCTATTGGTAATAATTAACATGATATTGAATGTCAGAGAGAGCTACTGGCAATTTCTAAAAGAAGGTAACAGACAGGTCTGATCGTCTTCGTCTGCTTAGCTCTGTTACCAAATACGATTGAAGTCCAAGAAAAAACAGTTTTCGTAGGGATGACAATACTGTAAAGAGTAATTTACATTAAAGTTTGTAATTACTGGAGAGGTGACAAATACATTAGAGAAGAGGGGGATTGCTTAGAGAGCAAATGTCACAATACTTGCACTCTGAGAATTTTGTTTTTAATACTGTCATATGAAAGTAAGAGCTTCTAGCTTATGTACCACTAAAATATGGATTATTAGCTAAGTTTAATGTTAAATTTATTGGTATACCATGATAAAAAGTGGTTAAGTAAACTTTAAATGTAACTCACTAAACTTTGTGACTCGTACAGAAGAAGTTGTTTGTGGAGAAAGGATTAAAGACACAATTCAATAACATATAAACCACCAGAAACATACAATATGAATCACAATAATTCAGAACAGAAATGGAAGAAACATAACTGCTAAATGTGAAAATCAAGAGACAACATGTATACCTGAGAAGTTTATAAAACATGTGCAAGTAACTTTATTACAGATCAAACGATTCCAACAAGGTAAAGACATTTATAGACAAAAGATGCAATGAAGAATGAAAATAAAACACATCATTACCACAACTCTGAAAGAAAAAAAAACAATGAACACTCAACAAAATATCAATAAGAAGCAGGAAAACAATTTCAGACACAACTGTATTCGTCTTTTGATATTGTACATTAATCAAAATGTATACAATAGAAAAATTTGTAACTGCTGTAGCAAGTTGAAAGCTTGCTTCTGTTTCTCCCACTTTAGTTTTCATGAAAACAACAACAACAAAAAAATTTAAGTAATGCCAGGAAAGTATTCAGAAGAATAATACCGTATAATCAAGTCTACTGTATATTAAGCTATGTAGAGTCTAATATAAGAGTAAAAATATCATTTACATCCCTTGTATATGTGGACTCAAATACAATGAAGAAACAAAATGACAAAAAATCAAAATTGAGGAGCTCTATAGATATAAGACTATAATAGTAAACTGTCTGTTACAACCTTTATATCAGAGAAGATGGCCATGTAATAAAATATAATAATGCTAAACAATAGGATTTGATAAAAATAAAAGCAGTCTTCTTGATCTAACTGATAACACACTTTGTTAACTTAAAATATAGTAAAGCTTAGTACCACTTTAGAAACCATTCAAGTGGTTAGATTATTCAAGTCTCGAAGGGAATGAAAATTTGGAATATAGCACATGCCTTTCTTATAAGACCCAGATTTAAGCTCCACCACCACTTCTTCTCCAGACATCCTTAAGACAGAATTTGGTTAGTAACCTAAACATAGTATGTAAACTAATTAATAATAAGATTTTAGTGATAATATAGACTAATATAGAAGACTTAAGACAATGCACCACATACATTCTTGACATGTATTTTGAAATACAGTGCTGCAGTTGAACATGTATATGAACATTCTTATTGGTCAGGATGCAAAGAGTTGTTACTATGGGAACAGACATAACTGTAACCGTTAGTTACTTAACCCTCTCATAACAAATACCATTTACTGCACGTCACAAGGTTTTCAGTTACATTCAGTTCAGCTACTCTTTGTTTATGTTAAACCAATTACTATAACAAAATTGTAGCTAGTTATTTTAATAGCATACAAGTTTTAACTTCTTATTTGCAGAAGGCAACAATTAAAAAATCCTGAACACTCCCTAGTCTTTAACTTATTTACTACCCTTCCAATAAGTACAAAATAACAAATTACTCACTATACTATAATCATTACTTAAAGTGTAATATAATTTTCATAGCCTTCAACCTAGTTTTGTTACACTCATTAAGTAACAAATCAGATTTTTTCTTGACAGACCCACCTGTCATCTTTTCTTTTAGGATTTGTTAATAGTTCTCACTTACATTTAATACTGTATTATTTATGACCAATAGAAATACAAGGTTTTTCATCTATCGTATGAGGTACTATATTACACTGTTTTCTGTATAAAGAATTGTTAACTTCTCTTTCAGTGCAAACTTTGTTCCCATGGGAAACATGAGCTTAAGTTTTAACAGCTCTTGTTAGAAAACCAGAAAAAATGTGTTAGTTATAAGACACTGTCTGCTTTTTGCATGTTATTATTCTGTAGTCTTTGGTGCTAATATTATGTAACTGAATAAAAATTGTTTGGTGCAATACTACAATAAGTATAAAAAAAATTAGATCAGCCACCATCAACAGTAAACAGAAAACAGACCCAAATGAGTAGTACTTGTTTTTCATGTGTATTCTTTACTTATTACTATAAAACTACATAAAATGTAAATATAGGAAACTCTTTACGTTGGTTAGGGTTAGATAGATATAATAAATAACAAAAATAAAAATTTTCATGATGTACAAATGCGAGCAGTTTGGAGTAGCTCTTGTAATTTGACAATGTAATGTGAGCCACACATGTCCCTAAGCAATTTGAGCTTATAATGGCAAGAACAGTAGACACAATTCATTGGGTAATAAAACAATAACATTTAAATATAAAGGAACTTAAAAGTACTTCAAATAAACAAATGTATTTTCATGTTATTAACTGAAGTCTTTCTATGAAGAAGGGTAACTTAGATTTCAATATTTTTTTTATGGTTATGAGCTCGATAAAATTGACTAACATGGAACAGAATTAGGGTAAGAAAAGTAACAAGTAAAATATAAAGTTTTACTGAAACGTTTTTGAAATGTATTTAAGAAGTTTTAGAAATTACACTGAGATTTTTGAGATAAAGAAAAGTACTTTTAATCTTAACATGAAAAATTACTTTGCATCTGAACTAGCAAATACACACACACACACACACACACACACATATATATATATTCATAAACAAATCTGTATTAAAAACATTTCACTATGAAACCTGATATTTTTATGTAAAAGATTTGTAGTGTTTACAAAATGTCTGTCCAATTTTGTGAATATCAACATATTATATTAAAAGTTAGTGGTATCAAAACTATAATGTATACAAAGTAGCTACACGATCAATCAAATTCACCAAACTTGTGTAAAGCATACATGAAAACAATTAAAGAAATTGTTGGTATAGACTCTGAACATTTTTTTATTACAATTAAATCTTATTTTCAAACTGCATTTGCTGGTAATATGAATGCTTATGCACATTAACTGCTGAGCCACCTATCCCAAAACTTGAGTTATAGCTTAAAATTTCATAGCAATGATTCAAATAACTCTGAAGACATACCACTTTCATTTATGCATTTGCTTTATAAATTCCTTTTGGGTACATAATATAACCTAAGTCAATATTTTATTTATAACTACTGGTTCAAGACAAAATATGTAGGTGTATCACAGACTTGAAACACTGGACACTTACTGCAAGTTTAAGAAGTCTTTCCAACATTAGTGATAAGTTCATTTCCTAAACACCAAAAAAAAAAAATCTATAAATCTTAATATAAATCATAAGTACATTTTCAAGTATGTTATTGACAAATTAAAAGAAATACATGTGGCATGAGCTCAAAATTCATTAGATACGAATCTCAAAGTTTAAATTTTATTACATTAAATTATTTCTAACATATTCTTAAAAATATAAGCTTTCTCTGATAAAAGTACTTCTAATTAAAACAAGATATTGGATGCAATTAATGTTAATACTTATAAAGACTGTTAATGTACAGATATTTAGTTTTAATCTAATGCATGTTCAAAACCCTCTGTTACCAAATTGTTATAATGCCCTGAACATATTTCAGATTAATATATTTTGAAGTACTTGAATAAATATGCAGATTACTTTTAAGGGTTGTAAGGTATTTCTGATGATTGGGACAATCCACTGCTGTACCATACCTAGTATTAGTTGAAGCAATAAAATCTGTAGGGAAAAAAACAAAACAAACTAAATACAACTGATGTACAAGTCCATGTGATCATTAATGATAAAAAAATTGTACAACTGATGTACAAGTCGATGTGATCATTAATGATAAAATATTGCAATCTAGAAACAATGGATCCAACTAACAAAGTAAGAGAAAGTAAACATTTTCTGACACTATTTTCAACAGCTACTTGGTAAATCTTATGAAACGTACACCAGTTCTTTTATACCCTTATATGTTTTGTATCTTTGCAGCAATATGTTGATCATGTGACCACCCATTTCCAATCCCATTGTACCCTCTGTACTAATGCACATAGATACCTCTAACACTGCATCACAATCCTTTTAAGAATTAGAATATAGAAACCTGAAAACACCAGTAAGTCAATGGGAAGGAAGGGTGGAAAGTTGGTGAAAGCAGGTAAGTACTAATCATAAACATATTTTTAGTGTTAGAAAATGTTAACTTCCAAAAACGTACCACACCTCCACTCACCTATATGGCTAGAATTCCAAACTGGAAATGTGGAGGGGGCAAGTGAAGCACAAAAATAAGTAATCAAGAAGAGTGACCACTAAGAAAAAAACAGGAATGCTAGTATTAAAATACAAGACAGACATGGGGTATAGCACTATTTATGGAACAGGCATGCTTTTCACTTAGTAGAAGAAAAGACATAGAGCAGAAATGAAAATAATGCAAGGCTAGAGTTACAAAACCATATTCAAATAGGACAAGTGCAGTCTACCTGGGCAAAGGACCACTCAGGGAAATACCTTGTGATACAAAATATTATGCCAATAGTGCTCCAAACATAAGGTCCTAGATTTGGTACCCCTTTGTTTGAAAACATCACTGATGACAAATGAATTGCTAGAATGAACCATAACCACCCTTTCTTGTAATGGTGGGACGAAGTGAGTGAAAGTCCGATGAACCACCCACAGCTCCAAGTGGTTGATATAGGAAGTAGATTCCTTGATGGACTACAAACCCAACACATTGAAGAATCATTTGTGAAAAGTCAGAATGAGATAGAATACTAGGAATCATAAAAGACCCAGGAAAAAACCCAACAAAAGGAGAGGCTGAATGAATCTATGGTGAATTGAGGTGTGTATAGAAAGGCATTCAGCCCAAATAGATTGATAATTATATACAATAAGTTTTCAATCTCCTGCCTCTTGCAGAGACAACAAATAGACAAAAGTATAAACTTGGACCAACAGGAACCACAAGTTCTATAGCACCTTTATGAAGGAGATCGAGAACTGACTCTGCTAGGTGACTGGACAAGACACAATTCTGAGGAGAAGGAAAAGAAACAGAGAAAGGACAGACAAAAATGGAATGCAGACACACTCTGGCAGAACCTGTAACACCCAGAGATCCATCATGAAGGGTTTCCAGATGGAGGAAAAAGAGTTGTATCCTGGTTCCCCATCTGCCAGTGGAAAGGCATTGTCACCAATAGCAATAATCTCTTGACTGTTAATATTATGCAAATGATTGAAAAAAAAAAAAAAAAAAACAGAACAGGTAAAATAGAGTCAAAATTGTCATCCCTCTGACAGAAAACTTCATAAGAAGCATAGTTATGGGGGAAGTAAAATTAGCAGAGCCAGCATCCAACTCCTATCAAATTAAGGTCTGAATATCCTTGGCCAACATCAGCAACTTGTTGCACAGAGGACTAGTGACATGAATTTTGTCCACCTCTGTTGAAACTTCATCTTCTACCACATGAAAAATTGAATTCACAAGTCCATGTGGACTTTTCAAAAAAATATTATAAAGGAACTAATAAATGAACAATTGTAATTAAATTTAAAAAGTAGCATGAAAACATACAAAAAATATATCAAAATTAACTTGCAGAATAATTGAAAATACATGTCTGTACACTGTAATGAATCAAGAAAGCACAGAGGGTGCAATGGGACCAGAAGAGAGTGGTCACATGATAAGCTGATCTTGTTGCACTGACATAAAAACAAAAATATAGGGGTAGAAAAGGCCAGTGTGCTGTTCATAAGATTTATAACTGCTTAGAAGGCAAAAGAATGTCGATATAATTACAAGAGTGAGGATGTAAGTACTGTTTCAAAAATATTTATCAAAAATTATGAGCAAACAGCCTAAAGCCATGGTTTAAAAGCTGAAAAAGATATCAAATATTAGTTTTTATTGGTTGTACATAGTAAAATGTTTGTTTATTTCATTCACAACATTCCACCAGGTGGCATAAGTAAACTTTGAGCTGATTAAAGATACCTCACTGAAATCTTGGATTGAAAGAATGTTGTATCGTTTTAGGGGAACAAATTGAACAGGGCCACAGCATATGATTCAGTACATAAGCCACATCTCAGCAAAGTAAAAAGATACGAGGTTCTAATTTTATATTCTAGTTTTATAATATTAGTAATTTCAGTTCACAATTTGTACATAATTTAAAATAGTGCTGCATTCAACATATTTAAATGTTATTTTAATATTTACTTTTAAGTTAAGAAATTAACTCGTATAATATTAAAGTTTGAATTATAATCTACAATGTGATTTCAAACTTATTGACATGAATTCATAAAGTAATAGTTCAAGAAAATTTTGAATCCAAGTCAACAAATGTGATGACATGGCCTATGAACCCTGACCCATTGCAAAAGGGTTAATTACATTTGATATAAAAAAAATCTATTTACTTGCACCTATGTCCCAGTCCTTAAAGCAGTGAATGCTGATCTGGAGTGCTAACATGAACACTATAAAAAAAATTGATTCTCCTTGCTACTGAATCTTCTATTTTCCAGTTTAAAGGTGTGAGTTATGTCGAAATTGATAGCCTAAATACAGGAAATCCTGTGACTCCAGTACTTACCACTACATTTATAAGAATTAAAGACAATGACATCTCAAATTCACTTCGTAAACCAATTTTTTTTAGTTTTTGGTATGCTGACATTTATTCAATTTTGGATATTCTGAATGTTATTCATGAGTTTTTCTCTATCCAAACTAGATACACCTAAGATTCATGATGGAAAATAAGTTGAAGACAAAAATGTCATATCTAAATGTATTTGTTAAGAAGACAGATACGAGCTTCTAAACCTCTGTATTTCATAAGAACATTCACACTAGATTTGACATTCCTTGGAATACTCTTCATGACAAATGTCAAAAGCTATGTACATTAAAAGGTGCTATCTGTACAAATAAAATTTCAAGATCCAACATCAACTGTTTCAAAAAAGAAAACCTTTATTTCAGTTCTGTGTACAAAACACAGTTAATAAAGTAATTTCTTATTTTGAAAATAAGCTCCAAATTGATACAAAAAATTATTTTTCTGTAGATTTCCCTGTCATTTGTATTTTAACATTCATTTCAAACTTACCTCATGCTATCAAAATATTCTGGATAAAAACAGTCAGAGTACAACACTGACATTAAAATACAATTTACATTTTTACCTGGAAAAAAACAAGCTAGATCCAATTGTTATCCAAGACACATGTATAGCAATACTTCAGGAAATGTGTATGCAACAGAATATACCAATTGTAAAAGCTGTTGTAGTGATGAAACAAAGATAACTTTCTACTCATTTGTGGAAACATTTAAAATCTCTCTCTCGTTTTTAAACATTTGTGTAGTAACAATCATTATTTTGATTTTTCCCAGGTAAAAATCCTGAGCAGACAAAAAATAAAATAAGCTGTATTAATAAAGAAATATAACCTTATTCTTAACAAATAGAAAAGTGTTCATTTATATCTATTATAATCCCTTTCTCTCTTGTATACAGACTAAGGCTTTAAAGTTTTGTTATATTTAAATTTGACAGTTCACTAATATTTTTTTTACATAACTGGTCTGTCTCATACCTGTAGATTACTGTTATTATAAATTTTCATGTCTTGTTTTAAGTTAAATTCTGTTAGGCTCAGTTCATACATACTATCTGATGATGCCAGGTAAACCTGATGAAAAGATGCAAATAAAACAAACAAATGTTTTACTCTGTACAACCAATAAAAACTTTTGTGAATAAGAAAGGTATTGTTCATTTGAGGCATTGTGGGAATGTTTTGAAACATGCAGTTTTAAGCATTTTGTATAGTTAATGTCAGTTCCATAGGTCCATTACTGATTAACAGGGGTTATAAGATAACTTCATAATCATTTCAATCAGACTGCACCTGTGGCTTTAGAATTCAAGGAACCATAAAGCAATCATTTCCACAATAAATCTGTGTCAAAACAATTCTCCATAAGCCTGACACTCTGTTGATACTAACTTCAGTAACTCTTCCCATCATACATTTCTGCCAAGCATGAGCTCATCACAACTTGCAGTTATAAAAGTTATCAAACATTTTATACAACACTTAATAGAACAAACTAAATAAGAGAAAGGTTTACATCCAGTTCTGAGTTTTCATATAAATTCCACAACTAGATTATTATTAACTCAAGTTTTGTTTAATAGTTTTAACCACACATAGGAAAAGTGACTACATCTTTTGAGTACAGCTTCAAAATTACTGATATACCAGCCTTAAATGAACAGAGAAATAACTACATACAAAAATAATGTGCAATGTAACATAAAACATCTCAAACTATACTATCTGAACCAAAGACAAAATGTTTTAAATTAATAAATTTCTTTCAGTCAGATACGAGTTACACAGCTTCAATGGAGATTCATGCAAAGACAGTTTATTTTTAGGCATAATAACTTGAATCTTTTGATCTCGTACCTTTCTTATCAACCAAATCTCTCTACATCCTGTTGATCAAATGTAGTTAAACATAAAGGGTGCTTAAATGAAGTCAAACTATAAAATAAACAGTGAAGATAAAACAAAATTGTTTTGTTTCCAGTAATGTAAACCTGGAAAATAAGTGTAAAGTCAATAAATTATAACTAGACATCTATATATTTTGTTCCACACCCAAAGTTCAGATAGAAAAAATTAATTCAACGTTTCTATTTGAAACAGAATTGGTCTTACCTCATATTTCTTCATTACACACATTTGTGTTTATTTTACATGTTCTAAAAAGCACAATAACTCATTCCTAAATTAATTCTTGTGAAAAATAAATAATGATACTGGTATGTACACCTTTAATTTTTGATATACAATTCATAAGTTTAAATAATGACAGAAGAGGTTAAATGTATCTTTAACCAAGAAAACTTACCATTTCAATTATTCTTTTCAAGAGGAATCTTTTCCTGATGCGAGCTGAACGAGGAAAGTTCAGCTCGTAGCACAACGTGGGAGCAAACATGAAGTAATAAATATCTGAAGATAAAGATATTTTCATTCTTCATAACAAAAATGTAAAGATGACATGAGCATGAGGAAGTAGGAATGTGAGATTAGTATTAGTGACAGAGATTGGTATTTAAAAATTACCAATAAACAGTGTTTGCTTAAGAACATTTCCGTTACTTATTCTTTGATAGATTGTTTAGGCAGAGCATTCATAATGAAACTTTGTAGAATGTACGGCAACTGCCTGTTGTAGAAACGCAAGTGTAGGGGACATTATTTCGAAAGTCTTCTGCCTTTCGTCTTCAGGTCACTCTACACTTGTATCTCCACAACAGGCAGTTGTCATCTATTCTATAAGTTTCATCATTTCTGTTACTTCTACATACCTATTTTAGATATCTGTTAAAAGCTCTTAAAGATTAGGTACAATCACCAATAATAAGTCAGACATTTATAAACAGTTTTCTGTCCTGTTTTATATCCCAACAGTCGCAAGTACCATTCCTTTCCTGTGTTTGTCTATAACAGCAAGTTAAAAACACCACTTTAAGCACTGTACGTAACATTGTCGTGTATCACAAACAATATACAGCTTTATGTGGCAAGATCTTATGCTGAGAACAGACATTTGTGGTCATTTACTTTCAACTGCAACAGAAAAGTAATCCAAGAACAGCTAAATAATCTACACTTCAGAACTATTCAGGGCATTTCTTATAAATCTGCTCTCTATTTGTTTTTCCGTGTATGTACTTTCTATATGGACATCATTAATCTGAAAAATTCCCAAGGGTTTTCTAGCTCCAAAACCCTGTCTTCTCAGAATTAACAAAGACACTTTAACTTGGAAGATAGGTTTAATAAACTCTAATATTTATGAACTTCAAAAATTGTTGCCAAATTTCCAGCTTTGAGTCTAATGAAACACAAGTTTGTTATAAAAGTATAAACAGAATCAAAACTGTTGACTTCAGGCCTCAGTTTAATAATCAACAAACTTTATTTGGAGGCTCTGTTCATCACTGGCCATAGACCAAAATCTTAAACAAATTAGAATGAACAGGTATGTCACATTCACCTAGGGTATGTACAAGATTCAACCATTGATCTTAATTTAGCACATTCTTATATATATATATTAATCATTTTCTTTTTTATAGAACTATTATAACCCTACTAACAGGAGGAATAAGTAAATTATTAACAAAAAAAAAGATTGCAAAAATGGAATTTGGTTGTTCAATTAAAAAGATCTAAGATTATAATTAGGTTTAAAAATGCATCTTAAATGTACCTGTCGGGGTATGCCTTATGGATAATATTTTTCAGCTGATTCTTAATGAGTAAAGAATTTATAAAACACATTAGTTCTGATAAAAGATATTTAAAATAATTGTTTGTTTGTTTTGAATTGCGCACTAAGCTACACAAGGGCTATCTGCGCTAGCTGTTTCTAATTTAGCAGTGTAAGACTAGAAGGAAGGCAGCTAGTCATCACCACCCACCACCAACTCTTGGGCTTCTCTTTTACAAATAAATAGTAGGATTGATATTTAAATTAAAAGCTATCTTTGTATAAACATGAAACAAAAGGTAGAAAGGTAACAGATGCTAATAAACTGTTGTGAAACTTAATATGCACACAGTAATCTGTCTCTGAATTTATAAAATGAGAAAAGCAATACGCTTGGAAACTTAAAGAATTTTGTTAATGGTATACAAATACATAAAACGTTGCACTGCAGAAAATAAAAATTCTTAATTATATCATAGGGTTATGATAATAATACTTTGTACTGGTATCAAGAATTTAAACTGCTAGGGTGAAATGCTTTTTGATTAAATTAATTTTGTGAACAACTGTACAGTAGGAATAAGAGAAGTTCTTCATGGTGATGGTTGTAATTAACCTCTGTTACTTGTTTGTTTCAGCTATTTGTGCAAAGCTACATAAGAGCTATCTGTGCTAGTCATTACTTATTTTGAACTGACAATAAAATGAGAGTATCCACTGCCAATTCAAATCAAATAGTGGGATTTGACTCACAGTTACAGCACACACACACACACTATCCCAAAGTGCAGGGTGTGACATTAATCAATGACCTTTGGGTTCACAGTTCAAGAAATTAACCATGAGAATATATCTCTCCAACCTCCAGTTTCAGGTTAATTATTAATGGATGTTTTTTTGCTTCAAAGTTTTGATAATAATTATTAACACTGTTTATATCAGTTGTTGAAGTTTGCAATATAAACTGAAAAAACTGAAAACATGTTTGAAAAGTATAGTTGTTTTGACTCCAGAAACATTTTCTGGAAAACTAAGTAATGAAACATTTTACCTATTCAGTACTCCTGTATTCAACTTTTATGTCCTACTACACTTATAAAACATTTCACTCCTAGAAATAAATAATTTGCAAACTTTTATAAAATGAAATTTGAGATCTTACCCCTGATATTAAGATTCAGTGGATATCTGACCAATGGCAGCCCATGTAATTCATCTTCAGTTCTTGACACTTTATAGAAAACAAAAAGTTTAATACGATATACAAATATAGATATAAGCTTTTATCTTACTTTGTGAATTTTGTGAAATACATTTTAATACACAAGAGCTGAAATGGAATCATCTGACAAAAAGAAATTTAAAACATGATTTATCAAAATTTGTACATTAAATATAAAGTAATACCAAAGTTGTATGCAGATAATGCAAGGTTTCTTTTATAACAGTGTTTAAGTCAACACTTGTCCTTAATAATAGCAGTATCTATGAAAGTGAATTATATAGATAAATCATAACATCAATTTTTTTATTCCAATTTCAATAACTATTCATTTCAATAAATATAATTCTAAAACTAAAACCTAGCAAAGCGAGAACTTAACAGGCCTAATATTTGCGATAAAAATCAAGCAATAATGCATGTTCTTCCTTTCACATTCCTCTTAATTTTTACTCTAGAGCTGTCAAAATCTTAGAAACACTTTTGTATTATATATGCATACAGATGTGTAAATAGTATTTCAGATCTATTTGTCTGTTATCATCTGGACCATTCAAAACCTGATAAAGTATCCAGGGCAAGATAAGGTTTCAAATACTATTTTTTTTACATAATATAGACAAATTAAGAAGAAAATGAAAAAAATATATCTGAGTCTAACGCCCAAGTTTTATTGTATGTACATATATAAAACAAAATATCTGTTATTTTTAACAGTTTTTAACAATAATGACTGAATATTACATAACTGTTTTCTAAAATTTACAAGCTATTTATTACTGCATAATATTCATTTATATTTCTCAGTCATTAATTTTCTTGTACAACAGAAAGAGAGAGAATAGCAATTTCATAACATTACAATAACATTCTACTACTGCAAAACATCTTAACAAGAACAGAAAACTGTACTATTAACACTTTTTTAACTAGAAAATTTGGTAATAAACTAGCAAATAAACCATGTTACAACCTCCAATGAATGTTATTTTTACAATTCATATAAAGTACATTTTATTGGACCAAAATCCCTAACCATGTTTTAATATCACATTTCACTGAAAGAAACAACTTCCTTCCTGCTCACTGCATAAAAATATTCAAATGAACCTCTACGTACTAGTTAAGCCAAACGAGCTACGTCGCTTGTGATGACTTGTATCTGGTTGATTCCTGGTTTGTCTACACCAAAAGTTTACCATATGATAGGAGACAAGTTTCAAAAATGTGATGCTTACTAATGCAAGAGCAACAGATGCTCCAACTGAAACATAAAGACATACATAAGTAAAAATTAAACAATGTTAAGCTAAAAACTGTTTAACAGACATCCACTTTTACCTTGGATAAAGACTAGTGTCACTATACATTACAGTATTTGATGTCTAATATTATTACTTTCCAACTTACTAAGATAAGAAATTTTTATAAGCAATAAATAAGAACCGATATTCTGCAATTTTTATTGTACAGGGTGTTCAGAAAGTCACTGTGCAGTTTTGTAATCATATTTTATTCAGTCTATTTCAAGTCAGCAACTGATAGCGGTGTTTAGGAACAAAATAAGAAGAATCCAGGCCTGTATTGATGCCAACGGGGGTCACTTTCAACATTGTTTATAATTGTCATTCATATTTACCTCCTGTATTCTATATTGAAACATGCCTGTTAATAAATATGTAAGTGCACAGTGACTTTCTGAACACCCTGTATTATATATATCAAGTAGATGCCTTACTATAGCAAAGGTTTAGGTAAAATACAGTTTTATTTCTACTAATTAATTTCTCAGTTATTTATAAAACCACTTTTTGTTTAAAGAAAAAGATGATGACAAAGAGTTTGACCGTCTTTTGTTCTGGTTTACTTTTCTTACTTTGAACAGTTTCAGATAATATCTTCTCTCAACTGTAATCCTCGCTTAATCCAAAGAAATAAAGATCAAGTCCTATTTAAATCAGTACTAATCTTGTTACCATCTTTAAAATAGATGCTAAATTATAAAACCATGTTATTTGATCACTTATTAAAAAAAATTGTTATTTCTCTTCAACAAGAATAAAATATCCCTTATAAAAATTACAAAATGAACATTTGAGATTGGACAATTAATTGCACATTTTCACTTAGAAAGAATCAAGAACTATGCAAGATGACAATAATAATTTTAACAACTTAGATATACTTTGAAATAATTTGCTATTGTATGTGCAAGTTAATTTACAACCACAACAACTTTAGATGATTCAAGCAAGTGTTAGTATAATATTTAAGATAATAGTAAATGTACTTTAATTTACTATAAACCATGCTTGTCATTCATGGAATTTTCTTTACATTTTTTATACGTACAAAATAAATCTGTAGCTATTTTTTAACATCAAACAGAATATATTATTTCAACTTTTTTTTGACACATACTTGGATTACTATTTGTCGTGAAGACCACAATAACGGGAAAGATGATCAACGTGGAAAGACTGATAACTATCATTAGCCTACCACACATTTCATGAAGCTTGCCCTAAACAAAAAAACCATAACAAACCAGTATTTAGCAATTATTTTACTTTTAACAGATTAATATTAATAATATCACTACTCAAATCAGGTTTAATTCACTAACAGGATAGAGAACATAATATAATTGTCACTCACATATCCAGGACTTGGAGGTTGGGAGAACTTCAAAAATCTATTTCATTGTATGATATTAGGCAAATGAATCCAAATGAGCATGGAATGAAAAGAGGTTCTTGCTATTTCAATATACTAATTAATTTTTTTTTTCAGTTACCAAAATTTATATCTAATTAAGAGTAAAAAAGGAATGGAAAAATAATATGAGCCTTAAAAATGTTTTTCTTCAAACTACCACAAAGTTATACAAGTAATCATTATCCATGCAAAATATATGCATAATTAAAACAATGAGTAAATCCACTACCTCTTGTCATTTAAACATAGTTTAATTATAATTAGTTTGCTTGGTACCAGTTAAAATGAGTAAGTTGCTTGATGAAATTCTGATTAACTTCTCTAGTGAATCATTTCTGGTTATTTTCATCAGTGAATGAAAACATCATCTGACTGACAGTTAACATGGTAGGCTGTCTGTCTCAACTTTTAAGCATGTACACCATTTAAATATTTTTAAAAAGCATTATGTATACATATGATTATTATAATTATATATTGTCAACATTACACATGGCATTGTTTTTCCTTATAATTAATGTGATGAGCCATTTGCAACAGGTTAAAAGTTTAAAGGTTAAACTATTCTGCAGTTTACCAACATTCTAGCTCTTATAAAGTAAGGAGTTATCTGTCTTGCTATAAAGAACCATCACCTACATTTATTTACTTGTTTATGTATCTGTATATTTACCTAACTATAAATTATACTTTTGAAGTAAATATAATAATTACAATGATGAATGAAGTATCCTTTAAAATTAAATTTTTTGAAAGAACAGAAAAAAATTATATGAAGCATAAAAAATAATTAAATTTCTACATTAACACTTATTAATAAAAATTATTCCTTACTGCAAATTAATAACGTATAACTGCATGGGTTGCAGACAGTTATATGAAAAAATACAAGACCTTCCATGACTGTCATTTTTCAATGAGCTAATTTACTGATTTTAGCATTAAGTGAGCTCCACCAAGAGTAAATAAATTGTTTTATTATATAATTCATATGTTAAAAACTGTATAAAACATTATAGCAATAACACACAGTGAAAACATTTCCCCCCCTTTATTGTGCACACTTCCCATTCTATACAATAAACATTCTGTGGGTGTCCTAGCTGTCAATTAAAAATAAGTGATGAGATCCAGCCACACAAGATTGAATTTGCAACTTGACTGATACCAGAATGATAAAAACAAGTAATTAAAAGAATTCCATTTCATGAATGGCAGTTAAGTTTATAACTCACTCAATTACACTGATGTTTTATTGGATCTGCATCTCTTTTTGTTAACAAATGTATAGCAATAATTGAAGAAAAAAATTAGAGATGAAGCTTTGTTAATTATTTTTGAAGAGTCTATGAAGATAAAATTAAGAAAATGTGAGAGTTTTACATTCTTTATCCAATCAACAATTATAGGATTTTAGACTTCTCCCAAGGAGAGCTTGAGCTTAATTTGTACTATAATATCATTCCAACAACAGTCACATGATAACTGTTTGGTTTCAGACAGAAGTACATCACTTAAATATTTTTATCAATATCATCAAGTTGGCATATATTCCAATTTATGGGTCAGATTTTCTCCATTTACAGTTAAAAAATTTTTCAGAGTCTCCTGACATAAAACATTGACTGTTCAAGATTTTCAATATAAAAAAACTGTTTACAAAATTACACAATTTTCTAAAATATTCATGACATGTACAAACCATATCAGAAGTTTTCAACACTAAACAATATAAAACCAAATCAATAAATGTAAACATATACAATATGTAAATTGTACTTTTAATATGATTATTATTAGTAATAGCTACATTGTATCTATTGACATGAAGCTTCAACTTTGCACCTCTAGAAATTAAGATGCTATCTTACAATACCAGGCAATATTTTATGTATGTCTATTTATATAACAATTGTAACTTTGATGTAATTACAACATATACAGAGCTAAAAGTATCCTTTGAAAAATAATTTTTCCTATATTTGTTTTCAAAAATATAATTTCTGTAACATTTTCCTGTTCAGAAACATTACTAGTTTTCAACAATAGAAGTACCAGTTTCAAACCATTGTTATAAACCTGACACTCCTGTCCATATGGGGAGGTATAATTTTTTTGTTGCTAAGTATTTTTAAAAATTTCTACTCTAGTAAAATTATATATTTTTTTAATTAGATATTATGTTTTTGGAATTCAACCATAAATTATTCTCACAGAATAAGAGTAATTAAAAACAGGTATGTTCCAGAACAATTAAACTGATTTAATTAAACATCAAAAAGCCATTTCAGCAAAGTAAGACAAAATGAGAATTTTTATGCCATTAATTTTAATGAAATAAAGAACTCAGTGTCAAACCAGTTCAGAAATAATGCTGGATGATGTGGACATGAAGCTTGTATTCCGACAAGGAATTTGATCAGCAAATGTTGATCTATACTTTGTGTACAGTAACATTTTACTTGCTCAACTAAAAAACAAAAATCAATTTTATTTTCTGACTTACCTTTGAATAGAGAGTTTCAATGACAAACGTGAAAAGAATAAACACATTAAGACCTGAAAAAGTAAATACTTGTATAAATATATTTACACACACATACATACATATAATATGTAGATTATACTTTTTTTGTTATATTATTACTGTAATAAGTATTATTAACACAATATGTAGGTTATATTTTTTGTTTTATCATTACTGCAATATAAATATTAATAGCTATGCATATCTTTACCAAACTAAGTTATAATTTTGATGTAAATATAGTAATTATAGCACTGAATTAAGTATCCTTTAAAATTAATACTTTCTTTACTTGAAAATGTATTTCTGATAGATAGTTACCTCTCTACACTCAATAGCTATTCCTTTCCCATCTGCCCTCAAGGTTTTGCAGTTGCCATTACCTTTGAACCATTTTTCACCTAAGGTATATATATATCAACAGGAAATGCAGTAGGACAATACTGTCATCATGTGACAATATCTCTCTACTAACAATAGGACAACACATCCTCCTTACTCAATAGATCCCCATGAGAACTTGCACCAGAAATGAACTATATTCTCAGATAAGGCAATGTGTATCAGCAGTGAGAAGTAAGAGTAGAAATGTAAGTGAGAAGTAAGAGTAGAAATGTAAGTGGATAATTTCAGAAATTAACATTTTCCTTACCTGAAAAAATATATTTCTGATAGGTGGAATAACCAAAACTTAAATGAGCCATCTTCTGAGAAGGTAATAAAGGGGAAAAAGACAATGGAATGTGACACCCTTACCACAGAGGCAACACCTATGTGTGAGATCTCATCCACCCCATGCAGGATATACACTCTGCCCAGATGAAGGTAAGAAAGAAAGAAGGTAAAATAAGCTCGTGTTGCAAAGATGGTTGGAAAAATACATGACCAAATATGCTTTTGCACAAAACAGATTAGATGGACAAGAAGTGTGGTGTGGCTACAACAATAATCAGACCATATCAATTAAAACTCTTAATCCCTTGTAGCTGGTAAAACCACTGAGAAATTGGCATGTTATATAATAGAGGGAGTGACCTACACTATACTGACATGGACACCCCTGCTCAACTTCCCACTGTATTGTGCTACCCAACTGGACTCTCTCTCTGTAGAGAATGCACGACTAGTGATGAACTTTCCAAGTCAACTACACTAGAGGCTAGAAACTGAGACTGACAAGGGTCCCCTCTGCTCTGCTCAAAGACCAAATGGGAGGGGTTGAACTGGAGAAGCACAGAATCCCAATCAGATCTCATCACTGCAAATGTTTTTTACTCAGGAAAGTGTAATGGGTTACCATGAAATCTAATTTGAAAAGCCAGTACGTATGAGCTAGAGAGCTGAGTAGTCACTCCCTTGATAGTGGCTTTTTCCATAATAATCCAAGGAAGAAGGTACAATATGAAATGGACATGGCAATTTACACACACACACACACACACAATGGTCTTACACAAAAACTCCATCTCAATAATGTGCAATTTTGGAACCAAGGCAAATAGGTTAACACTATTATCCTTGGCTTGATGTAGATTTAAAGAAATATGTATACCCTGTTCAGGAAACAAAGACAGATCAAACAGCAAGTTCTGAGAAATTAATACAATTAACAGTATAAATGGATAAAGATATAAAGAAAGCACTCGTTTAAAAAGGTAGGTAGATTAGAGTGACTGAAAGAAAGTGAAATCCAGATGGAGGCAAAATTTTCAGCCTTAGAGGATCTCATCCAAGGTTAGTCAAAAATGAGAGACATGAGAGACTAAAGAGTGCCACATGGCAGACCTGATGTAATGAATACATGACACACCTTGTAAACATCTCCACTGAGCCAAGGAATCCATAAAATAAATGAAGAATATGAGTGATGTACAAAAGGCAAGGGGTCTCACATCAAGAATAGAAGATTGCTGGAAACCCGTAAAGGAGGTTTGTGTGCCAAGTGACACCTAACCTGGATGGTCCAGTGGAGAAGAATATATCACTTGAGTTAATAAGCAGAGTAAAATGGTGACATAAATGGGATAAAACAAGAGCTATATTACTGGGGAATCATGGCCAGCAAACAAGAGACTGGACAGATCACATGCTTGAAGACAAAGAGATGACACCTCCAGGTGAAAGACAAATGTACAAAGTTGGAGCAACAATTACTGTGACAAAAGTAAAGGAAGATATGACCTGGATGCCAGTCAGTGGTGAAGATGAAATAAAGACTGAACCAGCCAAAAAAAAGATACTACTAAAACAACCTGAAAAGAAGTGTTATAAATCAACATCAAAAAACATGTGGGAGAAGATGAAGAGAAAGGTACACACAAAGAAAGAAATGAGCCCAGACACCTGCCTGAGGACATCACAGTCAGACATATTGAGTGAGGTACCAGTAATCAGAAGGAGGTAAGTTAGGTGTTGAGAGGAATGATTAAGGTATTGATTGTTGACATGTTAAAATTCAAAGATATTAAACAAAAGACCTGATGAAGTGACTTCTCAACAGGATTACACCTGTCTGGTCAAAAGAGTTCAAAGCTCCCACAACATGACAGGCTGTTAGCAAAACCCATTGTGAATGAACCTAAAAGATAAAAAACCAATGTGCAGAAGCAAGAATTCCTAAAGTGAGTACCATCCTGTCAATTTATTTGGAAAATAGCTACAGATTGTTAGAGTGGATAATATTCAAGTGATCGACATAACAAGGGAGGAAATACAAACATAACTAACAGGCCATCAAGAATATCAGAACATTGATGTTGAAGGTTAAAGAGTAGGCCAGGAACACATCCAATTCACAAAAGATGTACTGATGAAGAAATGGAAATTCAGACTGAGAGGGAAGTCAGCAGTGGGATCCCAACTGTAGTGTTGGCATGATACAGTCACAAACACAGATTCTTTAGAAGAGAAAGCACTACTATCATAAGAGAGGACAGAGGATTATGAGAAATGTTTCACTTGTTGCTAAAAGTCCATTGAGGGAACTTTACGTGAACCAAACCTAGAGGAAAAAGATGTTCTATAAATGCAAGTCTTCAAAAGATATGGAGCCTTTCAAATAGAAAGTATACGAGAGGTAAGTGTTGTGGTGACTAGACAGTCCATGTTTCACAGATGAATGAGGGAAAGCTAAGCCCAAGTGAGTTTAGCATTGATAAAGACTACCAGGTGGAACAAGTATTGAGTCAGAGTTAAAATCAACTCATAAAACTTAATCAGCCAACTCAGATGAGACACCTCTTTGTGGAGAAGTAACATGGCCAAGAAAAAGGCTTCCCAAGAAGAGGCAAGTAGAATTCAATCATCTATATAGTAATGGGATCAAAGTCCAAATTTGTGGACATGATGAACAAATGTTGCCATGACTTAATCCAAGACATAAGGAGCAAAAGTTATGCCAAATGGAAGAGGTTGAAACTGATACATTTTTTTCTGGTGAATGAAGTGAAGGTGATGACAGGATGATGTAACAATCATAATATATAGGAAGACATCCAAAATACTAACTTTGGTCATCTATAATCCTGATGGGAAAGAGCCAATGGTGAAAAAGAAACCTCTACATTTTGAAGTGAAAAACTTCTTTATAGTGACTAAGAGAAGAAAGGTCAACAATGGATTCTTGTCCCCTCTTTACAAGGACAACAAAAATTCTGGTGAAGACAAATCCTCTTGATGATTTTCACTTTTAAAAGATTCACTAACACAGCCTTAAGATGTTTTGGAATTGGAAGGGGAAGGAAAAGAAACAGACAACTAAAGAAAGTTAACAAGTGTTCATTAGGATCTACTGTGCAAGGAACATTTGTTGACCTCCTATTGATGGAGAGCTATTGTATGATGATTACATCATGCACTTGTGGAGTTCACATCAAAATATGTCTTAGGAAAAGAGAAGGCTAATTGCTTGCACAAAATCTCAAAGGCAGTTATATGGGGTAAAGCTATTGGGTGTAGATAAATGAATCATTTCTGAAAAAGATTTTCTATTTTCTTTTATAAAAAAATCTAGCTTCTGAAAAATTTTATGACTGAGAAGCAGCATTGCTTTCCAATCAATAATTTATAGGCCTAACCTTTACACTACAGTCCAAGCCATAATCCATCTGACAGGATTAAATGTCCAAGCCATATACTTTTTTATATAAAGTACCAGACACAAACCAGTAATAATATTCTTTTGAATTTAAGCAACAAACATTTTACCTTTCTATGCTGAAAATAATTTTATGAAGAGTATTTTGCTTTTCTAGTACACAACAGATATGATTTTGGAAATTCTCACACACAAATAAAAAGAAATAGTTTGAGAAAGGTTCTGTTCGGTTTCTAAACCTTATTGAAGGTGTATATTGTCTGTTGTTATTCTTCAAGCATTATAAATAAATCTACTTATGAAACTTTCTTTAGTGTATAATGTTTGTTATTAACCTGTGAAGGTTGTAAAACCTACTTACAAACCTAATTTAGGAACATATTGTGTGTTCTGAATCTACTTACAAACCTGATTATGGAATGTACCCTTCGTCATGATAAATCACATTATTTAATTTCTGTAGTGCATACTGTTGTATACTTAAAAATTTGTCAGTAAGTTTATGTTTAAGTGCAACATTCTTGAAAAAGCTGTAAAGTGAAATGTTGTGTGTCCAATTACTGCAAAATAAAAACTTGGTGTTATAAGATCACTTATTACTATTATTAAAATATTATAAATCTGCTTTCAAACATTTCTTAGTTACATAATGTTTAATGTAATCTTATAAATGTTGGGAAGCCACTTATAAACTTAGAAATATATAGTTTTTTTATAATCTTGTAAGTGTAGAAATCCACTTACAAATGCATATTGTTTGTTGGTATCCTGTATAAACTGTGAATCAACTTACATGAAATGCCAAAAACATTACTGATAATTTCATAATGTTTACTGACATATGCAATAGGTACTAAAAATAAAATATCCACCACATACTTAATGCTATCAGTACTGATGGCCAGTTTGCTGGCTTTCCCATAAACACTTTGAACCACTGAAAAGGATCAACCAGAATTCCATACCTGTAAACAAAAATTTAATAAAATAATGTTTGAAAGAAACATGTTTGATAAAAAAAATATTTTCCAATAAAGATAAGAACAAACAAATATTAAAAAAACATGTTAATTTCAAATCTTTCCCTTAAGTTCCATCTTATCATCACATCTGAAGAAACAAAATTTATTAACTTAAACAAAATTAATTTTAAACAAAGAGCTTTGAAACTCATTTGTAATATTTGTATGATGTTCTGAGATGTGAATACAAAAACAAATATGCAAGATAATACATGTAAATAAAGTTTTCTAATATTACTATTAGTACTTAAGACCAAATACAAAAGAATCTTATTTATGTTATTAGGTTAAACTTACTCATTTTGGTAACTGTAAAGTTATGACACTGCCAATGACTAAAGTTCCAATGGTTAGTGTTACACAAGTACTACTCAAATATATAATTCAATAAATTATTAAATAAACAGTATATATTTCCTAGAAGCTTACAATGTTTACTTGTTTGTCTGGTTTAGATAGCCATACAAAGCTACACAGGCATATCTGCACTAGTTGTTCACAATTTTGAATTGACTGACTATCTGGAAGGCAGCTAGTGAACAGCTTTCACTTGTAATTCTTGGAGCACTATAATTAAATAGTTGGATTTGACTATCACTCTTACAGCCTTGGAATCATACTTTGTGCATGTAGCACACTCCCAGCCCAGATAATAAGGAAAAGTACACATTTGATTTAGAGCAAAGCCACAATGGACTATCTGCTGTGTCCACTGTAGAAAACTGAATGCTGGATTTTAGCATTTTAATGACATAGACCTACCAATGTCATTCCTCAGAACAACAACACTTAAGTTTTTCTTACGATTATTACAGAAACAGAAATTACATTATGAATAGAAATGTTTTTAAGCACAGAATAAAAAGTTTCACTAAAATAATGAAGGTTTTATTTTTATATTCTCAGTCCACTTGGCAACAACATTGTCAAAAAAAAAAAAATTATTGAAAATAAATCAGGATAAATCAATTTACATATGTAAATTTAACATGATTTATTATGCAAATGTTAGGACTTTACATAATCTCTAATCTTCTTCCATAGTTTAGGTTTCATTGAAATTAGCAGGTGTGATGAAATTTTGGATGCCAAGGGAAAAGGGAAAGAATTTAAGAGGTAAGTTTGAACTTTATTTTAATTCCAAAAAATACCAGTTTTGAGAAAGATAGACAACAGACTCTGTTCTGAAATACTTGAAGTTAGAATGCCCATAACATAAAGGAGATGAAGACAAATGAACATTAAAAAGAAACCAAAAATACTGAACCACAAATCACATGCTAGGGAGATAATAGTGTATACAGCAATGCATATGTATCCAAGCAGAGTACAAGTAGAATTTAGAACCAGTTAATAATTTGCAGAACTATATTTGAAAGAAAAGTGCTGTAGCATACTATCTTCAGGAAATAAAAACCCAAATTGAAACTACACCAAGAAAAAATGCATTCACTTCATCAGGGTACCTCTTCACCAACAATGCCCTTTAATACAGATAAAGTAATTGATTTGATGAGTGGTAATGATGTACTGAATCTGTGAAGCTCACAATGCGACATATGGTGGAATAAACAGGTAAAAGAAATAATCTTGCTCCTTAGAGGTATCTCACAAAAGGATAGATTTGTAAACAGTGGTGTTGGGTAATACATAAATGCAGGGTGTTCAGAAAGTCACTGTGCGGTTTTGTCTGTTAATAAATATATAAGTGCACAGTGACTTTCCAAACACCCTGTACTTATCTATAACAAACAGAAGTTAAAGAACATGTAAGAGCCCTGACTAGACAGATCAATATAAACAAATTCTTGAAACATAAGGGACTGTATTTAATTACTGTACCTTTCACATTTTGTGTTATTTGTTTTGAAGTCAAAATTATTTACTGTCTCATACACCCAGGAAACATAACAATGGGTTATGAGTAGAATATGCTAAAATTCAAAAGGTACAAACTCCACTGAATCTAAATAATAACCACAGGTGGCAAACAAAGTCCTAAAACTGAAAAAAGTAAACTGATATTAACCTGTAAAATGTTCATAAAGACTACAGAGACAAGGAGTTTAAAGGCATCGCCAATTAGTGAATATGATGAGATGTAACCTAAAATTCATGCTTACAATGCCATGAAATATCACAATAAACAAGAAAGGTTCACTGTACAAACAAATTCATTAATATGGATGAAAGAAGATCCATATAACAAGAATTTTCATAAGGTATAAAATAAACAAATTACATTGATTGCTTCAAGAACATCCTGTTCCCGAGAATATGAGCAAATGGCTCCGATTACACACGCAAAATGTTCATTAGAAGGAAAACAAGAGTCAATCATATTGGGTAACACAACAGAAGAAAACAGTAGTGGTGGTCATCTCTTGCATTCCAAGGCTCTATCAAAATACAAAAATACAACCTTCCTGGAAAAAAAAAAAGTGCGAGAAACATGAATAATAAAAATATATTAACATCTGAGGAAATGATTGTAGAGTTAATTACTTGCAATGGGGTAAAAATAAAATAAGCAACTTAATACCAGATTTTAAATTCTACTAAGAACATAAAAATAATTTTAAAACCTTGAAAAAGGCACTTGAAATAAAGGTGTGGCTGACATAGATACATGGTTGCTGTGGTGACTGAAAGTGGTTAAAAGTTCAATTCTATAGTCTGCAAGAGAATCAGACAAGCCTCAATCACAAAAGAGGTGCATTATTAAAAAAAAAAAAAAAAGCAAACCATTAATACGTTGAAGAAAGACAAGAAGCCATATTTCATAGCCATAACTCTAAAACAGAGACCATCACGACTGGTATGCTGCCAGGAATGAATGTCTCTAAGAATGTAATATAATTCCAGCTATCCAAGTAACAAAGGGCAACATAATAGCCAGTAATAAAGCTGCAAATGAGAAACATCATTGTAGAAGATGTTCCAAAACAATAATGAAACAGAAGCCCTCCAACACAGACATGAAGAGTGGAAACTGTGAAGAAGCAGGCTAGTATGCAGCAATAAGAACAAGACAGTGGGACCAACTGATCTTGGTCAACATCTGAGAAAAATGATAATAAAGGTAGATCTACAAAGACAACTCAGAGAAGCCATTGCTAGTGAAGCAGATCCTGCAACTTGAAACTAGTAGTTTCAAGCACACAATAGCTGAAGAAGCTCAAAGAAAGAAAAGATTTGAATTTAACCGAACTAGTAAAGGAATCACAAGTAAAAGTTGCAACATCAAGTTCCATTCAATCATGCCTGTAGATGTACATCACCATAGTTGAAATGTCAGAGTACTGATATTCATGTAGAACAGCCCAACTCTTAAAAGAATAACTTGACAATTTGCAAAGCCAAAGGAGACAAATGAAAAGTTCACATGAAACCTCAAAGGAATGAAACATTAAATAGACACATGCTGAGATCTGAATTCATGAACAATCCATCTGAAAGAAGAATCTCACTGGGAGGTCAATTCAGCATGAGGTAATTATTTCGTGATAATGAGAAACCTGTCTGAAGTAAAAATATATCTCAGATTGACTGGTATAGATATTAAAACTTTTACAAAAATAAAGCAGCGAACAAAGTTTCAACCTTCTTAGGTCATCTTCTGGTTGACAAAGAGAGAGTTTGCAATTGACCATTGCCAGGTACACCTCAGGGAGAAGAGTATATATATGGGTACAGGAGTATTGGGGACGTCACACTTAAATTATTATTACTGACAGGAAAGCAGAGTTTATTAAGATCATTCCCTGATGCTTATGCAATAAATAAAGGTGAAAGAATGGAGAATTATGGGTAAGTGCTATGTAATCTGCAATGTGTATTTCAAAAACTGATTCACATTTTGTAACCACCATGAATTAAAATGCAACAAAAGGCTTTCAGTATTTCAGGGGTGCATCTATTGGATTTGAAATGTATGATGCATTACCACAAATTATACCAACTCTATTTTGTAAAAGTAACTTCATTCTATACTGGATAATTGATATTTACATGAGAATGTAATATTACATGCATAATGAAATGTAAAGTACAGAGCAAGCACAGTTTTTTTCTCTTCCTCTGCATTTAACTTATTCTACTCTACTCACTTGATAATATTTTCCAAGGCAACCCTGGCATTTGAAAGAACCTGAGGACAAGAGTAAAGATAAATCACTATATGAAACTTGTAGATACATTACCTGCTGTAATGTATCAAAATCTTCATAGTTTAGAAATAATAAATGTACAGTAATGGAAGTAAATAAGAAAAATTAGTAAAATGTATTATACTGCAAGAGAAAGATTACTCATACTAGCATAGAAATTTTATTAGATGTCCAACAGGTGAATCTATAATAACAGCATACACATATTCAAGTCTTTTGCTCTCATTAGGTCAGGATAACTGCTCAACATGGTGTCATGGAATTTATTGATAAAGTTCATGTAATGGTTTCTTCAAATACCCTGTAGCACGTCACAATTTTAGAATTTTCTTTGTTTTTCATGGAAAGTTTTTACCATGCTGGTAATGTGATTAAGATAATTATTATACTGATATGTATTATTCCTGGCCAACTAAAGGTGTTCCTAATAATTAATTAGAATATGTTTGTACTTCTTTCATAAGCATGTTACCAATTTTTTACTGCGTTTCCAACATTATTAAAGGAGACGCTACCCCATAGGTGAATAGACTCCTCCTCATGTGTCTTTGTTCCTGTTCTACTTTGATACTTCTCCTGTCTCATTTTCCTGTTTTGAAATATGTTGCCACTGATTACTGCCAATGCAATTCAAACTTGAGCTCAATGGTTAACAAAATCCCTTGTTAAGCCTGCCACTGATTATTGCCAATGCGACTCAAACTTGGGGTCAGTGGTTAACAAAATCCCTTGTTAAGCCTGTCATTTCTGTGTGATTTTCACTACTCATTTCAACATTTACATTGCTTTGTGTCTGAACAAAGAACATTTTCACACAACTAAATGTTCAATAAGATTGCACTGAGCCAAATAATTTCTTACTGTCCTCAAGGTATATCAGAAATTTCTACTTAAAGCAGGGTTATTGGCTAGAACTCTATTACAATATCTCCTTTCTTGTAAGGAGCGTATCCTGACGTATGTGATATTACTGGTACAAGTTTGAGCTTCCTTTTCTGACTGAGTGTGTTAGCAACAGTGCCAACTTCCTGAAACTGAAAAATTTCTTGCATAGAACACACACTTAATACATGCAGTTCAGCTTCGATTTCACAAGTATAATTTCATTACCAAAACTTATAACTGTTATACACATTTCATGAATGGAGAAACCTCAATAATATCTGGCTGTGCAAAGAAGGTAGGCTAATAATGAAAACATATCCAGTTTGACTGTAAACTCAAACTCCATTTCAAAAGGATACTGAAATACTATAACACTTTTAAAATGTTTGAAACTTTTGCATGCATGATCTTTTTATATTTTGCTTTAAAATTCTCTCTTATAAGTACTGTAAGCTGTAATGTTACTTGCACACCTGAAATTAAAATTAACAGAAAAATATTTGTTCCTTCTACTCATGTTAAAAACATCATTATTCATAAATTATATTTAATCCAATTAAATAATTTTCATTGTCATTATTATGTGTGTGTGTGTGTGTGTGTGTGTGTGTGTGTGTGTGTGTGTAGATATAAAGCCTATATTTATAAATATCTATTCTGTGGATAATTTAACTAAGACAGTTTTATTTTTCTAACAGAATGGTTGGACTTTCACATGGATTGCTTTCACATGTTGTGGGTTGAAGAGAAAGCTTGATGAGTACATGAATGATAAGGGCTGGTTTTAAAGTTTTTTGCTTTTTTAAGTTTATTTAAGTCATAGTTTAGAGGATAGAAGAGTTGAGATGACCAACAAGTCCTTCAGTGTCCTGAAAAACATCATGATCCATTACACTCCAATAATTATTTTCCCAAAATCAGAGTACTGATGCAAAATATTTCTAAAATAGTTATGGAAATAGAAAACACTTTACATTTAATAATTTGATTGAATCTATTAAACTGACAACTTTTATAAAACTTATTCAATATCACTTACAAATAAAACATCTTGGTAAAACTCAAAAACTAATCAACTTACAAGAATAACAATACACAAGTTTAACAGTCCCCTGTAGTTGGTGTACCCACTTGTATAGCTTAATAATGAGTCCTGTGGCCGATGAACCCTGAAAAAAATGTGTGTCAAACCACACAGTAAATAATTATGTATTGAAAGTTATACAATGAAGTATATAAAACTAAAAAACCTTTACAGTTTAAAATTCTTCAAATTAGATGAAATGAAAAGTATGAAATTTAAAAGAAAATCTTGATTAATAAGTCTTTGGTGATGCTACATTGACAGGAAATAAAAAGCTATAGATTCCCTCTTGTAGAAACACATACTACACATACTAATTTAATTAACAATTACCATGCTCTAAAGGTTTTCAGGCTAGGTCTACATGGCTATTATTCATAATGGAAACAACTCACAAATTCAATAATCTTAATACACTATTTTACTATTTCAGTACACTAAAATTTTCCAGTTAATGGCGAAAGTTTCAGTAATATTTTCTTTCCAGTGATACTGATATGTAAACTCTAACTATAATTCAATTTATTGAGTTCACTGTTGAAGAAGAAAGGTCTACCTTTTAAATGCGCTCTGGTTAACTTGAGACTTTTAGTTTAATACTCAGCATTTTTAATTTTGATTTTTTTCTTCACTAAATTTACATGTTTTCTTTAGCATAAGTTATAATGTTATTAGTAGTAATACCACTACAATTTTAGCATTGGCTTCATTATTCTAGAATAACTTTACTTTATATACACACATGATACTCAACATACTTAAACTTACAGGGTTAACTGACTAATTAAAAGGCTATTTCACAAAACATATCTTGTACTCACGGATTATCTGGCTGTACAGCCCGTTTTCTCTTTTCCCTTTCATTTACATCCTGCACTCGAGTAACACTCTGCGAACGACGTAATCCAGTTTTGTTTTTACTACTCTCGCCAGCATCACACTTTCTACCTGAGATCATCATCACTGTGCTCTAAATAAATAGCGACACCTAATGGAAGGATGGCATTTATTTAAAATATATGGCATATCCTTTAAAAATCAGCGGTTCGAGAAAATGTAAATTGCTGAATTTTCTTTTGAAAAATAAAGGAATTTATGACATTTAAATACAAAAAGTAGTGCATTTTACTTATCTGAAGCTTAAAAATTATAAGTTCCTTAAAAAGGTGAGAATAACAGCGATTTAAGGAAATATATTATAAATAAACATCGGAAATATTTGAGGAAAAAAAAGGCTACTAATTTATTAATAATCTTAACTTACAAATATCAAATTACACTATTTTATCTTACAAGAGTAGCTGAAGAGCTGGCATTCACTAGCTGTCTTCCCTCTAATCTGTCCCCCGATGGGACAGGGGTAAATTTATGGGCATGCATTACTATAAAATCTAGTGTTAGATTCCCGCGATGAGCATAACAAATAGCCCACTATGTCTTGCTTTTGGCCCGGCATAGCCAAGCGCGTAAGGCGCGCGACTCGTAATCCGAGGGTCGCGTGTTCGCGCCCACGTCGCGCCAAACATGCTCGCCCTCCCAGCCGTGGGGGCGTTATAATGTCACGGTCAATCCCACTTTTCGTTGGTAAAAGAGTAGCCCAAGAGTTGGCGGTGGGTGGTGATGACTAGCAGCCTTCCCTCTAGTCTTACACTGCTAAATTAGGGACGGCTAGCACAGATAGCCCTCGAGTAGCTTTGTGCGAAATTCCAAAACAAACAAACAAACAAAGTCTTGCTTTATCCTCAAACAAACACATAACTCTCTAGTCTATCATTCTAAAATTAGGTAAGTTACGCAAATATTCCTCGTTTATCTTCACGCGATATTCATAAAACCAAGCAAACCGATATAATCAGGTCTTTCTTTAATCATTCCAAAACACATTTATTTTATCAACTGAAAACAAACCAAGGAAACAAACGAATTACAATAAACACAAATACACCCTTGTGCAAATTAATGGAAACAAATGGTCATTTTACAATATTTTCAGCATGGCAGCTGGTGTAGGCTCACTGGACCCGTTGATTTCCTTTAATAGTCATTTTTTCACATGGAAGGCATTATTAGCTGTGTTTTGCAGTACTGTCGATCTATTTTTGAGATGTATGACGAAATTTTGAGGAATATCACGTCATTTGAAATTGCGTTAGAAGGGCAAGGAAACCAGTTAATAAACAACTTCTTACCAACTCAATGAAGAAAAAACGGTATCATTGGGGTCTGAAATACAGGAACAGGACGCAAGAATAATAGAGGAAGATGTTATTCAGTGACGAGACTCATTTCTTCGTACAGGGTCAAAGACGTCTGCATGTTCTCAGATCTCCAGGTGAGAAACTTCGAGAATCTCACATCAATCAGTTCGTAAAACATCCCTTGAAAGAAGATGTTTGGGGCTTTAACAGCTACTATGGCGTCGGAGACTTACATATCGTAGAAGGTATGATGCGAGGACCACAGTGCATCGAAGTTTTACAGAGAAGAGTCGTTCCAGAATTGAAAAAGAGATTTTTAGATGAATCTGGCATTTTTTAGTAAGATCTGGCTTTGTGCCATACATTGAAACTTGTGAAGAATTTTATGACTACAACGCAAATAAAGGTGCTGGACTGGCCTGGAAACTCTCTGGACTTAAATCCTATCGAAAATCTTTGGGCGATTTGTAAAGAAAGACTTCGGGGAAAAGACTATACTACGAAAGATAAGCTAATTGAGGTCATAATTGAGATATGGTACCGCGATCCAAAAATTAGTAAAGATTTCAGTCAACTAGTGGACTCGATGCCAAAGCGGATTAACGACCTTCTCAAAAATAAAGGCGTTCATATCATGCATTAATTTGTGAGTAATTTTTGGATTCTCAGAAATAAAATAAAATAGTTTATTTTGCAACAACAAAATAACAAAAAAAAAAGGTTAAACTGGTTTTCTTAAAAAGTGTTACGTAGGTCCGTTTTATAGTTGGAGGATTGGCAGGATAAATACAGAAGTAATTAAATTAAACTAAAATAACTGAATTTTAACATAAAGGTAAACAGACTAAAAGATGTGTGTGACACAAACTGAAAGTAATACTTACTTATCGACGGAAAAACACAGTATGTGTACTTGTTTTCTATATACTGAATGGTCTCTGTCACTGAATTCATAAATTAATCAACTTAGAAGAAGGAAAAAGAGTGTTTATTTTCTCAAGATCCATTATATAATGTTTAAATTTAATGTTTCTTACTCATCGGAAAATGTTGGATTTACTCATAACAACTAGTGCTATCCAAGTGGCCAATCATGTACGAGATCTCAACATAATAAGGAACAAAATGCAATTGAAGTATTCATAATGCACCACTAAGCAATAAATTCGTCATAGCGATGAAACAAACAATTTGAACACAGGTCAAAGTCCCTTATTAGAATGTTAGATTTATCATATCTAATTCACAAAAGTACAATTATCATATAAATATGTGAAGTGTAAAAATGACCCATTAATAATGGTATTCACTTTTACAGCAAAAAATTAAATTTGCAAGATAATTCATGTGGTATTAATTAAAAGAAGGTAACAAAAACAATGAAAAAGTTAGTGAAATATTTATATACATATATATTTTACAACACTCCTTAAAATAGAAGATAAAAATACAATATTTAAATTGCTCACACAAAATTTGCACAAGGCTCTGGTTTCCTCACTTTAGCCCCACTAACAGATCCTCGAGAGTTGGAGTGATTATATTTTTGCCTATAGTGATGGTCCACTCTTTATTACGAGGTTTTACTAGAGCCCTCTTATATTCACTAGCTACTTCTACAAGTGGCATACTTCCAGTGACAGAAAAACTAAGCTTTGGTCAGTGTAGTAGCTATCTCATAGTAGGACAGTTTACAAATTGAGATTTTCTCTGGCACAGACCAATTATTAATCAATGTAGTTAGCTTCATTAAGATTTACAACCTCAGCTCTCTCTGTATCTCACAGTGTGGCCTTTTAGCTGGTGGGCTGCTAGTTATTATGGTAGAGGGCCCTCGCCTCCTAGACTGTGAACAGTCCTTTTATTGATGTCAACAGCTTGTACCCATTTTATATAACGGTTGTAAAGAATATCAATGATCTGATTGGCTTGACTGTATTACTATGGTAATTAATAGTTTTTGTAACCTAAGTGGCGCTTTTCATTGTTTGGAGACCTTTCATGCCTCAACCCGTCCATAACTAGCCATGAAACCTCAATAGGATACAAGTTTAGGAAGGTTACATTGGGAATTTGAATGTATTATACTCATAAAAGGTGAGAGTATCTACTGATTTCAATGTATTGTAGTTTTGCATGTTCTGACAAGGCATCTCATGAGTGATCTCACTTATTTCTCGATGACACAGCCTTGGCTTTTAGAGGCCACAGCAACGATGGTGTGGTTAGCTGTTGGAGTTTTTGCAGGATAAGTTTCTCTGGAAACATCGATACAGTACTTGCTGCTTCTCCATTCATGATTAGAATATCCAATGCAAGCTTGAATTCTGCAGGACCTACCATTGCTGACAGAGATTTCATGGCTAACTCGGAAATGAGTGAGCAAGTTTTCAAATGCCTGATGTAATGGCTAGTAATGTATTTTCATACATGTGCTTTGTCACATTGAATTAGGCCAGATTCAAACGTCGAAGGATTGCTGGAATAGTCAACTCATTTGCTGTATAAGAAATTCTGAGAGTACTGGTTTTCATTAAGCAGATGGTCCATTATGTTTTTCGAAAATTCAGCAGAAAGGCAAAATAACCTTTCGATAGTTGTACACGGAAATAGTCATAATTGCAATTATTTAACAGTAAGTTGAATTCTAACTGTTCAAAATTTCAACTATGTGTGTAGGTTTTAAAAAAGGATCATAACTGTTTGATCATAGTCATGACCTGTAGTAAAGTTCTTCAGAGAAAGAATCATAAAACTGTAACTTTGCTAAGTATCATTTGTATGGGCTTTAGGTACTCATATTTCCCATAAAAGATGCAGCACCAGTGCTTATAAACTTTCCAATTCCCAGGTTTACTTAGGTCTATTTCCATTCGACCAACACATTTAATCATGGTGATTTATGCTATCCCTATTTGAGATGAGTTTATTTTCAAACTCAGCCTCAAGCCTCTCCATCTCTTCGGGTTATCACATGAGCAGAGTCTATTTCCAGTAGGAAAGAATGGAGATCGAGACTGCTGACTCAGATTAGGCAACACCTAATCTCACTTTTAACTATTATAATTCATTTTACGGTATCTATCCAGCGGAAAATTCTTTAAGTTACAATTTTAGTTCTAAGTTTTGGTGTGAAGTACAAAGTTTCACAATGTGTGTGTGATATTCCACCTTCTCTTTGCAAAATAATAGCCTGCATGTTTTGTATAAGTAACCATCTAGCAAAACTGTATGTTTGTCAAATACGTTTCAACCTACATTAATGAAAATGTTATATCATAACCAAATAAGACATTAAGTATCTATTAATTTAATTTGTTACTGATTAATTCACTTATTCATAAATATTTTATTTTGGTTAAATAGAAATATCTTGCACTACTTTTCACGAAAAGAATCAGATGAAACTGTTTCCAGTTTCACACATTATGATTCTTTTGTCATCATTATAACTCAATAAAAATTCGTTAAGTGTCAAATATTTCAACCTCAAAACTGAAACATCCTATTGATACCCTTTTCGAGTAACTTTCTAAAGCTATAATTCAGTAGCTGGCCCAGTGATGTGTTGCCATCAAAGATCAATCACACCCTCCTGGTTTTTCTTTTAAGACATCATGAAATAGGTAATCACTAGCTGAAGTAAGACTTTTCAGCTAAAATTTTCATCTGCTAGGATTATTACCAATACCATTATTTTAATATACATTTAGAGAAACCATAAATTCTTCAATACATAGATTTGTCGTACTTCTCCAGGTGTGAGTGTAAGAATGTTTTGATAACCAGACAGTATGTTCCATGGAGTACTCGCTATTCAGCCAGATCAAGAGAATTATCATCTTGAAATGTGGGATATTTTGTTAAAAAAAATTGCCTAGTACCTCATAAAGCAATGTTACAATGCTCTTTCATTCAATGATTTTGGATTATATGATTATCCTAACTTATAAGGTAAATAAAGCAAGTTTCATATGATATCAGCTGAATATTTTCTTTAGTGAAGCTCTGCTCAGTAGTTTGGAGAACAAAGGTTGCTAAGTCCTTCTGACCCCATCCACCTTATGACTGAAAATCTTACTAACTGTATAGTAAGCCCAGCATGGCCAGGAGGTTAAGGCACTCGACTCATAATCCGGGGATCACGGGATCGAATCCCAGTCACACCAAACATGCTCGCCCTTTCAGCCGTAGGGCCGTTACAATGTGACAGTCAATCCAACTATTCGTTGATAAAAAGAGTAGCCTAAGAGTTGGCGTTGGGTGACGATGATTAGCTGTCTTCCCTCTAGTCTTACACTGCTAAATTAGGGACGGCTAGCGCAGATAGCTATCGTGTTACTTTGCGCGAAATTCAAAAACAAACAAGCTGTATAGTGATAGTGCCAGAACAGATAGACTTAACTGCGAAGTCGACGAGCTCGTTCCCGCGAATACCAATGTAGCCCGGTATCCAGAAGAACTGGATAGAAGTAAATGTTAAAGAGAAATGGGCCAGTCGGTTTTGAATAGGCGAGAACAGGGTGTGAACTAATGTGAGGTGATTCCAAGGCCAGTAGAGGATGAAGCGAGTCAGTATAAATAGTGCAGTTTAAGTACTGCTTACCTTCTACTGTATGTGATGCAAGGCAAAAGAAATGGCATACAGTTCAGCATTGAACACAGAAGCTGTAGAGGGGATTCTGCGTGCAACTACCGAACCACAACAAACCATGGCAGAGCCCATACAGTCACCTGATTTCGAACCATTTGTATAAATAGGAATGGAAGGATGGTTCGAAAGATATTCAGCAAATAGCAGACAGTATTCCCAATCAGAAGTGTCTACTTTTTTTATATGACTTAAAGATAGGTCACAATTGAGGACTGTAAGAAGCCATGGTGAGATGGGATACAGCAATGAAAGAGAGGACACGGAGGATGTTCAGTGCTCTTGTATCTTTGACCCATAGCTGCCTGATGTGTGGTATAAAGGTCAGCTTATGGTCAAAGATAAGCCCCAAAACCTTGTCTCAGAGACCACAGGCAGCACAATTTCACCAATACGGAGTTCAGGATCAGGGTGAATACCCCGTTGACGGCAAAAGTGCATGCAAACGGTTTTAGAGAGAGAAAAGTTAAAGCTGTTTGCTGTGGTCCACTTCAGTAAACGATTGAGGGCAGCCTGTAGCTGCTGCTCAATATACCTCATGTTCGACGACTGACATGAGATGTGAGAGTCGTCGACATGGAGCTCGTTTGCAACAGTGAGAGAGAGTTGTTCAGTGATGGCATTAATTTTTATACTGAAAAATGTGCCACTCAGAACAAAGCCCTGATGGACTCCAATTTTCTATAGAAAAGAATGGGAAAGTGTCGAACCCACACTAACTTGGAATTTCCTGTCCATTAAAAGAAATTTAATAAAAATGGGCAAATTGCCACGTATCCCATATATACGGAGGTCTCGCAAAATACCATACTTCCGTGTTGTATCATAAGCCTTCTCAATGCCAAAGAATATTGATACAAGATGTTGTCATTTGAAAAAGCTTCTCTGATTGACGTTTCAAGTCGAATCAAGTGGTCTATGGTGGAGCGCTGTCGTTGGAACCAACATTGGGTGGGCGAGAGGAGGTTGTTTGATTAGAGGTACCAAACAAGACGAGCATTAACCATTTTCTCTAAAGTCTTACAAAGACAGCTCATCAAAGCAATTGAACGGTAGTCTGAAGGAATCTTGGGATTCTTCCCAGGCTTAGAGAAAGGTATGACAATAGCCTGGTGCCAGGCATCAGGAAAAACATTTTTCTGCCAGATTTGGATAAAAACGACAAGAACAGCAAGAAAAGCAGGAAATAGGTGGCGCAGCATGCCATAATGTACATCATCAGATCCAACCAATGTACTGCCAGACCGACAAAGGGCCAGTTTGAGTTCCACCAGTGTAAAGGGACAATTATTGCCATAGAGACAATCAGCTCGAAAGGAAAGAGGTGATTTTTCTGCTCGAGTCTTTATGGCTAAGAAGGTGGAAGAAGAAGCAGAAGTGCTAGATACCCAGCAAAAGCTATCACCTAGAGCATCAGCATTCCCGGAGCATTCCGGGTATCAGCTACTTCCTGGTCATCAGAGAGCAAGATCGAGAGGGGAACAGAATTATACTGCCCACTGACCTTACGAATCTTGTCCCATATGACTTTGGAACTGGTGGTAGAAGATATGACGGTTGTAAACTTAATCCAAGATTCCTTTTGGTTTTGACGTCTTACTCACCGAGCATGTGCATGTGCCCGCTGAAAAGCAATGCGGTTCGAGATGTGGGATATCGAAAAGTATCCAGGCCCGATTCTGAGCCTTCTATGCCATGTGGCAGACAGGATTCCACCATGGATGAGGATATAGTGGAAAACGTGTCGAGGTTTTAGGAATATATTGAGCAGCTGCTTGTATAATACAGTCAGTAACTGCTACCACACAGTCGTCTACTGATGGCTTACAGACAATGGCAGGATCAAGTTCTGTGAGAGCAATGAAAGAGGGTCAGTTTGCTTGATCCAGCTTCCATCGGGGCACGCGGGTCGGGTGGCATCGACCACGTCCAGTCTCTCTCAAAATTATAGGAAAATGATCACTGCCTCGTGGATTATTGTCAGCCCTCAATGAAAAATGGGAGAATAATGAAGGGAAACAAATTGAAAGATTAATAGCACTAAAGGACTGACTAGGTGCATGAAAATAAGTATAAGAACCAGTATTGTTAAGAGAAAGGTTGTGATCAGAGAGCATACGCTCTGCAGAGCAACCCCTCCTATCAGCACTTCCCCAGAGGGGATAATATCCATTAAAACCCCCAGGATGAAAAAGGGAGAAGGCAACTGTTCAATGAGAGCATTAGGGTGTGATTGATCATATGTCCCTCCAGGCGACAGGTAGAGAGAACAAACAATGTTGGTATGACCCAAAAAAACACAAACAGCTACGGCCTCCAAGGGTGCCACTCGACACAAAGACATGGTGGGCAGATGCTAATCAACCAACAGTGCCACCCTTCCATGCACTCGTCCATCACACAGCCTGTAATTTCTGTACAAAGAAAACCGCCGAAAGGTAATTGTATCAGCAGGTTTCAGAAATGTTTCCTGTAAGGAAAGACATACAGGATAGTATGAAGCAATCAGTGTTTTGATGTCATCCAGATTAAAACGTAAACCTTGACAGTTCCATTGTATCAGGGTGGCCATTTTTATTTACATGTAGGCAAATTGGGTGGAGAACCCTTCTGTTTACGACCATGTTTTTTCTTTACTGTCCTTATTCAAAAGAGGTCTATCAATCTCCATGGATCCTTCCTGGGTCGATTGGGCAAGTCTTTGCTGTTGGATTGGGATTCCAGAGACTGAGGACGTGAACAAATGATTGTTTTGCATCTTGGGATGGGAGAAGAAGATGTATCCGAAGAAATGCCTGTACTTGGAACCAAAGGATGTGGATCTTGGGGTTTGTTGGAATGTATGTAAGGGACAGAGATAGGTGTTGAAGTTGATTCATCAACTTTTTTAACCATAGAGGCCAAAAGACTTTTAATTTGTTTGGAGAACGATTCTGTAGGAGGCACAGAGAGATCTGTCTGCACCGCACTGTGGTTGTGTAATGAAATGCAGCAGCATACGTCCGAGATGAGATGGTGGACAGCAATTTTCGAGCCTCAGAATAGGTAATATTATGAATCATTTACAAACGCTGCACCTCTTTTTCTTCCAACTATTTAGGGCAAGAACAAAAGTAGGACGGGTGAGAACCATTGCAATTGATGCAATGAGGGTCTTTTCACACTCTTAGGCATCATGGTCTTTTCCACTGCAACGAGCACACGTCAAGAAACCACAACATGACGTCTTTGAGTGACCAAACCCCTGACACTTGAAATATCAAGAGAGGGTTTGGAATGTATGGCCGGACCCTGCAATAAAGATAACCTGCCTTGATGGTGGCAGGTGGGCGTGGTGACGTAAATGTGAGAATGAAAACATTGGTCGGCACCATAATTCCATCTTTGCGAGTGGATATATGTCTCACTGCAGAAACTCCTTGGGTGGAGAAACCAGCGAGAATCTCCGACTCTGGGATGTTCTTCAAATCCCTCTCCATAATAACTTCTCGTGATGAATTCAAAGTAGCATGAGGTGTATCCTCAATAGCCTTTGAGTGTAAGAGGAGTTTACTGTGTTGAGATGTGGATGTTTCTACCAATATGTCACCAGATCGAAGCTTTTTTACTGACTTTGGAGAGCCAGCAAGTCTCTCTAGTCCCTTCTAAATGAAAAGGGAGACATTTACCCTAAAGGTTTGTCTGAAAGTAAATGCAATATAAGAAAATGAGGTACAACAGGTGATACAGATGGTGAGGATTGCTGCTCAGAATCGTCGAGACGTGGTCATTTTCCTGTAGACTGTTTTTCACGATTTTATTCAGATTTTTAATTGAAGTATTTATAATAAAGGGAAATTTCTGTGCCCACTGGCCCCACCCACCATGAAGCCCTACGAGGGGACGCACTACAATATCAACAAAAACACTGCAGCAACGCCAGGGTTTCGTGAGCACTATACCCAAACACCAGCATCAGACACAATGTCCAAAACACCTGATGAGAACATGCAACACTGGTACTTGGTTGAACCCTAGCCCGAGTGGACCAGCCGATTGACTGAAGGGGGCAACCCCAAGCCGCCCGTCTAGAGGAATTCAAGGCCAAAGTGGTGAGTTAGGGTTAGACCCCTCAACTACCAGGATCCTCTCCTCCCCTTCACGCGTTGCCACGCACGGCAAACACATGGGTGGATGTTTAGATCCCAGAGGAGATAAAATGAAAGAAAAGAACCTTCCCTGGGTGGTCCCATCACCACGTACAGAAATCCACATCGAGGGACTCTGATGTGGAGACCAAACAATTCTCTGTAAGAATTTAGCCTGCCACAACAATTTCTTCTCTTTGGTAGCACACATTGTATAGCATTCTCACCAATACTAAACATATTGAATGTGACCAGAATAAACGCTGTTAGCACAAGTTTAGATTACACCTTGGTGACCTCAAGTCTTTGTATTATACAAATTCTGGAAAATATTCTGTCTTAGAGTTCTAGAGACCATTTGCTTTATCAGTCAGGCTTGTGTCACAGATTATGAGCATTCAAGACACGTACCTCTATTTATACTGACAGAGCTTTGCCTGTGCGTTTCAGTTTGCTCTTCTCAGATTACTCACAGTATTAATTCATGGCTTGAGCTATAACTTATTTCATTTTCCAAATAATTTCTAGGATCAGGACAGTTCACAGATACACAAGGCGTTATCATGTACCAAAACATTTCATCCGCGTTTCCATATTGCAGGATCAGGCAACGCAATGTGGCAAAGACATACTTTTGCAATGTTGCTGTACAATGAACTATCGCCCCTTGTTGATATTTAAAGTTTGCCAACTATGGTTCAGCTGGATTATGAATCTCCTGTCAAACAAGTAGCAAATTTGTTTATGAAGATCACAGTTACAATTTTTCTTCGCATACAGTATCTCAATTCAGGAGCTACGAGTATACGACTAGCATATGCAATTACATTATACTCTATCCTGTAGCTATAATAATTTCTGTTCTCGATTCTGTTGTCGTAATATGAACTTGCTGTCTTGTAATGGATATGAGGGCATTAGATTATTCACTAAAGCAACTTTTGTAATCAGAATGATTGGTATAATTACTCGCTCCATTCAAAAATGAATTTTTTCCACATACCATCGGTAATATGACATGAAACCAAGGGACTGTAGACGACTTCTCACTTATGTGGACTTATAATGGTAGAGTGCGTGTTTTTTAAAAGTGAAGGCACATCGTCCACTGAGGGGAATCGAACCACTGATTTTAGTATTGTAAATCTGTACTAACTGTTCTACCAGTGGGGGACTACAATACTAGACACCGGGTTTCCATGTTCATGATTCGCAGAGCACAGACAGCCCATTGTGTAGCTTTGTGGTTAACTTCAAAGAAATATAGTATTTCTCGCTGTATTACAAAGTTGGAGTTAGTCTCTTCTTGCTGTTATCATAACAAGGTCTGTAAAAACTGCATCTATACCTGCAATGGAACAGAAATATTCCATTTCTGTATGCATGAGCACGATTTTTCTGGTTTCAGTTTATTTATCAACTGGAGTACCATTTTCAGATTCTCAGCCACAGACTCTAACATGTGACCAAACATACCAACCATTGTAGACCAAACACTTCTCCAATTGCAACCCTTCAACCATCGGTTTACATACAATTTTATGCTATCCTGAGCCTGTTGTATTGGTTCTTGTATTAAATATTTGACGTGTTAAATATGTTAAAAATAAACGTGAATATAGCCAAATACAGATATATTCTAAACTAATAAGAGAAAGGTGAAATTAATAGTTGTTCCAGCAGACACTGAATTAAGTAAATATTTAAAGTGAAGATACATCGTGCTGTTGCCAAGTTACAAAACTTTTGACAATGTTTGTAAACATCTAGGCTCAGTGTAATGTTAACAAACCAACAGTAAGGTATATTAAATTCAAACTTATTTTTCTTAGAACAGAATATAGGTCTGCAGAATAACAGGAAATTCAACAATATATTTTCACCGTGTTTTCTCTAAACACATGAATCCTTGAAAATTGAATGAAGAAACTGAAAACAATGTAAAACAAGTAAGCACAGTCTTTATTACAACGCAACACAAACACATTGTGTTTATATGCTTTGACAATGGACTGTCACTTGTACTGGACTGAAATTGTTTTACCAGACTAACCACGACAAAATCGTATACCAGTGTTCAAATTCAATTCAGGTCATTTCAGATCCATCCAAAACGGAAAGCACTACTCACGCAATTAATTCTTCTCAATCAAGAAAGAGAAGGCTATAACTTCAAACACCACTTGTTTTATCATTAAACAACATTGCTATTTGCAGCATTGCAGCTATACCCTCCATGGGTGGAAGGTGTAACCTCAGTAGAATAAGGAACTGAAGCAGTTAAAATGACCTCAATTTAGCAATTTTCTTGAGCAGGAATTTAAGTAAAAGCTGCACGTACTCAGAAGCAACTAATAAACAGAATAATAATAGAATAGCATAATAAAGGTAGAAATAATGGTGTGTTTACATCACACAATAGCATCACGCTGCAAAATGAATCTTCCATTATTAAAGATCCGACAAAGATGGAGATGGAGCTGAGGAATTCAAGAATGCCATGTTTAACCTTTTTTTATACAAGATTGTTGAAAACTGGCAATTCAGATTAACATTTATACTTAACATTTAAGGGCAAATTAAAATGAGGGCTGTAGTCCCATGTCCAAAAATGACCCATCCTACTTTTTTTGTTTATTTAGGAAAATACTTGATAAAATCATTTGACCAAATCTGATTAATTTTTAAGAGAGGGGGAGTTTGTAACATGGAGGATAGGCTTATCGCACGATGTAATGTGTATAGATTTGATTGGTTTGTCTTCCAAAAGTGCGACTAGGTACAGACCCGCTCTGACCTAGTATATTTGTAAACAATTTTCAAAGAAAATGTATTAGGTCTAAGCGTGGATACTCGTAGTCACGTCAATAAAATGATACCCCTCGGCCTATCAAAATTTATTCACTCCACATCATGGTCTAACTCTCACCAAGCCATGATGAAATACATAAAAACTAGTACGTTCAGTCATTGTGAAAAAATGACATAATGAAAGTCCAACTTTTATATGACATTGGTGAATAAATTACTTTGAAAAACTTGACTTTATTCTTATGATGTATTTTGTTAAATATTACAAACAAAATCAATCATTTTTCAATGTTACAATTCATTTTATGACGTCATTTGACTCCTTGTTTCATGTGATGGTGAGGTACAATAATAAACCAAGTAAGAGCACTTAGCAAAATTCAGAAAGTTATTAGCAAACTGTCACGCAAACAAAAAAGTAACTCAATGCACCATAACTATAACAATTTGAAAATACGGCTTAGCTGTAAATTCAACAATAATAAATATTTGGAGTTTGAAACATTACAAGAACATTCATATTTACCATAAGTTTTAGGATTTTTAATTGAAGAAATCACCTAGAGAATTCTATACTGTTTAAAGAGATATGTATGTCACGTAAATCAAGTTTCACAAATAATACATGGAACTGTCATGAAGTGATTAACTTCAACCTTTACTGCCATACCACTGAAATATTCTGATTACACAGTTAAATTTGTGTTTGTAAATAACAAATCAGAAAACAAAACTGATTTGGACAAAAATCATAACGTTTGGTTTGATAAGCATAAACTTTGACATTAGATCTTCATTAGTTTCAAATATTTCTCGTAAAAAAAAATTGAAATTAAATATTCTTAATGTAGATCTTTTCCGTTTCTTTATTTTGGATAATTTAATATACTACAAGATATCATAATTATTAATAGCAAAGATAAAATGCCAAAAGTATAATGCCTGAATCAAAGAAAAACTAGGATGGGCAAAATGTTCAAACACTTATTTTTTCCAGGCTGCCTTAGCAACACATCATAAATCAAGAAGAGCACGTGCCTTCACTTTTTATATATTGTTTTATGAACTTTCATTAGCTAAATAAAACTATTTTTTTACATGAAAAGTTATAAACTAACATGTTCACAACACTAAATATAATGAAACATAATTATCATTCCCCAAATTAAATAAATGATTGCAAAAAAAGAAAAAAAATATTTTGTAAATTTCTTTCAACAATAAAGTTGTAACATCACACAAGGTTTTCAGTGGATCTGTTGTATGTTAAATTAACTATGTTCATAAAGGACATTAGTGCATCATACAATATAAGCAAGTTTCTACTACTGTTACAGCTATGGTGCATAATAAGTTATACATAATTAACTCCTTCTAAACAATAACAAAACAATAACTGTTATTAAACAAAAAGTCTGAGTCAATTCCATCTCACAAAAGTAACAACACAGAGTAAATAATGGACATCCTGTTTTCACTGTAAGTCACAAAAACGTATGGCGTCTGACATGGGAAACATCAGTTAGCATAATCAAGTATTTACAAATGCAAACTCTGACATTTTCTGTTAATTTGGGATGTTTGTTATAGAAGTTAATTATATTTTATAAAATACCTTGAAACTATGTTAAATCTTTGAAATGACTACAAAAAGAGTATTAACAACACTAGATGTTTAAGATTTGTGAGTAAACAATAACGTTAAACTAAATAAATAACTTGTATCTCTAGAATACATCTTTACTCTACTATTCCAGCTTTATAGGGAGATATCTATATGCTACAAGTTCACTAATCTAGTTACGTTACAATGAACTTGTAGTTACCAACACCTACTCAGGAAGTTGAAGCAGATCTAACAGAGATATGTCCTGTAGATACAGATTACTACTTTATTCACGTTAATAAAAGTGTCTCATACCAAATTCCAGATTTAAATTAAAGTGAATTAATAATACAAGTTTTCAACTCACAAAATGTCATACAGGTTATAAAATAACATTATAATCCTAAGAAAAATCACATAGTACACGAGTTAAATCAGCAATGAAAGAAACTTGTATTTGAAATCAAGTTCCTTCATATGTGCAAACTATCTTACACATCCACAGACACTAAACTAAAGTTTTTGAAACGCAAAAGTTAGATAATTAAAAAAACATGAAATGTCAGATGTCAGAGGATCCTAGAAAAAAAATTATGCCATCTTTTGTATCCTATTAGTTTGTTATGCATTTTTAAAACCTTAATTGTGGTTATGCTTTCCAACTTATATGAATAAAAAAAAAACACATTGATAGAACTTGGTAATTTTAGTTTCTTCCTTGAACTTTTATGAATTGACTATGCATGAAAAATATCTTTGTTATACAAAAACCTAAATAATTTTTAGAGTTTTACTTGAAATTGAAAGTTGATCATAAAACAACAAATAGAACCTTTATTATGAAATGTTTTGTTATAAAAATGTACACAAGAAATTAAACATAAGAATAGTTCATCTAAACTTATGTCTTATTCATCAAGGTGGCTATGCAATATAATCATAAAAAGCTGCATTATTAGTGAATACTTTAAATAACTATACTTTATGTGCTTCACAAAAATTCAACTATTAGAAATAAAGCGTTGATTGGAAAGAATTTTAAAAACTTCAAATATTTTTTGTATCTTGAATACTTATTTTGAATTCTAAAAATTAAATCAATTTATAAAAGAAATACTCAGATAATATGAACATAAAACTGTTTTTCTTTAAGTGGAAATAATCACAGATCTGAATAAGAGCCATGACTGTTGTTGATATATATAAATATTTATATACTTTCATCTAAGTGTTGATTCAACTACTATGAAGTATTAGATACAAGTTTTGTGTTTTAAAAGACACTAAATTAATTTTATTATAGTTTCTACTTTGCAACCAGCTTCACTGAAAAGAGTTCTCTAATACCAGAAATCAACAACCATATACTTAAGGACACATACAATTTTAAATTTTTTGTTGTAATAGTCATTATTTTTTTTTGTTTTTTGCCAGGAAATAAGTGTTATTAATGTTCAGGATAAATTGAAGGGATTGGCTGCTTGCAAAAACACATCAGCTGCTTAGCATCATTTTGATGTTAGTTTCAATAATATAAATGTCCATTACAAATGTGCCTCTTTTAAGAGCAGCTTCAAAGCTGCCCAATAATGCAAGCAATTGTACCCTCCTAATGACATTTCCTTGGCAACAGTTTATTTACACTGACTCAAGTTTAAGATTGTGGCCCTGGGGACGAAGGTCTTGCATCAGTCGAGGTCGGTGTCGAAGGGCTATCTACCTGATTTGAACCAAGAGGTTTTTTTGTTCTTATCATACGATCCAACTCTGCAACAGCATCGTTCCTCACTGCTGATTTCTCTAAAAGAGAAATGTTTAATAAAATTTGAAGAGGGAATTCAACAGCTTTTGTAAGTTAAATGATTGTTTTCAAAAGAGCGTGCTAGCAAAATAATCGATGTTCGTAACCCAAACATGAAAATGTATCTTAATGATTTACAAACAACTTTTTTTTTTTAACAAATGCTGTTGCAGTATTTAACTTCAAAAATTATAGTAATTAATAAAGGTTTATATAGGAATATATTTTTTAAATGTTATACATAAAACAACTGAACTTTTATAAATGTTTTCATTGAAAAAAGTTACATGGCTTCATCAAATATCAATGAAAACTGACTGTTTGCCATCTAGTGGCATAGCAGTACATCTCCAGAGACTCACGACACTAAAAACCGGGTTTTGATACCCATTGTGGGTGAAGCATGGATGACCCATTGTGTAGCTTTGAACTTAATTCTAAACAAACAAACAAACAGACTGTTCACATGCATGTAGTGTTATCAACCCTGAGTTCTGTTCATGTTCTGGCATGCTATGGGGTGACATGAGTTAACAGTATGACAAAATTCAGTTGCTTTATGAATTATGTCTAGTTGTGATACAATAATACATTTTCTTAAATAATGCACCATAACAAACACAGTTTCTACTCTTTATCAAGAAAACTGTTAAGGGGTGTAAATATTTTTGAGGTAAGAGGTCACAATTTTTAAGGGGGGTACAAAGAAAATAAGTCGTAACATTTAGCTAGTTTCATAGCACAAAACTCCTAGATACAATTACTAATAAATACATCAATTTTCTAGGTTTATTATTATTATTTGAAAAATTCAGTAGGATGATTTTGAAAGAGGTAAACAACTAATCATTCTTCATTTTAAATTAAAGCTGTAAAAATGTACTATAATAAAACAACTTTAACATGATAAACAATATCCAATTATTCATGAAAATAAATTGTATATATATATTAAAAACTGCAATAATGATCTACTTGTTAGTCACTCGTTAGAAGATTAAACTGCAATGTGAAACTTATCTTAAACTTCATGCATAAAACATGTACATAAGTGCTGCAAGCTTTCTATATGCAATCTAAGCTGTATCATCATATAAAGCACATGTTCATTAACATTGCATGAAGAAGTCTATATTTCAAAATTACCTGGAGTTCGGAGAGATCCTGGTGATCCTGTTCCAGGTCCTGTCTTCCTGTTCAGAAGGCTGTTGAAAAAGTTTTGTAAAACTCCTTCACTTCCAGCAGCTCCTTTGGCTCCTTCAATCTAAGTATTTAAGAAAAATATGTCACAGTGACATGAACAAGTACTATATAAAAAAAAGCTGGGAAGAAACTTCAAGTTTAGGCTTAGTTAGTTTGTTTTTTTTACAAAGAGAAAATTGAAGTATTTTTAAGCACTGTTATTTATTTCATTCATAATGAATGTACTTATGTACATCTTGTTTGATGTTTAAAAGAGAAGAACAAAGTGCAAAAATTATTATGTAGCAAAAATGTTAAGTGGTGCGTATAACTTTTAAACACTGATTATATATGCACTTTGATTATTCAACTTGTACTTCAGTATTTGGTTTAGTATGTTTTGAATTTTGCACAAAGCTACTCAGGGCTATCTGCTCTAGCAGTCTCTAATTTAGCAATGTAAGACTAGAGGGAAGGCAGCTAGTCATCATCACCCACCGTGAACTCTTGGGCTACTCTTTTACCAATGAATAGTGGAATTGCCCTCACATTATAACACCCCCACGGCTAAAAGAGCGAGCTAAAAGTTCAGTGTGACGGGGATTCGAACTTGCAATCTCAGATTGCGAGTTGAGTGCCTTATCCACTTGGCCATGCCAGGACTGTACTTCAGTAACCAAAATATCATTATTAATTTACATTTTCAGTTGTAAATTATTTTGAATTATCATAAGTTTCAAGGAAAAATAATTCCATCAGAGAAGAACCATACAATGAACATGTCTAGATATTACAGTGTTTCTTTGTATGTATCAAAAGTTTAATGTATAAAACAGGTGATTTTTCAATAACATGCATAGTATCTCATTAAAACTAACACTTCAATACTATATGACACCTATGACTGATTTCATGCATAAGTATTTCATTATTACCTTCAAGTCTAACCACAGAAAATACGTATCAGTTTACTTGTACTGTTTGAAAAACCACAGAAACCCTGAAAATGCTTTATAATTTGTGTCTAATAAAAAGTTAATTACAAGGTTGAAACAAGAAATGCAGCAGTTGCTGCAACAGTAACGTTTTATTTATAGCAATAGTTTAACTTGAATGCTTTTCTATTGTTTATAGCATAATGTTCTTGAAAATATCAGAGCTTGACATTACATTATGATATAGAAGAAAATCATATACATTTTGAGGTCCTTCATACATATTTAACAGCTTTGTAACTCGCTAGCAAAACAGAGAATTTCTTGACAATGTTTCATTATAAAAAACGTTTATAAAGCTTACAGCATAAGAAAAGTTTACTTTTTTTGGCGAACCCTGTGTAGTGGAGGATCCTGATAACCTCCTATCTGTCGTCTTCTGAACCCCTGATGAGCTCCTGATAGGCGATTCTTGCTGTGGGTACACAACGGACAGTCTTAACAACAAATGTATCCTTAATCTCAAAATTTTAACAGATTTTTTGGTTGTCTGAAATTTTATAACTTGGGTATTTCATTTTTTTTTTAAAGAGTTACTCAAACCTAATGCCAACCATTTACGTAATTTTCATTTTAAATTCTGACTGGCATTTTGGTTACTCAACAGCTCAATATCTTCTAGGTTAATAAAAAAAAAATCTTATTAAATCCATGCATTAACTCAGTTCATAGGCCTAAACATGAAATACAAGACATGGCTATTTGAACTGCAAATAATTAGCTTATAACATTAATATGATTTCAGTTATTATTAACTTACAGATCTACCAGCAGATGGCACTTGTTGGCTCAGTAGAGCTTGTTGTTTTACTAGGAAAGCCTGATCATCTTCAGAAGTAACTTCCATTTCTCTTTGCATTGCCTAATGACAATTAAAAAAACAATGGTATACTCAAATTACCTTTTTCTTAATACAAAATCTTAAAAAGCTGATTTGCTTTCATTATACTGTCATAGAGACTTCTTAGCAATTTTATCAGAAAAACTGGTGATGAAATAAAAATTGTATATAGTTTGTCATCTGATTGGCACTCACTACTGGCTTAAATAAAAGTGTAAATAGCATTTAATTAATTTTCCACAGAGCATAACCAATAAATATAATAATGAATAGCATATGTTATTACAGTATAACCAAAAACCACTTCAGAGCTAGGTTGTATTATAAGAGCCTAAAAATTGATTTCAATGAGGCAAAGGTTTGATTCAATGTTTTTTTGTAAGATGTATAATGTATGACATATTTAATGCCAACTGTTTTCTTTTAGAATTAAAGTGCTCAATTTTTAATAAATAATAACTCATGTTTCAGTGTTTATAAGTAACAGGTTTTGTTTACTGTACAATTAAATGTTTGACAGTTAAAATTTCACACTAAGTTCATTTTATAGTATTAAAATTCCACTAATCATCTATCAAATAATTTAATATGTAAGCCATCTAAAAGTTCCTTAATATGCAAGTTTTAAAATTAATTAGTGATAACTGACTGAGTAAAATCTATGATGTTCTGTTCCAAGGTTAGGATTAATTATTCAAGAACGTTTGAAAAGGTAATGAACAAGTTTCACCTTCCGAATAATTGGTTTTATAATGACATCCGAGTATCGATCATCAGGATTAACTGACGTGATGTTCTCATACAGAATGGAAATCTTTTTGTTGTTATCCCACCCAGAAGGTCTAAAACCAAAAACGAAATGATACAGTACTATACAAACAAGAAAAATACTGAGAAACAACAAGTTAATATTAATTAATAACAATCAAATTTAAAATTCTAATTTAAAAAAAAACAAAATAATTTCAAGTTTAAAATCATCAAAAATATTTATTTCCAAAAATTAACATTGTAATAAAATTATGAATATTTTATTTTTAAAATCAATTCACTTTGTTTACTTACATAAATACTGCATCTTTCTCAACCACTAGGGCTGGTGTCTTAAATGGAAAACCATATATCCTGTGGACTAGGTATTTATAAAGAATATCACAGTTTTTGTCTTCTTTTACAGAAGTATAAACTAATGCAGCACCATCTATCTTCAGGTTAAAAAATAAAACTCAATGCATATAAAGACAACCAATTTAATATATCATTTTTATTACATGTACATGCAATTAAGTTTAATGCTTTTGGAATGCCACCTGGAAGAAAGTCTGAGTTTGCATTTGAAAAGTTTAGTATGTTCTGCTTTATAAAATTCAAGTTTTCACTGTCAAAAACAGTTTTAAATATCAAGCAAACTTCATAAATGATGCTTTGTAATCATCTTTATAATTTTAAAACATTGAATATTACTACCCTTGTTTTACGTTTCACAAAAACTTAATATTATGTGTAAAATTATAATAATTTTCAAATAAAATTTGTTAAAACAGATACAAGTGTATTAATGAACACATTTATTGTAAATACACCCATTACGTATTTAAGTCAACCCCATGTCAATGGATTACTTGCCAAAGGCCACGTCTTTGCATTTGGTAGACATGCATTCATACTTTATGAACTTGTGCGAGTAAGTTTGGTATCAAATTGTAGACGATATATTAATTAATTTCTTAATTTTAAAGTAAATATTAAAAAAACAAACCTAAACATCAACTTTCTAGTGCTATGTGGTATTTTGAATGCAACACTGGTGATGTCAAAATACTATTCTATAGTTTCACATGAGTTACAAACTGAAATTACTGATACTAACAAGCTATAATATAAAATATGAACCTCATATATTTTCAATTTATTTAGGTATGGCTTACAAAGTGACTCCACCCACCTATTTCCATTTTTGGAAATGGTCCCTTATATATACTTACTTCAGTATGTCACATGTGAAAAACTTATCGAAAGCACAAAATGTACCAGACATTAAGTGCTTGGAAGCCATCTCACTGTTTCAAACCAAGATTTCAAGCAAACAGGTTGTGTCTTTAGTCTGCTCAAAATTTCTTGTATATTTTTAAGACATAATATAGTTTAGTTACTAAGCTTCGTAAATTATAATGGAATTCTGTGGTATTGACAGTTATTTAAGCTTTTTTTGGTTATTTCAAATATATATATATATATATAACTTAAAAAGGTTATTTCATTTCACATCCTCCACATGTAAAATCTGAAGAGGCTTAGCACAATCTAAGGCAAGCAGCAGATGAGTACAAAGGCCATTATAACCAGAAGATAACTGTTTGCTATGTTATTTATTTACTGTTCTACATTTTATCAATAAGAAAAGTACGTTCAAGAACTCACTTGTAAATAGTACTAATCTATATAGATATATAACGTATAATAATTTAAATGCAACTGTATTTTACCTAATACTAATCCACTAAAGCACAGCCTAGACAGGTCATTTTATAAAGACTAAAGGCCAATTTTATATTATTGGATACCATAACATGATTGCATATGCATTGTGTCAATGCAAGTTCTGTAATGTTAGCCAGGCACGACTGAAAGGTTAATATAATAAAAATAATAAATATATTTCAATGTATAATGTTACGAGATTTAAGATACTCAGATTAAACATTTGTATTTTCATACTATAACCTATAATCATACTACAATGAAAAAAAAAAATTGTACTTATTTCCTAATTTTTTTATGATGTTTATGAGATCAGTCAAAGTGACAGACCCAATACAGTTAGGGTGGATAAAAATAAAAGACAAAATAAAGTTTTACTGCAAACAAACGTTTGAAATGTATTTAGGAGGTTTTAAGAGATTATACAAACAGTATTTAAGATTTTGGGGACAAAAAACAGTTTTCTTAATCATAGCATCAAAATCATCTTGCACTCATATTAGTTATGAAATAGACTTGATGTTTTCATAAACAAATCTTTGGTAAAAATACTTCATCAAAAAAAATCTGATTTTTATGTACAAAAGACTTGCAATCTTTACTAAATGTCTAGCAAAGTTTGCAAAGATACACTTGCAGCATCAAAAACTATAGTTTAAATACTTAACTCGTGTATACGTTATACCAAACGTACTGCAAAAGGATTAAAGTGAAAATATCTATAACTAGTTTAATTCATAAATTTAAAACATATTTTGCACAAAGTAGTTGTAATTATATCTTTAACTTGAAGGTAATATACAGATCTTATTTCTGGGGAATTCAACCTTCTTTGACATTGCAACATTATATGACACTAGGTGTTGCATAAAAATACCCCACTATGTTGCATTTTCTGAATGCTTCTAGTTATTGTAATAAAATATCTTTCTAAATGATGTTAATTCAGTTTATTCAATTAATTAATTAATTATTAGTCACATAAAGGATACACCTCATGCAAAACTTTCTTAACGCCTGCTGAATGAAGTCAAAATGTTCGTCTTTGTAGTCGTATTCCTTTTCCAGTGTGGACATGTAATCAGTCTGAGAAAAATGTCAAAAATAATTTCAATAAGGAAGCAGTGATATTAATTTTAATTGTGTATTTGGGTAGGTTAAAGCACCCATCATTTTATAGAATTACATTCCCAATTTAACTAAATACATTCAACGTAATAAATTCAGAAAAATAGTATATATAATTTCATGGCTGGAAGGTTTGTGAAAATAATTAAACCTGTACATTAAGAGTAAATATTACTCCAAAAGTGCCTGAAAGCTGCAATTTGTACTTTGATTTGATTATTAAAAAAAATTAAATAGGTAAACTGTTTATAAAACAAATTTCATTAAGGTTAATTCTTAAAGGTCAATCATTTTAAGTAAAACATCATACATACCTCCAAAAACGCTTTGCAGAAACATTCTGAACAAATGTTTTAGCATATTTATGTTGTTAGGTACTTTTTGTACCTTTTTCAGTTCTAAAGGAAACCATTATGAGTAAAAAATACAGGTTTTCAGCAACTTGGCGATTTACTTAGAAACTACAGGGTGTTCAGAAAGTTACTGTGCAGTTTTGTAATCATATTTTAACAGCATTCATTCAGTCTATTTCAAGCCAGCAACTGATAGCAGTGTTTAGAAACAAAGTAAGAAGGATCCAGGCCTGTATTGATGCCAATGGGGGTCACTTTCAACATTGTTTATAATTGTCATTCATATTTACCTCCTGTATTCTATATTGAAATATGTCTGTTAATAAACACACAAGTGCACAGTGACTCTCCGAACACCCTGTACTTGAACACATTATTTTATAATGATCTTTTTAAAAGTTAATTGCATTATTCTTTTTGCCTTTTCATGGTGTAACAGATTTGCTTTTATATGTTTATTTTAATATCTATGCTTGTTTCAGTATAATTTTCTCTTTTACATGTGATGTATATTCTTGACTGCATATTGTGCAAGTCTTGCATGTTCTTGAAATTAGTAGAAGATTCTTGAGAGTAAGAATCAACAACATTTGTTTTACAAAAATGCTGAAACGTTTTGGAACATTGTTGAAACTTCGAGAAACTTGAGTGAATTGTATAAAAGTGGCTAGCTGAAAGAAAGAATAGTAATTGTGATGAATGTCTACTAATCGGAAAACTACAGAACTGGACCAGGAACATTTGTTGATTTTGAACATTATGAACCATTTAACTTCAGATGTTAGTATTTCTAAGAGGACATTAGATTTTGTTATCAGAGAAAGCTTATGGATGCTCTAAACTAGCTAGCTGTCAAAAAATGTGTACAGGTATACCAACAAAGAATTAATCTGCTCTCCATGAATGTTGATAAAATAGTAAGGTCTAGACTAGATAGAAGACTCATTATAGTTTGCAAAACACTTGTAATAACTATCAGTAATAACTATTATTATATATTGTACAGATTTTTTTTGTTTGTATATTAAAACATGTGCTACAAAAGAAAATTAAGTGTATAAATCTTCTGAAAAAGTATAAATTTCATACATATTAACACTAAATTAACTCACTTTTACATTCTTAAAATACTATGTGAATTTATTTTGTTTTATTTTTATTAAACTAGATTAGAGAGTCATTGTTATCAAAGAACCAATTACTAACAATAAGTGTCATGTAACAGTGCTGAGCAATACAACCGATTACCCGTGACAAGCAATTACATTTATTAGTGTAATTTTAATTGATTAATTAAATTGAAATTACGATTAACTCAATAAAAAAAAAAGATAGTGATTCTAATCACTATGATTTTCAATTATTCCACTAAATGTAATAATAATCTAAATTCCAATTAAGTCTATTATAATGAAAATAATGAACTAATTGAAACTGGGTTTCCAATTATTATTGTTTTTTTGAAGATTGCAACTATCCAAGTAATTGAAATATTGCCATCAAACTTGCTCATTATGTCTTTGTTATGATAACATTGCATCTCCCACCATCACTTGTCGCTAAACTTTTTCGTCTTTTTTTTGGCTTGTATATAACTGCTGAAAGAACATTGAACGACTCAATTAATGGGGTTGTTCTTCAATCATAATTAGTAAGTTAAACATACTTAATATAAAAGACACAGTTACTTACTTTGGTAGCTACTACAACTACATCAACTCCAAGGTTATTGGTTAATGTATTTTCATCTAATGGTAAAGTTATGGTTTCTTCTTCAGATCCTGGGCCTTTTTTCAGAGGTGTTATACTTTCGACTTCATCACCTGGCTCAACATATTCCTGGAATCGTTTAAGGACTGAAAGAAATACAAGTACTGTTTTTTAAGCTGCATTTACTGATTTTGTTTGTGTCAATTAAAGAAAATATTTAAGGTTTCGTTCTGTACTTAATATATGTTAATTGAAATTAAATTATATATACTGAATAGATGTACTTCTGTATCATTCTTTAACAAAAAAAAGTGTTTGGAAAAAATATCCTAACATAGTAAAAACACCAAGCAACTAGGAATTAGTTATGTGACATATAATGTCTTACAAGAATTTACTAGAAGTATTTGGTATGAAATTCAGAAAACTAATATAGAGTAGAGAATTATTCACACACATGAACAACATTCATTCCAACATCAAATTCAACCCTGAAAAAACAAATGAAAACCAGGTTCTTATATTACATGAACATAACAAGATAAAGAAATTCCAACAGTTTAAAAATTTCTGGTAATGATAAATACATTAAATGGGATTTAGTCTGCTCAATTCAACAAAACAGTGGCACATTATCCTGCACTTACAACAATATTTAATGCATGGATTTGCAGTAATATGAAACATGAACTAGAATCAATATCTGATACATTTATTAACAAGTGTTGCTTCCCAAAATATACTGTCACTAGCACATAGATCAAATGTACAAACAAGTTCAATAACAGGAACAAAGAAGGAGAAAATGACAACTTCCATGAAGAAAATGAAATGCACACAGACATACCATATCATGGCCATGTAAACCAAAAGTATCAAACATTTTGAAACAAGCATAAAAAAAACACACAATATAAACAGCAAAATTACTTTTATTCAAAAATCAAGCATTAAAATCAAAGATCATGTAAGGAAGGTTTATCCTCACAGCTTTAACAACAAAAACATCTAAAAGTATCAATGAAATCAATGTGACAGTATTAGGATCGAAAACGGAACAATCCTCCATTTATGAACACAGCACAGTGAACCAACATCCAATAAACAGTAACTTTACAATGTTATGCAATGAGAATAACATTAACAGAAGAAAAATAACAGAAGTATTAATTATTCATGAAATACCTAATTTAAATTAAAACACGGGTGCCACACTATGTTTTCTAGATTGGAACAGAATGCTTACGCAGTTATCTAATGTTGGCCACAAGAGTGGTTGAAAAGTTGTAATGAACATGAAATAAACAATTCACTTACAAGTTGGATATCTGAACTTTTATTTGATGTTATGATTTTTTGAGATTTTTAAACAAAGTCTCGGTAATTAACTTAGGTCTAAATATATAGATCTATTATAATAATATCCAGTTTTTTCCTGTACTAAAAATGTGCATACTAGTACTCCATTTCAGTAGACCTAAACAAAAGTTGGATGCACATACTTTAGTAGATGTTGTTTAACGAAGTACTAAAGAATTATCAAAGATTTTAAAAAGTTCTGATGTTATGTCACAGAAAAACATTACAAATCTATTTACTGATATTAACTACAATAAAGTTAAGCCCTTACTAAACTGAAGCAAAAAACATTCACTAGTTAGTGTTAATTTACCTCTTTATTACATATATGCCATGCTTAATAAAACTTCAACTATTCTTAGGCTCAAGACAAGTGGACTTACAGGATTCCAGTGTCTACAGTTAGAGTTCTTTCATATTATTCTAGAAATGATGTATTTAAATACTGTTATGATAAAGATACTAATATGACTATAAATATTTTGTGGGTTCTTCTTGTCTTCATGTTTATACAGCCAATGCTTTAATTCAAGGATATATCAATTTTAATGTAAATTACACTGTCAAGCTTATTTCTATTTCAATGTTTCTCGTACGATTTAGTGTACTTTCCTTTGAAAAATAACTTAAAAGTATACAAAGAGGACTAGCCTCCTCAAGTAAAACTATAAATATGCTGTTGTTTATTGTTTAAATAGAAATTACTTTCATTTGAACTTAATTCCTGGAATTATTTTTCTGGTTACAGAGTATATTTAATTTCAATTATATGTCAACTCCACTTGTACTTAGAAGTTTACATTACTACATATGATCTAATTATCTAATGGATAACACCTACAAACATTGTTTTTGTACATAAGATTGACTTAATCAGTGTTATAATATTATGATTGGTTGGTTATTTGTGATTAAACTGATTAATAAAAACATGAATAATATGTTCAAAGCAGCTGGCAAAAATAAACATGTATATATGATCATGTGTATACATACATATTCAAAACTTTCACAAATGTTTGTGAAGACTTTCAAAAAATTATTTAAAAAACAGAGCTACACAGCCTTTTAAATCACTAAATATCTAACAGACTGAACTAAAACTACAAAATTGTATTACTTTGAATATTTTAAGCATCAAAATATAATAATAAAAATAAATTGCTGTAAAAGTAAGGCAAGATATTAGTACCATTTTAAATACTTGCTAATATTTTTATTCTTGAAAAAAATGTAACTAAATCATGCTGCCAATCACTTATTTTTACTAGAAATTACACAGGCCAGTCTGTCCTTATTATGAAACTTTATGCTACACATGAGATTTGCTAGTAGCAATAAGCTAAATATTTCTGAGCTGTCAAACTTGCTTTCTCATAACATCCAATTAAATTCCAAGGTTGTGATCTTAGTAGTAGTTTTTTTTTGTAGTATTGTGACCCAGTACAGTAGTGAACTGTCAGAAAGGACAATATTTCATTAATCTGTATCTTCTTTTTCTCTGGTTTTCTGTAATCATTGTAACACAATACAGCAATGAAAAGACAATTTTTTATTAATCTGAAGTCACTTCAAAGTGTGATTTTCTTATCAATTTGTGCTAAAAAAATAGTTATCCGAGCTTACTTTTTTGCTTTTGTTGTTCCAAAATGTCAGGGTCTAGCTTGAGTCTGTTGATGTTTTCTTCCAAGATGGCTGTCCAGTTCTCCAAAGATTCCAATATATTCCATGGCTGGGTCATGGATACTGTCAGAAGAACTGTGATGTGGGGGAAGGTGTCTTCATTCACTACATACTTAAGAAGATTTCTGTGCCATGAATCTCCATCAAGAACCCAAACTCCAAGTCTTGTTTGATCTGAAAAGTATTTTCACTGTATCTTCAAAAGTGAACATTATTTTATGGCATGTAATATATATTTAATAGATTTAAGACCATGTTTTTTTTCAATAGACGTGCACAAAATTTCTCTATTTTTTATACAAGATCATCAAGAAAAGGACAAGTTTTGTTATAAAAAAAGAACAGATTTGAATTAAAAATGCAAGGATTTTATGAACACTCAAGATTAAATTATTTGAAATATTTTAATTCTTAAATGATATCTGTTTTTGCAAAAGCTAATTTTTTATTTAAAATGTTGCATACATGTATTGTTTCTGTTCAAGACAAAGGTTTGTTGGAATTAAAATATTCAAAAATATGTGCATACAATCTATTCTACATGCATCATGGAAAACAACTTAAGTCTGACAAAGAACAAAAACTTAAATTCTTGCCAAACAACTCACCGTCTCGGTATTCATCCCTGACAAGAATATAATGGTATTCTAGTCCAGAGCCTTTCTTGGGATCTTCATTTCCTTGTAGTTTAGCAGTAAGAGAAGTCTTCCCAGACTCATCATTTCCTGTAGCCACAAAATAGGGTATAAAAAATAAACACTGAGATGTAATAACATTTATGTGTAAAGCACACAATGCAAGCTTAAAAGACTTATTCTGATATAGAAAAGGAATTGTCACAAGTGCATAAGGTATGACATTAATTTGCACATACTTATAAAACTTTAAAGAAATTACAATGGGTGTGCTTTCTCATAGTAAAGTCACTTGGGGCTAGCTGCTGTGTCCATCAGAGGGAAGGGAGTCAAACTCCTGAATTTAGTACTGTGAATCATAAGGCTTACCACTGTCACTCCTGTGGGGAAAAGGGAGAAGGGTAAATGTTGACATAAAAAGATTATTTATCTTCTACTGATGAAAGGTAATTTCAATATAATTTCTGATTGTTTGGTGAATTGTATAGCCAATGAGAAACAAATGAAATGTAATTTATTTTTTAAAAGCATTTTTATGTTTTCTTCTAGAGCTAAGCAATTAGTGGAATTCACTAAATGATTAATCATTTTTTTTAAGGACAGTAATCAACCTAAATGTAATTTTTGACTCATCAATAACACTATGTGACACAAATTTTGTTCCTGGATAGTATGTGTTATTTCTTACTTGCTTATGTTGTAAAAGTACAGAAAGTGGCCATTATTCCCTTCAAACTTTGCTTTTGTGACCTGGATAATGAAGTTTAGAAATTAACCTATTTTATATAAAAAAATGGGCAAATTTGCACATTTTCATTTACATAAGGTCTGATAAAACATATGAATCAATATTTACATGTATTTATACTAAAGTTGTAAAAAAATGAACAAAGATGTTTAGAAGTGAGTAGTGTTTTGAGATTTGCGACTGTAATGTAAATCACTTTTATGTATCAGCCCCAAATATACTCTCCCATCATGTTTTTGCTATATGCTTCTTGGTAGCAGCATTCAAAGTCCAGCATATCTTGGTAGAAGTGCTTGCCTTGCTCCTCTGAGTAGGCTTCCATGTACTCTTTGAATTTATCAAAATGAGCATCAAGGATATGAACTTTCAGGGACATCCTGCAGCCAATTTTGCCATAGCTCTTCACCAGAGCCTCAAACAGTTCCCCATAATTTTCGACCTTTTGATTGCCCAAGAAACCCGGAATCACTGCGACAAAGCTGCCCCAAGCTTTTGTTTTTTCCTTCCTTCCGAGCTTCTTGGGGAATTCTGTGTACTCCAGGATTTCTTTATTTGCGGTCCAATGAAGATACCAGCTTCGACCTTTGCCTCTGACAGCTTAGGGAAGAAGTCTTGAAGGTCATTGAAGGCTGCAGACTCCTCATCAAAAGCTGTGACAAATTGTTTCATAAGACTCAATTTTATGTCCAATGGTGGAAACAACACCTTCTGGAGGTCCACTAGTGGCTCACACTTGACATTGTGCTTCCCCATGGAAAACTTAGTCAGTTGTGCCCAGTGCTTCCTGTTGTAGTGTGCTGTGGTGTCCCTGCTGTCCCAAAGGCAAAGATAACAAGGAAACTTGGTAAAGCCTCCTTGGAGACCCATCAGGAATCACCATTTTGAAGTCTCCAATAACCTCCCAGCCATACTCATCATACTTCAAGGCTTCTAGCAAGGTCTTGATGCTGTTGCATTCCTCTTTCAGGTTCACCAAATGAGCCAGGGGAAAAGATGAATACTTATTCCTGTTATGGAGCAGCACAGCTTTGAGGCTTCTGGATGTGCTTTCAATGAAGAAGCACCCCTCGTTCGGGTTACAGGCAACTCCAATTGCCTAGCACAGACCAGATACATTGTGGCAGAAGCAGAACCCATCTTGACAAGTGAAGTTCTACAACATTCTAGAAAGTTCTTGAAAATTCTTGTAAGTTCGAGAAAATTCTCTATCAGCTACTCAGCACTGAATCTACCTGGAATGTTCTGGAAAATGGGTAAGTTTGAAAATTTCATTATCCAGGTCATAAAAGCAAAGTTTGAAGAATAAAATAAGTCTTTTCCATTTACTTTAGGTACAAGCAATTGAGAAATAACACTTTCTGCCCAGGAACAAGTAAATATTTTGTTATATGGTGTTATTTTACATGACACACAGTGATGCACTTAATACTTATGGGTTATTAATTACTCACACTAATCACCCAGCTCTGTTTGCTTCATCTTTCAAGGTTAACAAAGTTAACATTTTTCTTTCCCATTAATGTATTTCATGTAAATACTTAATTATCTGCAGAACAAAAAGCTATTACCTTGTGCAATTGTCAAATCTTTTGAATGTACCATAAGCACTGAATGAAACTCATAACCTCACACTAATTACATGCAAACATATGATGTAATTATTCACCAACTGGAAAGTAACACATCCTCCATACACCTCATGAACACTAGCATTTCCACAAGGGTTCATTCCTGATCAGGCAAAAGAAATAAACTGAAAGTAGGGGGGGGTGGCTGTTCAGTGGTGAGTTTCTATCAAAATACATTTTCAGGTAAGGAAAAATGTAACCTCAGAATATTCCACAACTTTCGGCAGAAAAAAAAAAAAAAAGCTGGAATCCCACAGTGATAATAAGGTTGAGTGACCAGATAAAAAACAAAAATGGCAGCTGCCTTTCTGAAATGATGAATTCAGAAAGAGAAAACCCATGGAGCATTTTAGTTATTAGAACACAATTTAATGGAAAATGTATTCTTTTCATGAAGGAATACTTTTTGCCCAGTAAAAGCAGTAGAGCAAAAGATGCTGTGAAAATAAAACATTATGGATGATTCCAAACCAGGCCTCAACAAATATTTTCATATCTAGGAGACAGTCCAGAACTATAGGAGACAGGTGTGCTTTACCTTACTTCACCTACTATTTGTACTGGGAAACATTTATTTACTTTTACAGCAACTAATGATTACATGATATCAACAACCACTTGACAATATTGCATGAACTGTCTTTGGTCCAGTATAAGTTTAAACACAAGTACTGATCAGTTGAAGGGAAAGAAGAAATATAAAATAGCTATAAATTAGTAATGTTGTATAACTGTAGAGATGTTACAGGAAGTCAGAATGGCAGAAATGAAACAGATTTCATAGTGGAATAAAATCCACTGAAAATAACAGAAAATGGAAAGACCATTCTATGGGAAAAGGTATGGTCTAGGTGATATAATTACTTTGCTACCAGGATTTAAACTCATGAGAATTGATATGGACAGCCAAACAGAGTTTGCTGGCCAAAAGATAAAGTCTGGGAGAGAGAAACACAAGCAAATTTGTGGATATACTTTTGTTGGTTTGACATAATTCAGTAAAGAGGACAAATATGTGCATGTCCAAGAGGAACAAGGGACTCAAGAAGAGAGAGAGCCCCCAAAAAGAATCATATCCTCTCATGCACAAAAATAAGGAGGCATGAAACCACTGTTATTAGAAGCTCCAAATCTCAAAGGTATAAAAGAGAAGGATGAATCTGCTCAGCATACAGAGATAAATTCCCAAATCAATGAGATACAGGGTGTGGACCAAGAGTACATTGTACGGTTAAACTACCTCATAAATGAAACACATCTTGAAAGAAAAATGATGTTGCAGCAATGGATACCACAATTGATGGGGAAGCAGAAGCAATATGACCATAAATCAGTGTAACAAACAGTAAGCAAGCTCAACAGAAAGAAAAAGGATATAACACAATGGAAAATAGAATGGTCCAAAAAGCCTTTGCAAAGAAAATGATAAACATGTCAAAATTACAAATGGTAATGAAAATATAAAATAATGAGTAGAAAAAATTCCATTAATTCCTAAGAAAATAAATGTCACAAAAAAAGCAATGCTGAGGAAAAGAAATACAAGCACTCATGTAACCTTATGTACATGGAAGGCCATAGTGTCTGATGATAACTACATCACAGGTTGACGAAGTCAATGTTAATATGGGTAAGGATAGAAGTTCTGTTAAAGACTTATAGCATATTAAAAAAGCATTGTGGCAGACATGGGCATAATAGCTTTGTTCTGCAGAAAGGGTGAGTACAATTTCTGAATATCAATATAATTATCCAATCTTAACACTATAAAAAATAAGAGTGCCATAATGCAAATATTTGGGTTTTTTAAAAAGATAAACCAATCAAGTTTCAATACCAATCAAACAATTAATGGAAAAACAACCAACTATATTTCCACAAATCCAAGCTATACAATGTGGCAATATAATCAATTTTAAATAATTACAGCATTCCACATGTATGAGTAACTGTCATGAGAAAATAACTGGTTAGTTTTGTTGCTACAGTTTGAGACAGGTTAATTTGAAAGTGACCTAAGAAGGTCAAAATGTTGTTCTCTACTTTATTTTAATAAAAGTTTTAACACCCCTACAAGCTTTCTTGAGATACACTCTTACTTCAAGTGGGTTTCTTGTCATCACAAATAACCCCTTTCTTGTTAGGTTTCAGAAATAAACTAAAAAAAAAAGCACGCTTTTTTCATTTCACTTTTTGTCAGCTTATAATACATGATAAATCTGGCAAATAATTAAAGATGTATTGGTACAGTTTATCCAAATCAACTTAAGTTGGCATTACATTTTCTAAACCATAAAAAATTATTTGTGACACATTAGATATAACTGTTTAATTAAAGATATATGGCAGTATAAACTAAAATATTATTTTGGTTCTTGTTTACTCGTAACAAACAGGGAATAAAAATGAATTTTTCAAGCATACCCATAATAAGCACAAGTTTACATGAAGGTAGTTTGTTTGGTGAACTGGCTTGAACTTGGCTCAAGATAGTTGACCTGTGTATAAAATAAATAAAAAAAATACATGTCTGGAAATAATAAGCAAATGGTAAATAACTAACTTACTACAATAAAACATACTATTTTATAGCAGATGTTGTTGAGTTTCAGTGAAGTATTATTCCAATTATATTACACTTTTTAAAGAAAACAAACAAAAACATTCCAGATAAATAAAAAATTACTAACAAAGCTTATCTGGTTGAAATGTTGGTTTCATTTTCTTTTCTTAACATTTACTATTTATTTTATTTGTTGAATATTATTATATTGTTATTGTTCCTTGACATTAACACAATTATGATTAACTTCTTGTTTTGCATAATATACCAATTAACCATCAGAATACTGTATTCAGTTTATTCCTCAGAGTGCTGGACAAGTACAGGCTATGTAAGAAAGTACTTGTTATGACAAATACTATATAGCAAATGATGCACTATGAAGCAAAACACGTTCCAACACACCTGTACCTTATGATCATTAACCAACATGGCTGTCAAGAATTCACAGCAGACTACAAAACAAACACCTGAAGTTCTCTTGAAACTAACAACAAAAGATGTTTTTAATGGGAAAATTCTGTAAACACTCAGAATAAAGTTATACTACAAAGTAGTTCTACCACACAGTAGACTAAGAAACATTTCATTTTTTTATCATTATTATTCTAAACTTGAATATATGAAAATGCCAGTTCCTTGGAAACTGTATGAGAACTGCTTGTCATTTTGGTAATCAGCATCTGAATACAACACTCAAATTGTAACTGCTTAACAAGAATTCTGTAAGTATATAGTGAACCATTATTATTCCAGGCATCAACAACACATGATTTTTTTGTGTAGACAAATCATTACAATGGGAAATTTAATCAAATCCATATATTTGCATTACAAATTCAAAGAGCCACTTCATATAGTAATAACAAAGTTTCTATAGATACATGATTCAGTAATTTCTAGATGATTTCACAAGTAGGGATCAATCAGAACAGGAAACAAAGTGATAATTACTGACCACTGCAATTACCATGATTACTTCTTCATGACAATTTTCCTGAGAATGGCATTCTCAAGTGGTAGTAAACAGTTTAAAATAATTATTCTGAGAAATGATCATTACAATATAAACTGTACCAAAGGTCATCACAGTGATTCATGCTACAGTCATGTTAAGCCACAGTGCTCCAAAATGAAGATGCAAAGAAATATTAGCATCATTAGAAAATGATTTTTGTTTAGATAAAAGAATATTATATATTTTGTATTCCGAAAGTCACTGGTTTAGACAAAATTATGATTAAGATACCACTATGATTATACACTTTGTAAAATTATAAATAACATACACAATAATAAAATGCTAAGTTTATTGTACATACAATTACATTTAACAACGGGAATAATGTTCTCTTCCATTCACCTTTGAGTATCACTGCGGCAGCAAGAGTGAACACATGTAGGACCAAAATGCATAACCCAAGAGAACAGTTAAAGGTAGTTAGATTTATTTTTATAAATGACTTTCAATAAAAAATCAAGTCACCTCAAAGGCCAGTTTTGGCCCTAAAATGCAGTGAACAATAAGTCCTGAGAAAGAAAACAGTAAACAATGCTTTTGGTAGTCCTGGTACAAACCTACTTCTCACAAAGTAGTTATGAAAGTTTATGCACTGTGTTTATTGATATAGAGTGCATATTAAGGGTATCATATTGATTAGTATATTTACATATACTGTAATATTATATGTATCTTGCCACTCATAATACTGTGATATCTTATAACACTGCACAACAAAGTTTTTGCTTCTTGAACACTGTTGGGTGTTCCTTATAGACTTTTGGCTGCTGATAACGAAAATCACATCCAAATTTGCCCATCACATACTGTTTCATCAGGACATTGCTACAATGGAAAAATGATATCAAGGCAACTGGAATCCATCAATGCTTGCTGACTGTTGTTGGACACTGCAACCTGATGCACCGAACATTGAACACAAACGAAAATCAGGAGCAACACATTATGTTGAACTTAATAGTGCATTAGAAACATAAACGCAATTAAATATGTTATTGCCGGTAAACAGTTAACTGTCTATTTCTCAGAGTTTCTATGTGATGAAGCAAAACCAAAACTATATTTGTGCATACCCACCAGGTACCTGTCACAATCAGCAAAAACTTTTCAGGAAGCAAAACTTTGGAAAAAATTGTTGTGCAGTGTAATTATACTTTTTGCATTTCACTTTTGACCAGCACATGTCTATGTATGTAAAATGTGACACAGGGATTCTGGAAAATTTCAAGATCACATCACCAGTATGTCAAGGTGGAACAGCAGTACTGATAACACTGACTAAAGTTCTAGTGACTGCATAAAATGAGCATAATGGATCTAAATATTTCACATTTCCATGGACTCTTTCACATCACATGTATACTTTACGCCTGTTATAGTTGTAATTTTTGTGGGTTACAGGAATAACACTTTCTTACTCAGGTTCTCCTTTAGTAACATCTAAACAAAGTTGTTGTTTTTGTGTGTGGTTGGCACATTACAGAGTATCATGTGTTCTAGTGACTAAAATTCATAATAACAGTCCTTAATGAGACCTGACTCTTCCAAGAATGAATACAATAAACTACTTCATCTAACAAAGTAATATGGTGTAAACTATATGAAAATACAGTTTTATTATCAAAATATAGTTGCTGTAACATTTTCTTAAAGATTTGATATGTGAGGATAAGTCTGTCAGTTTATTGTCCTCTACTTCCAACTAACCAATAACACAGTCAACCTGCTACAGAAAGAAAAACAAACAAACAAACTGGGTACCCTTCTTGAAACTATTCAGTGTTGACCCAAGCTCCATAAAGGTGAATGTTAAATAGATAGACTTTTTAACAAGATGACCCAGGCTGATAAACAGCTCCTATAAATCACATACAGTCCTAAGGACTTTCTGAAGATGATAGGAAAATATCACTCAAAATATAAAATATAAAGTAAATTGTAATTATTACCTAATAACAGCAATTAAAAATTAGAAAACAATTAGTAATTAGTATTCAACACAACAATGAATCTAATGCCAATTTCTGTTTTATCTTTTCTTATATATACTCAGAGAAGAATTTGGATATAGACATTACCAAGACATACTAAAACACCAGATACCAAGGAAGAATTTCGATATAGACATCACCAAGACATACTAAAACACCAGATACCAAGTAAATGTTGATTATTGCTGGCATGTGCATTACTGAAAATAATTTAGGCAGAATTTTAGTTGCATCACTCAAAACAAACTATATAAAGAGAGAGAAGACAGAAATGTCTTTTTTGTTAGATTGTTTTAATAGTAAACTGTGAAGAGCAAGTCTGAGGTGGTTATCAACCGTCATATCTGTACTAATTAAGTGTGGAAAATTATTCTAAAATAATTAAATTTAACACATTAAAGTTTGAAATGCCTTGGAAAATTTATCTTAGATACATTCATACTCAATAGCTTATTAAATAAATTTTCATGAGAGGAAATTACTTATTCCAATAGTAGAGTCATAATTTCTAGAAGTTTGATTAATACCCTTTATATGTGTGTGTATATATATAAAAGGTGCTTGTGTATTATTGGGGGGGGGCACTAAAATCACTTGAATGTATGAGAAATTTAAAACATATTAAACCAATATTAAATGTATATGGTTTATTTAGATTAATTTATGTTCTAATATTATAGCATCGTTGAATTCTTTCCTCAAAGTACACTTTCATCTTGTGACCTTTTTTGCATATACATTCAGCAGGGAGAATTCCTTTGCCTTGCAAAATGAAGTGAGAGACCACATCTTCTTCACTTTTGGATAGATCCCAAATTTTCATCATCTTTGGGACAAGGATAAAGCATGGCTTAACCAGAAAATTAAAAAAAAAAATTGTTACTTGCATGAAATTTAATCACATTATATTTATATTAAATATGATAAAAAACATAATAAATAAGAAATTAATGGCCCCCAGTTAATACATAGGTACCAAAAACAAATTGTGGTCATATTTGTTTATCCTTTTATCTCAATATAACCTCTCAGTTCTGATTAAGAAGTTAGCACACAGGATCATATACAAATATAATGATTTTCAAACAAGGCCCAAAACTCGAGCACTTTTGAATAATTCACTATTATTCTTCATGAGAATAAAAGGTTATGTTTAGTGAGTGTAATGAAATGTATATGCACAGATGTCAACATCAGATACATTGGATGTTCAATATGAGTGTCTTGAGAACCAACCAATCAATATAGAGTTGTTGGTGTCAGGTTTAGTTTGTGCCAAAGAGGTATGTACAGTACATAAAAGAAAAATAAATAATAATTACAAGGAATGTTAACCAATGTTTATAAAAATAAAATAATGGCAAAAGGTTGTGGAATATAGAAGAAAAGATAAAGTGATGCAATATTCATGAAATAGTACAAATATATAGAAATTAAAGCATGAATAATACTAATAACACAAAGTAAGTTTAACTATAAATTTAGTTTTGAAAATTATTTCAAAGACATACGAAGGTCAACAATTCTGGGAACAAGATCATGATTCAATATTGCTACCCAATAAATTTCAATTTTCCTGTTTCTGTTAGATGTAAAATTTGCCTCTATATACATCAGTGTAATGTCTTCAAGAATGTTCATTTTAAAGTGTTTTGTGATTGGAAGTTCTTTGTTTGATTGTTGATATGTGGTTATTAAAACTTTCCCCTGTAGTTGTTTTGGTTTGAGCTGCATATTAGAAGTTGTTTTTTTTTAGCACTGGATTAAATGAATAATATTTTTTGTAGAGCAGGTTATGGATTTAGTGATTTTGAGCTGTTTCTGGCTGTCTTTATTGGAAAATATGTTTCCTGCATAAACTTAGGCACTTGACATCTATTGATATTGCAGGGATGGTTCTTACCTATGTCAACTTAAAGTGGACTTTAGCATGAACTAAGTGTGAAAGCAGAATTCTTTCTTAAAGAAATAATAGAAACTTCTATAAAAATTATTTTTAGTTGATCATTAAGTTGATTGATGTAAAAAATGCCTTTTTAGTATACAGGATAGCTTTTTTTGTTGTTTTGGGTGATAGGTAATACCAGTAAAACACAAGAATTTGTTTTGTAATTGTTACAAGTCAGAATCACGTGGCATACTAGTAGCTTTAAGTTGATATTTATATCACAAATGATTCTATTTGTTTGAAATTGCTGTCAACCAAATATTATGCATTATGAAAACTTTAATGATAATATTTATATATAAAATTACATATTAAACTGATTATTATTCTATAAATAGCACAATGTCTAAGCACTAATTTGTCAGCCCAGATTCTAATTCTATTTCAACTATATTTCTTGCTCTATTTGTAGTTAATTAGAACTAAGTTCAATAGCTGTTGAACATACTTATAACCACGAACACATACAAAATATTACCCTTTTTTCTCATTCGTTAGTCAATAATCAAAGTGAATGCTTAGTGACTTCAATAATAGTTGAACCTTTAAGTGATATAAAAATATCCTATTGTAATGAAAACTGTTTGAAACATTAAAAATGTTTTATACCACACCGAGTAATAAGGAATGGAACCTTTTTAAAATAAAAATAAACAAAAAATATATGTAAAAAATATGTTGGGATGTTAATGAGTGGGAAAAATTAAAAAGACCAAAGATATATTACAGGTTGCTAATACTAATTGCAGTGCCTCTGAGTCTACCAACAGTAGCATGAACCATGTGGTTGCAAACTTCGTCTATCATAATTAACACACAGATAGCAATAGCTATGGTGGATTTGAAGTTTGACTGTCAACATACTGTACTTTTAAGGCTTAATTTGGAGTTAAATACAAATTAATGTCGACTGTACTAAGTCAGTTTGGTATGCCGACTTATTATTAAGTGACAACACTGACACTGGTCCAATCAATTGTAAAGTTGAAGTTAGTTAGTACTACAAACTAGTAATGTTACGAAAATGTTCGTGTAACAGTTTATATAAATATATATACAATTTCAGATATTCACACTCTTAACTTCTAATTAAGTGGTAATTTTATATAGCAATTTGTAAAAACTTAAAATTAGAGTTATAATTTATAAATAGAATATTTACGCTTACCAGTATTTGTAGTACATAAGGTATATCGTACTTACACACGATGTAATTCGTAAATCTGAGTTTTAGTTACCCTTTAACTTGAAGTAATATTAATAGTAATACTACTAATAGTACTTGTTACTATGTTGTATCAAAACTTATTAAATGATTTTCAAAATTTCATTATAAATGTCATTAGATATAATTTATTTAATCAACTTTCCTAAACATAAAATAAGGTTAAGTATGATAACCAAAACGCTAGATAGTTAAACGTATATACATATTACCATAATATAATAAAGTTTGACAATTATTATAATATTGAAATACTCTTTACCAAACACTTTGATTATCAGTTTCATCTTTTGATTCTTCTAGCTGTGAAGTTCCTGTTATTCCTTGGCCTACAAGCGCCATGTTTGTTTGAGCAAGCCGATGAGGGTGGGACTTCGCAACGTCATCACGGATGACTCATCAATGATCTTCCATTTGAAAACCAAATGCGTATATGGTTGTACGAAGCTTTTACTTATATAGATATTATAAGAAATACTCTAACATTATTTTCTGTTAGTTTTTAGTCACTGTCATTATTCAGCTCTACATCAGTTTATATTAAAATGACATATGAAGATGGGGGTTAGATGACTTAAAAATTAAAACTTGTTCCCTGTGAAAACTTTATTAATAGTAATTACTGTTCGTAGTTAAAATCATGTTTATTTTCTTAAAATTCATAAATATAAAAAAGATGTTCAGAAAACAGTTTTTGCAAATTCACAAAACATCTTTAATCGTGCATCACTCAAATCAAATTTGTTTTAATTGACGTTTTAAAGACACGTCATGACAATGGCTAAAATCATCACTGTTTAATTGTCCGTGGATAGTTGTTTTATTAATGCAAAGCAATACAATGGATTGTTTGTTGTTAAGTACAAAGCTATACAATGGGTTATATGCATTCTGTTCATCGAGGAAAATCGAACTCTGAATTTTAGTGTCGTAAGTCCGCAAACTTACTATGATCCAATGGGCGATCCTCTGACGCGTTTAGGAATTTTATAATCAGCATTCTGTTATGAGATTCATTAATAAAATTTGACACATAATATAAAGCAGAATTTATACAATAGAAAAAATATGTGTTGTTTTTCAGGATAAATATCATAAGTGATTTGTTCCTGACTGGTTGGGTAAACTTTAATTTTTAACTTGCCCACCTTTACTTGAAATGCGTATTATTATTTTTCATATTTTTTATTAAATATATTATTGAAAATTGTCCTTTCTGGTGTTTTTTTTCATATTCCTCAACTTTACACTCGTACTGCTTTAATTTTGTTATCTTAATTTGCATTGAAGATTTTGTTTGTTTATCTGTTGAATTTGCGCAAAATTACTCGATCGAAGCTTAACTTTTAAGTGATAGACTACAGGAAAAACAACTAGTCAGTTATTACCCACAACAAACCCTCTTGGGCTACTCTTTTAAGAATGCTAGAAATGACACACACACATAGGTAAAAAGGCGAACATGTTTGCTGATGGGATTAGAATTCGTGACCTAATCATCAGGGCCAGAGATGAAGACTCAGTAACAAAGACCAAAACCTTGTCAGAACATATAATATCGGGCGAAGTTAGTATCCAGAGAAAACTAGCCCATTTAGATTTTGCATTCTTTTGAAATGTTTATAAAGTTTATTAGGTTGTTACGTATAAAATGTCAAATTGTTAAAGGAAAATTTGAAATAAGTACATCTTTTTGTTGTATAATTTATTTAATCAAAACAAGCTCTTTTAAACTCAATCCGCTTCTGCTAACGAGTTATAACTTTATGAAAATCTTTAAAGAACTAGACGTCCTTTGATGCAATGAAGTATTCGAAGGCACTTTCAATTTACCTTTGATTTGCAATTTTTTCCTTTAAAAATGTCCAAATGTTTAAAAAGTGATAATCTGTACTGAAACAATATGGTGGATGAGGTAAAGTTTCTTACCAAAGTCTGTTTAGCTTTTTAGACAGTAACACACAAGACATGAGGTCGAGTATTGTCATGAAGCAGTTTGGGTCCACTGCGACTGACTATTGCTGGATGTTTTGAAGACAAGTTTTGATACACAATTTCAAGTTCACAACAATAGTTCTCTGCCGTAATTGTTTATTCTGGGTTTAGGATGAATAATGGATCACACCTGTTGACGACCACCAAACACTGACCATAAGCTCCTCAGAGCTGATTTTGGCACGTTTTGGTGCTTCATAGTCAAGTCACTGTCCGGTTCTCTTGGATTGTCGTAAAGGGGTTCTTTTTTTTTTTTTTTAAATCACAGATGACAGTTCTGTGGAGAAACGGATCGTTTTTGTTGCGCGTAAGAAGTGAGGAACAAATTTCAATTCGGCTTATTTGATGGTTTTCAGTCAATTTGTGAAGGGCCCATTTATCGAGCTTTTTTACCTTACTAATTACTTCAAGATGTTGAAAAACTATTGAGTAATGAACATTACTGTAGGCTTAATTAAAATTGAGAGAAGCGAAGTTTAGCTTCATAATGTGGTATTTGGTGATCTTCCTGTTATTCTATGTCTTTTATCTGTTTTACCTGACAGATATATTTAGCCGTGCTCTTCAAATCCCTTTAGTGTTGAGTTGAAGCCTCAAAGCCGAGAAGACAGTTATATATATATATAGATGTTGAGTGTATAATTCCTCTATTCTGTATTTTGGATTTGCCAGTGCTATAAAGGTTCAAGACCTTTTAAGCTACAGCCATGGGCCTGTGAAGAATAATCCCTGGAATCTGGTGTACTCAGAATGGCAAACTAGGCTTCTTTTTAAGGTTTGACATGAATGCATAGGAAGCATGAATGGCTAAGAACCATCACAGTGGTTTGCAGCCTGAAGTGCCCTAGATTGAATAGGATGATCTCTGTAAAACTCATGAACATTTATCAACCAGAGTATTTCATCCATGTGTTTAGTTAGTACCACCCCAATTAACAGAGAGAGAGAGAGAGATTGGGGAGGCAAGAGCTACTTCAAGAGAGGTAGGCATGGACTGGTGAAAGTGAAGCATTTTTGTGCTTCCATTAACAGGGTGTTATGCTGCCAAGGCAGTCATGGGTCGTGGAAACGTTTAGGATTGGCAGAGAAAATAAGTGATAACTTACCATTCTGCAACAGAACTCAGACACCTAACACATATCCAAGTTTAAGTGTCCCTGTATAAGCTCATTCTACTGCACTTCCATCATTTAGGATGTCTCAGCCTAGTGAAAATTGATTACAATGCCACAGGTAACTACAACAACAGCTAATATCATCCTGACGTTCAAGGAAGTAAAAGAAAAAAAGAATATCTAAATTACTTCTAAAAAATTTCAGGCAGGTCACTAACTGAACTTGTGACAGGTGATGCAGTTCGTTACTTTGAATTTGTATGATTCATACCCTGATGCAATCAAACATTGGAATGAAGCATAACTCAAGAACCAGGATTTTATTACCAAATTCAGTTGACATTTAGATCTGATAGAAAATTGAGCAGAAAATAAAATGAGTTAAGTTGAAGGCTTGAAGGTGTAAATCTAACAACTTGAGTAGCTTTGATAGTGATCTGCACCAGTTTTATGGAGAAACCTACCTGCAATGGTTTGCAGAAATTAAGAAGCCATCTTTTTTGATAAGCTTGCAGATTGACTGCCTAATGAGACAATTAGATATAAATTGGGTGTAAGAGATATTTTAACCCCAAAATAGGTAGTTTCAGTAGTAATAACTTTGAAGTAATACATTCAAATATATCACAAGAGAAATAAGCCAACAGTAGTAGCTGTGGTGGCTGTACCTCAAACTTTTCTTTCTTAATGGAGTGTTTCACATTAAGGTCAAACTCTACTAAAGGCAAATTAGTAGTTGATACATCCAAGCACTGCAACACAACCACACTTATTCCTAGTAAATGGGCAGGGCTAAGAAGGTCTGCCCACGATATTTATGTCACAGCCAATGACACTTCCACCTTGACTTTGCTTTTGAGAAAAGGATCAGAGCATCTGCTTTGGTTATAAACAGCATGGTAAACTGTTCATATCTTAATGCGCAGCAAGATAGGCAAGAGGACCAACAGTGAGAAGCAGATAGTTCTGTTCCAAGAAGCTAATGGAGAGTGATCACCAACTTTGGGAAGAGCAACAGATAGCTTCTGCTAATAGGTTTGGATGTCAGCCTATGGTTGATATTGAAACTATTAGAACATTGGTTAATTTTGCCATATAAGGAGCATTCCATGTGAAGTCATCAGTTTTAGTCAGTTAATGCTGAATCCCTACTGATCAATGATGATAGATTAGACTCAACTAGAAAGTTAAAGTTCCATATATGTTTAAATTAGCCATGGAAGAATAGTCAGTCATCTCCAATTTAGATTTGGCATGGCTATTTAAAGGATTGATATCCTGCAGAATTATTCATCAGTTTTGCTTGTGCAATAAATGAGCTGTGCTTTCATGAGAAAAATATTTGATGCAAACCAGATCAAGCCCAGGATTAGTTGATTCCTCAAGGGTGTATTGCAGAGCAATATATAGTACCTTTATGTGACAATTGTCATTCTGAAGTTTACTATGAACAAGATTTAATGCACTGGTTGTGAGTAACAAGGTTGCATGAAATGCTGTTTCCTTTCAAGAAAGAGGCAGCATTAGCTTGGACAGTGACATATCTGGGGAGAGCTGAAGTTCAATGTTATTACGTACTTATATATTGTTCATTATTCCACTGCACTGCCCATAATGGTAATTGACAAAGCAGGTAAAGCTAGTAGTATCTCTAATGTTACATCTTTTGTGCTATTTCTGAAAGAAATACTTAGTTGTCAACACATCTGAAGTCATTTATTGAGTCCTGTCAAAGAAATCATTATTCATTTCAGCAGTAGCAGCTCACTGAACTGTTGGTAGATATTGCTGATGTAATTTTAGGACCAGAAGACCATTTAGGTCTCAAGATGTACCTAATCATTGCAAAGACACGGGCAATGCACATACAATTAATTAATCAAACATTATTCAAGATGGCCCAGAGTACTGTAAGTATAGCAAGCACCAAGATGCAGTGGATGTTAAAGGATGGGATCAGATAGTTGTGAGAGAGTGCATGGTTATCTCTAATAGTGATTGTGAGGGAGAGTATCCAAACTTCCTATGTTGTCTGAATGACTGTGATGAGCTGCACTGAGGTCTTCCATTGCCAATGACAAGACAAATTTCTGTATATGGTAGAAGATACCCTATAGTGAATCACCTTAGACTTGGTTTGTGGATAATTAGAGCAGGTCTAAAACAGCTTTTAGAACTTGAGATGGTTTCTTGATGATGAAAACCCACTTGAAATAAAAATGTATCTCAGAACAGCTAGTATGGGTATTAATACTTTTACTGATAAGGAGAGAACAATGTTTTGACCTTCCTAGGTCATCTTCAGATTAAGAAAGTGTTTGAATGTGACCTGCAATCTGGTACCTGTTTCTACTCTACATCCTTGAGACATGTGTCCATCAACAGTCACATTCAAACACTCTCTCTTTCTTAACCTGAAGATGATCCAGGAAGGTCGAAACATTGTTCTTTCCTTATCAGTAAAAGTGTTAATACCCATACCAGCCGTTCTGAGATACATTGAGATGGTTTGTATGAGATCTGCATCATGCCAATTGAGTTGTGTAATGTTCTCACTACTTTTGAGGGTCTGTAATGGGAAAGTTGCCTGGTAAATGTCAAAACTGCATTAGTATTTGATTAAATGTTTGAAACCACTCCTGGAAACCGTAAGAATGGTAATGGTTAAGAACAGCAGGACTAGAACTGAAACTAGAAAGTTTTGTATTCATGCACACAAAAATTGGAATTTCTTGATAATTTTATTAAAAAGAATGATCCTGTAAATACTTTAGAAGCATTAGCTTGTGACTACATGAGAAATTCATAGCTTCCATAGATTTGCATTCTATTACCTGCTCTCATTAAAACTCTTGCACGTTTTACATGTAATGATAAGAGTGACAAGATATTCATGCCTCTAAAACACACATTAGTGAAATATCCTGATGAAGCATTTTAAGTGCTTCAAGTGTTGAGAAATTATATGCAATATGGAGAAGAGTGATACATGCTCACAAAGGCATAAAAATGATTATATAACAATGATTGATTACGAAGAGAGAGTTGTTGAGAAAACATTTGTGTTTTTACTATTTCCCAAACGATGCTATTGAGGTCATGATAAAGGTCAAGAATGACACATCAGAGATGGGAAAGTAGATTGTTATCTACAGACTGGCATCACAGCAGCACTGAGAAAGCTACGGCAAATATTTAAATTATCGCCCTAAAAAGTTGCCAAGAAAGTAATACGTTGGAACTTTCATGTAGTATCCGTATCAAAAATGTGTGTAAAGATAAAACCAACGAATTAGTGGTTTTTGTTTTGAGAATTACAATATGATCAAGGCAAAATAACCAATTAAGTGTCAGATATATTTGCAGGTATTTGCATACACTATTTGGATGATTGTCTAGTATAAAAACCCATTTTTGAGGTTTGAAAGTGAGTTAAGAAGAAACTGCAGTAGAGGACAAGAAGCCAAAGAAAGTAGCTGAAGTTTCATAGCAGTCATTTAGGAAAGAAAAATCAGCTAGATAAAAGATGACTATTCTTGTAATGGAGCTACCCAGAGTTTCTCATCTAAACACTCTGTAAGTAGCATATTGTCATCTTCCATAGCATCTAGTAGCATAATTAACAAGCGGCCAACTCAGTTATGACATTGGAAATGTAATTCAGAAATGTTCATTATTTATGTTAAAAGTTTTGTCAGTTTTATCCAAGTTATTCTATGAATTGATTGTAACAAAGAATGTTGTGAAAAGTACATTAAAAGGGTTTTACTGTTTTGACTCTTAGTCTCAAAGTCAGATTCTTTACTTTAAACTTCTTTGAGTTAATGTTTGTATGTTCCACTCACCACTGCAATCCTCACTTAACATAAATAAATTTTGATTGGTAGTAAGAGACAAACTCCAACAGCTAGCCTCCCTGCCTGTCTATTACACAGTGATGATATGCCCATAACAAGAATTGAGGTTTTATTGGATGCCAATGACAATGGAATACAACAAGCAGGCAGTGTTATCCCAGCTGCAGAATGAAGTGGAGTATATAGTTACACACTCATGTATTATTAACAGTATTGCACAATAAAGTAAGAACTGTTAGCAGTTATAGTCTTCACCAATTATTACTAACACTATCTGTACAATGTAAGGATCATCTTTTGGGTCGATCTTGCATTGCTGAAGTAGCTGGTGAACTGTAAAACCCAGAAGGGATAACTAGTTGTTGGATAACAAAGCCACAAACACAGGACTTTGTCATAATGCATTGCCTGGGAAAACAACACAGAAATGCAGATGTAGTAGTCCAATTGTTGAATATTCTTCTTGAAACACCAAGTGAGAGATCTAGAGTTACAATAGAATCGTAACAGACATACATCACTACTTCACTCAAGCTTCTAAACAATGTAAGAAAGAAAATACTGCAAATTTAAAAAGCTAGGATGTAATTTAAAAGTTTAAAGTTCCTGGAACAAGTAAAATCAGGCATTTTGTATTTGACCAATTTTCAGATGAACCATGACAGTACATGACTTATACTCAGTGTATGTTCATAAAAGTTTATCAGTACTTACAGTTTGTATTAATTGTAAATTGAAAGCTATAATTAAGATTAATTACTTAGTTATGCTGCTAATAAATGCATGAAAAAATGAAACTGCTGTGAAGCATCAATTTTTCTTGAAAACACATATTTTCATACGCAATATGAAAAAGACATATAATAACTATTCAGGAATTTTAGAAGTCAATATGTATAGTACTTTATCAATGATCTCCAAGTAACATACTAACTGTTCAAACCTACATTAATATTGTAACAACAGTTTTTAAGTCATGCATAATTTATCTTTACTTTTTTACTAGCTAGCTCAATAAACTTATTGTCATATTTGAAAGGGTTACTAATTTCACACTTCTGTAACTATCACAGAATGCATCTTTATTCAGGTATATTCAGATAACTTTTATAAAGGTACATGCAATTTTTGTATGCACTTATTCACATCCGATTATCCATAATGACTGTAAGGTCATAAATTTGTGCTAATACTTTTATCTCTCATTGGCACACCTTTGAAAAGTTATGTTGTGGAACACTTGGGGTCTAACCATACCCCAGCACAAAATTACCATTACAGTAAACTGTTGTGTGAAATTCCAAAAACCAATTGCATTACAACTTCTATTAGGGTTAGCATGCAGTGTGAACAATATAAAAGTACATGTAATGTACAGGAAATATGTTGACAAATCATGAAATTACAAAATTAAGTTGTTCCTCAGTATATAAATTAGTAGAATTAAAGTATTCCTCATACAAAGTGTATCAAAAAAAACACAAAACAAAGTTTTATTATATTTCTATACTGACCTCATTGTTCACTACCATATGATAAAATTCACAGAAGACTACAAAATTAAACCCAAAGAAAACTGAAAGTGTACTTTGTGCGTTACCTTGGGTCTGAACAGATCCCAACATAAATATATCTTTTATGGTAGGCTGTGGATTGAAAATTCAACAGACAGGTTATTTACAACTATTATCAAGAGAAATGTCTATAAAATATGGTATTATAAGAAGTAATTGCAGAGAACATGTGTTTGAGATGCACATATGTGACTGCTACAATGACATAATAAACAAACAGACAAAAGGATACTGTATTACTCTGATGGATTAACCTCTACAACAGTCTATAAAGTGAAAAAATGTTAAAATATTTGTTTTGTATGCTATAGGTCAAACTGCATGTACAGTGATGTCAATGACAGAATGAAGCCCATGTGGAACGTAGATAAATATTAGATCCAGGGTCAAGTGTGCTGATGAGGGATAAACAAATAAACACTCTATGCTGCAACATTTATATACAGGAACCACTGGTTGGAGAATGCAAGTTGTGAATCTGAAGGATATCTTACTAAGGCATCCCCTGCTGGTACAGCAGCAAGTCTACGGCTATACAACGCTAAAATCAGATGTCCAATTCCACTCGGTGGACTCAACAGATAGCCCGATGTTGCTTTGCTATAAGAAAACACACACTCTTACTAATGCTTGGTCTGAGTATAACAAGTGAAGTATTTCTGTTTCTTGTCACACCCATCTCTTGGTTCAGCCCTTGTGTTCCTGCCCTCAACCTCAGCATCAAGTTATACAGAAAGAAGCCAGGCAGCTTGGTAATATAACAGTTGCAAATACAGAATTATACATTTCTAGGTTTGCTTATTTTCTTGTTGTTGTACAAGTTCAATTTATTATTTGCTTAACAATCCTGAACTTAAATTTTTTTGGATTAATTTAAGATTTTTATGTCTATCTGAATACCACTCAGTTATATAACTGTTTAATTACTGTAAGTAGATGTTTTTTTCAAATATAAATTAAAAAAGCATTTTTTAAGCTGTATACAATCAAAGAGATTAACTGGAGGTTATCCATTGTACTTGAAGTTGACTTATGGAAAAGAAACATTAAAATGGAGCAATTACGATATTAGTAACATTATCAATAACTTGGTAGAAATGATATAGAAATGGCCCAATTTTTCTATTATGAAAACATAAAATAAGCTAATTAAATAGTTTAATATGCAGGTCTTCATTTCAGTGATTTATGCTATTCTTACAATATATTTATCATTGTTGTCAGTCTTGTTTACCATCATGGCTGACTCAGTGAAATATACAGCAATCAAAACTATACTTTTCAGGTATTTAATATGAAGGTTTTATTATTATGATTATCTTTTACACACATGGAAAGATATTTATAAAAATTAATAAAGATAAGATTTGTATTTAAATATTATTAAATTTTAAAACACTGATCCGTTTTTGTTTTAGCAACAAAACATGTTTGTAGATTATGTTAAATGGGTTAATTCCATTTATTAATAACTTTTTTTTAAAGTAACTTCTCAGATGATTATCCCAGATTATTTATTATTTTTGTTTGTATCAGTGTCACATTTTTATATTGAAGAAGCCTAAGTTTAAGCCTAATCAAAAATTGAATAATTTTTCTTTTAATAATACTTATTTGCATCAAGCAATGTATTCTATATAAAGTTGATTAAACTTTCTCAATTTTTAATAGTTTAAAATTATCAATCATTTTATATGTTTATATAAAAACACTGCAGTTGACATAAATAACAAAGTGGAATGATCAAATAACATTCTTGAAGCCTCTTATTAAATTGTGTACACAAGACACAACTTGTTTGTCAATGCAAAAAGGTTGCAATAAAAGTGAGAAAGTCTACAATATTTCTGTAATTAAACTATTCGAATATAAACTGTTTACACAGAAGGTTTTCTGGATCACAGCAAACTCATTTTCATTCAGGACTTCACTCGATTAGGTGCAATATAGGACTTCTTCGACAAAAGATCATGCCAGCCAATAGGCCCAATCTCACAGTCAGCACAGGTCAGATATTTGATTTTTCCAACTGTGCTACTAAATCCCACATTTTCAAAACTATAAATGTCATCCACACACCAAAACTGTTTGACAGTTTCACCATCAGGTGCAGAACTTGAAGTCTCTTGGTACATAAAGGGAAGAAATTGCTGGAAACAATGAAAAAAAGGAAAGTTGTTATTTTGGAAAGCTGATTACAAAATCTTACTGGAACAAAAGTCCATAAACATAAAGGATAAAAAACACTGGTGAGCTTGGTTGGTTAATATTTTATGTATTATAATGCAAAGTAATATTAGTTATTATATTAATATATAATAATTCATACTTAAAATTAAAAAAATACATTTAAGACTACTTCAAACTATCAAAAGTGAGAAGCTTAGTTTGTGGCATGCTAACAAAAATTAAATTATAAATACATTTTATCTATAAATCACACATAAACAAGTATGTAACTTAGAAATCAAATTACATTGTTCCTATATAACTTGTGTTCAACGATTAAGCACCTTGTAGTTGCTTCTTTAAAATCTGCATTAGAAATAACTTATGTCTTCAATTAGTGTTAACTTATCAAGAGAAATACATTTTCATTTGTCAATGGTAAACAGTAATTTTATAAAGCAATAAAATATTACAGTATTCCTTTCATAAACAGCAAGGTATATAGAGCATATTATTTCATATCAGCTGATTTAATTTTTAAAATAAGTTAAGCCAAGAATGCCAGCATTAAGTTTTCAATCATTAACACCAGGTGTCATGGGGTCAAAAAGACAGGGTTAAACTGTTATTGGGTTTATGACTAAAAATGAGACATCCAACTCAGTATTAAATGCATTCTGATTATTAAATGTTTAAGTTTTCACATACCTCTTTTTCTGGTGTTTTTTTTTGTAAAAATATCTTCAATATCTTTCTAGTTAAGTTTTAATTGTGATCTTTATTCTAAGCCTACTTTTTGATCAATGATCATCAATAGTTTTTCAAGTTAACATACTTGGAAAACAATACAGTTTTAAAGTCATTTTTCAAGAGGTGTCATTATTGTTTTATTGGTAGATTATGATAACTATGGTAAGTTTCTTTGTGCATACGTAGTTATTAATGTAGCTAAATATATAGTATAAACTACTTAGATTACAGAAACAGTAATTAATTTTTTTCTTCCACATCAGATGTTTTAGCATAACAACAAACAAGTACCAAAAATTAATACATGGAATGTTAATTTGCCCTGTCTATAAACAATTTTGAAGACCACAAGTTTGAGGTAGGAAGTCAAATGGAGACAAATATTTATGTAGTGTTGAATGCAGTACACAAAATTTGTTTACCTTTAAAGTTTATTAATATCGCTTTTTAAAAAAAAAAATATTAACATGTCACAAGATCCAACCAACTAAGGAAACTCATTTTAGTTTTAAATCCATATTCTAAGCCCACAATACAAAATAACTTCATAAGTGTAAAATTAGTAATACAGAAAGATTCACACGTATATTAAATATCATAATCAATAGAGATAATTAAATTATATTAAGGAACATATAAGATAATGTATTAAAATTAATTTAATTATAATTTTTACAGTGATAAATTATTATAGTGGCCCAGTAGAAATATAGCTTCCCATGTTACACTCAGGAGATATTAATACATCACTGTCCATGAAATTAATAAATAGTAAGTTATAAACTGGTAGCTTTACTCTAAAATTACTATGGAAGGCAATATTCTGATACATCTCTCTATTATAATAGTGCAAAGAATCCATAAGTTTGACCATAAACATGAAAAGTAACAGACCAAGCTCAATGACTAGTGCAATGTTTCTCAACTTCTGGTGTATCACAACGATCTTGTGATTCATGTAATTTCACAAAAACAAAAACTGACTGAACATGCATGTGTAAATTGTAATGGTTTTTCATTGCACTTGCATGTGAATGGTTTCTGACTGTTTAGGGAGGCAGCGAGAGCTTGTCTTTGGTACTGAAATACTGGTCTAAAAATTATTGTAAAGTTACTTTATTTGTAGTCATGGAATTTTAACTAATTTACCTAAGATTTGGAACATTTAATCCTTCACGGATGTTCTTGCACATCCATCATTGAGAAAGGAATAGTTTTAAGGCAACATTTATTTTTCTAGAAATAGTAAGTTCCCCTCTTAAATGCAGTGTAAGCCTCCATCATGAATGATGACAACCAATTCCATAAGTAAAACACCCTGTTAACAAATAAAATAGTGTCTTAAATACAAATTATCGTCTTTTTCCTAATCTTTAACTTGTGTTTTCTCACTCTATTATCATCAGAATACAGCACATAGAAGTCAAAGATATTTATTCTAAAAACTTACTTCAATGTTTGTAGTTGAAGCTAAGCCTGGTTTTAAGATTATAGATGGACATTTTTGGCACGTAAAAGTACTTTCATTTTTTGACGTTAACGCTTCTTTAAACATGTCAGGTAAACTTCCAATGTTTGTCTCCTCAAATCCTTTGTCTTCTGAAGCTTCCTGTTTCTGACAAATTTCTTTTTCCATTTTCACCTTTCAGTCAACCAAATTAGATTTGTAAATTTAAAAAAATAAAGTTAATTGTTGAAAATAATTTCACTTCATGTTCTATCATGTTTCATATAACTGAAATTGCAATATACAAATAACTACTGTTTTGGTTTCTTGTTTTATAAAAGGAAAGAAAATAGCCTTGACTAATCACAACCAACTGGTACATGCATAATATTTAAAACAGTCATAATAAGTAAATACAAGAGTACGTTGCAGTTTGAAATAAAACAAATCACAATGGATAAAATATTGAAACCGGTTTATTTGGACTTGAAATTGTACGAATTCTTTTGATTACAGATACTAATAAATAATATTAATAACGTGTACTTGTTACAAGTTTTATGTTTTACTATTACTACTACTAATAATAAACGGTATTGGTAATACTTAATATCGCTGATTTTACTGTTACTGTTTACTGACAGTGACGCTAATACTTAACGTTAGGTTACAGATTCAGCATCCTTGTACTTATTATACTGCCGGTCAATTTTGGTCACACTCTCGTTCGGAAACATTTGGTTGTGTTGTAAATAACATAATACTGTTCTGTAGTTTTAATTAAATGGCTAATATTACTAATAAAAACTGCTCACCTAAAATATATTTTAACTAAAACATGCGCATTTACAAATAATAAAAAATTGAATGCTGAAAATTGAAACCAGAAAATGCACGCTTAAATTAACTAACCTTGTCGCCACCTACGCGGCGTCTGTAATAGAATTGCCAATCTGCCAAAGATATATATAACTACGGCAGAGAAACATTCGTAGCAAATTGATTAAATTCATGGATTCAATATTGTGTTGTTGCCGAATTTATTTTATAAGTTGGGTTGCACTGTAAAATTTGCAAAAAACACAAGAAACAACTTAATATAAATTAATTTTTGAATAATATTCTTAATACTCAAAGTACTGCTTCAAAGAATGCAAAGAGCCAGAAAATAGATCCCTCTTGATATCGGTCGCATGTACAATACATCATGGCACTAATAACATAATTTGTTTTTGTTTGATTTGAATTTTGCGAAAAGCAACACGAGGACTATTTGCGATAGTCGTCCGTAATTTATCAATGTAAGATTGAAGGAAAGGTAGTTAGTCATCACCACCCACCGCCAACTCTTGGGCTACTCTTTTACCAATAAATAGTGGGATTGATAGTACATAATAACGACTCCACGGCTGAAAGAGCGAGCATGTTTTGTGTGACAAGAATTCGAACCCACGTCCCTTAGATTGAGCGCCCTAAACACCTGATGATGCAGCTTACAGAAATACTAAATATTTACCTCTGTGCTAGAACATAGACAATAAACGCAGACGACAGTTCGAGAAAATGTATTCTTGAGTTCCAGAAAAAAAACACACAAAACTTTGAGATATTGCACACATGCTGAATATCTTCACAACTCAATCCGTGTTTACTATTTTACTTTTAAGGCATGGCATAGAGAGAATAATTATAATAAAAAATGAGCCAGTTTATACACTGGGAAAATTAAGAGGCTGTAGGTATCTCAAGTTATTTCTCATTTGAAATGAAAATAAATGCGTTTGTTTACTGTTAAGCATAAAGCCACACAATACTATTGCCACCACAGGTATCTAAATCAGATTTATAACAAGTATATAATTTGTCACTTCTTCTCCAAAAGAAACTTAATTCGTTTTTTTAATCCAACCATTTTCTCCTGAGCTTTCCACAGTAAATAAGGTGTTAGGAATACCATAACGCAGCTTGTGCCTTGAAGGCATCCATTTCTTTCTGTTCTCGATAAAGATGAAATCGGATGTTTAAAATTATTACATTATGATGTTATTTAATACAATAACAGAAACAACGCACTACTGGCGGCTATTTGTTCTAGTAATTAGTAATCCTGATATATACACCTCATTGTGAATATTTTTTAAAAACGTATTTATTTATTTTTTCTGGGAATTATTGCACAAGAAAAGTGTTCAGATTGTGCTATATATTCCAGTTCCCCAGTAACTCAGCGGTATGTCTGCGGACTTACAACGCTAAAAACCGGGTTTCGATACCCGTGATGAGCACAGATAGCCTATTGAGTAGCTTTGTGCTTAATTCTCTACTCGAGGGCTATCTGTACTAGCCGTCCCTAATTTAGAAGTGTAAGACTAGAGGGAAGGCAGCTAGTCATCACCACCCACCGCCAACTCTTGGGCTACTCTTTTGCCAACAAATAGTGGAATTGACCGTCACATTATAACGCCCCCACGGCTGGGAGGGCGAGAATGTTTGGCGCGACGCGGATGCGAACCCGCGACCCTCAGATTACGAGTCGCACGTTTTAACGCGCTTGGCCATGCCGGGCCTACTGATATAAACTGTAATGTTTTTATGTATTAAAAGCAATACATTTTATTTAAAAAAATGTAGTTTCTTAAGGAGTCCAGCTTCTTAGTACTACATTTAAAAATTACACCATTAAAAATACAATCAAAACTTCACATACAGTCCTAGTTAAAGTCGTGTTATTTTATTGTATTCTGTTATACAGAAAGGATCTATTTCCGTTTGTTTTCTCGCGTTGTGCGGTCGGTGTGAGTGCTAATCGTAACTGACATATTTATCTCAAAGTATCACTGCAACACTTCAGTAATGAATAGCAATCGTATTGTTAGTAACAGTGCAAATGACAAACGTAAGAAAAAGTGCAAAACTGCGGAAAAAGTACTACGCTACATATTAAAGTGGAAGTAATAAAGCGCAATTGAAATGGTGAACAAGCGGGTAATATTGGGTGCCGTTTAACACTTTCTTCAACAAGTATAAATACGGTAGTGAAAACTGCTGAAGAAATATAAAGTAAAGTTAAGCACGTTTCAAGGTGTTCGGAGATTAAAATTAGACGATAAAGAAATGCAATCATAGAAAAAAATGGAGCAATTCCTGACATTATGGATTGAGGACCTCTACAACAAGAACAAGCCAATCAACTTAGCCTTCATTCAGGAGAAGATGCCAAGCTTGTAGGATAACTTGAAAAGGAGTTGGGAGAAGAAGCAGCTAGAGCAAAACCATTTAAGGTTACCAGTAGATGGTTTTATAGATTCCCGGCTAGGTATAGGTAAAAGAACATAAAAATGCAAGTGGAGTCAGTCAGTGCTGACGTAGACGTTGCAAAAATATTTCCGGGAAAACTTTAAAAATCATTGAAAATGCTGGATATGATTCTAGACAGATGTTTAATGTTGATGAAATGATGGAAATGCATGCCTTCTATGACGCACATTACCATCAAAGAGAAGACTGCAGCCGGCTTCAAGGCCTCAAAGAATCGCGTAACTCTCTTTGCAAGAGACAATGCTTATAGTGACAAGAAACTAAAGCCATTTTTCCTGTGAAAATCCACAAGCACTGACAAACGTTGTAAAATTCTGTATTCCTGTACTGCGGAAATCCCATCGAAAGGCCTGGATAACGAGACCGATTTTACACTAGTTATTGGTGTGTCACGTTTTTGCCAAAAATGGAAAAGCAGTGTGAGGAAAATAATCCTATTTTCAAGATTCTTCTTGCGCTAGACAAATGCTAGTGTCCATGAACTGAATTTTGATTGCTTGTGCAGCCAGTGAACCAGGGTGCCAATATACATGTATGCTCCAAGGCTTATTCTTTGAGAAATATTTTCTACAATCTTATTAGTGGTATTAGTGGCAATAACAAACCAACAGTCAAAGAATTCTGGAAGAAGTTTGAGATTTTTTACTCTACTTTGCTGATTGGTTCTTCATGAGATGAAGTTTCGAATTACCTAATGAACAGTAGTTGGAAAAAACGTATCCTGATGCAGTACATTCCTTTGAATAATTATATAACACATCACATATACGTGATGAGTAGTGCAAACAGCAATCGAAGTGGACTTCACAGAAGTAGATGAAGATGAGTCGAAGAGCTGTTGGAGTCGACTGATATGCCTTTAAGCAATGAAGATCTTGCTGTATTAGATAAACACATTTTTGAAGAATAAATTATCAATGATAATGATGAGGATTCTCCTCAACAGAGAAGATTCACAGTTCAGGTGCTAAGAAATATGTTTGAACTTGTCGAAGCTACAATCAATATTATTCAATGACACTATTCCGGATCGATCTAAAGGTGATACGAATAGTTAGAGATTCTGTAGCATGCTACCACGAAATTTTAAACGTAAAACTACAAGTAGGAAAGCAGACAACCCTAGATTTTCCATTAAAAACACACACCCAAGGAACCCAAAGCAGGCCCTTCTGGTACTCAAGTGAAGAAAAATCTGAGTCTACGTGTTCTATAGTGGTTTTGATGATCATAGAGCTGCATCAACATTCTCATCCTCCGCCTAATCTTCTCTCTATATCTTCTTCAATCGAGCAAATCAAGCAGAATGCACACCTTCCCCAAGATAAAATTTAAAGGTTGTGGTGAAATCGTTTTGAAATACTCTTTAATATTCTCTGTTTTTTTTTCTATTAAAAAGTAAAATGTTTTAAAATGTGCAGGTCTGTTTCAAAATGCTCATAAAAATGTTTTTCAATGAAGTGTTTGGTAAATATAAATGTTGTTGTCTTTGAGCTCAGCCCCCTAGTGGCACAGTGGTTTGTCTCCGGACTCACACACTAAAAACCGGGTTTTGATACCCGTGATGGGCAGAGCACACATAGCATATTGTGTAGCTTTGTGCTTAATTCTAAACAAACAAACAATCTTTGAGCTCAAAATTAATTGTAAATATGTGTACATTATGTGTTGTATAATATAGTATAGTACAGGTGCTGTGCATGGGTGCTAGGTATAAAACAATATTTTGTAAAGTTATGGTTCATATTCAATACCACATTTCATTGTTTCATATAGAAAAACTGTTTTGCTTTGCGTTGCATAAGCAATGTTTATGGTTTTACGGTCCATACCCTCCAACTACCCATTATTCTTACGGAGAGAAAATTCCCCGTTATACATTGTTTCGTTATAAGTTGCAACTTTCCGATACTTAACTCTAACGTATAACAAGTATTCCTGTATCCAAAATATGAAACTTTTTGTGGATTTTTGTTTGTGATGCCACAGAACAGATGGCAATGCATTTCAAAAATAAAAAATTAGCTCTCCTGGCATTGGTATTTTGTCTTATTTCAGCACAATAGAGGCACCATTGTATTTATTATTTCGGTCACATAGATAGATAGGTATATTGGCGATCACGCTATTGCTCCATTATAGTAAGATATATACCAACTTGACCTACTCTTCACTTTAAATGGTAAAGTAAAACAGTATATTGCATATAATTATCTATAATAATAATACTGATATAATATACTGACATGAATTCCCGCCACAATCCATCATATAAATCTAGTAATTTAAGCAGAATGATGTGATATAGAACGTTCAGAATGATACCGCGTATTTAACACCATCTTGGTTTATATGTACAATTTTCGAAATTTCTTTGTTGTTTTTTTATAGTTCTGTGGGGAGGTGGAAAATTACTCAAGTAAAAATCTAGCGTTTCTTCATTTTATTGTGAGGATGGTCAACAGATTGGTCATTAACTGCATTCTCATGCAGGAAGAGTAGTTTGTGATGTCCCAAAATAGACAGCTCCCTATTCTGTTGGTGAATTACGTACTGAACTTGAGCTGTTCTGTTCTTGCACTTGAACAACAGTGGACGAAGGTCATGTCAACGACTAGCACTTGGTGAGCAACCACAACATGTGAAGCCTCCAGGTAGTACAATGCTAATCGATTCCCCTCAGTGGGCTCAGCAGATAGCCCGATATGGCTTTACTATAAGAAAAACACACCGTGTGAAGTTAGTGTGTAAGGCCAAGTTATATCTTATTAGACAGATTCTGATAAATGTTTAAAATTTGATTTAATCTTTATATATTTTATTAAAAGTAAACTTTGTTTTGCTTTAACTTTTAATACTAATTTAGAAGGAGACTTTGCTATATTGTTTAATTTTGGGTTTATTTTCAATCTGTAGTTTCACTTTGTTTTCTTTTGCCTTACAAGGGAAAAAGGGTCACTCTGAACTGGTCAGAGAGAGCTGAAGAAAGTGTCACTTCCTCTTATAACACGCTCATTATAAACAAGCTTGACTTTGTTTTGTTTTAGTATATTGTGTTTGTCACTGTCTACTTTTCTTTATTATTAAAATTGAAATTAAAAACATTTTGTACATTGGTTTTTTATGGACAAACCCAGTGAAAGTTCACAAAGTAACAGGCCTATGTACTCTTATTTGATATATATCTGACCTTCAGTTAGCAATTCCCATTCTTTCTGTACGATAAATCAGAAGACTAATTCGTTACTTTTTACATCGAAACTATTTATGTGATTTACAAATATACTAGTGCTTTTTGTAACTGACACATCAGTAAGTTTGTTATAATATTGTTTAAACCAAATAAAGATTTTTAGCTATCTTCTTTTACGAAGACATTTGAAATTTTAATACATTTTCCAAAGGCTGTTTCAACTATAAATGTTTCTAATGCTTTTATAATATTTATTTCAATCGAATACAAAATAAATCATTGTATACTTTATGAAAAAATAATTAAACCTGAAAAAATTAGTATAATAAATTAAATATAAAGCAATAACTCAAAACATGTAGGTGCATTTTCATAGATAAGAATGTAAACTTGATTCAATGTTTTACTTTTAAGATGTTTCAAAATATTTTTAAAACAATTCAAATTATAATAAAACTGTTCAATAGATAGCAACACCTCATCAAAAAGGATAAATGTTATGTGCAACGGTTTTTAATGTAAAAATAATAATTTTAGGATGGTTTCTAAGCGCCTAAAGCAGTTAAAACCATTAAAACCATGAAGCAGTTAAAACCATTAAAACCATAAAGCAATTAAAACCATTACTCCTAAAAAGTATCATGAAAACAAGTGAGCAAATTAAAGTGTAACTTTTAGGGTATTATACCGTATGTATAAGTAGTGATTGATAGAATCTTTTGTTTCTTATCTTCCAGTCCAACTATCAGTTCTGAGAATGAACAAAAAGATTATTGGGCAGTGACTGATGGGGCACAAGAGATAGTTTTGACTTTTGCATACCTCTGATTTCTAATTTCAGTGGATAAGTTAAGAGAAATGTGAAAACAAAAACATCTGCAGTTAACTTATGTTTATAACGATAAAGTTGTTTTTTTTAAATATGTTGCAGATACGTTGATATCTTTACTTCAGAATGATACAGATGTGTTATAAAAACGTTTCTTAGTTAAGCACGCTATATCTTAGAAACAGTGTGATATAAGAAAGTCAAATATCTTAACGACTGATGAAGAATGTGTTAGTAGGCATAGCTCCATCGTCTGGTTGAAAATTTATCTATCTACATGTAATATTTCCTACACACCTCCATGATGCTAGGCATTAAGAATGATATGGTTTCACAGCTGACTTTTGCTACTGGACCACACTTTTTTAAAAAGCCTTTAACACGTGGACTGCAAACCTATAGAAATGAAATGTGATAAACATTATAGTTTTCACGCAGGATAGTACCCCTGTACATACTAGTGATCAGATTAAATATGTCTTGAGGGAACACTTCAAGGACAAACTAAGTTCACATCAATTTTCTTATGAATGAATACGTACTTCACTGGATCTAACACCACCACATTTCTGTCTGTGAAGTACCACAAGAAACGAGTACCCTGATTTAAGACAGTATACAAGACGAGACGATGCTGCAGTTACTTGTGTTGTCAAATTGATGCAGTAAATTTTTGGATGTTGGAAGAGTATTTGTGATTGATCAGACGGGTAGGTCATGATGGTGTCAACAAGTGACAAGTGTTGTGCTTGCATCTGAGTGACACTTTTAATACCCTTCTCATTATTGGTCTTGAAAAACTGCATTATGCGATTTCTGAACACTTGTATCCTATTTGTACAATATAAAGAGATATTCACCAAACCTATAACCTTCAAGATCATAGTCATTAGACGCCAGAACTTGTCTCTGTAGAGTTTAGTTTATAAGATACGTTAAGTGGAAATCTAATTTTGTAGTTAGAAATAGCGTTCTAAGTTTCTCCATTACGAGAGTGTATTATGTTTTCACTAGTTTCTGGAAAAACTATCCTTCACCAGAATGTGTTCTCCACTGATCTTTCCACAAGGTTTAGATTAATATGGAAAGTTAGGTGATTGTAATTGTTTTTGCTATTCTCTTCTTCATAACAAAATGATGGTACTTCCGGTAATAGCCGTTTTTAATCATAAACGTTTTATTAGAATATTTTCTTTTTGTGTGTTTTTTTCATTTGTCGCAAGATGGCTCTATGGTACAGCTTTGGATTTGGGAACTGGTATTGTGGGTTTGAAATCGTGTGTGTGTGTGTTTTCTTATAGCAAAGTCACATCGGGCGATGTGCTGAGTCCACCTAGTGGAATCGAATCCTTGATTTTAACGTTGTAAATCCGCAGACTTATCGCTATACCAGCAGGGGACGTTTGAAACCGTGCGATACTACAAAATGTTTCTAGCATTTTAAGTAGTGTGTGCGTTATAAGAATGATAGTCAATTTTTTAGTGTGTATAACGGATAATAGTTGTTGATGGCTAACTGTCTTTCCTTAGATCAGTAGTTCAAAATCAGAGGCACCTCAGCAACAGAGCGGTATGTCTGCAGACTCACACCGCTAGAAACCTGGGTTTCGATTTCGTGGTGGGCAGAGCACAGGTAGCTCATGGTGTTGTTTTGGGCTTAATTTCAAACAAACAAACAAACAAACAAACAAACAAACAAACAAACAAACAAACAAACAAAACCAAATCAGAGTAAGCTGCAGATCGCCTTAGTAGCTTTTCCATAAATACGAAACAAACCATTTCTTCATTTTTGTAACAACCTGACCAAGGAACTCTCCTCCGATGGTTTTGAAATAAGAATAAGTTTTCAGGTTATATTTATTACAATACTTGTCTGCGTTTTCGTCAGTTGACAAGAATCCTTGAAATCACAGGGAAAAATTTTTCTATGAATTTGCACATTCGTCTGAAAATTTGTAGAATAAATATTTTACTTGTAAAACAAACAAGCATTTTTTTGAAGTTTGAAAATTTCAAATTTGTTCTGTAAACGTTTCTTAAGAAAAAAGAATAAATGTTGCCTCTGGGAGGACTATATGAACATAAACTACAAAGCGTAAACTGAGCAGCCTCCGCCACACTCAGAGCTCCAGTGGTTATGTCGATGGAATAGCGCTGATCATAATAATTTTGTGGTCCAACAAGAATATGCGTAAAAGAAAATCAAAAGAAAGGCAGATAAAAAACTTCACTAAAAAAACATTTAAGCATAACATAACACGACTCAGACGAATGTGTCTCAACAACAGGTGAGAATACCACTCTTTTACGGTAGTAAAGTTGTCGTTGCATGTTCTGCCCTCTAATATTAACTTTATATACTATTACTGAAAACTATTCAATATAGCAGACTACAGAAGAAGAAACTAGTATGGGGCTGTAAATTGTCAAACTTTCTAAATTAGGAGGTATTCTTTTCTTCTAATTAAATGAAAAGAAAATGTAAGTAGCTCAAACTTATAATTTCTGCTAAACTTCTGTATATCAATTAGGCTTTATCTAGTCCAAATTCTAAAAAGTCTATTAAAATTAAAAATTAAATTCCTTTATCAAATGTAAAAAAAATTGTTAAAATTTCGAAACTTGAAAATATTCGGATTAAAACAGCTGAAAAGCGTACAAAAACTACAGAACGTGTAAGAACCCGACTAATCAAAACTTTTTAGTTATAACTTTGTGCCGCCAGTGTTTGATGACCCAAACTTACTTTTTCTCAGTTTTCCATCTTACCCTACCTTATGCAAAAATGTCTGTTTTAATATTATTTTATTCTAAAGTTTAAGCACCACGAATTCACTTTTCAAACTTGTGATATTTTTAACACCAGCTTGCATGAAACAAAGGAACATTTTGTGATTATATGATATAGAAACACATGGAAAAACGTGGTAAAAAACACGGAAAGGTTAGTTTTATTGGTGAGATACGACTAAAGTCGTAAATACTGTCATTTCAAGTCTTTAATGTAATTTCCTGAAACATATAAACATGAAACGTGCACTTATTTGTTTATAAGAGGTAAGCACTTGATGAAATGTACAAGTCAAGTGGTAAGTTAATTTAAATTATCCCAGCCGTGGGGGCGTTATAATGTGACGATCAATCCCACTTTTCGTTGGTAAAAGAGTAGCCCAAGAGTTGGCGGTGGGTGGTGATGACTAGCTGCCTTCCCTCTAGTCTTACACCACTAAATTAGGGACGGCTAGCACAGATAGCCCTCGAGTAGCTTTGTGCGAATTTCAAAAACAAACAAAACAAAATTTAAATTATATAAAAATTCATTCTTATTCACGAAGATTTGGTTTGTTTTGAATTTCGCGCAAAGCTACTCCAGGGCTATCTGCGCTAGCCGTCCCTAATTTAGCAGTTTAAAGTTAGAGGGAAGGCAGCTAGTCATCACTATCCACTGCCAACTCTTGGGTTACTCTTTTTCCAACGAATAGTAGACCGTCGCATTTTAACGCACACACGGTTGAAAGGGCGAGCATGTTTGGTGTGACGGGGATTCGAACCCGCATCCCTCAGATTACGAGTATAAATGCCCTAACCACCTGTCCATGTCGGGCCTATTTAAGAATAGATTAAACTTTATAGTAAGATAACACTTCTTCCCATACCTATCATTAGTGTAGCATCACTTCTAGTATAAAGCCCGGCATGGCCAGGTGGGTTAAGGCGTTCAATTCGTAATCCGAGGGTCGCGGGTTCGAGTCCCCCGTCGCACTAAACATACTCGCCCTTTTAACCGTGGGAGTGTTAAAATGTGCGATCAATCCCACTATTCGTTGGTAAAAGAGTCGCCCAAGAGTTGACAGTGGGGGGTGATGACTAGCTGCCTTCCCTGTAGTTTTACACTGCTAAATTAGGGACGGCTAGCGCAGATAGCCCTCGAGTAGCTTTGCGTGAAATTCAAAAACAAAAACAATTCGGGCCATGGGTGAACGTGTAGAATAACAGTTTAAATTTCACTGTTGGATTAGTCAGTAGTACCCCGAGAGATGGCGTTGAATGTTGTTGAAAAGCTACTTTTCCTGCAGTTCATCTGTTCACAATTTGAGACAGTTATGTTCAGAAATCCTAAAAGTGCTCCTGTATCTCCAATACCACCTTTCAACAATGATATTTTGTAAAACAGTTATGCTCTTAATAATATTATATTTTACCATTTGTTTGTCATAAAAGTCACACCAAAACTCGGAAAAACGCACGATTAAATAAACAGAAAAGTCTTAACAAATATATAACGTCTTTTTTGTCTACTGAATAGACGAGGGCTATCTGCGTAAACCATCCATAATTTAGCAGTGTAAGACTAGAGGGAAGGTAGCTAGTTATTACCACCCACCGCCAATTCTTGGGCAACTCTTTTACTAATGAATAGTGGAACTGACCGTCGAATTATAACGCCCCACAGTTGAAAGAGCGAGCATGTTTGGTGTGACGGGGATTACACAGGCTACAAGTCGAATGCCTTAACCACCTGTCCATGCCAGGCCTAGTTGCACTAGAATTCAGATTAATGGTATAATTTTGACTTCTTTTAATAAATACGGTTGTGAATATAAACGAACAAACAATGACTGTGATGTCGAGAAACCCACTTGTTGAGAAATTTATATGCAAAAACGGCTCGTTTGGGTTGAGAAAATATTTTACATAGAAGAGCGAACAACGTTTCGACCTTCTTTGGTCATCGTCAGGTCGTGAACCAAACGAGCCGTTTTTGCATACAAATAACAATGACTTCCTACAATCTCAGGTATGTGATGTTATGTTTCCTGGAACTCTAATCAAGGTTGAGTACTTGAATAACAAACATAACAGTATAAAACTTACTGTTGGATAGGAACAGAATCATAACCTTTCACTTCCTAACATATTGACCTTTTAACAATAATCGCCCCTTCCAATGAATAGTAAGTATACCATAAAAGTATTTACTGGTTTGTGTTTTGATATGCAAATTCCTTACCAAATGTTTTTAGTGAAAAGTTGGTTAGATGTTTGTTCAATCGTAAGAATAAATTATTAGCACTCATAAAGCTTTGCGTAAAGAATTTAAGAACATCATAAAAGTTTTATGCAAAAATATATAATTTTTTTATTATTATTTATCTTATTGGTGGAATACTTTGTCACTGTTTAAATACAGTTTTATTCAATCAGTTATATGTGAAGGTCTTAAATATTCTGGCATTATCACTTTCTATACGAGGTAAATATTATTTGATTGTTGTTGTTTTGAATTAAGCACAAAGCTACACAAGGGGTTATCTGTGCTCTGCCCACCACGGGTATCGAAACCCATCTGTCAGCGTTGTAAGTCCACAGACATTCCGCTGAACCACTGGAGGGCTTGTTTGATTGTTATTAGTAGAAATCAGTTAAGAAATGTACTTTGCAGGGTTTGTCTATGAACACAGGTGAGGCGTATTTTTAAATCTAAATGTCGCCTACGATGTCGTTTTTTTGTGTTTTTCTTTAAGGTTTATGTACCGTATTTCTGTATTAATTTATTTAATGTTTATGTACCGTATTTCTGTATTAATTTATTTAATGTTTATGTACCGTATTTCTGTATTAATTTATTTAAGGTTTACGTATTTCTGTATTAAAAAATTAAGTGTAGTGTATAAATTTTCTTCTCCTCGCTGTAAGTAAAGCTTTCTTAGGTCGAGAGTTTTCGAACATACCATAGGTAAATATGACACACTTACCCAGTCATATTATTTTAAGATTTCAGTAAGGGCCAACAACGAATAGAACCTTCTATAAAATAGAGCTTGATCGTTAACAAAACAAGGCCGAAAATTAACCAGTAAAACTTACAAACGATATGTAATATCTCAAAACCTTCTTATCTTCTGATATGAGCATTCCACTTCTTGGTGGTAAAATGACTACTCTCTCTTTTGTCACTGGAAGTTGTACTTCTGGTGTTTTGATTGCCATGTAGTTCACAGGGATTTCACAGGGATTTCCTGATCACAGACTGTAAAGCTATTTCAATCTGCTTAACCTCACGTGAATTCAGTTTTCAGTATTGTTTGTTGGTTTGTCTGTAGTCTGCGCATCACGGGTACCGAAACCAGGTTTATATCGTTGTAAGTCCACAAGCATACCGCTATGCCAGTGAGGGGGCAGTTTTCGGTACGCACTTTTCCTTCGTGTCAATCATCGACGTACGAGGTCTGTTCACAAAATACGCGGACTGACGTCATAAAACAAAATGTACTTTATTTAGAAGTTACAGGTCTGGGACCCCTTAAAAGTACTCTTCTCCCCAACGCACACACTTATCCCAACGGTGTTTTCACTTGTTGAAACAGTCCTGGTACGCTTTTTTTGTAATGTCCTCCAGCTCCTTCGTCGCATTTGCCTTAATCTCGGGAATCGTCTCAAATCTTCTTCCTTTCAAGGGTCTTTTGAGTTTGGGGAACAAGACAAAAAGGAGCAAGGTCAGGTGAGTAGGGGGGTGGGGAAGAACAGTGATCGAGTGTTTGGCCAAAAACTCACGAGTTCTGAGGGCTGAATTTCGCAGCAACGCGGTGCACCTTCAATTTTTCGGTCAAAATCTCGTAACAAGATCCAACTGATATCCCACACTCTTCAGCAAGCTCCCTGACAGTCAGACGTCGATTTGCCCGCACCAGGGTGTTGATTTTGTCGACGTGTGGGTCGTCAGTTGACGTGGAAGGACGTCCAGGACGCTCATCATCTTCAATGGACTGTCGACCATCCTTAAAACGTTCATGCCACTTTAAACATGCCGTATGCTTCATAGCAACATCACCGTAAGCCGTGTTAAGCATAGCAAAAGTTTCAGTCGCAGATTTTCCAAGTTTAACACAAAATTTCACAGCAAGTCGTTGCTCCTTCAGGTCATTCATTCTGAAATCCGCCAAACGAAAAAATCGCACTTCACTTAAAACCGCGTAGCTAATACACAAATGAAGATATCTGCAATCGGGAAATGGCGTCGTAATCAGCTGATCTGTGTAAACCTAGCGACACCAAGTGGATTCCCCCTGGAACCAACTGGAGCCGCGCAATTCAAACAGTCCGCGTATTTTTTGAACAGCCCTCGTATTAGAAGGTGTGGATGAACTTCCAACGGCAAGGATATTTTCTAACTTTTCTTTTGCGATAGTGTTAGGTCCACTTGCTGTTCGCATCGATTTCTTTTCCTTCATCTCTGGGGTGGGGATGTGAAGGCATTTACAACCTTTTATTACCATATCATGTATGACAACTGCAGCTGTTAAACCAGTGTCCGTCACTATATTGCAAGATACGTCGCCACTTGGTCCACAGACTCATACAGAATTTCCTACAATAATGATTCTACAGGGTGTTCGGAAAGTCACTGTGCAGTTTTGTCTGTTAATAAATATATAAGTGCACAGTGAGTTTCCGAACACCCTGTATTATTTATTTGAGATATTGGATCTCTTCTAGATAGAATTCGCCTCGAAAATCCGACTAATTTCCATTTTCTTTTTTCTCTGTTTAAATGTTTTGCTGTTCCTTTAACCTGTTTGTGCTCTGTCTCCTTGGCTGAACAACAACTGTTCATTTCTTGTAAACTCGACTGTAATAGCCATGTATCCCAGAAATACAACAGTTTTCTTTTCTGACATTCTATGGGAAGAGTTCTTGTTTCATAAAGGCTTTTACGTGCATTTCTGGAGAATATGGGCTTTCAAGTCACCTTTAAACATCTGTTGCCTTGTGATTTACCAATACTTTTAATTCTTCTGGACTATCACAGGAGGAGCTGGTGTTCCAACACTGCGAGATAGAAGGATCCAGTTACTTCCAGATGTTGCTCTTAGTTATTTATCAGCACCTTTAATGGGTTCGAGTTTCGTCGCCAGCTGGGAAAATTCCTTTAAAATTTTGCACCTGCTTTGCTTCGATATATTTTTCATATTCTCGTTTGTTATGACATATATAAATTGGTGCTAAAGAATCCATCGTTTCACGTGGCGCACGTGGGTAAGATAACTTGGAAAGCATTTTCAAATCTTGTGCAAGTTTGGCAAAGACTTTCCTTTTCTCTTTATCCTGCTCCATAACTTGGTTCTGGATACTTCTGTCTGTCATTCCGAACCTGCTAGGTAGTTGTTGTAGTACTCAATTGTAATCTCGCTAAAGGTGTTTTTTTTTTTTTTAAATAGGCGAATAACTTGTTGTTTATTTCTGGAAATTATTTCGAACTGAGAGTCACACGATATTTTTTATATCATAGTCTTGAGATGTCGAATTGTCTACCAAGGTCTTGCACTATCAGAGATAACAGTTGTGGTAAACGATGTTTCAGATTGGAATTTTTGAGCACGTGTAGAATGCAGTGTGGCTGTATTATACTTGTATTTACTATTTTATTCTGTCATTGGTTTCTTTCTTTAACTTTTTATTTTTTTCTCATTGTAGTCTTTCTGTACCTCACTTATGTCGTCCAACATTCTTCAGATTTGTTGTTTTACTTTTTCTGTATGTATTCAGTAACTTCGTGGCTTTTGTCTTCAGTTAAATCTAGATTTATTCTTAATTCGTTTTTGAATATTACGTTTTAAATTTTAACTTCTGCCTTAAATTCTTGTTTCTTACTCCATGACCTTTAGTTTTCTGTTTCACTCTTCTTCAACTTATTTTAATCTTATGTTCTTTCCTTCTTGACCTTGTTTAACTTTTTGTTTTTCTCAGACGGGTCAGTTGAGTAAAACGACAGAAGTGGCCTTCCTTCTCAAGCTCAGAAGAGTGTCCAAAATAGTAGTTGTTATGACTATTTATATTGTTTGTTGTTAATCTTAAAGCTACACAATGGGATCTCTCTGCTGTGCCCTCCACGACTGTAGAAACCGGGTTTCTAGCAGCGTGAGCCTGTAGGCTTACCGCTGATCCACGTGGTAGCGAAATGAAAACATTACAGAGTAAACATTTTAGAGATCACATAAGTCACATTGAGACGAGCGATACGATGAATAATCTTATCCATCCTAAAATTAGCAATAAGAGACAATTGTTTCCCGTATCCTATTTTATTGATTACGAAACCACGTATAAAGAACACCAATCAAATGACCAGAAAGAAGTATAGCTATATTCCTTCAATTAGTAATGAGTATTACAACATCACAATGTGTCAGTAGACGAAATAGCCACTTTGATGTAACAAACACTTTCACTGGTCATTAACTAAAAGAATTTGATTTATGTATCTAACGTTTACAATCGCATTCATTTCCATTTTACTTTTAATAAATTTTGTATTTCTGACTGATAACACTAAACGATCACTTGGTTAATTTAATTCGAATAAGAATGTCTAACTATCTGCAATTATTTTTGTTATATGTATATATGATGAACAGTTTGCCCTGGAGCAACTTTCATTCATTACAGTTCCATAATAGCTGCTCGCTAACATCCAGCAACTCACGGCCTTCAGCACTATTTTAACTATGACAACTACGTATAACATGAATTTCAAGTACCCAATGCTAAGCAGTCAGAATGTTTTTTAGAAGGTCATTATAAAAGTAAGGAATACATAGCACAGCCTCAAGCACATGGTTAAGTATGTAACAAAGAATACTTCCAGTACAATACTTATTAAAACAAAAAACGCGTTTGCTTTCCTGACTGGCTGCCTGATATGTCCCACGATGGGTATGTGGCAAACTTACGGACTTACAATGCTAAAATTCAGGGTTCTATTCCTTCGTGTGGCTTTACACTAATAAAATAAAATTTTAACCGAATATTACATTACCTATTGCCTAGCGCGTAAGGCGTGCGACTCGTAATCCGAGGGTCGCGGGTTCGCGCCCGCGTCGCGCTAAACATGTTCGCCCTCCCAGTCGTGGGGTGTATAATGTGACGGTCAATCCCACTATTCGTTGGTAAAGAGTAGCCCAAGAGTTGGCGGTGGGTGGTGATGACTAGCTGCCTTCCCTCTAGTCTTACACTGCTAAATTAGGGACGGCTAGCACAGATAGCCCTCGAGTAGCTTTGTGCGAAATTCCAAAAAACAAACAAACCTATTGCCATCTACCGGACAGTACTGTCGTCTCCCACATAACAATTTGAATAAATTACGGAACCTATTTTGAAAAGCAGAAAAACAAACGGACAAACAAACAATTCTCTGAAAGCAATTACTGATTACTTATTGTAGACTTGAAAATTTTGGTTATCTCATAAACGGTTCGACATATACAAAGATTACTTCCAACAAATATTGCCTCAAGAAACCATGAGGGAATTTATGTGAATAAGGTATTTATGATTTGTGTCGAAAAGTTATATTGAGGAAGGAAAAATGTATTCGCGAAATTGTGATTCTACTGTCTAAAAAGGTAACATTAAACATGTACTTCCATAAACATCATACGCAATCGAACAGTTGGATCTTTAAGTATGCAAATATTTTCATGAATATATTATATAAAAATTTTGTTGTAATTTAAAATAGCTTATTTTTCCAATGTTCTCATAATTTGTCTCACTAGTAAATAGACAGCCTTACTCAAGTATAAATATCTCCTTCAGTTGTGTATCAGTAGGTTTGTGACAATAAAAATAGGGCAGAACACGGACAGCCCATGAGTTAGTTTTGGGCTTAACAAAAACCAAACTGACTCCTCAAATATATTTTGTTTCAGTTTGCAAGTTTATTGGTAACTGGTAGAATAATTTTTTATTGTTTTGTTTCTATCTTTCTATTTATAGAAAATTTATAGATTAATGAATTTCTATCACAAATTTTCCTTTATTTTAAGAATATAAAAAAAAGACAGCGTTATTCAGTTGGTACGTGAGAAACAACTGTGATTCTTAATGTTTTCTGGTTTATATATACCACGTGTAACGTGTATCAAGTGTTACAGGTCGAAGTCACCCGAAATATCTTAATTTATCTAGAAAACTATGAGATCACAAGGGGCAATACTCCCATCCACTCATAGGCCCGGCATGGCCAAGCGCATAAGGCGTGCGACTCGTAATCCAAGGGTCGCGGGTTCGCGCCCGCGTCGCGCTAAACATGCTCGCTCTCCCAGCCGTGGGGGCGTATAATGTGATGGTCAATCCCACTATTCGTTGGTAAAAGAGTAGCCCAAGAGTTGGCGGTGGGTGGTGATGACTAGCTGCCTTCCCTCTAGTCTTACACTGCTAAATTAGGGACGGCTAGCACAGATAGCCCTCAAGTAGCTTTGTGCGAAATTCCAAAACAAACAAACAAACACACACACCCATCCACTCTGTGTTAAATACGGAATGTTGGCTAACAATAATAATTGTTAGCGACTCTTTGGCATCATCTTGTCTTTCACTCAGCCGACTTACTAGCTTCACAATAAATCACGTTTCTCATTAGGCAAAAGTGTGAGACTTATTGGATGTGGTGGACATAGTGTGGTCGAAATACCATTACATACACTTTTTCTCGTAAATACGCAAAGGAACCGAATAGAAAAAAATAGTGCTTAAAATCCATTAAGACTAATAATATTGTTTTATCATAAATATGATTGATTATAATTACGCTTGGTCAGCAAAAACAAAACCAAACAACAACAAAACAAACAAACAAAAACTTGTTAGGTTTCAAAGGAATTTGTGACTTAGAAGGCAAAACAAAAAACATTTATTGCATCGATTTTATACGGATAACGTACTTCACCTTTCTCTTGGAGGTTTATGACCAGTGTAAGACTTTCAGATTGTAGCTTTACATCTTCAATATGAATATCAACTTCCTTGGCATAGACACATTTTAAGCTTGTTATGTAACCTATTTCGGCATACCATGTATTTTATGGCTGCTTTACTGCATAGGTACAAAGTGCTATTTTTAATACTATATCGAGAAGGGCTGCTTACTTGTACGGTTTGTTTTGAATTTCGCACAAAGCTACACGATGGCTATCTGCATTAACCATTCCCAATTTAGCAGTGTAAGAATAGAGGGAAGGCAGCTCGTCATCACCACTCACTGCCAACTCTTGGGCTATTATTTTACCCAAGAATAGTAGGATTGTGTGTCACGTTATAACGTCTTCGCGGCTAAAAGGGCGAGTACGTTTGGTGTGACGGAGATTCGAAACTGCGGCCCCCTTGGATTATGAGTCGAGCGTCCCAACCACTTGGCCATGCCAGGCCTAACGTGAAACTTTGGCTATTTGATCTGCTAACTTAAATCTTTAAGAGGCATTTAAAGGCTTCGAGGTGTTAGACAACATTATTTATTTTGGAAGCTAAACTTATTACATTTGTAGAAGATTATTTTTTTTGTTTGTTTGTTTTTGAATTTCACGCAAAGCTATTCGAGGGCTATCTGCGCTAGCCGTCCCTAATTTAGCAGTGTAAGACTAGAGGGAAGGCAGCTAGTTATCACCACCTACCGCCAACTCTTGGGCTACTCTTTTATCAACGAATAGTGGGATTGACCGTTACATTATAACACCCCCACGGCTAAAAAAGCGAGCATGTTTGGAGCGACGGGGATGCGAACTCGCGACCCTCGGATTAAGAGTCTTACACTGCAAAATTAGGGACGGCTAGCGCAGATAGCCCTCGAGTAGCTTTGCGCGAAATTTAAAAAAACAAAACAAACCTCATCTCTAACCAGTTACTAACCACGATGTATTCGAAACCGGGTTTCGATATCTGTGTGTAGTTTTATGCTCAATTCCAAACAAAGAAATACGGATATGTCACAAGACATTAACAGTGTTTAAGTTGAGATCTGTGTGAATACCGAAGTTACCTAAAGAAGCTGCCTGTTGTTGGGTCTTCACTGTAAAGTGCTGTTGTTGGCGAATTCTAAAGTGCTCGTTCGACTGAACAAAGTCATAAAATGAACTCATTCTAATTAGTACAGACTCGTGTAAATTATAAGAACACTTTAATGGTTATTCTTTCACATATTTCTTTACTAATGTGAAGAACAATAGAAACTTGTTTTTGTCCACATTCACTGATAATTTTGAAACCAATATAAGTTAAGTGTCTTGTTTTCTAATTACTGGGTTATATTATAATAACACCCCAAGGAAACTCTCGATTTCTGTTACAATATGTTTTTTCTTTAATAAAATATTTCTTCTCATGTCTTTTGGATATATCGCTTATAAGTTTCATAACTCTGTTTGTTATGAGATCGTTTACGAAACTGATATTATGTTTGCTGGCATAATTTTCATAAACCCGGTTTTCTGTTTTGAAATCTTTAATGGGCATGAATATTTCTTTGTTGTGAGGACTTTTATATCTCTGCTTACTATGGGATTTTATTTTCTGAAAACGATATATCACTTAAATATTTTATTTTGTTTTCCCAGAAATTCCGTTACGTAATTTTTTACTGTTTTTTTTTTTTCATTTTAAGAAGGGTTAAATTTGTTTTTCCAACATCATAAACTCAGAAAAAGAATTATTCCATCGAAGCATTTAAAAGTAAGACTTGTGATTATCATGGCTAGTAGCAGCCTCTGTTTCTTGTTAAGTATAAAGCGACACGATGGACTATTTGTGCTATATTTACTGCGGATATCGAAACTCGGCTCTTAATGGCATGAACACTTATGCTTGCCACTGAGCCATCTAGCGGGCGGCTCATAGCTATTTTAGAATGATAATGTCAGGGTTTATGTATGGACTGGATTACAGTAAATGTACGTGACTTGTTGGCGATAAGCTTCAACAATAAACGAACTGCACACAATCTACTTGTTTTAAAATAATGTATTGAATCAAGTCAAAAGTATATACAAATATTTCTTACACTGTTACTTATCACAGTTGCAGGTAAAGCTCTACATGCTTTTTTTTTTTTTCAAAGTCAACACAGGCTAGTTCAATTACCAAAAAAAAACAAACAACTCTAGTGGGGTTAAAGGGGTTAATATCCCTGAACAGCCCAGTTTAGGAAAGTTTTTTCTATCCTTTAAAATCTAAATTCCTGTCACGAAAATTTTCGTTTTTTTGGTCATGTGTTGTTTAGTAACAAATTTAAAGTTTTGAAGTTGCTGAATGGAGAGATGGGAGAATAATAGAACTGATGACGCTGTTGATGTTTAATTAAGCACAAAACTACACAATGGGCTATCTGTGCTCTGCCCACCACGGATATCGAAACCCGGTTTTTCGCATTGTAAGTCCGTAGACATACCGCTGAGTCACTGGGGGCTTGTAACTGAGCCACTAGGGGGCAATTGATGACGTGATGACGTGAAGAAGAGAAATAAGGGGACAAATATTCGACAAAACACACGATAATAAACTTTTCATGATGAAGGCTACAGGGTGGCTGAGATGATCACATCGAGGTGTTTTAGGTGTGCATGTGTGTGTGTGGTGGTGGGTGAATGGGAGTAGTCAGTGAAACCCACTTTCAGAAGACAGGCGCTGAGTCTTCTACCTGTTCTGTGCCGAATGCTGCTGAAAACAAAACAATAAATATTATTTTTGTAAATTTAATTTGAAGTTAAAACGTTTACAGAAATTCACATTTGGGTGTTTTGGAACCAAGGTATATGTTGCACATGTATATTGTTTCCTGAAAAGCGCTGGTCATGGTATTTAGCTTTGTGGGTTAAGGAGTTTATTGCTTTTGTTAATTGTTAATCTCTGTAGGCTAGTGCTGTTAGTCTGTCTATGAGTAAGGACATGTTGCTAATGTTGTGCATGTTATTATTTGTGGTAAATTTTGTCAGTATGAGGGTTAATCTTAGAACTTTATTTTGTTGAAGTTATAGCGATTTGGCGATATTTTGGAGCACATTGTAGGTGACTTGGGAGCTGTATTTTATCAGGGGCATATATAAAGCTTTATACATTTTTAGAATTGTATTATATTTGCATCTTATTATGAGTTTAAAATAATCGATTCTTTTTCCTAGTGGATTAATTAATGTTTTTAAAGTGTTGCATCTGCACGAGTCGGGTATCAAAGGTAATACCTAAAAATCTGACATGGGGCATAAAGTTATCTCGTCATTGACTAGTTTAACTTTAAAAAATGTTAATGAAGTGTTTGTCTAGAATGTATCTGAACGCAATATCCAATGTTTTGGTGGGATTTTGTTTCAATTAATTTAGAAACCAAATTAAAAGACGAATTATTCTCCTCTGATCTGTTACTTCAATACTGTCTGTGATACGTTTACTTTAAAAATTACCACTATTTACTTTTTATTGCTACATTCACAATCAGACTAAGAGGTATTATGCTGCAATAGTCATCAACCAAAAGAACGAGAAAACTTAAAAGGTTCTATTAACATGACGCATTAAAACAGCAGTTGCCAATTCACAACAAGTTAATTATACAACGTATTATTCGAAAACAGTTACGTAAACAAACCTGCGGATAACTATCGCCTCTAAAAATAAATAATTTTAACATTCACGCCATACCTAAACCATCTAAACCATAACACTTGTATTAAACTTGAACAGTCGTGCATATCTAACAGACATAAGTTATAAAATAGTTTTGCCTGAATCATATATCCAACAGTGAATTTGATTTAATGTCTTTCAGTTGGAACATTTATACACTTTCATGTGCATCAGTGTATCATTAAAAATTATTAAGGTAGAAATGTCTTACAAGAATAGAGGTATAAGCAAGGTATGATATGTCATTTCAGAAACAAAAGTACAAACTGTCAGGGTACGAACAAACAGATATTATTCTGTCACAAATTAATGTTTCACTTTCAGGATAAGAGTTTTATAAAAGGTAAGAGTGCAATAAACAGATTGCATATCCTACTTTGAGGATCAGAGTTATAAAGAGTTAGAAGTGGTTTAGAGTATAAGTAATCAAGTGATGTTTACACAAAAACTTACATGAAAAGCAATTAAAATTGTTTGAGTTTAGTCACTTGTGTAAATAAACACAACAATATTATCTGCTGTAAGTTTGATAACAGCTTTTAAAATATTTCACATATAAAAATAATGTTGCATACTAATGAAAAATAGATGTTTTGACAAAACAAAGTATCCACTTTTATCTCATTGTTTTCTTCTGGTACGTTAAGTTGATGTTGATTTTTTGAATACTAGGCTAAACAGCTTTAAAGAAAAGTATTCTTACTTGAAGAAATATAAATATATGTTTATAATAATGAAATCTTTGGAAAGCGATAAATTATTTTGTCAAGAATGTAGAAAACTAATACAAGAGATTCAACGAGGTTACATCCCACCTCTTGATTTACGTTTAAGAAAGACATCTCCCACTATTCGTTGGTAAAAGAGTAGCCCAAGAGTTGGCGGTGGGTGGTGATGATTAGGTGCCTTCCCTCTAGTCTTACACTGCTAAATTAAGGACGGCTAGTACAGATAGCCCTCGAGTAGCTTTGTGCGAAATTCAAAAACAAACAAAACAAACAAGAAAGACATCTTACAACTTTCAGGGAACTCGAAACGTAAAATAGTGTAATTAAAACAACTAAAAATAGTAATTACAAACATTTTGAAACTTCACATGCAACAACTAACTAAAGCCACCATTGTTGTCAGCTAGAAATTTAACATGCAACAACTAGCTAAAACCATATCTGTTGTCAGCTTGAGATTTAACATGCAACAACTAGCTAAAACCATATCTGTTGTCAGCTTGAGATTTAACATGCAAAAACTAGTTAAAACGACTACTGTTGTCAGCTAGAGATTTAACATGCAACAACTAGTTAAAACAACATCTGTTGTCAGCTAGAGATTTAACATGCAACACATAGCTAAAACCACGTATATTGTTAGCTAGAGATTTAACATGCAACAACCGGCGAAAACCACATCTGTTGTCAGCTAGAGATTTAACTTTCAAAAACTAGCTAAAACTACATCACTTGTGAGTTGGAGATATAACATGCAACATGTGACTAAAATTATTATTTGTTATTTGTAAGTGCTCAAACGAATTACAAAAACAATATAAAATATAAGTGGAATCCTAACTTCTTCCTTGCTAGAGAGTTAACATGCAACAGAAAGCTAAGTTCACTATTCTGCAGTCCAAATATTTTTCGTGTGTTTAGTTTTGTTTTAGAAGTATCAACCCAATAGTTTTTTTTTTTAATATGATAATTCCCTCCTTTTGTTGTTCCCATTATTTTACGTGCTAAATCTGCGTGTTTTAACGATTCTAGTTGTTTAAAATATATATCACGGATAAAATATTACTCTTAGTATTATGCTGTTGTAACCAAACTTCTACTTTTAGTTCTTGGGTGGAAAGTCTGATTAAAAATTTCACGGTATCTTTATTACTAAAATAAGCCCGGCTTAGTCAGGTGGTTAGGGCGCTCGACTCGTGATTTGGGTATTGCGGGTTTGAATCCTCCTCCCACTTAACTCTCTCTTTTAGCCATAAGGGTGTTATAATGTGAAGGTCAATTCCACTATTCTTTAGCAAAAAAATAGCCCAAGAGTTGGGTGTGGGTGGTGATGATGACAAGTAGCCTTCCTTCTAGTCTCTCACTATTAAATTAGTGACAACTAGGGTAGATAGTCCTCGTGTAGCTTTGAGTGAAATTCACAACAAACAAACAGTCAATATTTGGAATAGATGAGTTAATAATGATAAATGTTAGGTCTTTTGACAAAATAAGGTATTGGTTTTGTCAATCTTGAATAAAAACGTGCGAGTTTTTCACAACAAATAAGTACTCAAACCAAGAAAAAAAAACCGATATAAAATAGTGGAACGTTAACTTCTTACTTGCGAGGGGTGGTGAACAACCGAATAAAACAGACTCTGTTAGTTAGAACGATCTTTCAGTTGTTCTGTCCACTTAACTAACTCAACCTGTTTGTGTTACTTGTTCTGCCTAACTTTTATAGTTAGAACGATCTTTCACTTGTACTATCTACATAACTACACTCATCCTGTTTGTGTAACTTGTTCTGCCTAACTTTTATAGTTAGAACGATCTTTCACTTGTACTGTCTACTTAACTACACTCATCCTGTTTGTGTTACTTGTTCTGCCTAACTTTTATAGTTAGAACGATCTTTCACTTGTTCTGTCTACTTAACTACATTCATCCTGTTTGTGTTACTTGTTCTGCCTAACTTTATAGTTAGAACGATCTTTCACTTGTTATGTCTACTTAACTACACTCATCCTGTTTGTGTTACTTGTTCTGCCTAACTTTTATAGTTAGAACGATCTTTCACTTGTTCTGTCTACTTAACTACATTCATCCTGTTTGTGTTACTTGTTCTGCCTAACTTTTATAGTTTGAACGATCTTTCACTTGTTATGTCTACTTAACTACACTCATCCTGTCTGTGTTACTTGTTCTGCCTAACTTTTATAGTTAGAACGATCTTTCATTTGTACTGTCTACTTAACTACACTCATCCTCTTTGTGTTACTTGTTCTGCCTAACTTTTATAGTTAGAACGATCTTTCACTTGTAATGTCTACTTAACTACACTCATCTTGTTTGTGTTACTTGTTCTGCCTAACTTTTATAGTGAGAACGATCTTTCGCTTGTTATGTCTACTTCACTACACTCATCCTGTTTGTGTTACTTGTTCTGCCTAACTTTTATAGTTAGAACGATCTTTCACTTGTTATGTCTACTTAACTACAATTATCCTGTTTGTGTTACTTGTTCTGCCTAACTTTTATAGTGAGAACGATCTTTCACTTGTTATGTCTACTTAACTACACACATCCTGTTTGTGTTACTTGTTCTGGCTAGGTCTTTTAGTTACAACGATTTTTATCACTCAAAAACCTAATTTTCTTTATTTCAAAAATATTGATGTGCTCGCATGATCGATTTTTCTTGAGTAATGGGGTTACAGTTCAAGGTATTCAACCAATTTCTTCCTTCTGGGGTTACCTCCCCCTGCTTTAGATATTATTATAAATATTTGAAAAACTCTTTTGTAGGGAAATAAATAAGCTTTCCTACTGCATAAATAATATTAAAAAAATATCTTAATAGCCGGTAGATGTCTCTTATTGTCCAATCATTGAGTTTTATCAAATATTTAACTTACTTTTGTACCTTGTTTTTCAATGCTTGTAAAAACATTCTATCCGTGTGACTTGTTCTATTAAACTCGCATTCTATTTCTATGACTTGTTCTGTCTATTTTTTACATTCTGTTTGTGTGACTTGCTTTATTCACGTTCATCTTTCACCTGTGTGACTTATTTTAATAAACTCACATTTTATCTGTGTGACTTGTTCTATTAAACTCACATTCTATTTCTATGACTTGTTGTATCTGTTTACACACACATTTTGTCCGTGTGACTTGTTCTGTCTATTTCTTTTTACATTCTGTTTGTGTGACTTGTTCTATTTACGTTCATCTTTTACCTCTGTGACTTGTTCTGTTAACAAGTCTTTCTTCTGTGTATTCTCTGTTCGTAACTTTATCTTTGTTTATCTTGTTCTATTTATTTACGCCTCATTTGTTCCTGTACATTCATTAACTTTTTCTGAGTCACATTCTGTTAACTAATGTATATATATTTTTCTGTGTGTCTCGGGCTGTGTTTCGCTGTTTCACTAGTGCGTGTTCTATCTGTTCTTTTACACTTGTCTCGTTTCTGTATGCCTTCAGTTGTCAGTTCATTGTTTAATCAAGGCTCTTGTTTTCGTTTGTGTTTTATTTCAGTCTTGTTATATATATTTTTGTTTCGCTCTTTTTCTTTCTGCACATTAGCTTGTTTGTTACTTATTTCAGGAGCTGTTGGATTACGTGTTACCACTTACGTCTGAGTTTCATTCTTCTGTACTTGTTTCTTTCAACAGGGATTTGCTGGATGTCTATAGGATTGTTCATAAGTGTCGAATTATTTGACACAGTATTAAGAACTTTAACATACAGTTAGCCTAGATGTCATAGTTATGAAATGTTTTCGTTTATGCTGGCTCCGAGAAATGAATTTAATAAACCTCCAAATAGTTCACACAACTGATTTTATTCAATGTTTGAAATTATATAGAAAAATAAGGTTACATATTACACTGAGCTGCATTTTTTATCAATAGCAGAGCAGTTGGAAAACAGGACAGTGCCCACTGATTTAGTGAGATTTTTCTAAGCTAGAATTCTTTTCGATATATTTTTGCTGAAAAATATGTATTCTATTAAACCCCGTTTGACAGTTTTGACATTATGTGGCTAAACACAAAACGAAACATAAACAAACTTACTCATGACGTGAGATGACGTAGCTCTTGTTTCATAAAGGTGTCAGTAGGAGAAAGTGCATGTATTGAAGATGATGATTAGTAATATTCCAAAATTAATATAAGATGCTAACCTAGCACTGCCAAGAAGTTAGGGCGCTCAACTCACAATGGGAGGGTCATAGGTTCGAATCCCCGTCCTACTAAATATGCCTGTCTTTTCAGCTATGGGGAGGGGCATTATAATATGATGGTAAATTTGTTGGTAGAAGAGTGGTCCAAGAGTTGATGGTGGGTTATGATGACTAGTAGTCTTCCCTCTAGTCTTTTACTGCTAAATTAGGGACGATTAGCGCCGATAACCCTCGTGTAGCTTTGCGAAAATCCAAACCAAACTATAAGACTTCTAGTTGGCTAAATGGAAACAATTTATACACTTAGAGAGTAACAGATTTTATCCAGTTAAGTACGTAAATACGGAATACAGGTGTATTTATACAAACTGTAGTTTGTAACGTTAACTGCGAAAAGGTAGTGCAATTAAATTAACTATATTGTTTGAAGTTAAGCACAAAACTACTCAGTGCGTTATCTGTTCTCTGCCCATCACGAGTATCGAAACCTGGTTTGTAGGGTTGTAAGTCCGCAGACACACCGCTGTGTCACTGGAGGGCAGTTGTTGTCTGATTTGATTTTAATTTTGAAAGTTTTATATTCTCATACTGTTTATTTTACTGATCATTATTTTATAATGTGTTTTATTTCTATCTTGTTTTAGTACAGAACAAAAATAATGTTTCTCCGATTTGTTTTACTACTGCTAATTGTAGCTCTTAACTCATATGACTGTTGATAACTGTTTACTTTGTCACAAATAAGTTTCTTTTAAACTGATAATCTAATGATCTCAATTAAATGAATCTAAATTTCTGATATAGTTAAACAAGGTAACAAAACCTAGGTAACGGCCTGATTACATGTCTTACTGAGTTATCTTGTTTTAGTGAAATAATTAAAAACACACCTCGAAGAAACTGTCAATGTACAAGCATTGGTATTAAAGCAGTCTATAGTTCCACCTCTTTGGACAAAAACACACGCTAGTTTTAATTGCCTTTACATTAAATTTTGTTATTCACGGCAAACCTAATACATAAATAAAAATAAAGGCAGATACAACTCATAGACCGATTTGGTCCTCACTGAAGAAAATCAATTTTGTTCTCAATGTTTGATAGAAAAGCAATCTGTTTCGATAACATTTTTGTTCTTTTGTAATTTCTATCAGTGATGAGGTTTCTATTTGAGGTCTGTTGGGACCTAAAACTATCTTATTTTGTGTAGGATATTTTCTGAAACAAAAATTATAGAAGTATCTGCGGTTCGCTAAAAATGAGACTTGCATCATAAATAAGGCTAAAATATTTACAAGTTAAAATAATATAATAAAATAAAAGTTTTGAGAAATACGTCTCGTAACACATTCACTGGAAAACCAGTCCTCGGGTTACTCCTTAGTCCTTGTAATTGCATTCATAACATCGAAGCAAATACGTTTAGAACTTTTCTGATAAATAAAGTAACAGTTAGAACTTTGTCGACGTATTATATTAGCAGTATGTATCGACTTGGGGAAATGCCATATTTCCCCAAGAGCTTTCACTACCACAGAAATGCATGAGCTGTACATCCAACTTCGAGAGTGATAGTGGAGAACATTTCTGGATGGCTTAGTTCTATCCAATGGTTTTATATCAAGAAAAGGCTGTCGAATTTTTAAGTTGTTTACAAAAAACAGTGAAAAGAAATTCATTTTGCGTAAAAAAATTCTCCCGTTAAAAATATTTAAAAATTTGCATACAAACTGCCTCTTCTCCGTTTTCGTAGATTAACAGAACTCTCATTAACAGCACCAGTCACTGTTGTTTACTCTATGAATTTCGATTTCAAATCCTTAAAAAGAAACACGTTTTTAATTACACGCATTCTAAAGACAGATGACGACTTTGTCTTTTTGCTTTTTTTCACTCTTTGAACCACACGTGAAACGTTTGTGTTACAATTGTGTATTTCTTGATAACTTGTTGTTTTCATTATAACTAAAATAATCCCATGAAAAATCCATAAAACCTCTCCATACTTTTAAAGAAAAAATATTTTCATCTTAAATCTCTTTTAGAAGATAAAGGCGTATGATGTTACTTTTTCCAGCTCTGTAGAAGTTAATAGGTATGGTTTTAATTTCGCGCAAAGCTACACGGGGGTTATCTGCGCTAGCCGTCCCTATTTTAGCAGAGTAAGACTAGAGGAAAGGCAGTTAGTCATCACCATCCGCCCCCTCAACTCTTGGGCTACTCTTTTACCAACGAATAGTGGGATTAACCGTCACATTATAACGACCCCATGGCTGAAAGGGCGAGCATGTTTGGTGTGACGGGGATTCGAACCCGCGACCCTTAGATTACGAGTCGAACGCCTTAACCCACCTTGCCATGCCGAGCCAATGAAGAATGTTAAGTTAACTGTCCAAATTAATTCTGTTTTGTTTAAACAGTTCATAACTGTAACTGATTATCGGTTCTATAAAGTGTTCTTTCAATTATCATAATAATGTTGTGTGGTATTAAATATTTTTATTCTCTTTGTATAAGAAGTTCGACATTTTTTATTTGGTTCTGTAGATACGTTCACTACAGGTTCATTATTATAGGTGGAAAACTTCTACAGTATTTTATCTATGGTTTGCCACTGATGGGAAACATTATTTCAGTACCAGCAATGGTCTTGTATTCGATGTATAATTAATCGTAATGCACTACGGCTGAAAGGGCGAGCCTGTTTGGTGTGACGGGGATTCGAGCCCACGACCCTCGGATTACGAGTCGAGTGCCTTAATTTCCCGGCTATGCTGGGTGTTATAAGGTCTGTAACAGAAAAATATAATGAAGTGAATGTGTAAAGCGTTTTTTATCTTAAAGCTTTTCAAACCTTTTTAATCTTTTAACGAATTTAGGGCTGATAACGGTCTACAAGTCTTTCCATAATCTGAATGAGAACATATATTGTTATCATTGTTGTCAACCCGCAGTTTAACAAGTACAATAGTATCATTTTTTCCTAACTTTTTAGATACAAAAAATAACAATAAATAAGAACTAAAAAGACAGCTAATAAACTCTGACAACCTCACTTCCAAGGCAGAAAGTAATTATTTATGTAATTCTGCGATGTCTAAACAATTACTTATGTTTGTTTTTTCCTTATTTTTTATTGCTACTTCTGAGTATTTTTATAATTGTTTTGCTAACTGTGCATCATGTGGAATCATCCTGAAGACAAAAAGTATAGTGAAAGATTATATCAAAGACGCAGAGTCTATGACGATATACGTAAGTACTCTAGCTTTATTGGATCAAATTCCAGTTTCAAGATTCGAATTAAGCCACTTAAGTCTCTTTAATCTTCTAAAATGCTGGTCAAAGCACTTCCTTTAACAGCGGACGTTTTTGTTTGTTGTTATAGGATATAAGTTTCTGAATTTATAAGTGTAGGTCTATTGACTGGTTGTTTAGAATTAAGCACAACGCTACACAAAGGGATATCTATGCTCTCCCCGACATAGGTATCTAAACCCGGTTTCTAGCGATGTGAGTTTGCAGACATACCTCTGTGCCAAGTGTGGGTTTAAGCTAACTCTGGTGAAAAAAGCAACGGAAAATGTTTCATGGATTTCTTGTTTCTTACAACATTTCGTGTTGGTCAAAATCATGTTTTAATGTTCCTAACATACTGAAGAACACATGTTTTATTGCTGGTAAGCCTGAATCAGTTATGTTCCTAACATACTGAAGAACACATGTTTTATTGCTTGTAAGCCTGCATCAGTTATGTTCCTAACATACTGAAGAACACATGTTTTATTGCTTGTAAGCCTGACTGATTTCAAATTTTATGTAATGGCTGAATTAAACTATTTCTGGTTTTTCCAAACTATACATATTTTACAAAAATTATGTAGTTCGGCTTATGAATCCTTAAAATGTCACCAGTTTCTCTTTAATATGTTGCTCGTCATTACATAAACAACGTCTTATACATTGTTCTGCTATATTACTCACTAGGCATTTTATAAAGCTAGGAAAATGTACAAAAAATAATGAAAAAAATGTAAAAATTTTAGGACAGGTGTAGAAAGCAACGTATAATTACAAAACTGAGTTGTAATCACGTGAGACGCCATTTCTCAAACTATTGTTGTTCACGCCCATTTTATAAATGTTTTCTTTTTGTTTTGTTTCTTACACTCGTCCCTTGTTAAGTGAGAGATATAATACGCGAATGCATATTAAAATGCTATATGCGTTATAGTAACGATTTATTATTTCTATTAAAATGTTTAATTTTGCCATATCGCACAATTGACTATATTCTAAACCCCCTCACCCTTGGAGACGAGTCAGGAGCGGATACAGGATTTTTTGGCGGGAAGGTATGATCGACTAAGTAACAGTGACTTAAACCCGATCCCAAGTAAACTTTTCCTTGTAACTGTAATATAAATTTCATGGAATTAATTTAGAAACAAAGAAAAGAAACATATGTGACTATGAACTCTTATTTATTGATTTTATTCTAAAATATCAAGTTACAAGTAATCCTGCAGCACTATACTGAATCACACAACATAGTGCATGTGACAATGAACTTTCATATATTCCTAAATAACATGTTACAAGTAAACATACAGTACTTAGGCCTATAGCAGTATATCGAGTAAACATACAGTACTTAGGCCTATAGCAGTATATCAAGTAAACATACAGTACTTAGGCCTATAGCAGTATATCGAGTAAACATACAGTACTTAGGCCTATAGCAGTATATCGAATCACGTACACAACATATTAACATGAACTCTTTAACACCACAGTACATATGATCATGTACTCTCATTTATTCCAAAACATTTCTGAGAGGAAGAAACTGTCGGCCTAGTGGGTTGATGTAGCCAATAATATAAAGTCACTAGGTCTGAGGTCAATTTAGTACTGGCCAGACAGTAGCTCCTTGTTCCTGAGGAAATCCCACTCAGTGGTCTACGTAATCACAAATATTCTAATTGAGATGATCAGTACTTTATATTTCTGATTTCCCATTAATCTACACAATTTTGGTATGGCCAGTGGGGGGATGCCTCCCCCCATCCCCCTCTATAACCATCCCTGAGGTGAGTCCCACATGTTGAGAAACGTTTAGTCATACGATATTTAAAACAAGTTTAACTGAAGTGGGGTTATACTGTTATTTAGGGTTGGGAGTTCATTTATAGTTTACAGTCTCTCTTTAATTAAAAGTTAATCATTTTACTTTATTTAATATAGCCTACTGAAAATGGAATATGTATATCCCGAAACGTCCCGAAACGATCAAAAATTAAATGTTTGTTGTAGTCAAATTTCTCTTTCTGTTTCTATCTCATTTTTATTCGTCATTAAGCTTCGATTCGGCTGGACATGGCCAGAAGGTTAAGGCACTCGACTCGTTATCCGAGGGTCATGGGTTCGAATCTCCGTCACATCAAACATGCTCGCCCTTCCAGCCGTGGGGTCGTTATAATGTGTCGCTCAATCCCATTATTCGTTGGTAAAAGAGTAGCCCAAGAGTTGGCGGTGGGTGGTGATGATTAACTGATTTCCCTCTAATCTTACACTGCTAAATTAGGGACGGCCAGCGCAGATAGCCCTCGAGTAGCTTTGCGCGAAATTCAGAACAAACCAGCCAAGCTTCGATTCCTGTATAACAAATGTGATATTTACGCCAAACTTCTCATTTCAAACCACGAGTTAGCGTGACCAGTTATAAACATAAAACACAACTACACTATATTTCTTGTTTATGTCCTACGCAACCGTCCTTCGCTGGTACAGCGGGAAGTTTACGGATTTACGATGCAAAAATAAGGAGTTCGATTCCCCCCCGGTGAAGATAGCAGATAGCCCTGTCTATCTTTGTTATAAGAAAAACACACACACAACCAAATAATATGTTTACAATGTTCACCACAACCATAAATTTTATCTTGTTTATGACGTCCAACACAACCATTATTTTCTATTACAATGTGCATTCAATGATGGCTTTCTGTTTTAGGCACGATTTTTGAATCATTAAGGTGATAAACAGTTAAGCAAAATATCTCTTAATCAAAACTGACCAACAACATAAAAGAACTGTTTCCAATGCAACCCGTTCGGCATGACCAGGTGTTTGAGGCGCTCGACTCGTAATCTGAGGGTCGCGGGTTCAAATCCCATCCCACCAAACATGCTGGTCCTTTCAGCCGTGGGAGCGTTATAATATGACGGTCAATCCCACTATTCGTTGGTAAAAGAATAGCCCAAGAGTTGGCGGTGGGTGGTGATAACTAGCTGCCTTCCCTCTACTCTTACACTGCTAAATTAGGGACGGCTAGCGCAGATGGTCCTCGTGTAGTTTTGCGCGAAATTCAAAACAAACAAACAACTTCTTTTAAGAACGATTTATTACTATAATGCATAATATACGACTTTAAGTATATTTTGTTACCTATAAGTTATTCAATTCTTATGTTTTTCCTTTTATATTTATTTTGATGCTAATCGCTGTCAATGGTTATGATTAATTTGACATAAATATCGGTAACTTTTCGGTACGGACATGGCTCAGAAACGTCAAAACTCAAGCACAGTGATTGTAAAGCGCATTTAGTTCAAGTATTATTAAACAAGAAAGAAGTACCAACATAGCGTAGCTAAATCGTATTCTTTGCTGAAGATACAAAACATTGTTAATATGGCATATGGGAAGGAATTACGTTTAACGATTATGTAAGGTGAAGTTAGCTAGGCTTAACTTAATCGCAGTTTATATTTGAGGTTAGGCCTACTATAAGATGCGAATCTTCAACGTGCTACACGTTCTGTGGTAAATTAAGCTTACTTTTCACTTCCTGTTGCTGCGCTTATAAAGCATACGTTTTACCTATTCTCTGTTGCAATGCCTTGTTTTATATGTTTCATTGCATTTCCATGTTTTTGTTGTGAATTCCTTTGGATATTTCTTGTCAATCCTAGTGATTAACACAATGGATTTTCGTGTAAGACATTCAGATAAAACGGACTGTTATTTCCATTTGTATTTATTGACATGCTTGTTTATGTTTGGTTTTCAATTTCGCGCAAAGCTACTCGAGGGCTATCTGCGCTAGCCGTCCCTAATTTTGCAATGTAAGACGAGAGGGAAGGCAGCTAATCATCACCACCCACCAACAACTTTTGGACTACTCTTTTACCAACGAATAGTGGGATTGACCGTGACATTATATTGCCCCCATGGCTGAAGGGGCGAGCACATTTGGTGTGACAGGATTCGGACCCGCGACCCTCAGATTATGAGTCGAGTGCTTTAACCACCTGACCATGCCGGGCTTTATTAACATGAAAGAAAATTTGCACGGGAAGTAATTCTCATATATATATATATATATATATATATGTACGTCACTGAGGATATAAATATGTAATAGGGAAACAAAAACAGTTGTAACGCTTTTGTGTAAAGATGTGGACCACGAATTTTTGAAAGCGTTTGTACAAGCAGGGCATGATTATTACATCAGTGTGAAAACTGCACCAAATATTTTATTTACAAATAATACGTATTTTGTAAGGGATACCTACAAAATACGCTGACTTAGTACGGTTTATTAAAGCCGTTTTGGAGCTCTATTATGTTGTTCCAGTTGTGATCACCACGTCCGGCCGTGATATGTCTGGCAACCGAGTGCTCAACATTAGCCCTGTAGTGTAGAGTTTCACTGCAAAATAATTTACCGTAAGACTTGTCATAATAAAAACACACGAATACTAACTACTGTTTTTCACAATCCATTTAGTGTTGGAGGACGGCGTTTCTCTGGACTCCAGTTCAAATGATCGATTGCATAGAAATTCTTGAATACTCATTTCATTCTCCATCGACTTGAGGTATAGGACGATTGAAAGGAAACATAGTGGAAGCTGTTTGCCTATACGTCATTCGTGTCGATTTACAGATAGACATACTTATGGATTATATTGTATACTGTTGCTTGAGATACGTGGATGGTTTTTGTCAATCATCTTTGTGTTTGTTAATTCTAACTTGTTACAGGAAGCTACACTTTGCTTACCAAGGCCGGGATACGATTTGTTGTTGGTCGGTTTTTCAGATTGAAGAAATTTAACTAACGTTTAAAAAGAAAATTCTTTAGCCAAGCTTATGTGTTTTGTGAGGTAGCAACTCTCTATCTGTGAGTAAAAACCATAAAAGAGAAACGAGTCTTAAAGTTAAAGTCAAGAACATGTTTCTCACTTATGATCAAGACATCGAAAGAGAAATGGGCGAGCTTTGTCCTGGTACCACAAGATGATCCACGTTTCTGTGTCTTTTATTTGAAGACATCTTCATGATTAGGGCGAATGAGTATTTTGCGTCGGAAAGGACTGCAAAGGACTCTTTGCTATGGTATCAAAATGTCCACGTGACAAACAATGTTAAAATATAATTCTGATACCATCAATTCCACCCAAAATTTGTTTAAGCTATGACTATCACTAGACTTGTTGATCTTTATATTTAAAACGTTATACACAGGTTTATTATTTATGAGCAACAATCACCCTAAGTTTTAACGTAAATTAATTTTCGTCTTTTATTTTCTTAAATAAATAAATTAGTTTTAACTAATTAACAACGAATTCCTGAATAAAATTGTATCAATTCAAAAATAATATCCTGCTATACCAACTTATAAAAAAATGTCCCCTATTGGATAGGCGTTAAGTCTGAAAGCTCATAATGCAAAAAACCCAATTTCCATACCCGAGAGAGCCCTTTGTGAAGCTTTGTGCCTAATAACAAGAAACAAAGTTATATATATATATATGAATAACAAGTTTGAATATCCATAGAAAAGTAGTTCGCACTATAAAGAAACCCAGGAACCTGAAAATTATACTACATAGTATCCTCACATTTTTGTGGATAGGTAAGTTTGGTAGTCAATTTGTCAATAAAATTTTTTAGAAAATTCAAGTGCAGAACTTCTTCCAAACTTTCTGAACACAAGTAAAACCGTCCTTGATACTATTCATCATAAGAAAAACAAAAAGCCAATATTTGAGGGAAGGAGCAATAACGTGGAAAAATTATAGGACAAACAGGCATATGCATCATACAGTAACCCATACGTGATGTGCAGATGTATGATACAGTAACCCAAACGTGATGGGTAAACCATACGTTATGTGCAGATGCATCATACAGTAGCCCATACGTGATGGGACTTTGCATCATACAGTAACCTATACGTGATGTGCAGATGTATGATACAGTAACCCATACGTGATGGGACTTTGCATCATACAGTAACCCATACGTGATGGGACTTTGCATCATACAGTAACCTATACGTGATGTGCAGATGTATGATACAGTAACCCATACGTGATGGGACTTTGCATCATACAGTAACCCATACGTGATGTGCAGATGTATTATACAGTAACCCATACGTGATGGGACTTTGCATTATACAGTAACCCATACGTGATGGGACTTTGCATTATACAGTAACCCATACGTGATGGGACTTTGCATTATACAGTAACCCATACGTGATGGGACTTTGCATTATACAGTAACCCATACGTGATGGGACTTAGTTTTTAGTTTGGAAGAATATATGTTCATTTGCATCTCACATTTTAAGGTTGTAAATGCATTTGTTTGCATGGTGTATGTTTGGTATTTTATTTTACTTATATTTGATATAACTGTTTGCTTAAGCGTAATATGAACACACTTCGACATGCCTGAGGTATTTGACGTACTTTGAACATTTCTGTAGCCAGCGAAAAGTTGATGTATAGTTCAGCCCACGTATTTTAGGAGATTACTGCCTTCTCTTTGACGGTGAAAGTTCTAACAGTGTTCTTGTACTTTATAATAACTCAAATTTTTAATTTATTTTTATGCTTTGGCAAGCAGCGATATGTTAGTACACATACATGGAAATATGTATATATATAGATATATGTTTTTCGTTGCATTACTTTCGCACAACTTTTAGTCCACTAGCAGTGTATTAATTTTCAAATTATTTGACGCGTTTTTCAGTTTGAAGAAATTTAACCAATATTTAAAAAGAAAATTCTTTAACCAAGCTAATGTGTTTTGCGAAGTAGCAACTCTCTATCTGTGAGTAAATACCGTAAAAGAGAAATGAGTCTTAAAGTTAAAGTCAAGAACATCTGTTTCTCACTTATGATAAAGACATCGAAAGAGAAATAGGCGAGCTTTGATTTGTTTTGTTTTTCCTTTGAACATTTTATCTGGGAAGATATTTTGTAAATGTAATCTTTCTCTGGTGTCTATTTTACTTGGTGAAACTTTATTTATTCCAACAGAGAAATAAAAAAGTATATGTAATCATTTTCAATCAATTCTGGAAAAATATCCGAAGACAGGATATGTTTTTTTTCAGCTCTTCTGCGAGTATCTTGAAAATTGCTCTTTGTTGTAACATCTAGCAGTCGATTTTCTAACTCTTCTTACAGAAAATATGGTATTCGGCTTTAATTTTTGGCTGAACTTAAATTGTTTTGCTTGTAGTTAAACACAAATCTACACAATGGGGTATTTGTACTCTGCTCGCCACGGGTATGGAAACCCAGTTTCTAGTGTTGTAAGTCCCGGAAACATACCGCTGTGCCACTTGGGGGCCAAAATATTAGAACCAATTTTTGAAGTAAGAAGGCCTTGGTTGAATCTTGTTTTAATTCAGGTTGGATGAAACCTGAACGTTTATTTCTGAACTATTGTAGCGACTCATGTTTTCACAACCTGATAAAAAATAAAATGTAAACACAGGATATTTTATTTACTTGGAATTAAGGTTAGCAACATCAAAATCACATACAAAACTCGTTAGTTATTATAGTTTATAAATTCATACTGTGTAATTATATATTTAGGTACGTCAGAGTTGTTCGTCTGTTGTCTACTATTGTATGTGTTTCTCACTGTATGTAAAGATCATATATCGGTTTTATATATATATATATATATGATGCTATGTGTTCTTCTTCATTCACCACAATGAACCAAAATTTACACAGAAATTTACATATTATATTTGTTTTTAACTTCTGTAAGAATAGAAATATTATTATGTTTTCTTAATCTACTTAAGGCCCGGCATGGCCAAGCGTGTTAAGGCGTGCGACTCGTAATCTGAGGGTCGCGGGTTCGCATCCCGGTCGCGCCAAACATGCTCGCCCTCCCAGCCGTGGGGGCGTTATAAAGTGACGGTCAATCCCACTATTCGTTGCTAAAAGAGTAGCCAAAGAGTTGGCGGTGGGTGGTGATGACTAGCTGCCTTCCCTCTAGTCTTACACTGCTAAATTAGGGACGACTAGCACAGATAGCCCTCGTGTAGCTTTGTGCGAAATTCCAAAAAACAAACAAACTTAATCTACTTAAATAGGCTAATTATTTGTTTTTCTTTAAGCTTTGGCATCGCGGTAGGATTTAAAAGGTTCATCACTGTGTAAATTTTTAGGTTTGTTCATTTGTTTTGAATTTTGCCCAATGCTACACAAGGGCTATCTGCGCTAGCCGTCCCTAATTTAGCAGTGTAAGAAGGCCGCTAGTCTTCATCACCCATCGCCATCTCTTGGGTTACTCTTTTACTAACAAATAGTGGGATTGACTTAACATTATAACGCCCCCACGGCTGAAAGGGCAAACTTGTTTGGTGTGACGTGGATTCGAACCCGTGACCCTCCGGTTACGAGCCAAGCGCCTTAACCGTCTTGTCCTGCCGGGCCTAAAGTGTATATTAACACTTTATTTTTTGTCAAAAGTTACGAATTTGACATACGTTTGTTTGTTATTAAGCAGAAAGCTGCATAAAAGGCTTATGTGTGCTCTGTTTACCACAGGTATCGGAACCCGGTTCCTAGCAGTATAAGTCCGCAGATATACTACTGTGCCAGGGTAATTTTTAGGGCTAATAACCTTGTATATTTGGTGATAAGCTGGCAATAAAGGTGATTCGATTAAACTTTTGTTTCAGTTTGTTAGTGAGCAGAATTTAATTTATAAATTTTACTTTAAAACGTGTAATAGGTAACAAAATATTTTAAAATAAACATAACACTATCTAATACGCTGTACCGATTATAGAGTTCTCGAAGAATTTCTTTCACGTGAAAAGTGAATTTTTTTTTTTGACTCTAAATCCCTTTGACAAAGAAAGCCTAGATCAAAGGCAAGGTACCTGCGGAATACACTACATTTTTATAACCTGTGTTAAGTTGACTGTTCTTGGGTAAACAGTTCAAAATGGCGAGACTAAACATTTGACTCACGAGACTGATCTGAAATGTTTTAGTGCTGTTGATTGCACGTTATGTGGTTCCCATAATTCGTGTGGGCATGTTATTTCACAAAGAAAAAAACTAGAAACAATAATGTTTACGTTGCTCTGTCATTTGCAACTGATTGTTTGGAAAAAAGTACAACATCACATTTGTTTGTGAGTTTCCTAACAAATAGAACATAAGGACAACAACGTACCTTGTTTAATTTATCCTGTATATTTATAGAAATTCTAAAGTAAATCAGAGTCTGATTTTCGATGCTCTACTGGTCTAAAGTAGGAAGTTAAAAGCTTTTTCTTTTTAATGAGATTAATAAGAAACTAAACACTAAAATAAGGGTCTTGATCATACCAAATGATCCCCTCTTAAGATTTTTATTTTTTTATTTTCTTTGAAACTTAAAGTTAATCGAGTTCATTTTTGGTCATCTGTTTCTGTAAAATCTAGGATCTAACTTAATCAAGCGTAGAGATAAATGAATTTTTCTATCTATGTATATATATATATATTACTGATTAAAATATGTTATATTCTTTGTAGGACTTAATCTTTATTTTCTATTTCTCTCGGTCAGTACCGGAGAAGAACTTTCTTAGGATAAAGCACATCTATATCAATAGATCTATATCATATTAATAATAAGCCATCTGATCTTTCTTCCATTGTCCAGAAAATCTATTATCGATAGTTTTTTCACCTGATTATTTTTGAAGTCTTCATAAGATATTTTGTATTGACTCCAGAGAAGACAGAGTTATTTAATATTTAATATTTTCTTTGCAAAATTTAACGAACACCAAGCACGTATTTTTTAGTTCTATTTGTTACATTTTCACATTTCTCTATTTTGTTGTTAAACACAAAACTACGCAACAGACTATCTGTGTATTGCCAAACTAAGGTACTGAAACCCGATTTTTAGCCTTTATACTCACTTGGCATGGTCTAATGCTAAGACGCTCGACTCACAATCTGCGGGTCGCAGGTTCGAATCGCCTTCACCGAACCTGCCCACCCTTTCAGCCGTGAAATCTTTGTAACATGACGGTCAGTCCAGCTGTTCGTTGACAAAGAGTAGCCCAAGGGCTGGCTGTGGGTGGTGTTAACTAGCTGCCTTTTCTGTCGTCTACCACTGTTAAGTTAGGGATAACTGGCGCAGATAGTCCTTGAGTATCTTTGTGCGAAATTCAAAGCAAATCAAACCCCATACTTATCGATGGCCTAAAGGGACAATTCAAGATGTAACGTTAGTGCGGTCATCTTCTTCTTAAGAGCCATTTTACTCAGCTTAATAGCAAGATTTTTGATTGTTCCAAAGTGGGTTATAATAGTACCTTTCAAAGATTTCAACGAGTAAACAGATGTATTTCGATGACAGAAAGTTGATGTGTTTACTTGAAAGCTACAGTTAGAAACATAAACACACTATCATCAAGAAAACTAAGTTCTTTATAACTGATATCAATAGTTTGTTATATACGATAACAAAGCGAGATTAATGCTTCTGTATTAATACCCCTATGTGTATTACGATACGTTTTTATTGTCCTTTCTTTTCCATATGTTCTTTTATCGAATATACCATTTGAAGATCTCTTGAGTGTATTGTGTCCGAGTTATTCTCTTAAAACCTACCTGAAAGCTCGAGTAGTAAACAGAAAGTAATTACTAAAAAAAAAAAAACATTTTGGCCCGGCATGGCCAAGTGGTTAAGGCACTCGACTCGTAATTTAACGGTCGCGGGTTCGAATACCCGTCACACCAAACACGCTCGCTTTTTCAGCCGTAAGGGCGTTATAATATCACGGTCAATCCCACTATTCGTTGGTAAAAGAGTAGCTCAAGAGTTCGCGGTGAGTGATGATGCCTAGCTGACTTCCCTGAAGTCTTACACTGCAAAATTAGGGACGGCTAGCGCAGATAGCCCTCTAGTAGCTTTGCGCGAATTTCAAAACAAACAACCTTTAAATTTTATTACAGCCTGAATTGTTCAAATAAATACCTGAAAACGTTTGGTTTCATTTTGAATAAGACATATGATACATCTTTTATCTACTTACACGTCCTCTAATTTAGGAATAAAAGAAATATGGAACAAATAATTAATTAGTAAAGACATACACTTGGTAGATAAATAGATTGTGATATGGCAACCATGTGACAAAATTCTTGGAATTGTTTCCCAGTTGCTTATATATTAATAAAGAAAATATAAATGAAAAAAAAAAATTAAACGAAGTGTAATGTGTCAAATATCTACAATGATTTGATTATTTATAATTCTATAAATTTCAGTAAATATAACGTAACTATAGAAAAATTTGTTTATTACTGATTATCATTAGGTTAATTAAAATTAAAGCTATGCAATTCAAGGATAATCATATCTCTAATTTGCAGTTCATCTTTGGATGAGCTCGATTCCTTGATGAAAATAAAGTGTGCAGATTCTCGTCGCCTGCTACACAAGCGTTTCTGAAATTATAGTTAGTTTGGTTTGTTTTGAACTTCGCGCAAAGCTACACGAGGTCTACCTGCGCTAGCTGTCCCTAATTTTGCAGTGTAAGACTAAAGAAAAGGCAGCTAGTCATCACGACTGACCGCCAACTCTTGGGATACTATTTTACCAATAAATATTGGGATTGACCGACACATTATAACGCCCCATAGCTGAAAGAGCGAGCATGTTTGGTGTGACGGGGATTCGAACACTCGACCTTCAAATTACGAGTAGAGTGTCTTATCCATCTGGTCATGCCGGGCCATTATAGATAGTAATGTATAATGTGTAATGGAAAGTATTGTTTCTTTATTTTGAATTTCGCGCAAAGCTATTCGAGGGCTATCTGTGCTAGCTGTCCCTAATTTAGCAGTGTAAGACTTGAGGGAAGGCAGCTAGTCATTACCACCCACCGCCAACTCTTGGGCTACTCTTTTACCAACGAATAGTGGGATTGACCGTCACATAATAACGCCCCCCACGGAGGAAAGAACGAGCATGTTTGGCGCGACGGGGATGCGAACCTGCAACCCTCAGATTACGAGTCGCACGCCTTAACAGGCTTGGTCATGCCGGGCCAAAACTGTTTTAGACGAGTGTAGTTCATTTAATATTAACACTACGGAATGGAAAGGATGTATTTGTTTAAATAATTTAGGACAAGTTTCCGTATTAATCTGTACGTTGTTTTTTATATAAAGCCTCTCAGGGGGGTGATATGTGCTCTTCTTATCACGTGTACTAAAACCCGATTTTTAGAGCTGTGATCCCACTGGCTTTCCGTTGAAACACCTGGAAGCTTTAGTATGATACTTGTTTTCCTTTTTAAAATAAGATAGTTGTGTTATCGAAATCGGTTATACAAACACGGTAAAATGCTGTTTATTTTCTATAGTTGGCTAGGTTTCATAGGATACAACTATTATACGTATGTAAGTTATTAAAAGACACTTAAAAATATAAAAACGGAAAACTTATTTTTTTGTTTCTTACTAACTTAATGCGTTAAAACAGTAGTAACTAACTGAACTATTTTGCTGATTAAGTAATTCGTAGAAAGCTTTGTTTTTCAATTGTTTATAAGGACGATTTTGTTTGTTTGTTTAGAATTAAGTACAAAACTACACGGGTATCGAAACCCGGTTTTTATCGGTGTGACTTCGCAGACATACCGCTGAGCCTATGGAGGGGGGGCTTATATCGACGAATAAAAATAAACAGACGAGGCCATTAAAAACATAACCACAAATTCATGCGCCACGTGTCCCCTTACATAAATATTTTCATGACATTCTGGGAACGGATAAATTGAAAGAACTTGTAAAAACATAACTGGTTTTTTTTCCACATAAACCTAGAGGCTTCGCTTAGAAAAAGAAGGTTATTAAACCGGTATCTCTTTAGTACATGTACCTAATGTAAGTTTACGTAAATAAATAAATATGCACTCGTACGTGTAGGACTGTAGATAACATCAAAGGTTAAAATACAAATATTTATTACGTTATATATTGAAATTATAGCAACATATGCATATCCATCATTGATTCATGGTGTTATAACATCACTTAACAAAGCACTGTAATATATGCAAATATATTTTAATGAAACGAAATTAAACTTGCTATTCTATTTATTATGAAACTTTGTAATATAAACAGGACTAGAAATGCTCGTCTTTGCATAAATCTTTCTAGAACATGTCTCAGGATACAAAGTCTTCATCCGCACGCCATTATGGGTCTCATACTGAGGACTTTCTTTGTCACTACAAATATTGGCGGACGAATGGAATGGTAAGTTAAAAGCTAATCGAAAGCTAATTTCGATCGAATTCTCGAACTGCAGTTAGTTGTTTCAGTTATGTTCACTGCCTAACCATAGTGTAGTAACGCTATGGAAAATACTTTTGTTGGGACTGAAAGAAAGGAAAACCAAAGCAGAAGAAGAGCTCTTCTGAATAGGAACTTCGTGTTTTGTGTTGCGTGTTCTTCCTGTTAAACATGTGAAGTGTATGAAACTTTGTACAGGAAACTAAGGACGAAGACTATTTTGGTCGTAAAATTAAGCCCTTTTATCGACGTGTGTTTCTGCATTGTATTCAACAATAGCAACAATATGTACAAGTTGTGAAACACCTTTATAGACATAACCACGTTTCTCTTTTAATCTCACTTTTTCTGTAGGAGTATACACACACGCGGGTTTGTAAGTACATCTACATGTGTTTAACACATCTACGTACTGTTGTGTGAAAAAATATATATACATGTATTTAAGCACGTCCGTATACGGTTTGAAACATATACACATATGTATTTAAGTACAACTATACATATTTGTTGAAGTACAATTGTTACTTAAATAACAGAAGTGTAAGCGCATCTACATGCATGTATTTAAATATACCAAGTATTGTTGTGTAGATACATCTATGTACAATACTCTAAACACACCTTTGTACATGTATTTGGACGCGTCTACAGACAGTCGTGTAAGGATGTTTGGATACATGTATGTACAGTTGTGTAAGTACATCTAATACATGTATTTAATCCCATATATATAATCTAGTATTAAAAACATTCGAAGTAAGAGGGGTTTTTTTTCTCTCTTTTCTTAATCTATTGACCCGGCATGGCCAAATGGTTAAAGCACTCGACTCATAATCTGAGGGTCGCGGGTTCAAATCCCCATCACACCAAACATGGTCGTCCTTTTAGCCGTGAGTGCTTTACAATGTGAGAGTCAATCCCACCATTCGTTGGTAAAAGAGTAGCCCAAGAGTTGGCGGTGAGTGGTGATGACTAGCTGCCTTCCCTCTAATCTTACACTGCTAAATTAGGGACGGTTAACGCAGACACCCCTCGTGTAGCTTTGCGCGAAATGAAAAACAAACAAACAAACTTTAATCTATTATATGTTTTCAGTTTCGAGTCTGTTTTTATTTTATACATCTATAGCATCACAGTTGATTATTTCTGTTTGATATAGATGCTTGTGTCTCGTTACTTCCCAGCTCAAAGTGTGGACGGACTTTTTATTTCAATGTTATTTACTCATCTCATAAAATGTTTATTTCTTTATGATTGTGTTATATAAGTATGTCAGTCGGTTATAATTCACCATTATTTTTACGTTATATAATTGTCATTTGTCATTCAGCGGCGGTAATTTTTGCAGAAAGTACTCTTGGAATTGCCGATTAACCTTAGGAATAGCTTTTATTAATGAACAAAAAAATAAAACAGGATACTGACAGCCCGAGGGCCAAAGAGCGGGAAGGAAATAACAAATATATACTTTGTTTAGTTGACGTGTCCTTTCGCCGAAAGGATTTGCAGAAGCTGACACGAACTGTAATGACATCTTTCATCAGCTGATAAGTCTTTGATATAGACTACCGCTATCTACATTAGCATCGTCCGCTCTGACGTGCCCTTAAAATATGTCATTTCAGTGAACGCGAACACTGGTGTTTGGAATACATTCCATTTATACGGACGCACACAGAGAACAATACTAAACAAAGCGTTTGTTTTTCACAACTAAAATTAATCACGTGGATTTCTTGTCTCTGTTCCAGACGAACCCATGAACCTAGAATAAACAGAACCTTAGAGTGAACTGAAAGAAAATAAATAGGAAATCACATGTGTACCACGCTTTATGTTTGGCGTAAATGATTTTTTTTTTCCAGATCGAAGGCAACTTAAATGACTTAAAAGTAATTTCTTACCATAAGAGTTTACTCTCACTATTATCAGTATTCTGTTGTTATTATTACCCAAACATTGTTATAAGTTAAAAGTAGTTTTAAAAAAATTATATATATATATCTATTTTATTGTTACATTAACAATTTAAAGCTTGCTAATGCATTATATTTTACCTTATTATCACTTTATTCTGTTTTCATTTTCTTAAGAAAGGTTTGTTTTCTCAGAAATACTGCAGAAATGGAAACAAACAAACCATAAAGACACAGACAGCAAAAAGTGTAGACCAATTTCTCCATTATATCAGACTTGTGACTTTATGTCTGACTTCTGTTTATTTTCAAGTTAGTTATTTTCATTCTGTTCGATGTTCTTTTAAGAAATTTCGTCGTTGACGACATCCCAATAATTTTATCTGCTATGCTGAGTTAAAATTTTGTATTCTGAAACGCGAAATGTTCTTTAGCTACACTACATAGTTATTATTGGAAGGCTTCTAGCGGAAGAAAATCTCAGTTCTTATCAAAGTACATGCTTATATTACATTTTTTTATATATAAGTTAGACGAACTATTTTCTGCATCGTTGCTGTAGAAAGAGGCGCAAAGGAAAAAACAACTACAATATGTGGAGATGTTCTATATAAACACATTATAATATGAAATATTACAAGTTTTAAAAAGTGTCCACAGGAAATACCAGAGAAAAGCATTAGATGAGTGATAATACCACAGGTTCACTTTACTGGTTCATTTACATTATTTAAAATAATACAGGAAAACACTTCATTTAGATGACGGCGTGTTTACATTACATTTGACTGCTTAGCCACAACAGAAAATCCATAAATGAAGATATCCTTGCATCTTTTATATCGTATATTCATAACTCTTGATAAGAATGGGCGGAAACATATGGAGTCAGTTCAATATACTATTCGAATTAATCACCATTAACTTCTTACAGAGGGAGCATTGACGTGTTCATTGAAACTTGTCTATAAAAGTAAACACTGAACCAGCAGTGAGACTTGAAACTTCCACCTAAACAACAAATTCTGTACATGTTATTATATTACTAATATATGAAAACCTGCCGTGACTGCATTTAATAATACAAAAATCTATAGTGGTTCTTGTTACTGGTACAAATATCTAGTGGTTCATGTACTAATAGAAATATCTGTAGTGGTTCTTCTTACTAAAACAAATACCTCGGCCCGCCATGGCCAGGTGGTTAAAGCACTCGACTCGTAATCTGAGAGTCTAGGGTTCGAACCCTTCTTGCACCAAGCATGCTTGTTCTTTCAGCCGTGGGGGCTTTATAATGTGACGGTCAATCCCACTATTCGTCGGTAAAAGAGTAGCCCAAGATTTGGTTGTGGGTAGTGATAATTAGCTGCATTCCCTTTAGTCTTACACTGCTAAATTAGGGACGGCTAGCGCAGATAGCCCTCGTGTCGTTTTGCCCGAAATTCAAACCAAAAAAATATCTATAAAGGTTCCTGTTACAAGAACAAATATTTATAGTAGTTCTTAACTATTAGTACAAGTTCTGTTATAACCTTAGTTGCTGGTACACTATCTGTTATGATATTAAATACAAGATGTATTATAGTCTCATTTACTGGTACACCAACGATTCTGATATTAACTATTAGTATGCAACCTATTATAATTTCAGTTACTAGTACTCTGTCTGTTATGATATTAACTATTAGTATATAATCTATTATAATTTCAGTTACTAGTACTCTTCTGTTATGATATTAACAATTAGTATGCAACCTATTATAATTTCAGTTACTAGTACTCTGTCTGTTATGACATTAACTATTAGTATATAATCTATTATAATTTCAGTTACTAGTACTCTTCTGTTATGATATTAACAATTAGTATATAATCTATTATAATTTCAGTTACTAGTACTCTGTCTGTTATGACATTAACAATTAGTATATAATCAATTATAATTTCAGTTACTAGTACTCTGTCTGTTATGATATTAACTATTAGTATATAATCTATTATAATTTCAGTTACTAGTACTCTGTCTGTTATGATATTAACAATTAGTATATAATCTATTATAAGTTCAGCTACTAGTACTCTGTCTGTTATGATATTAACTATTAGTATATAATCTATTATAATTTCAGTTACTAGTACACTATCTGTTATGACATTAACTATTAGTATATAATCAATTATAATTTCAGTTACTAGTACTCTGTCTGTTATGATATTAACTATTAGTATATAATCTATTATAATTCCAGTTACTAGTACCCTGTCTGTTATGATATTAACTGTTAGTATACAATCTATTATAATTTCAGTTACTAGTACTCTGTCTGTTATGATATTAACAATTAGTATATAATCTATTATAATTTCAGTTACTAGTACTCTGTCTGTTATGATATTAACAATTAGTATATAATCTATTATAATTCCAGTTACTAGTACCCTGTCTGTTATGATATTAACTATTAGTATACAATCTATTATAATTTCAGTTACTAGTATTTATGATATTAACTATTTGTATATAATCTATACTCTTCAAAACAAGAAACGCAAAAGCGATATTTTTGTTATTTTAAAGAGAAATATATGTAATGACGTTACAAGCTCAGAGTATGTGATGTTACACGTGTTAAGGCACTGATTGTGAGACCAAAATGACAATAAAAGTTGTGCATTTTAAAAACGGAGGAAAACATCGGATTTTTCGCCAAAACGCATGCGTGTCCAATAAATTTGTTTGAGAGATCTGCATGCTCTGCAAGTGCAACATGCGCAAAATCCCTATAAAAGTGACCTGTTCTCGGTTTCCAAAGCTCAGTGTTAAGGCACCGACACGCAATACAGTTACGCCAAGACTGACTGAAGCACAACGCAACAACGCCGTTGGTCGATTGGAAGCAGGCGAATCTCGATCAGATGTTGCCAGAGCTGTGAATGTCCACCCAAGCACCATCACAAGGCTATGGAATCGTCACCAACAACATGGATCAAATTGTGACTGTCCACGATCTGGCAGACCTCATGTGACCACGCCCGCACAAGATCGCAACATACGGTTACGTCACCTTCGAGATAGGACCACCACTGCGACGTCTACTGCCTCAACCATACCAGGACTGCGTAGGATTTCCGATCAGACCGTCGATACGTCGACAAGATTCTTAGGCCTGATGTGCAACCCATGCAAATCATGGTGAACGTCAACAACGGTTTTCAACATGACAACGCCCGTCCTCACACAGCCCGACTCACCACTGTCTTCTTGACACACCACAACATTAACATTCTTCCCTGGCCCTCCAGATCACCAGATTTAAACCCCATCGAACATCTTTGGGACGAGTTGAACCGCCGTCTGCGACGGCGACAACCTCAACCGCAGACTCTACCTCAGCTTGCAGCAGCTTTGCAGGCTTAATGGACAGCCATTCCACAGGATGTGATTCGTCATCTCATCGCTTCCATGGGCAGGAGATGCCAAGCAGTTATTGATGCTCACGGGGGCCATTATCGTTATTGACGTTAAGTGACGTTAAACTTCACCTAGTGAGCGTGGACTTCGCCTTTGCAGACTTTGGATGTTCAGCAGTGAATGTGCAAAGTTTCACACATGTCATACAGAACTACCCGGAATAAACTTGTTAACAATTTGTCTCATATTTTGCCTTTTGCGTTTCTTTTTTTGAAGAGTATATTATAATTTCAGTTACTAGTACACTGTCTGGTATTATATTAACAATTAGTACAAGTTCTATTATAATCTTAGTTGTTTGTACAAAAATCTTATACTTTAAGCTGACAGAAATCTGAAAAAGGATGTTAACCCTGAACGTTTACTTATTGAAAATATATTTTGCTGTAAATATCTTGCTTTTTTATTTGTTATTATTATTTCCGAAGTGATTTCGACATTTTTCCGTAATAACTCATTACATTAGGTTAACTTAGAGCGTGTGATTAAGTGTTAAAGGAAACTCAAGAGAGAGTCACAACTTGTTAGAAAACATTAATGAATAAATGAAGGTTTCTACAGTATTACAGTGGAACCACTCAGTTGCATTGATTAACAATGGTTACTTTTCAGTTACCAGAAATGTCACTGACAAATTATCACAAAGTTAATACTGTAAACAGAAAGTGAAAGTTACATCGACTTATCAGTGTCACGAAAATGACTAAAAGAAAGCAACTTGGTAAAATATCCACCAGGTGTTATATTCAAGTCAGCCAACAAATAATACTGTATCACCTCAGAAGCAACATAAAATATAAATTACAAATTTTGTAGTGCCTTTATCTCACTGAAATAATTTTATAAAATGTTCATAATTTTGCAAGTGGTTGTGACTTTTGAGACTAATAAAATTTGTGCAGTTGCTCAGCACTCTGAGCTGATGATTAGAAGACTGAAGGTTTGAACCATCAGATGTCTCTGAGAAGGCTTTGGCTGTTTGTTTGTTTTGAATTTTTTTGCGCAACGCTACACGAGTTAGCAGCTCTAAATTAGTTACTGGTATAATTATATGACCTAGCCGTTTAAATCATTTGTTGCATAAGGTGTCATTCAGTTTGAAATGTCACCTTTTTAGTATTAAGTTTAGCTTTTAAAAAAATAACGAAACCTACTTGTATCATTTCTTGTCTTGTTTGTTTGTTTCTGAATTTCGCGCAAAGCCACACGAGGACTATCTGCGCTAGCCGTCCCTAATTTAGCAGTTTAAGACTAGAGGGAAAGCAGCTAGTCATCACCACCCACCTCCAACTCTTGGGCTACTCTTTTACCAACGAATAGTGGGATTGGCCGTCGCATATAACGCCCCCACGGCTGAGAGGGTGAACATGTTTGGTACAACGGGGATTCGAACCCGTGACCCTCGGAGTGCGAGTCGAACGCTTTATCACGCTTAGCCATACCGGGCCCATTTCTTATCTAAATTAAATTTTGTTGAGCGTTTTGAGAGCTATAACAGTAATTATTGATTGTAAATCTAGAATCATATGAATGTCTATTGCTACGTTTGATATGCACTCCTCTAAACTAGAACTGCATAGTTCATGATAAAACAACATCTACAGACTTACTGGATTACGACAGAAATACAGTTGAAAGTGACAGTAAGAAAGAGCATATTAAGAGATCTAACTGTGAATATAAATATTAATTAAGATTCAAAAATTCCAATATTATTGGCAGCTAGTTAGCAACAGTAATTAACTGTGTGGTAAAAACGGATTGAACTCGAGAGAATTGTTGTTGTTGTTTTTTTTAATCTCGCGCAAGGTTACACGAGAGCTATCTGAGCTAGCCGTCCCTAATTTAGCAGTGTAAAGCTAGAGGGAAGGCAGCTGGCTAGCAACACTCACTCCCAATTTTTAAGCTACACTTTCACCAACGAATGGTGAAATTGACTGTCATTTTATAACGCCTCCACGGCTGAAAGGACGAGCATGTTTGGCGTGACGGTGATTCGAACCCAGAACCCTTAAGTTACGAGTCAAGACGCCTTAACCACCTGCCTCTGCTCGGCCTCAACTTGGGAAGAAGTTCTATGTTATCTCAAAGAACTCGTGAGTAACCTAAGATCGACTGAAAGTTGGTTAAGTACACGCCAGTAGAAACTTATTCTTGCTTTCGGGAATTCATGTGTTGGACTTTTTGTAATGTTGTGAATCTCAAACTATACTTAATAAATTATCCTGTAGAAGTTAATTCTATCCATATTAACTGTCCATATTATTTTTTTAAGCATGTACAGAAAACAACATAAATTTTACTGATACGTATATTATTGTTGGACTGTTTTTGTTTTGTTTTTTTACAGTTTTTAAACAACAGCGCCCTCTATCTCAGCAAAGTTGCATCATCTCCCTCACATTGAAACAGTTTTCGCATATGATGACAGCAAAGTAAACATTTTGGTTAATCGTGATGTCTAGGAACCAACTTGAAGTAAAAATGTATTCTCAAGACGGCAGGTATGGGTATTAAAACTTTAATTAAGGTGAAGTACAGAACAACGTTTCGACCTACGTAGATTAACCTGAAGATGACACTAACGAAACGTTGTTCTGTATTTTATTTTGATTGAAGTTTTAATTGAGAATGCATTTTGCCCATTTTTCATAATTTTTTTAAAATGAAGAAATTACATGTAAGGAGAATGTAAATGTGAGAACTACAACCATAAGAAACAAAACTTTGGCAGCAAAGTGATAGTTTTGTGATGTTAACGCTGTTTTTAAATTGTTCCGTTTTTTCTATCGTTATTTCTGGGCTCACCTGCCAAACGACCGCATCCCGCTATCAGTACATGCCACCCAATGGAGACATCTCATATTTTGGAAAATATTTCCTTATGGTACAGACGTAACTCCTGAGTCGGTCAAATTTCGATTTACTTCAAAAAGAGGGCAGCACAATATGGTATAAAAGTACGGTAAAGTAGTGCAATTTTTCTCTTTAATTTGAGCGAAATAGGGATATAAACAAGTAAATTGCACAAATCGTTATTGTATATCCCAGTGAGATAATAACTGTATGTTAATGTTTGCACTGGCACATAAGACGGACACGAACTTCCCTTGATGATCAACCAATACCTGAAAACACAGGACGGTGCATTCGAATCATAGCTTGGAAATACACTGGAAAATACAATTAGGAAACATTTTTAAGAAGTCAAACTTAGGCATATGGGAAGTGAAAGCAGGAAATAGAAAAAAGCTGAAAAACGTAGTTACACTAGAGCAACTGGGACTTTGGCGTATGGTCTTGTTGGTTAACCACTAACTGTTTAGAAGCTAATAAATGTCTTTTTGTCTTTAAATGTCTTTTCAATAGGTTACTTCTCATTAATCAATAATTTGGTGAGAAATACGTGAGCCGATATTAGGGACTTCATGATGTTTCCATTTAGCATGCAGTTCTTTCAAATAGTTGAAACACGTAGATTATTCTAGAAATAATTATATGGATAAAAGCTACGTATAGTACTATACACTGGATGGTTTATTTGTTTTTGAATTTCGTGCGAAGCTACACAAGGGATATCTGCGCTAGCTGTCCCTAATTTAGCAGTGTAATTAAAGTAAGAAATGTTTCTGTTACACGCTTATGAAATATAACTTTCTTCAGCCAAGCATCCTCTTGAAGCACGTGAAATATTTTCCCTATTAAAGTCTGGCATAGTTACAAGTAAGTTTTTTTTTGCTATTTTTTTAATTGGACCGAAAGCAAGTTTACAAGAAATGATTGAATTTGTTTACGAGCCCAATCAATCTGAGTTGGAACTTAGTTGTAGTAAGAATTTTAACGAATATACTGACAGTATGTTTATCAACTAAAACTCTAAACTGGTATACTTCTTACTAACTGTTATTGCCTGCTAATCTTTTAGGTCTACTAATTAGTATGTTGTTATTCTACGCTCTAACTCTGTAGTTTTTTATACAATGCAGTTTTGAAGATGTTCCTTAGTGGGTCAACGGTAAAGTTACTATTGACTTATAATGTAAAAATCCAAGGCTTGATACCTCACGGTGGCCAGAGTACAGATTTTTTTTCTTTTGTATTTTTGCGCTAAAACAAAACAGAATAAATAAGGAAAATCTTCACAGAGTGGGTCTTATGTCCGCCTTATTTGTACATAAATACACCCACACGCGTTTACATTTAGAAATTTAAAATTGTGAGTTTTCATTTGGTGTTCTGTGTTCTGGATTTGCATTATTAAATAATCCCAAAATGCACTTTGCTTATTGAAGCGTCTGCCCTGAAGGAGTAACTGCTATGTTTGTTAGAACATTAGTAATGACAGAGAGATAAGAAACATAGATCAACACGATAATGTATAGCAATTATTACATTCAACCTGTTATCGTCGCAAAACATTACCAGTGTTCAAATTTACCAAAACCCGCTGTCTAATAAGACGGGTAAGGTATTGGTTTTCCAATAAATAGTTCTGAGGCTTGTAGCATAGACTCTATTACAGATAGCTTGCGCTTGTTTCTGACAGTATTACATTAGGGAATTTATATTAACTTATAATAACTTCATACTCTATCTTTCGCAACGAATTCTTTCAATCAACTGATTTTAATAGAAAGTTTTTTCGCTTTAGCGTAAGAACTATTTGTGGTCAATAGAAATTCATTTCTTCCACTCCCCCCCAATAAAAAACAAACGACAAAAAACAAAAATGGGGTACCATTTTATTACCTCATAAGTGTGCTAGTTTTCCCAGTTGTTGTAAATGCTTCAGCTATAATTACAAAATCTCAGAGGCTGACAGTAAGTATTGTGGAAACTAATATAAATTCTAAACTTAAAAGCCTCTTGATTTTATTAGGAAAGTGTCAGTTACTCTCCACGTGCAGAGTGGGAAAAAGGGCGTGATGTATAAGTTGTTAATTTGTTTCTTTTTTTTTTTTTAAAGCAAAGCCGTATTGGGCTATCAGCTACGTCCATCGTGGGGAATCGAATCCAGGATTTTAAATCCGTAACCTTACCACCGACCTCAAAATGTGTCCTAAGAATATATACAAAAAGAAAAGCTTTTGCTGTTACATTTCACAAAAGCTACAGATGTCCCCCTAAATCACGTCTTGCTATAAACCCTACCTATAAAAGCATAGTATTTGTGGAAAGAAATATCTCGTTGTAAGGATGAGGTGAAAGAACAGATTATTTTTAAGTCTTTGATACATACTTGCAGTAATAAATTGTAGTCATATTTTACCAAAACGACCTTTTGTTACAATAGGATAAAAATAAATAATTTTTTTATTGTTTAACATATTTGTGACACATAAGATGAAATCCCAGTAAATAGCAAAGAGTAAGTTGTGTTAGTTCTCACGTTTGATTGCTTTTAATAGTTTCAGTAGAGGCACAGAGTAGCAACTGGGCAACCTTTTGTAATCCAAAATCATGATACGTTTGATAAAACCCCGTATTTTATTATAAGATTATTTAACTTGATCTTCACTGCAGTGTGATTGTCCATGGTTTACAATATAATTTTTGTAATATTTTATTATACAAATCGCTTCAAAATCAAAATTTTCTTTCTTCTAAACCTTTAGATATATTTTAATTTGAAAATAAGGCAACTAAAAATGAAAAAAAACACCAAAAAACAAGTTCATTTACATGTATCTTCTGAGATTTTTGTAGGAGTTTCACAGAATTCTTTATATATCTTTATTTTATAGCATACTTGTTTCACGATTTGGTGCAGCTTTATTAATGAACTTCTTTGAGCTTCGATTTTCAAACACAAATAATTATTTTAGATATCTGAGGTCCATCTCATGGAAGACATAGCGCAACAAAACAGCTAATTCTATGCGAATGGTTTTCATATTTACTGTTTATATACCAAAAAAAAACAACAAAAAACGTCAACTTTATTGTTATATAGGTGACACCAGTAGTAGGAACGGAGAATGGTAAATTACCAACGCCTTGCTGTTATTGAACACTCCCGTTTCTCTTTGACAATCGAACGTACCGAGCGCCACCGAACTTTATTTTGTTATTAGATTTGCGATTGTTCCAACAAACCAGCCAGCTGCTATTCAACTTCAAGAACGTCGTCAAACAGCCGACCAGCTCAAACCATGACTTTCCTTGAGAAGACTTAAGACTAACCAGTTAAAGGTTAGTTAGTGTTCTATAGTATTTTCGTAGCCATTGGTCGAAGTAAAAGGTCTAGACTAAGCAGTGTCGAAACGTTGAAGACTTTTAATTTAAATTGTAATCTGTCACAAGGTATAAATAAGCTGAAAATTTCAGTTTTGTAAAGTAGTTAGTTCTCTAACTAATTAAAAATTTACGTTAATCAAATAATTATCATATTTTTTAATGACAAATATCTAATAATATTCAAAAAATTTAAACGAATTGGTCGTTAACCATACAAAATTTTATAAAAGAAACTTATAATTCGTATGAACTCGATAATTGGGTTACTAAATAATTATTGGTTTATTTGTGAGAAAAATATAAGGCATATGTTTTCTGTAATTAGTTTCCTAAGTAATTACCGATTTGTTTTTAAGAAACACACGACTCATGCATTATACAACTGGATTAAGATATTAATATACAGAATAATTGGTTACCTTGGTATAGGCTAATAAATTCGTACTCTCTCGTTGCAAAATCGAGCTCCATACCCTGGTGCCGCGGTTACATTACAGTAATGGTCAAATTTCACTCTTCGATTATAGTAGCTCAAGAGATGACGTTGGATGCTGTTGACAATCTACAACCTTCCTTCTAGTCTTCCGTTGCAAAATTAGTTACAAATATTCATAGACAGCTTTTGTGTAGCTTTGCACGAAAATACTAAACAGTCAATCCCACTATTCATTGGTAAGAGAGTAGCCTAAGAGTCTTACACTGCTAAATTAGGGACGGTTAGTGCAGATAGCCCTCGTGTAGCTTTGCGAGAAATTCAAAACAAACAAGCGTAAGATTAAAAGAGAAACAGTTTCCTTTTAGTTTAATATATCAGTGATATGCAAATCGTTGAAACTGTTAATTTGGAACATTTAAATTTTCTCTTGTGTTGGGTAACACTGCCTTATATGAAAATTACATCAACGGAAAAACACACTAGGAAACTTAGCATTTACGACTTCGCAGTCTCATACAATGTAAGATAACATGAACTCTTTTTTTTCACGTCAGAACAAAAATATTTAAAAGTGTTTCAAGAGAAAACTGTCTGGCTGGTAACAAAGTGTAATTACTGTCAGTCGACCACATCGTATACATCAGTATAAGGTGAGATACTTTCCAAAAATAGCTCATGTAATATTTATGAAGGTGATTGTAATTCAAAATGCCTTTAACTCTGAACCTTTTATCATAAACCTTCGTTGAAGTGATGCGTTACTTAATTAAAGAGAACTGGCATTATTATACTAAGGCGAGGCTTCTCAGTAAGAAGTGAAGAACTGTAAAAATATAAGCCTTTTGACAAATGGTCAACCAAGTGAGTTTGAAATTAACTGAACTACTGAATTTATGTAAAACGTTTATTAAAGATTTTGTCATATATAAGAAGGTCTTATATTTGGGAGAAACGGATAAAGCAACATAACTCTACGTCGTTAAAGGGCCTTAAGCCTAACTGAGTTAGTTTACGATTATTGTTGAGCTTCTCTTTTGTGTCTTCATTTTCAAGACTGTAAACTTAACGGCGGTAAGCCTAACAAAAAATGAAAGTGCATCGAGTACTTCAATTCATGTTTCTAGCCTGGTGTTTTAAAATTAAACAATGATATTAGTTGTTTAGTAATTTTCTAAGCAGTGATGAGTTTTTAATATTATATCTATATGCACTGCGCCCGCGTCGCGCTAAACATGCTCGCCCTCCCAGCCGTGGGGGTGTATAATGTGACGGTCAATCCCACTATTCGTTGGTAAAGAGTAGCCCAAGAGTTGGCGGTGGGTGGTGATGACTAGCTGCCTTCCCTCTAGTCTTACACTGCTAAATTAGGGACGTCTAGCACAGACAGCCCTCGAGTAGCTTTGTGCGAAATTCCAAAACAAACAAACAAAAACTATATGCACTGAGTTTATATAACTTTTATACATAAAATAACACGATATATTTTTAATTGTGTATTTAATAAAGCAAGTAAAAAAGAATAAAACGGTTATTTCAACTAATTATATATCCATATATGTATATTAATTTTGTCTATGGAATGCTCACTCTGTCACAAATTCACTTTCACCTTGATAATTCCTTTCATAAAATTATATATTTTAAACTGAGATTAACGTATGACGCCCTCTGAAGTTTCTTTTAGATTTAGAATAAAAAAACAAATTTTTTTATTTTTTATTTGTTATCGAACAACACTTCTTGAAGCTTACGTAGAAAAGAAAAAAAAAAAGAAATTTTACCAAAACTTCATCCTGACAGCAGCGATTCGTACTTTTTAGTTTTTCAAAAATCATTTAAATCACTCCTCATGCATAAACTGCAGGAAGCCACGAACTTACTAGATACGTAGCAAACAATCATTTCATAACCAGCTCATTCCGCCAAATGGTTTAGAGATGATGTTTTAAAATGCTAAAGTAGACTTTAACCCAGTTCAAAGCGCACTCTACCAAGGAAGAATCTCAGTTTTGTTACTCAAAATTAATAACCACTTAGCGCCTGCAACGAACGTGTTTAAAAGCGTATGAAAAACTGTCTACGCAAAACAAATAACCACCTAGAAGCTGAAACAAACGTGTTTGAAAGGGAATGGAAGAAATTATCTACACCTTTCTATATGTAGTTTGAAAACGTAAAACTAATAACCACCTTGCGCCTAAAACAAACGTTTTTAAATGGGTATGGAAGAAATTGTCTACGTCTTCTTAAACGTGTTTTGAACACGCACTTTATATGTAAATAAGGCACTTCGTTTCCTGATCACATTTCTCATACAGATATATTTTATCCTGATAAGTATTCTATTGAACTGTGTACAATTTTCTCCCAATACACAATGTTAATGTGTTGTTATGTTAATGTATAAATTATTTATATGTCGTGTGCATTTATGTCAAAAATGGCTATTAGCAATACCCACGTAGCTACTTCTAAAGTTGCAACAGTAAAAAGCGTAACAATCAATACTCGCGCAGCTACTTCTAAAGTTGCAACAGTAAAAAGCGTAACAATCAATACTCGCGCAGCTACTTCTAAAGTTGCAACAGTAAAAAGCGTAGCAATCAATACTCGCGCAGCTACTTCTAAAGTTGCAACAGTAAAAAGCGTAACAATCAATACTCGCGCAGCAACTTCTAAAGTTGCAACAGTAAAAAGCGTAACAATCAATACTCGCGCAGCTACTTCTAAAGTTGCAACAGTAAAAAGCGTAACAATCAATACTCGCGCAGCTACTTTAAAGTTGCAACAGTAAAAGCGTAACAATCAATACTCGCGCAGCTACTTTAAAGTTGCAACAGTAAAAGCGTAACAATCAATACTCGCGCAGCTACTCTAAAGTTGCAACAGTAAAAGCGTAGCAATCAATACTCGCGCAGCTACTTCTAAAGTTGCAACAGTAAAAAGCGTAACAATCAATACTCGCGCAGCAACTTCTAAAGTTGCAACAGTAAAAAGCGTAACAATCAATACTCGCGCAGCTACTTCTAAAGTTGCAACAGTAAAAAGCGTAACAATCAATACTCGCGCAGCTACTTTTAAAGTTGCAACAGTAAAAAGCGTAACAATCAATACTCGCGTAGCTACTTCTAAAGTTGCAACAGGAAAGTGTAACAATCAATATTCATGCATGATTCAGTATTGACATAGCTGTTTGCAAACTTATAATTGTTATATGATGTTGAATCATATAGTTTCACACGTTAAATTTTGGACGGCCGATATGTAAATGTTCGGCCCCAAGAAAGTGAGAAACGGAATTTTTCATTTATTTATTTATCTCATGTATATGAACGTATTTTACTATTTTACATTACCTTGTCTCATGAAATAATTTCTGTACATGTTCATATACTGGTCACCTGCATGCGTTACTACTTGGAACATTTTTTTTCTCTCTCTTTTTTTTTTTTTTACTTGTCAGTTCACAACAGTGTAGGTTGGAGGCTATAATGAAAAGTGCTATGGGCTGGAAAACATATTTTAGGACTAATGAAGTGTAAAATTATTGTTTCTTCCATGATGGCCTGGTTGTTGTAGCAGTCATCTCGCAGTTTGCGGGTTGCAGGTCTGAATCCTCCAGTGAATCTTTAGTTATTACGGTGGCGTTATAATGTTACGACGAATCACATTATTTGTTGATAAAGAGTTACCCAAGAGTTGGCGGTGGGTAGGGATGACTAGCTGCCTTCACTCTAGTCTTACACTGCTAAATTGGGGACGGCTAGCGCAGATAGCTCTCGTGTAACTTTGCGCAAAATTCAAAAGCAAACAAAATCTTTCCACACAGCGTCTAACCCCGTAGTGTGAAAACATAGCAAAAAGAAAGAGGGTATTTATTATATAATAATATTAAGTGCTTTTTTTACAAGTTCACACTGTAACGCGTTTTTCTTTTCTTTTTTTATAAAGGTGTAAAGATATTTATTTTTACTGTATGCTTTTTAAAAAAAAGGTTCACAGCTCTTAGACTAGTTAACTGAAAAATTAATCTCATTGTATTTGGAGACAGTTTTAATAGATACAGATTTTTAAATCAAGTTTTAGAGAATAAATCGAAATAAATGTTTTTACAAATTAATATTACTGAAAAAAAAACATTTAAAAAGTGTCACCATCACCTCGTGTTATTCACCACTATAATAAACTGAAGGAACTTTGTATCTGTACACATATGGAATTCCTGTTAAAACATTTACTGCTTGTGAACATGTGTTATGGAAAAACAATTTTATTTGTGAAGTTTAACATTCACATAACCAAATATGGTTATGTTACAAAGACCTCATTTCATACATATATCTCATGTTCAGCACGAGGTTTTTAGGTCGTTGAGGACGTTGGAGGGTCAGGTACATTTTCGACCTCTTCATTTCTCCTCAATTAATGAGTTGTTTCCTTCCCCCCGCTAGTACAGCGGTAAGTCTACGCATTTAGAACACTAAAATCAGGGGTTCGATTCCTCTCGGTGGGCTCAGCAAATAGCGTGATGTGGCTTTGCTATAAGAAAACACAAACAAACACAATTAATGATTTAACATAATTTTTAGGGACAAAAAGGGACCTGTTGGTCCATCTTGGCTGTGTCGTCTTCCAAGACAAACGAAAATTATTAAATAAAATGCCAAGCCAGCCCTTATCATTTAAATATCTATCAATCTTTTTTATAAAAACTAACTAAACTTACTCAGTGATGTCGAGAAACCCACTTGTTGAGAAATTTATATGCAAAAAAGGCTCGTTTGGGTTGAGAAAATATTTTACATAGAAGAGCGCACAACGTTTCGACCTTCTTCGACGATGACCGAAGAAGGTCGAAACGTTGTTCGCTCTTCTATGTAAAATATTTTCTCAACCCAAACGAGCCGTTTTTGCATATAAATAACTAAACTTACTGCCTCCACAACATCTAAAGGCAGCCAATTCCATAGGCCAACCACCCTATTTGAAAAATAAAACGAAATTGAAGGACTGTCAAATGCTACTGATAATATTCTGACATAAACACTGATTTAACTTCATCAGTGTTTGAGGAATGTGTTCTCGAATATTGTGTTAGTAATATTTAATGTAATTTTAAATTATTTTCTTTATTTGGTCACAAACAGTTCTTACCGTAATATTTCGCTTTCTTTGGTTGTGTAAAATCATAAACAACTCCGAAATCAAATTACGCTTATTCACGCATTTATATGTCTTTGTTTGTTTTGGATTTCGTGTAAAGCTGTACGAGGGCTATCTGCGCTAGCCGTCCGTAATTTAGCAGTGTAAGACTAGAAGGAAGGCAGCTAGTCATCACCACTCACCGCCAACTCTGGGACTACTCTTTTACCAACGAATAGTGGAATTGACTGTCACATTATAATGCCCCCACGGCTGAAAGGGCGAGCATGTTTGGTGTGAGGGGGATTCGAACCTGCGAGTCTGGTACCTTAACCACCTGGCTATGCCATACCGTATTTGAACTTAAAATACATTTATTAAATGCAATGATGGTATCCAACTCTTAGTAAAATAATTTTAAATGTCTGATGTAGGTGGTCTTTTTTTCTTACGTAGACATTTAATGGTGAGAGACACTAGCCCTATCAGTATCATGTGTCATATAGCGATCTATTTCTGTTAACATGTCATTCTTGTATACATTTGTATTAAAGCAGCCGAACAAGCAATCTATCAATCTGTCATTTAGTGAAAATAGGTTTGCATAATTATGTAGAAATGTTGAGTTTGTGGTTTTTGGTTCTCTGAAAGTTGTGGTGACTATTGAATTTTGTATTATTTGCAGTTTATAAAATTTGTTTTTGCTACATTTAACGATGGTGGGCATACATATTCTATTAGTGGTCTGATAAATTGCTTATAAATTTTAATAATGTTTTCCGTGGATTCTCTTGTGTTTTTGCCTGTCAGTTTTTTGAGACTAACAGTTTGCTTGTTCATACATTTTTTCGTAATACGTGATATATCATTTGTTACAATGATACTCTTGTTTCTGTCTGTCCTGAAAATATGTGACAGTTATAAAGTAAGAGGAAAAACATTTACAACACAGATAGACTCAAAGATTTAAATATTTATTTATTACACGTACACTATTCACTTCTACATCATGTATACACAACCATCCCTATATATATACACACACTACAAGCACATGTATACCCTATAAATACTTAACTCCCATGTACATAACGCTTGTAAGATTAAACATTAAAATAATTGTAGTAAAGCTACGTTAAAATTCGTTTGGTTTATAGTGTTATTGTGGTGTACAATTTGAATATTTTAAAAGCACAGTGAGGTTAAAATGATAAAAAAATTGTAATCATTTTCAAAAGAAGGATATTTATAGTGAGAAAAGAATAAAAAAAATAGTAACAGCACTTGGTCTTACCCTGTAGCATGTATTGGGTAGGGATTAAGGCGGTAACAGAAGCTGTTGTTTTTGAACTGTTGTCGGATTAAGTTGTCAGATTTTAAGTTAGTGGTGGTGTTGGTAATTTTTTTTGTTATTAGTTTGATGCATCATTTTACACATGAACCACAGAAAACAGGTAGAAAATTGCTGCTAATACATTTCTTATTAATGTTACCCACACATTCTATACATATATAGATATTTTATCAGCTTCAGAGTTTTAGTGCTTCGGACTCCAGTAACATCAATACTTATAAGCTGGTAAATTTTCAGCAGTGATTTAACACACAGCGTAGAAACAATCCAGAAATAAATCGCTGCTAATGGAAAACTGCTTCCGTCGAAGCTTCTAAGAGTTTAAACATCATTTCTACTGAAGGATAGATCTTTGTTTTAAAGGGTAAATAAGAAATAGTTAAAATAATGTTCGCCTGGAATAGGTTTCAAAAGCTAAAGTTTCCGATACCGAAAAGTCAGTTTCTTTTATGTAACTTATTATAATATTTGCTTTTTCTTTTGTACTTTACGTACTGTAAATTTACACTGATTGCGTATCTATTATAGTGCCGTCTATATTTATTATGACAGTTTTCAAACTAAAACTTTTATTTTATTACGTGAGAAAACGTGAAGGAACCTTCTAGTGCTGTTAATGTTATTATTTCACTTCTTATTATGAGGCTTGTGTTTTCACCTGCCTTTTACGAAAAAACAACTTGTGATTAAATTACAACTCAAGTTTCCTTAGCTTATAATCAATATTAAATATGATTTTACTAATAACAGGAAGCGTCTCTTTGTGTGTGTTTTCTTACAGCAAAGCCACATCAGGCTAACTGCTGAGTCCACCAAGGGGAATCGAATCCCTGTAAGAGGAAGTATACTTAAGTTACCTTGTTTATTAAATGCATGGAAGTAATGTTACTAAAACTTCTAATTAACTATAGATGTAGATATGAATTACGGATGTTATGTCTTTACCCTTGTGTATGTGCAAGATTTCTCGAGCATGTAAGGCTGAATGGATTTACACGAAAGCTAGTACATTTTTTAGACTATGACCCAACTTATATGTTATTTGTATTTGGAGGATAAAGGTCACAGCAAGGTCACGCATACACACACACACACACACACACACACAAACTTTTTGGATAACAAGGGACCGATTTTTCACACTCAGATTTATAACTCAGTCACAAATGTTCAAACTTTGATGAAACTTGATGGACATGTATAGAATAGTATTCCTCATTATTCTGCCAAAAAAAATGTTCACATCCGTTGATAACGACGGATATATGGACACATTTTCGTATTTTCTGAGAACCGGATATGACCAATGTTACGTGGTGGAGGTATCTGCTTTACTGACTGCTCTTCTAATTACCTCCGAAACGGAACTCGTGTTTAATTTTGAAACGTTCTGAAAACATTTTTCTGAGGGTTGATTAAGTGTACTTTGTTTATAAACTACAATAAAGTTTATACTATTAACAAACAAAAGTTTTCGACAGATATGCACATAACGTAAACTGATCCAAACTAGGTGAAGTTTTTCCAAGTGTGCACTACGTAGGTGGATTATTATCTGTTTCTACTGAGACCATGTAACAAAGTTATAATATAATTATGCGCATAAAAGTTTAGTACAGCCTCCATGATTGTTTAATTTCGGTTTGAAGAACTAGAATCTCTTCCAATCCTGGTAGTCTCGTATCGGGGTTTACCGATTATTTTGTACGCTACTAGGTGGCGTGAGGGTGGTACTACATGCCAAAAAACGGTCGAGCTACCATTGAACCTAGGATTAGAGGGCTCTCTAAATAATCTCTTCGTCTTCTGACACGACGTTGAGCAATAAAATGACTGTAGATAAATTTGGATACAAGTTTTAAGATTCAAGCATGATTTGGCATTCATTAGTGAATCAGATGTGGTCCCAGTCCACTATGTTAAAACTAATCGGTATTTAGCTTGAAACGAGACCATATGGAAACACTTTTAACATTTCCATAGAAACCGATTTTAAACAACCAACTAAACGCTATTGAACTTTTAATCGCAATTTAGACAAATTAATTTTAATTACATTTGCTCGCTTTACTGTGCAAAGTTATCCTGAATGGTGGCTGTGCTGAGAAAATGGTTTTTGTGCATAATGGTTTTAACTCATTTAAAATATAGCCTAGATCAGGAACGGTTTAGCCTATGTTAATACTCTCAGATGCTGAATCCGAAAATTACAGTTCGTGATCCGTTGGTGTGAAAAATAAAAGAAAGAAATGTTCCATCGTTTTGGATTCTGGGTGTTCTATGAGGTGACAGGCAGATCCCACGACTCTATATGGCAAGAATAGCTTACTAATTGGTAGTTGGGTGATGATTAGTTAGCTGCTTTTCCTCTAGTCTATCAGATCGTAATTGGGGACGGCGATGCATAGGTGGCCTTTCAGAACTTTTGCCCAAAATTCTGAAACAAACAAACAAACAAATTATAAATGTGTGAATGGTTTTGACACAGTTAAATCATCACTTAGGTTTGGCATGGCCAGGTTGTTAGGGCGATCCAGTCGTAATCCGATGGTTGCGAGTTAAAATCCCTGTCACACTAAACATGCTCGCCCTTTCAGCCGTGGAGGCGTTATATGTTACGGTTAATCCCACTGCTCGTTGGTAAGAGTGTAGCCCGAGAATTGGCTGTGGGTGATGATGACTAGCCGCCTTCCGTCTAGTCTTACACTGCTAACTTAGGGACGGCTAGCTCAGATAAACCTCGTGTAGCTTTGCGTGAAATTCAGAAACCAAACCTGAAAACAAATCAAATAATTCTTCTCAAATTGGTAAATACATGTGATTTCACTTTAGGAAAAGGAACAAACTTTGAATTAAACGTGTAAAGTGATTTGAAAAGATTGAACAAACGAAGAAGTGAACTTGAGCTCAGTATATGAAATCCAAACTTTTTGACCTGGTTTAAAATTGGTAGGAGGAAATTCTTTTTTACATATGTGATGTTAAAAGTACAATAGGCCTAATAGCAGTGTCTTATTATAAGTGTATTTAATCAAAATCATGCTTTGTCAGCTGAAGAAAAGTGTTCATGCCATTACAAATGTCATTTTAACAAATATCTTAGTGTTTATGCCCCAGCTAGCCTGATGAATTCTGTGAAACGCGTCGTCTACAACGGATATGACGGACAATTAAAATATTGTAACCTCTTCTTCTTTTGAAAAAAAAAATACTAAGTGACTAAGCAAAGAATGTAGGGCAAAAATCATGACAGGTGTAATACAAATGTCTTAAGACAAGTGTAATTAATTAAATACGTTTCGTTAGCTAAGAAATGACGATGTTTATCGTTATAATTATATTATTAATTTCAAATTATCTAGTATAAATGCTAGTATTAGAGTGTTTATTTAGTTTATTTAATGGGATTTCATTTTTATTCATGGTTAAGTGGTTAGGGAGCCCGACGTGCAGTCTAAGAGTTTCGAATTCGAATCACTGTTCTATGAAACATGCTCGCCTTTTCAGCTGTGAGAGCGTTATAATGTAACAGTCAATCCCACTATTTATTGGTAAGAGAGTTGTCCAAAAGGTGGCGATGATAATGACTGCTTGACTCTTGACTGCTAAATTAGGGACGGCTAGTGCAGTGTAGCTGTGCGCGAAATTCAAAACAAACAAAATTACTTTTATTTTACACCCTAAATTTAGATGCAAAAACCAAATAGAACAATCAAAAAAACAATTTAGGTTTGTAAAATTTATAAACAGTGGTTAAATTATATTATACCATATACATTCACCAATCATTTCTTATTCTTTCCTTAACTAGATAATTTTTAATTTAAATTATGTGATTAAATTAAATTATCATTAAATTAGTGGAATTAAAATAATTTGCGCTAGTTTACGTAAAAACTTATTTGAATTTTAGAAATAAAAGAGAAGTAAAAATATTAAAATATACAATGGAAACATTTTTTCTTTACTTTGTTATTTAGTATAAAAATATTAAAATATACAATGGAAACATTTTTTTTTTACTTTGTTATTTAGTATAAAAATTATTAAAATATACACTAATGGAAACATTTGTTCTTTACTTTGTTATTTAGTATAAAAATTATTAAAATATACACTAATGGAAACATTTGTTCTTTACTTTGTTATTTAGTATAAAAATATTAAAATATACACTAATGGAAACATTTGTTCTTTACTTTGTTATTTAGTATAAAAATATTAAAATATACACTAATGGAAACATTTGTTCTTTACTTTGTTTTTTAGTATAAAGATTATTAAAATATACACTAATGGAAACATTTGTTCTTTACTTTGTTATTTAGTATAAAAATATTAAAATATACACTAATGGAAACATTTGTTCTTTATTTTGTTATTTAGTATAAAGATTATTAAAATATACACTAATGGAAACATTTGTTCTTTTCTTTGTTATTTAGTATAAAAATATTAAAATATACACTAATGGAATGATTTGTTCTTTACTTTGTTATTTAGTATAAAGATTATTAAAATATACACTAATGGAAACATTTGTTCTTTACTTTGTTATTTAGTATAAAAATATTAAAATATACACTAATGGAAACATTTGTTCTTTACTTTGTTATTTAGTATAAAAATATTAAAATATACACTAATGGAAACATTTGTTCTTTACTTTGTTATTTAGTATAAAAATATTAAAATAAACACTAATGGAAACATTTGTTCTTTACTTTGTTATTTAGTATAAAAATTATTAAAATATACACTAATGGAAACATTTGTTCTTTACTTTGTTATTTAGTATAAAAATTATTAAAATATACACTAATGGAAACATTTGTTCTTTACTTTGTTATTTAGTATAAAAATTATTAAAATATACACTAATGGAAACATTTGTTCTTTACTTTGTTATTTAGTATAAAAATTATTAAAATATACACTAATGGAAACATTTGTTCTTTACTTTGTTATTTAGTATAAAAGCATTAAAATATACACTAATGGAAACATTTGTTCTTTACTTTGTTATTTAGTATAAAAGCATTAAAATATACACTAATGGAAACATTTGTTCTTTACTTTGTTATTTAGTATAAAAGCATTAAAATATACACTAATGGAAACATTTGTTCTTTACTTTGTTATTTAGTATAAAAGCATTAAAATATACACTAATGGAAACATTTGTTCTTTACTTTGTTATTTAGTATAAAATTTGTTCTTTATTAAAATATACACTAATGGAAACATTTGTTTTTTGGAAACATTTGTTCTTTGTTATTTAGTATAAAAGCATTAAAATATACACTAATGGAAACATTTGTTCTTTACTTTGTTATTTAGTATAAAGATTATTAAAATATACACTGATGGAAACATTTGTTCTTTACTTTGTTATTTAGTATAAAGATTATTAAAATATACACTAATGGAAACATTTGTTCTTTACTTTGTTATTTAGTATAAAGATTATTAAAATATACACTAATGGAAACATTTGTTCTTTTCTTTGTTATTTAGTATAAAGATTATTAAAATATACACTAATGGAAACATTTGTTCTTTTCTTTGTTATTTAGTATAAAGATTATTAAAATATACACTAATGGAAACATTTGTTCTTTTCTTTGTTATTTAGTATAAAGATTATTAAAATATACACTAATGGAAACATTTGTTCTTTTCTTTGTTATTTAGTATAAAGATTATTAAAATATACACTAATGGAAACATTTGTTCTTTTCTTTGTTATTTAGTATAAAGATTATTAAAATATACACTAATGGAAACATTTGTTCTTTTCTTTGTTATTTAGTATAAAGATTATTAAAATATACACTAATGGAAACATTTGTTCTTTTCTTTGTTATTTAGTATAAAAGCATTAAAATATACACTAATGGAAACATTTGTTCTTTACTTTGTTATTTAGTATAAAGATTATTAAAATATACACTAATGGAAACATTTGTTCTTTTCTTTGTTATTTAGTATAAAGATTATTAAAATATACACTAATGGAAACATTTGTTCTTTACTTTGTTATTTAGTATAAAGATTATTAAAATATACACTAATGGAAACATTTGTTCTTTACTTTGTTATTTAGTATAAAGATTATTAAAATATACACTAATGGAAACATTTGTTCTTTACTTTGTTATTTAGTATAAAGATTATTAAAATATACGCTAATGGAAACATTTGTTCTTTTCTTTGTTATTTAGTATAAAGATTATTAAAATATACACTAATGGAAACATTTGTTCTTTTCTTTGTTATTTAGTATAAAGATTATTAAAATATACACTAATGGAAACATTTGTTCTTTTCTTTGTTATTTAGTATAAAGATTATTAAAATATACACTAATGGAAACATTTGTTCTTTACTTTGTTATTTAGTATAAAGATTATTAAAATATACACTAATGGAAACATTTGTTCTTATTTAGTATAAAGATTATTAAAATATACACTAATGGAAACATTTGTTCTTTACTTTGTTATTTAGTATAAAGATTATTAAAATACACACTAATGGAAACATTTGTTCTTTACTTTGTTATTTAGTATAAAGATTATTAAAATACACACTAATGGAAACATTTGTTCTTTACTTTGTTATTTAGTATAAAAGCATTAAAATATACACTAATGGAAACATTTGTTCTTTACTTTGTTATTTAGTATGAAAGCATTAAAATATACACTAATGGAAACATTTGTTCTTTACTTTGTTATTTAGTATAAAAAGCATTAAAATATACACTAATGGAAACATTTGTTCTTTACTTTGTTATTTAGTATAAAAGCATTAAAATATACACTAATGGAAACATTTGTTCTTTACTTTGTTATTTAGTATAAAAGCATTAAAATATACACTAATGGAAACATTTGTTCTTTACTTTGTTATTTAGTATAAAAGCATTAAAATATACACTAATGGAAACATTTGTTCTTTACTTTGTTATTTAGTATAAAAAGCATTAAAATATACACTAATGGAAACATTTGTTCTTTACTTTGTTATTTAGTATAAAAGCATTAAAATATACACTAATGGAAACATTTGTTCTTTACTTTGTTATTTAGTATAAAAGCATTAAAATATACACTAATGGAAACATTTGTTCTTTACTTTGTTATTTAGTATAAAAGCATTAAAATATACACTAATGGAAACATTTGTTCTTTACTTTGTTATTTAGTATAAAGCATTAAAATATACACTAATGGAAACATTTGTTCTTTACTTTGTTATTTAGTATAAAAGCATTAAAATATACACTAATGGAAACATTTGTTTTTTTCTTTGTTATTTAGTATAAAAGCATTAAAATATACACTAATGGAAACATTTGTTTTTTTCTTTGTTATTTAGTATAAATATTATTAAAATATACATTGATGGAAACATTTGTTCTTTACTTTGTTATTTAGTATAAAGATTATTAAAATATGCACTAATGGAAACATTTGTTCTTTTCTTTGTTATTTAGTATAAAGATTATTAAAATATACACTAATGGAAACATTTGTTCTTTACTTTGTTATTTAGTATAAAGATTATTAAAATATACACTAATGGAAACATTTGTTCTTTACTTTGTTATTTAGTATAAAAGATTATTAAAATATACACTAATGGAAACATTTGTTCTTTACTTTGTTATTTAGTATAAAGATTATTAAAATATACACTAATGGAAACATTTGTTCTTTACTTTGTTATTTAGTATAAAAGATTATTAAAATATACACTAATGGAAACATTTGTTCTTTTCTTTGTTATTTAGTATAAAAGATTATTAAAATATACACTAATGGAAACATTTGTTCTTTTCTTTGTTATTTAGTATAAAGATTATTAAAATATACACTAATGGAAACATTTGTTCTTTTCTTTGTTATTTAGTATAAAGATTATTAAAATATACACTAATGGAAACATTTGTTCTTTTCTTTGTTATTTAGTATAAAAGATTATTAAAATATACACTAATGGAAACATTTGTTCTTTTCTTTGTTATTTAGTATAAAAGATTATTAAAATATACACTAATGGAAACATTTGTTCTTTTCTTTGTTATTTAGTATAAAAGATTATTAAAATATACACTAATGGAAACATTTGTTCTTTACTTTGTTATTTAGTATAAAAATTATTAAAATATACACTAATGGAAACATTTGTTCTTTACTTTGTTATTTAGTATAAAGATTATTGAAATATACACTAATGGAAACATTTGTTCTTTACTTTGTTATTTAGTATAAAGATTATTAAAATATACACTAATGGAAACATTTGTTCTTTACTTTGTTATTTAGTATAAAAATATTAAAATATACACTAATGGAAACATTTGTTCTTTACTTTGTTATTTAGTATAAAGATTATTGAAATATACACTAATGGAAACATTTGTTCTTTACTTTGTTATTTAGTATAAAGATTATTGAAATATACACTAATGGAAACATTTGTTCTTTACTTTGTTATTTAGTATACAAATTATTAAAAAATAATAATTATGAGAGGTCTTTTTTTATTTCATCTGAAATTCACAGTCCTGAAACCTTTGTTTTTTAAAGTAAAAATTAGTGCCAAATGAGATTAAAAATGTCAGAGTTCCTAAGTTTTTTTCTTTGGAAAAAAAGCGTATTTTTTTGTCTCCTGTTGTTAAAATGTCTGCAGCAGCTTATGTAGCATTTGGTAGGAATCTCTTAAGAATAGTTAATACCTCTACGAAGTTTTCCTATTTCTTCTGCTAATAAAATCACTGACTGAAAGTAAAGTTGATTGAAGAAGCTGTTTCTTTTGTTCTTGAAAATCGCTTGACATTGAAAGAAAGGGCTTTTACAGTTGTAGTCTAAATTTTTATTGGTTAAGAAAATCGATGGACTTTGTCATGTAGTGAACAGTTTTATTCGTACTATTTATAAAGTATTGAAATAGGTTTAGTATATTTTGAAACGATGTGACACCGAATCTGCTTCTCTCATAAATAGTAGCCACCCGTTTCTTGGTGTAAATAAGTCGACTGTGAATTTATTTGAGAATAAACGCAATTTGGAACTTTTTGGTTGAATTGAAATCTTAGCCTAACTACATGAAAACACGTTTTGTTGAAGCAAGTAATATACTTATTTGTCTTGTCCTATGTGTCCAACTGAAGTAAACATCGTATGAATTTGTTGTTAAAGGAAGACGTTTTCTTTTCTCTGAAGGGCGCAGATAGTCTGGTTGCTTTGCGTCATAAAACAAAACTGAGAGATTGGTAAAATATTTGAGTCTGCATCTGACATAATTAGGCTACAAGCCAACTTTACGCAGTGTTGAACTTTCGCTAATGCTGTTCTAATTCGTGTATAACATCACTGAGTTATTTGCAAGCATAAAAAGTCGCAACGGCCTCGAAGTGCAAACGCAGTTATTGCAACAATTACGCATATTATATACATAAATGAGATTAAACAGCACTTATGCATAAACTTGAGCTAATTACTTAAAATGTTTAAAGTTGTGTTTCGGTTTTTGTTCAAATAATTTAAGATATTTTTCAACCTCTATGCATTCGTATTTGATTGGACAAACATAGAGAAGGTAAGGATATCACAAAAGGGTATGAAATATGTATGTTACAAACTACAGTACTTAACGATTAAGGTACGTTTGTTTTATAACAGTCACATTTGACTATCTTCTGTGGGAGACAATTGTTTAGAAAGAAATTTATGATTGTACATGAAAATATGAAGGAAGAATACACACAACAAAGATATATTTATTTATACAACACACTTTACTTAACGTGTGGTGGCAGATGTGTTGTTGTTCAGTTGTTAACCAGACTATGTTGATTGAATGTTTACGTGACAACATACAACATTTACACGAATTTCAGTTAACTGCGGTTAAATCTATATCTATGCATGTGTGTATGTACAGAAGGTACTATGATGCGACCTTTCACCAGTTTACATTATTTTATTTCTTAGTTTTTTGAATTTCACGCAAAGCTACTCCAGAACTATCTACCATCACCCACCATCAATTCTTGGGCTATTCTTTTACTAACGAATAGTGAGATTGACCGTACATTATAATGCCTTTACGACTTAAAGTGGATTCGAACCCTTAACCCTCAAATTAAAAATCGATGCTCAAAACACCTGGCTATGCTGGATCTTAAATGGTTCGTAACAGATTAAAAATTCACTATAATGGCGTCAAATTTACTTAGTGTAATAATGATATAGGAGGGTTTTAAACTAGTAGAAGTAATAGTTTATTTACAGCTTACATGACTCTTAGTTTACCAGTAGGATGAACACATTATTTCCGAGTGGCCAGAAATGTACCAAGATGTAAAACAGATTCAACAGATGTTATTATGCATTAACTGTCTCTCTTGGTACTGTAAAAGATATTTTTGTGATATTCTGAGCTTCCACTGATAGGAGTAATTTCGCGAGACTACAGAAACCTAACGTTTTGTATCCATTATGATAGCAGAGAAAAAGTTTATCCATGCGTTATGGTTTCCTTAAACGGACTTGCGATATGATTTGGACTCTGGACTCTTGCTGTTCGCTCTGGATACCACGCGTCAAATGAATCGCGAAAGGTTTAACAGAACTGTCAGATACAAGTGAAAACTACCGTATAGCCCATCAAAAATGACTGGGCAAGTACTAATACACCCACACCATAGTATACCCTAGCTTCACATATAATAACTAACTGAAATTAATAAATTTTGCGAAGTCAAGCTTATCCAATAAAGAGGCGGAAAAGTGCAGTCGAGGCAATAAAACTTTGGTAAATTCCTTTGCGAATCAATCAAAATTAAGATTATTTGTGGTGTATTAATACAATAATTATTGGTAAAAATCAGTTAGATTAACAAATTCTAACACATAGAAAATCCATTGCGTTTTGGTAACATTACGTTCCAACAATAGCTTTTATGTCATGTTCTTTAGCAACAAAAATATAATTAATGTTGTTAGTCTATGAAATGTATAGATAACAAAACTGGAAAAATATATGTCGATTTCTTAATTTAAAGTCTCTGTTCATTAAAAATATTTTTTACAAATTAAAGACTTTGGTGATATAATAAAAATAGCTTAATTTAGGAAAAAAATATAAGTATAACATTAAATCGATATTTTTAATTTCGTGACAAATTTTATGCACTAAGTTCTCGGCCAGGCTACATCTTTACTTAAGGCTTGTTATATCAACTTTCACCGCTTCTGTGACTTCTCTATATTTCGAGAAATCAAGCGTGACGTGACACACACATATAGGTTAGATGAGGTTACACTTTGCCCTTTCATTTTATAAAGTATTAGATATAGAGTAATTTCACGTAAAAAAATCTAACCCTCTTTCTTGTAGTAACATTAAATTATCTTTTGTTGATTATGTGACAGGTATAGTCAATAACTATATATGTGTGTGTATGTATATATATATATATATATATATATATTTTACGGAATATGAAGAAAAGTGTGATATTATTAACAGAAATTGACATATGTTATATTAAGTTACGAGGTCGGGTTTGATGGTAAAATATTAACCTGTAAGAAAACTGAAGAACTACATTATATTCTATACAAATCTTAGGCCAAGGGTTCACATTTAAAGACATTATCTGACAGCACTGTCGACTCTTATGATAATGGTTGTCGTGGACAACCTTGTTATTTCCGTCAATGTTAATTCCTTTATATTTTTCTTAAAACTTCGAAATTTCAAGCTTACACTCTGTTTATTGACCCGTGCTCATGTTTATGTACATGTCACGTTCTTCAGCGAGGACAGCATTCCACTCGGTTAATTGGCGTCGAGGAATCGCCCTAGAGCCAGAGAGGGTATTCATGACGACATCTGTCAGCGAAAGTTTAGCTCCATCCAATTAAGTTGAGTTGGTTTAGTGTCAATTATCTGGTGCAATGTAGTTTTCAGGGGCTGCCTGGCACACTTAGTTTAAGTAAGTGTTACAGTGATGTCATGGCATCCGAAAAGTATTCTCAATATGTTCTACTTCTGTTGTATATTAAATCAGCTTTCACTTTGTACGTATGTCCAGTTAACTTCTCCCACACTTCTGGAGCTAACAGAATCAAAATTGGTAAGCTAACTCAGGGCAACTCGGGGGAGTGTATTCATCCATGTGGCGGTAGTCTCAGTACCAAGAGATACTAAGGGGAACTAAACGCCCACAGAAGGTCATCAAGGCATGACGTGGGCCTAAAATTATGTTTTCGAGGTCGCTGAATTTACATGTGGCGTCTGAATTTGTGTTCCTGATCCTCCATCTGGATTTCTTGGGCGTTATGTTTGAAATTGTGTTACTCCCTCCGGTTCATAAGTAACGAAACCAAATTTGGGACGAATGATCAGGTACCCGTTGGGAGTTGATAACGTGTTTTATTGTATTTTCTGTGAGGTAGCTATAGAAATAATCGGGAGTAATGGAGGATACTAGTCAACAAAATATCTCGTATTCACGACAGTTCCCAGTCACATCTTAGTGCACTGTTATACCTACACACGCACATGTATGGATTGTTTGTTTGTTTTGGAATTTCGCACAAAGCTACTCGAGGGCTATCTGTGCTAGCCGTCCCTAATTTAGCAGTGTAACACTAAAGGGAAGGCAACTAGTCATCACCACCCACCGCCAATTCTTGGGCTACTCTTTTACCAACGAATAGTGGGATTGACCGTCACATTATAACGCCCCCACGGCTGAAAGGGCGAGCATGTTTGGCGCGACCAGGATGGGAACCCGCGACCCTCAAATTACGAATCGCACGCCTTAACCCATCCGGCAATGCCGGGCCACCACATGTATGGAACAAAAAAAATACCCTTATAGTGGGGACATTTGGTTCATGCATCGTAAACATAAAATGGGTGTGGCCACTCAAAAGATGCAAGAACTGTCAGTATTTCTTGTGTATGTTTCACTGCTTGGGTATACGGGCAATATTATAAGTTTCTTAGTCCTAGATAATATGCTGAAAGTGAGTCTAAAAGAATGTCGAAATATGATTGCATTGTAAAATTATACAGTAAAACAGGAAACATGTTTTCTCGCTTAACTGTTTTATACCTAAACTTTAAAGATAGTTTTTTTGCTTAGATAGAAACTGATGGATAAAGTTAGATATATCAGCTCTACGTGAATGATAAGTTTTAACGATAAACTTTATCTGAAATGGATAAAAGTAGGACGAATACTTTATAGAAACACGCACGTGCACACGCGTGTTTGCGGCCATCTACAAATATTATACATATACATAAACACCTACAACCAACCATAAATGGCACAGTTACGCAAGCACCTACAAATGTTACACACATACGTACAACCAGCCACAAATATCACACACGCACACACGCAAGAACCCACAAATATTATACACACACATACCCAGCCGGAAATATTACTTACACATAAACACCCATAAATATCACACACACGCAACGAACCACAAATATCACAAATATATAAGCACCTATAATATCATACACACACGCACACGCAACTCCCCGCCTCTGCATGGAACCATCGAAATATTATCAGACATATATACACACACACACACACACGCAACCATTGATATGTATATCACACACACACACACGTGTGGGGTGTTTGAGGATATATGTGTATCACAAACAAACAGATGTTACACATACATTGATCTACATTAAGCTCGTACAACAATAAGAAACACTTGGTATTTATTTAGGCACAGAACTGAAGGTGTTCGCAAGGTAAAATATTTACTTCCTATATGTCCGAATGTTTACAAACTAGGTGAAAAAGGCGTGTCTATGAATATTTAATAATAATAAGATATAATAAATGAAGACTAGTTGTAGATGATCTGAATTTGTTCCGGGATAAGGTAGCTCCGGGATAAGGAGGCAAAATTTGCTGATAAAAAAACATACCACTAGTCACGTGACCACAGTACATTCGAGTATACAATGACCTAACGTAGTCTTCACAATTAAGTCAACACAAACACATACGCGACTAACTATGCTTCATTGTCAAATGTTATTATGCATTAACTGTCTCTCATGGTAATATTAATGAACAAACTACCACCTACAAGTATCACACACGCATATACAACCAACCACAAACATCACACATATGCGCAAATATTATACACAAGTATATCCAGCCAGAAATATTACACATACATAAACACCCATAAATATAATATGCACATTATAGAGGCATCCTCTGTGAGTTAAACAGGTCATTTTTATAATTTATTGTAAAGGTCATGAGCTTATGCATTATTAAACTTGCTTGGCGTTTAAAGTCTAATGGGTCAACATACTGGTTTAATCAGGTAAACAGTTTCGTATGTATATGTATGTATCTATATATATGTGTGTTTGCATAACAGCTGGCCTTTTATGAAGAAATTGAAATGGTTAGACGAAAGAACTTTAAGGTTTAGGTATAGCCGTTTCTAATTTTAAACCACTACTATAAAGACTTTGATCATCACTCTTTGAATCACCGAAGGATTGGTTATCACTTTTATAAATCGACAGTAGTTGAAACTGCAGAGTGTGTTCTGCAAAATCACATGTCAACTCTTGAGCTTTGCGATCCGCAGCCCTCCACGTGACGACTAATTTAGATAGGCCAAGCTTAAAAAGGGACGACTAATTTAGACAGGTCAAGCTTACCCGTGATGACGAGAAAACCCACTTGTAGAGAAAAATATATATGTTTATGTACATATATATTCTTCGGTCATCGTCAGGTTCACCAATGAAGGTCGAAGCGTTGTTCGCTCCTCTACATAGAACTTTCTCTACCCATACCAGCCGTTTTTACATATATATAGGTCAAGCTTATTAGAACGATACGACGAATTTGGACAGATGAAGCTTGTTATTGTAAAAGGACGACTAATCTAGATAGGTGAAGCTTATTATTGTAAAGGGACGACTAATTTAGACAGGTCAAGTTTGTCATTTTAAGGGAACAAATAATTTCGAAAATTCAATATTATTATTGTAAATGAACTTCTAAAGGTTAATTTGTATTGATAAGATACCTATGACCACAGCATTTATATTTAGGTTTAAACCGGTTAAGAATGGTCAATGTCCACCACCAACAACAGTAAAAACTTTTTCCATTTATTTGGTGTAGTTTCAGCTTAGTCAGTCGAAACTATATTTGTTTTCCTAGTTCTTTAATCTTATGTCCATTATCATTATGCTGATACGTTATTATTGTTTTGAACGAAATGTAGAAAGTATTTCTTTCTTCGTTAAATATAAGATGTTATCCATAATTTTATGATTATTCGTTGTGCTGATAGGCACTCATTTTTTAGGATCCATTACTTTCTTCAAAGTAATTTTAATTTCCGCGGCGAAAAGGGCTTGATTGTAGGATAAAACACGCTCATGAGGGAGGGAGGCAACCAGAGATAACAGTTTGTGTATTTTAGCTCATTTCCTAAAAGCTAGAGAGTGCTTGGGAGAAGTTGCATGGGCAATTAAACGTATTGTTTTTTTTTATTATTATTTATTAAGTTGGTTGTTAGAAATTAACTTTATCCACAGGCAGCTCCAATCTTTTAAAAGCAGTTTTTTGTTTTTTTTAAGGAAACGCATGAGTAAACACGCACTTGGAAATGGTGTAATTTCTCAAGTGTTGTATCTTCAGGGCTAGCGTGCGTTATAATAGCTGTGTTACGTGTTTTCAAGTGTTCATTTGTTTCACGACCCAACGAAACGAAAACTTACTGTTTCCCAGAACTGCACTTTGACTGTAAAAGTTAGCATTAGTTTCAGATTAGGTTATTTCAGTTGAGATGTAACGAATCTTTATTTTTTGTTAATATACATTTATTGACCGTTTCTAGTTAATTCAGTAATATAAATTATTAAAATTGTCATTGCACAAGACTGAATGATGTTAAACAAAACAGAGTTGTAAACATGTAATTTCTATACAAATATGATTTTCTATGTTAATGTTGCATTGTGAAGCCGACTGTACTTAGAATAAAACGGTGACGATCAGATCAGATCACCTTGGCCACGTTATCAACAACTGAATAACTAACTGAAAAACTCGTTTCATCTTACGTTACAGGGAAGTCCTGAAAATGAACATTTCTGTATTGGTAATGGCCGGTACTCGATTCTGGATTTTCTTATTGGATGTTTGGTGAGATATGCTCTCCAATGGAATCTTTCCTCATTAGGATTTGAATCAACGAAATAGATGAATGCTTTCAATGCAGTTATAAGGTTTGTTTTTTTGCTTCTGTGCTAGGATGGCTTTGTGTTTTATCAGTTTGGTGGATGAAGAATGTATTTTCAGTCTTTATTATTCTCACGTGTGGTTCATATACTATCGTTTTGGTAATATTCCAATTCATTGTATGGTCTTCCATGACTTGACGGACTATTGCAGATAGGTCGGTATCATCGAGTCTTTTGTATCTATTACCTACCTGAATTCTAAATCTTTTATTGATGTTTTTTTTCTCTCGAATTTATTGGAATCAACAGTTTATATTGCAAATGTTATCTAAGTAGTTTGGTGTGTACAAGATGACGATGGCATTGTGTTGTGGTTTTTCAGTACTGTTCTTACTTTGTGCTGTTTACATGTTTTCTTTACGTCTCAAAGAGACCTCTGATAAAAGGAAATGTAGATATGGTTGTATGTCTGTAACGTTTTGTATGTGTTAGTTTTGGCACATACTTTCTTCTTTATCAAGGGTTCTGGGTTTTCATTGTGGAGGAATTTTGTAGTGATATGTCTTCTTCCCTCCTTTCACTTCTTTTTGTCAGTTTCGTCAGTATTACAAATCTTGTCCGTTCTGAAGACTAGGCAGTCTATGATGCTTGTCTTTATACTTCTAGGATGGTTTGATTATAGTTGAAGTACTTACCCGCATCTGAGGGTTTTCCCGTAAACTCCTGTGCACAAGTAAGTTATATTTTTCTGTAGCCATAACTTCAAGGAACGATAATTTATTGTGTTTTTCTACTTTCATTACGGACTGCATCACGAGATGTTGTCCATAGAGATGATTTGTGAATTCTTTAATATTCTTTGTGTTTCGTTAATATCTCTGAAAACAAATCTCGGACTGATAATTTTGCTACTTAAACGTACCACAGTAAAATAGTCTAATGATGGCGCACTGATTCAGTGAAACGTTGGTGATAAACGTTTCATTCCTTGTTCTCCCTTCTTTTTGATTGTTGGGATTTTTATTTTTAAAGTTTGGGATTTCTTTACCTACTTAATCTCTCTTTGTTTATGCAATATCTTATATTGGAATAGGTTTAATACAACTAGTGCATTTGTGTGATGTTAAGAAGAAAAAAAACGAAAATGGTTTTCGAAAGTATGGAACTTTTTCAAGATAATTATATGTACGTCATTTTAAGTTGCCCTTCACTCACCACAGTGATTTAAAAAGTACATATGGCATTGATATTATTAGTTTGTTCTGTTGAACTTTCCAGATGGCTGTTTAAAATATTAAAAGTAAGTTTATATTATGAGATTCGTTATTTTTCACAGAGTTGGAGCAGTTTCGTGGAATTCTAGGCCTCGTTAGTAATCATTGCTATTTAGGGTTTTCTTTGTCAGAGCTACTTCCGAAACCGATGCAGCTCGGTAACGAGTGATTAGGTTCGTACAGATTTTTAATACTATTCGAGATATATTTCATGAATAATAACAGAAGCGTTTATTTCAATGCTATCTGTTTATCCAGCAAACTATCATATTTATCTGTTTTTCTAGAACAATAACACACTTCGATAACACGTTTAATGTTAGCAGAGATAGCCCTTTAAGTCTGTACAAAATAATATCAAAACAAATTGTTGTTTCAGCTCCGTTAGTAACTCATGAATCTGCTAATCACAGCATAGTAACACGTTTATTCGCTCATCTCAATTAATATTTCGCGATTCAATGCCGCGAAAATGCGCTCCGTACTTTGTGACAGTCAAATCTCGCTATTGGTCAGGCAGAGCTGTCTCATGATGGGTGCCGTTGACTAAGCCCTTTTAATTTTAGTCCATCAGTTCAACTGTAATGACGTGAAAATTATGAAAAAATTAATAATGTATTTATTTGTTTACTTCAGTCTATTAACGTGTTTATATGTTTACTCCAGTCTATTAACGTGTTTGTATGTATACTCCAGTCTATTAACGTGTTTGTATGTATACTCCAGTCTATTAACGTGTTTGTATGTTTACTCCAGTCTCTTAACGTGTTTGTATGTTTACTCCAGTCTCTTAACGTGTTTGTATGTTTACTCCAGTCTCTTAACGTGTTTGTATGTCTACTCCAGTCTATTAACGTGTTTGTATGTCTACTCCAGTCTATTAACGTGTTTGTATGTCTACTTCATTCTATTAACGTGTTTGTTTGTTTGTTTGCTCCAGTCTATTAACGTGTTTGTTTATTCAGTCCAGTAACTGGTTAATCCTTTTAATACAGCTCAGTAATACGTTTTTTCCTATTTGAAATACACAATTAACTGATTTCAGGTGAATAAAATGTTTATCCTTTTAGTGCAACCTAATAACACGTTTAACCGTTTGGCTTTATCAATAACACCCGTATCCATTTAGCCTAAACCGCTAAGACTTTCATTTATTATCTAGAAAACTTTCACATTTATACATTTGTTCAGAAATATTGATATTTTTTTTTTGCTGTTCCCGCCCTCAGTGTTAAAGCAGTATGTCTGCAGATTTACCATGCTATGAAGCCGAGTTTCGATACTTGTGGTGGGCAAAGTAGAGATAGCCCATTCTGTAGATTTGTCTCAACGTACAACAAACAAACAAATTATTCTTACTAATATTTTTATTCGTTTAGCTCATCATAAAACATGTTCTTCTGTTCATCTCGTCATCTTCCTCAGATACAAAGTTTATTATCTCGTCATATATCACGTTTCAATAGCAAGTTTATTATCTTGTCAAATGTCACGTTCCAACAGCAAGTTTATTATCTCGTCATGCATCACGTTCCAATAGCAAGTTTATTATCTCGTCATGCATCACGTTCCAACAGCAAGTTTATTATCTCGTCATGCATCACGTTCCAACAGCAAGTTTATTATCTCGTCATGCATCACGTTCCAACAGCAAGTTTATTATCTCGTTAAATGTTACGTTCCAATAGCAAGTTTATTATCTCGTTAAATGTTACGTTCCAATAGCAACTTTATTATCTTGTCAAATGTCACGTTCCAATAGCAAGTTTATTCTGTTGTGAAATGTCATGTTTCAATAGGAAATTTATTATCTTGTCAAATGTCACGTTTCATTAACAAGTTGTATTCCGTTTCCCAGGGAGAAACACTCACTCATCCCAGCAAGTATTGTTTACCCCACAGAAATCTCTATCCTTATATTTAAATTTAGTGAATTTATGAAACCGAACATATTTTGTTTGTAAAATAATACATTAGTATTTATGATATTTTCTGGCGTGAATCTACTTTTTATTCTTACAAAGATCTTGCTACATATACCTTCTGATTTATTTCATGGTTCTACTAATTACTTGTCTTATGGTATTGAGATTGTTAAAAAGTGTGGAGAACGTGCTGTTTTTATGGCTTTCGTCGAATATTCATTGAACCTAAAATACCCAATTAGAACAAACCTCATTTCTTAATGTATACTTCAAAATGACCAAACTAGTATAATTGCGAGATAAATATGGGTTCTTTAAAAAAGAACAAACACTTAATATCCAACGTTACGAAAAGCAGTTAATGATAAATCTCGCATAAAATGTCACTAAAACAAAGAAACAAAAATTCTACAACATATCTTAGCGAAATATTTTTTCTATCTTGGTAGCATCACTGATACTAGAGTAATGCACGTTGCCTCGCAGAACGAAGTTGATATGATCATATTTTAGTCAACACAAATTTATTTTAGTCCTTTATCATGCTCAACTAAGTATGTCTATCACAAAGAAAATGTCTTTGATCTTCTAGTAACAAATTATACCATCGTAGATTTTACACTTTTGAATAAATTAAACCCGTGTGTAGAATTTGTTGGACATCTGTTCACTAAGGAGAACGGATGTGAGGATGACATTGGTGTATCTGTTGTTCTTCCCTGATTTCTGTCACAAATTTTAGTTCTAGTGTAATAACCACTTTATATCTTACTGGCTATAACTCTAAAATTAACGTCCCGGTACACGGATCTCATCAAATTCGCAAGGCACTTTTATTTAAACTATTTATGCGCTTGGCGTAACATAGTTTTTACCGTATCAAGCTTTAGAGTTGAGGATTCAAGTCTTGCAACCCATTATTACAAATAATAATTTGTGATCCTTACTTTGATGTTGTCATGGGAGATAATAGTGACAGTCAATTCCTATTACTTGAAGTATCCCAACCCTTAGCAGTGAATATTGTTAACCAGCCTAGCTGCCTTCCTTCTGTCTGCCGTTTTAAAACTACATAGTTAAAACAGTTAATATTTGTTAAGCATTACGCGAATGTTCGATTGGTTTGGTTTGGTTTTTTGGAATTTCGCACAAAGCTACTCGAGGGCTATCTGTCCCTAATTTAGCAGTGTAAGACTAGAGGGAAGGCAGCTAGTCATCACCACCCACCGCCAACTCTTGGGCTACTCTTTCACCAACGAATAGTGGGATTGACCGTCACATTATAACGCCCCCACGGCTGGGAGGGCAAGCATGTTTGGCGCGACGCGGGCGCGAACCCGCGACCCTCGGACTACGAGTCACACGCCTTACGCGCTAAGCCATGCCAGGCCGAGCGAATGTTCGAAAACGATTCAATCTATTTTATTTATGTACCGAATTTCGTGTGTGTTCGGTACTTTGTTGGCTAGCATTCTGGTGAATTGCGAAAATACCCTTTACCAACTGAATACAGTTCGCAGCATAATTCAACCATAAATTATTGCAAAATAAATTTAATAATCAAAACTGAGCATAATAAATAACACGACAAAGATTAACTTGTGTTCTTTAGTTTTATTCAGAAGAATTTATTAAATTAATCCATTTAATGTGATTTGTTATGGTCAGTTTTGATCATTAAGTTTAATGTGAAATATTGCAAATGATTTCTGTTTTAAAATTCGTGAGTATATTGAAAACATTACAGCTCTGCTTTTATCTATAAACGTCAATAGCTGTGTGTGTATCTGTTCATTATACGTTTCCACATTTCTTGACCAGTCAGCATGAAACTTGACACAGTGATACAGGATGACGTGAGGTTGGTCATGAAAGGTATTTTCGACCCCCATCTAATTTTGAAAAAAATTTAACAAATCATCGCTACTTGACAGGATTGGTACAGGATGGAATGAGGGAGTTTATCCCCCTTTAATTTCATATTGATACAATTATTGAAAACAGTATGCCGTTGTTTTTAGTATTGGTACCTTTATTTGTATTTATTACACTTTTTAAGTTTATTAGATTAAGAAACAAAGTCGGAGCTCAATTTTATATCCTATATTACAAATGGGTTTTTGTCGTTCAACGGACAGGTACTCCATCTAGTACAAACAATAATTTACACATTTTTGCACAAGTTCAAAAAAGACTGAACTATTCTTATGTTTTTACCGTGTGTTTTTATGTCTTTCGATTTATGCTTCCAGCAGACTTGTGGCCCGGCATGACCAGGTAGGTTAGGGCGTTCGACTCGTAATCTTGAGGGTCGCGGGTTCGAATCCCCGTTTCACTAAACATGCTCGCCCTTTCAGCCTTGGGGCGTTATAATGTGACGGTCAATCCCACTATTCGTTGGTAAAAAAAGTAGCCCAACAGTTGGCGCTGGATGGTGATGACTAGCTGTCTTCCGTCTAGTCTTACACTGCTAAATTAGGGACGGCTAGCGCAGATAGCCCTCGTGTAGCTTTGCGCGAGATTCAAAAACAAACAAAACAAACCACCGGACTTATTCTCAGGAGGAAGAGGTTAACGAAACCTGACCCTCCTGGGTAGATAAACATCAATACCAAAATACCCATACAGAGAGAGAGAGAGACTTGTTCTTGAAATTTCCTTACCTAAGTTTACAGCGCACTAATTTTAATTGATTTGTTTCATTTTCGATAAACAATTATAAACAATATGTAAATATAAAAGAAATCTTAATGACAGGGATATCATATACACACACACACACACACACACACAAACAAACAAACAACGTTCACAGACAATATTTTTGCCTACTTAGCAGTGCATAATAAGCACAAATATATTCGATTTATTGTACTGTCGCGTTTACTTACAAGATAATTCAGGTTTCAATTTTGACTTTAAGAAACGTGTTTCAACGGTCATGTACGAAACAACGGACGAGTCTAACTTTTTTTTTACTATTGGTCAAATCACTATCATTTTTTTATCCATTTTTCACTAGAACGCTATTTTCTCGTTCAAAAAAAAACAACAACCCACCAACAGAAAGGAATTATACAAGTAATGTTAAAGTAAAAATTAACGGTAAATGCACATCTTGAATAATTATCGTTAATGAGAATCCTGTGAAACTCTTTGATAAATTAGGTTGATAATTATTCAAGGGCGGGTTTTATTGTTTAAAAGTCGATGTTTACATGATTTAGCAATTGTAACCAGGTGGTCGAGCAGGACGAGAGTGCCACCTAGTTTTAAAAATAATGGTTATAGGATTGGCTTTGACACGTTTGCAACAAAAGTAAAACAAGAGTTAGATTAAACACAAAATTGTTCGTCACGTTTGTGAAAGAATATAAAAGTTGTCGTTGGGTATTTTTTACCCATCAGGAACCATCTAATAAGTTCAATAAAATGAGGTGAATTTTTTTTCTTGAACATCTAAATGTATCGTCAAGATGTGAATTAAAACAACAATTAATTATTATATTTGATTGGGAAAGTCTGTCGGGAGCTGTAAATAAATTTCAAGAATTCAACTCACGAGAAAACTGAAATCTAGAACGATTAGAATGTATTTGCTTTTCAACTAATTTCGACACGTAGACTTGCGTATTATCCACATATATATTTCACTTCTTGATATTTCTGTAGATAAAACGAAAACCCATAAATCATATCTTGTAACGAACTACTAACGGTTGACGCTTAAGGAGGTCTTTCTTTATTGACTGAGTTCCTTCGCAGAGACCCCTCAATGGCACAGCAGCATGTCTACGGACTCACAACGCTAAAAATCGGGTTTCAGTACCCGTGGTGGTACTGTAACTTTGTGCTTAATTCCAAACAAACCAAAATCCCACACACATAAGGAGAATTATTTACTTCGTTTGTAACATAAAATAGGAGAGTTCTTTAATGACTAAATCCCTTCATAGAGATGGGGCGTTTTTACTTTTACTTTTAACGTATAAAATATATAAAAGTAAAGCCTTCTTTACTGAGTTGTTTTGTAGAGAAAGATTTTTTTTTTTTTTACTTTACCTGCAACATATAGAATTAGGGCATTCGTTATTGACTGGACTGCCTCGTAACGAGTGGGAGAGAGAATCTTTTTACATTTACTGCAAAATAAAAGCTTTATTAGATTTTTATGTTTGTGGACAATAATGTTTGTGGTCTTCTAAGGTTGAAATGTAATATTAAAATGGTTTCATACTACAGGGGCGGGGCCAGTATTTTCTTCTTTGATTTTCGCTGAGCCAGAAAACTCATCTTTAGAAAAAATGCATTTATAATCACACATACATATACACACACGTGTATGTGTGTACGTGTCTCTCTCTATAAAGCATAATTATTGAAAAAAAAAGTCACGTGCTATACTTCACCATTTAGTCAATATCATATTTAGAAAATGAAACAAGAATTCCAGAAGTCCTTTTTCCAGGATTTTGTTGTATACGTATCTTTAACGTTTGCGGAGTCTCAAAGTATAAATTACTGAATCTAATAGTGCTATTGAAGTAATACCTGGGCAAGATGGCGTGGAGTGTTGAGCAGTTGAAATTCTTTTGAAATGGAATGCCTAAAGGAATTCAAGGAACAAGTTCTTCAAGGCAAATATAAGAGGCTTATAAATGGTTAATGTCGTTTGAAGATAGCTTGAAATGTTACTTTTTCGTATTGAAGACACTTTAGCCTGAAATCCATTTCTAAATAAAGTAATTTTCCGACTGTCCCTTTGAACAGCGGTTTGATCGAACCATAGAATTCAGAAAAAAAAAAAATTGAAAAGTAAAAACAGATAAACTTAAGAATGTGAGACATTAAAGTTTATGTTATAAGAGTATCTGTATTCTTAAAGGTAAAATTTGATAGTAAAAATAATTGACAAAACTTGGCGAATATCTGAAATGATTTTCATGAACGTAAAGAGGTTGCAACGGTATTATTTGAAGTAACTGAATCTTTCAGGTGATTAAGTTGTTCTACAACAATCGTTCTAGAGACCTGACAGTTCGGCCACTGATATGTTGCTCTATAGTGAAATCACTCTAGGTAATTCAGGGTAATCTGAGGGTCGCGGGTTTGAATCCTCCTCATAACGAAACATGCTCGCCCTTTCAGCCGTGGGGGCGTTATGATGTGAAGGTCAATCCCATTATTCGTTATTAAAAGAGTAACCCAACAGTTGGCGGTGGGTGGTGATGACTAGCTGCCTTCCCTCTGGTCTTACTGCTAAATTAGGGACGGCTAGTGCAGACAGCCCTTGAGTAGATTTGCGCGAAATTCAAAACACACAAACAAACCAGTCTACTCTCAACAACTATTGTATCTAAATGAAGTTTCAATTGTACAGTTTATTCTGTACAGTAACATTAATTTAGACTGTTGACGTGTCGTCTGAACAGCTTACTTTACAATAGCATTATTTTAGGTAATCTGAAATTTCGTCTGAACAGATTACCCTTCATTTAAATTATATGTCCATTTAGCCTAGTCTGATTAGCAGTTTTTCTCCTATTCTAGTCTAATGACACGTTTATCCATTTATCCGATAACAGATTTAATTGTTTAAGCGAATAAACTAGAACATTTATCCTAACTGAAAATTACATTAACTTATTTATCATTTTAGCCAAGTTGAATAACACGCTATCCGCTTAGCCCAGTTCACTTCCACCTTGCCTGTATAGACTAGTCTAATACCACGTTATCCGTTTAGCCTTGTCCAGTAACACGTTATTCGTTTAGCACAATTCATTAATACGTTATCCGTTTAATCCAGTCCAATAACGTGTTATACATTTAACTCAATCCTTTAATACGTACAGTTCCTTATTTACCGATGCAAATTTCACATTTATTCTTTTGTTTAAGATTATCCAACTCTTGTCACTTCGTTCGGTAAAGCTGAGTATAAAAACTGAGGTACAAGCGCTGTTGAGATACGTGCGACATATATTAAACCGCACCTGTGCCAGAACTATCAAGTATCAAGGAAAACCATCTGTTACATCTGTGGACGCATCATCTCCTCAACAAGATGACCGATCTAGCTTAAACTTTGACATGCTAGCTTAATAGTCCAGAAGCAAAACAAATTTAAGTTAAACTTTTCCATATAGTGAAAATACAAATAAGTGTGAGAATAACCCATACATCGTTACTGCATTGTAAATATCCGACTTTGATCAGAACTCACGCAGCCACAAAATTCTCCAACCCAAAGGCTAAATAACATGGTGAGTGTTTTCGCTTGTTTCTCATAATAACTAAAATATGCGGTGTTAAGACACACAGCCACAATGCGGATGCTATCACGTTCTGCAAAAGTGTCTGGTATAGAATTTACGTCAGTTGTATGTAGACTTTCACCGGCTCTCTTGGCTTTCACCAAGGGCAGAGCTGGATATGCAATTTACTGCTCAAAAATTGTTGTTCAAGTTGCACATTCATTTAATTGGTTATATCTTCTAACTATATCTGTTAAGCCCAATATAATACGATTTCCCGTTTATCTTGCCAAATGTCACGTTCCAATAGTAAGTCTATTCTTTCTCTCAGCACAAACACAATAATCAGTTATCTCAGCCTACTATCGTTTTCCCAAAGAAAACCACGTTTATTGGTGTTCATCTGGAACAAAAAGTCCTATCAAGAACAGTACCTCAATTTTTCAAGTTTAGTGTCTAGATTAAAGTGAACGTAGTCCATTTGTGAACTAATACTTTATTATTTATGTTATTTTCGGGCGTGATTCTCTTCTTCAATGATGATCTTGTTTCTTACTTCATCTGACTTGTTTTTTGGTTCTACCAATTACTTGTCTTATGGTATTGAAGATATCTAAAACCGTGAAGAACGTGCTGTTTTTATAGTTTTTGCGAAACGTTCGTTGAGCGTTAAAAGTCCACTTAATGCTAAGACTCGTTTCCTGAAAATGCAACAAACTAGTATAATCACGTGATGATAATATTTAAGTTTACGGAAAGCAGTGAGTAGCATATTCTAGTGAATTGTAACTGTCACAAAAAAACAAACTTAAACTATTAATACACGTTTTAGTGAAATACGTTTTTTGGGAGGGGAGGATTCTTTGTAGCATCAAGAATATTGGAATAGTGTATTCAATAAAACTGTATTTTCATATTTCAGCAGACATACACTTCTAGCCTAGCTGTCTTCCTTCTGTATCTCAGTCCGAGATTAGAGACGACTAATATATCGCACGTGGAGTTTATGTAATTGAAAAGTCGATGAATCTAATTTATTTACGCACCAAATTACTTGTTGATTTGTGACGTTGGTTGTAAAATACACAAGTTGTCATTAGCTCGTGGTAAAAGCCAAATGTATTGTATAATTTATTTATCAATCCATTTATTACTTCTTAATTTTTACACATTTTCGTTACGGTGTCTTTTAATTTTTACTTTTCTGAAAGTAATTTAAGAGATAATTACTCCATGTTTTCTTCTGTTAATGTTAAGTTCACGTTTTAGTATGAAAACGGTGTTTGTGTTTATTCATGTATATTCATGGACTTGGGAACGGGGTTTTGGTGTTTTATTAATCTCGTCTTCAAGTTGTACCCCTTCCATCCATGTAAAAAAGGCTGGACAACTAGTATATTATATTTTGTAAATGTTTCCTCGTTGGGGAGGTTCGTTATATAATTTTCCTATAATGTGTTCAATTTTCTTTCCACTGTTGAAAAATGAATATAACCATTATGTTAAGGTCGTAGTTATGTGCTTGTGTTTTCAAAATTGTTGATAGAAGTATGCTAATATTTTCTACATATGCGATGGTGCAATTAATTATATTTTCTTTGTTTTATGGAATGTTTGAGTTTGTTTTTGTAACTGTTTCAGTATGGAACTGATGAAAGTTAGTGAAACGTTAAGTTCGTGAACTTCTTTATTAATGTTTACCATAGTGTATATAATGTACGCGCCTAGCTTTTGGTGGATTACATGATTAGAAAAACAATTTATTTAATTTCAGATGTACGTGTTTTTACTATAAATGTTAGTGGCGGAGCTTTTGAGAGTCATGTTAACATTTTAAAAAATGAAAATTAAACACGTGTTAAGAAAATTGTGTAATAAACCCATCACATATGAATAAAAACATGCACAGATTTTCTTAACAGATGTCGCAATACCAAAGTATTAGCCTGACATTAACAGAATAAATATAAAAAAAAATTTCAGAAACGTCAGGACCCGGCATGGCTAAGCGTGTTAAGGCTTTCGACTCGTACGCCGAGGGTCGCGGGTTCGAATCCCGGTCGCACCAAACATGCTCGCCCCTTTCAGCCGTGCGGGCGTTATAAGTGACGGTCAATCCCACTATTCTTTGGTAAAAGAGTGGCCCTAGAGTTGGCGGTGGGTGGTGATGACTAGCTGCCTTCACTCCAGGCTTACACTGCTAAATTCAAAAACAGAAACATTAGTTATTAACGCCCTATTGGCTGTTTTCAGTCATATATCTCAATCATGTATCGCAATTTTTAATTTCATTTTTTTGCGCAGTGAGATCACGCATTGCAACTGGAGCTACCACTTATGCATATAGTTACAACATATAAACCGTACTGTTTGTTATTAGGCCACTGTACACACATCCTTATAAGTAAGATAAAATTTACTTGATGTGGAATAACAGGACATTGGTTCTAAGTAAGTTAAACAGTTTAAAGTGGTACCAAAACTTTTATATTATGTGAATGAGTGAAAAATAGGAAACTATAGATCCATGCCGAGCAAAGAAAGTATTTGTTATTTAGCTAATGTGAAAGCTTTCTTTAATTTCGTGAAAACGAAATTACAAACAACAAAACGCGAAGTAATACAAAAATATCATTATTGAAATAATTCCTGCGAAATACGTCGTGAAAAGACTTCTGATTCCAGTAAAATGTGTTATTCAACCATTAAGCTGTTAATTTTCGTTTAATACATGAAGGTGCGAAATGAAAGTGATGAAAAATGAAGATGAAGATAAAAATAAGAGCTAATAAGAAAAGAGGAAATGCAGACAAATGTCGAATCAGGGGGTCAATCCCCCTCGGTGGACTCGGCAAATAACCTGATGTGGCCTTGCTATAAGAAAACACACACAGACAAATGTAAATCAATAGAGAGAGAAAATGACAAAAGTCATGAATGTCCAGCTGGTAAAAGAATAAGAAAAACTGGAAAAACAGGAAAATAGTGAACTATAAGGTTATATAATAGTACACAAGAAAGGTTAAAAATACAAAATAGTGAACTATAAGGTTATATAATAGTACACAAGAAAGGTTAAAAATACAAAATAGTGAACTATAAGGTTATATAATAGTACACAAGAAAGGTTAAAAATACAAAATAGTGAACTATAAGGTTATATAATAGTACACAAGAAAGGTTAAAAATACAAAATAGTGAACTATAAGGTTATATAATAGTACACAAGAAAGGTTAAAAATACAAAATAGTGAACTATAAGGTCATATAATAGTACACAAGAAAGGATAAAAACACAAAATAGTGAACTATAAGGTCATATAATAGTACACAAGAAAGGTTAAAAATACAAAATAGTGAACTATAAGGTCATATAATAGTACACAAGAAAGGATAAAAACACAAAATAGTGAACTATAAGGTTATATAATAGAACACAAGAAAGGTTAAAAATACTCACAAAATAAAAATCCATCACATTAAAAGGGCGGGTCTGTGGGTCAGCCTGTCTGAGTTATCGCCATAAATCCAAGAGGAAAAATACCTAGACACCTGAAATATTTCACCCGTACTAAGGGGATATTTAGGGTGTGCGCTTGAGTATTATTATTTACCTTCGTACATATCGTTTTAATGAGTCAAGCTAGCGATGAACCATATGTTTTCATGTGGTTCCTTATATTACGCATAGAAATCACATACATACAGACAGACAGACGCTTGCATTTGCATGTCTATAACTTCCATAGCTTCAAGAGGAAGGAACCTAGAAATATGAAATTTTGCACCCATACTAAGTGGATAATGAGGGTGTGGAACTGGATATTATTACACAAGCAAGTGCTTGCGCCCATGCGCGTTTGCATTTTTTTTTATGAGGAAAGCTTGCGAAAAACCCACATAGAAGAGAATAAGTGACTGCCATAGCTCAAAGAGCAAAAATCTCGAGTGAGGCAAGGTAGCAATTAACCACATAGATAAAAGGTGGTACGAATTTTATAAATAGAAATCACAGACAGGCACGCATGTGAGTGCCTGTGTGTATGATTGCTATAGCTCCAACAGGAAAGAACCTAGAAACGTGGAATTTTGCATCCGTACCAAGAGTACCCTGAGGGTGTGCATCTGGGTATTACTTATCTACGTGCCTACGCACATTCGTGTGTGCATCATTTTAATGAGGTAAACCGAAAAAACACGTAGAAAAGAAGTAATTCCTTATATAACAACTTTTAATATATAGAAAAACCAATGCGTTTTGGTAACAATGCTTTCCAACAATGACTTTTAAGTCATGTGTCTTAACAATAAAGGTATATAGGTTATACTCTTACATTAAAATTGGTTCAAATACACACACTGACATAGTCATTTAGAATATATAAACCTAATAATCTGAGTGAAGTTCGGTACATTTGCTAGTAAAACATAAAAGGCATGAACTAAATAAGAACATTTAAAAAAGAGCATTAATGAGCGGACTAAGAGAAAAGCAAGCAGCGGATGTATTTGTTGTTAAGTACAAAGATACACAGTGAGCTACTTGTGCTGTGCTTTACACGAGTATCGAAATCGGATTTCTAGCGATATAAGTGATTAGGAATTATCATTGTGCCACGAGGAAGCCAAGCGAAGGAAGAAAAAGGTCCAAGCGAAATTCGAAAACAAACTTTCACATATAAAGTAACAACTTTACAAAAAATAAAGGGAGAAACTTATGAAAAACCTTTTAAAACTAATATAACAAAATTAATTAAACAGAGGATAAACAGTCAAATAAATGGGAGGTAGAACTTTAAAACGTCCAGCAACATTACCTTTGGTTCTGAATCTCATCAAATCTCAACTATCATAAAGGAGTAGATAAAAAAAACAACTATGGATATTACATAAAGTAGTGGTTGTTTGTTTACAGTCAAGCACAAACCTACACAATGGGCTATGTGTGCTCTGCATAACACAGGTATTTAAAACAGGATTCAAACGTTGTACGACCCGCAGACATACCTCTGAGCCACTGGAGAACAATAATAAATGAATTCAATAGTTTAAAAAAAATTGAAAGTGGCACCTCGAATTTGAAAGTTTAAAATTTTATCAATTACAGTTTTGGAAAAATTTAAGTGACATCTAATTAAAAATATTATACTAAAAATTAAAACCACATATCGGTCCCGTCACAGCAAACATGCTCGCCCTTTCAGCCCTGGGGGCGTTATAATGATACGGACAATCTCACTGTTGGTAAAAGAGTAGCCAAAGAGATAGCGGTGGGTGGTGATGACTAGCTACCTTCTCTTTAGCTTTACACTGCTAAATTAGCGACGGCTAGCGCAGATAGCTCTCATGTAGCTTTGCGCGAAATTCAAAACAAGCCAAACAAATACCACGTATCTTCAAAACATAAAACATCTGATAAATAGCTATAGAAAGCTGGGTACACACATATATCCAAAACCATTTTATTTTATTTTTTCAGAGATTTATTTATATATTAAAGTAGAATCTATAAAAGATAGAACACATAATATAAATTATGAAGCAGTTGATGAGGAAAACAAACTTAATGTTTCCATAAAAGACTTGGTAGAAATGAATTATAAGGTCTTACGGCTCTTCTATTGGTAATAAACACAGCGAAAAAACATACAAACTTAGCCGAGCTGTGAGAAAAAGTGGATTATATTCTTTACGATGTAGTTTCTTTGCCAGGGTGAACATCGTTCGAAACTTCTATTTGGTTGTTTTATGATTTTTCAAAAGAAAAACAAAACTATTTCAACTGTTTCTTCTCTCCCAACATTCGTTTATATTGTAATAAACGAATGTGATAAACCTTCCGCTAATGTCTCAAAAATATATACCAGATTGGCATTGAAACAAATATTTTTTAAGAATACGTTCAAAGTATTACATCTGGACACACTTGCACACTTTCTACGATTAACATGTCATTGTTACTTACTTTCATATTATTAAACCTTATTTGCAGAACATTTTCAGTGATCATAGTGACAAAAAAAGTATTAAATATTTATTTTTTTGTGTGCTCCGTTTGATTGAAACATTGCTTCAAACATGTATCTCAGAACGGCTGGTTTGGGTATTAACCCTTTTATTGATAAGCAGAGAACAACGTTTTGACCTTCCTAGGTCATCTTCAGGCTAAGAAAGAGAGAGTTTGCAGTTGACCGTTGCCGGGCACATGTCTTAGGGACAAGAGTGTAAACGGGTACGATACTGTAGGAGGCGTTGCTTGTTTGTTTTGAAATTTCGCGCAAAGCTACACGAGGAATATCTGCGCTAGCCATCTCTAAATTAACAGTGCAAGACTAGAGGGAAGGCAGCTAGTCATCACCACCCACCGCCAATGCTTGGGCTACTCTCGCCCCACGGCTGAAAGGGCAAGCATGTTTGGTGCGACAGGTATTCGAACCCGCGACCCTCAAATTACGAGCCGAACGCCTTAACTTCCCTGGTCATGTCGGGCCATGGATGATGTTAATAAAACAAATGCAGAGATATACAGTTAGGTTTATAAATGGAATAAATGTATCGAATATACAAGAGTATATGTATATTGCAGTTGGATGTTAGGTTATTAATTAGTATAGTATAGTATTAATTAGTAAAGACGTTTCTTTATATTTTTTTAATTGTGCTTTGATTTCGCATTTGCTTATATTTGCTTCCCTACATATTATGCGTGTGTTTTCTATGGTTGTGTTGTGTTTATTTGACTGGCAGCGCTCAAAAACGTGTGAAGGTGTTTTATTGTGTTCTTTGAATGTGGATTTCCATTGCAACTGCAACGCCCCCTATAGTCCCACGCCCTTTTATATTCTAGTCGCTAAGAGATGCGTCCAGCAACGGTCACATTCATTCTATCTCTTTCTTGACCTGAAGATGATCTAGAAAAGTAGAAACGTTGTTCTCTGCTTTATTTTGTTAAAAGTGTTAATACACATACCAGCCGTTCTGAGATTCATCTTTATTTGAAATGTGTTTCTCTTCATCAATAATTGCTTCAAACAAATCAGATGAATTCTGGAGACACAAACCTGAATCTAGTTCGTAAAAGTTCATGTGTGGATATTTTTTGTTCACATGACTAAGTATTCCTGTATCAGTAAATATTCTGAGAAATTTAGTAATGTTCTTAAAGCTAGTATAACTTGTCCCTCATAATCGTTGCTAAATTTTAAATTTATTTGCCTGTTTCACAATTTTGCGCAAAGCTATACAAAGGTTATTTATGGTAATATTAACTTACGTATTTCATGGGAAACTATTCAACCGCACACCGCCAACTCTTAGGCTACTCTTGTGTAATAGAATAACAGAATTTAGCCGTCGCTTTTATAATGCAGCCATGACCCAAAGTGTAGAGTGGTTTTTTTCAAAGACATGCGAACCATGAATCATCGCATTTACAGTCTGGGATCGCTAATCATCAGACCACGCTGTGGGTTTAACCTGTTGACTGCCAAGTATTTCAGTTGCTACGGCAACTCCGAACGAAGTTCGAAATACAACTCTAATGCTTCTTCATTTTGTAACCTTTTTCGTGACGCCATTTTGGATCGAAAGTGAAACAATATGCAAGTAGGTCAAATGTATGTATAGTGCTGACATCTAGCGTTGACGTTAGGTATTATAGAGAACGAATTAACTCGTCCGTGGCACTGAACTCGGCTTAGACGAAAGTTATCTCGTCTACGGCACTGAAAAGGGTAAACGATACCTCATACGAGTTTTTATTCATGGTGCGTCACAGCTTAACATGCATTTCGTATACTTAGTGTATAACAATAAATATACGACACATACAAATCATTTTATTATTTCAATAAATGGTTGCAATGTTTTCAGAAAAGTATTTTTTGTTTTGTTTTTTATTCTTTCCGTACTTATAATTCTTTTGTTCATCCAATGAGAAAGTGGCAAACATATGTCATTATGAATTGCTGTGGTTAAAAGTGTCATAAGACTGTAGGATATCAAAGTGAGGAATCAGAACATTAGGATCAATATGGTGTTTAATTTTTCTTCTGTATAGAGTTATGACATTATTCAAGCTTATTCATGAGATTTAATAACTTAAAACATTTTTTTAAAGCTTTGATCGACAGAGATAGCTTACTTTTGAGGCCCGGCGTGGCCAGGTGGGTGCTCGACTCGCGAATTGAAGGTTGGGGGTTCGAATTCCCATTCAATCAGACATGTTCGCCCCTTTTTAGTCGTGAGGATGTTTTAATGTGACGGTTAATCCCACTATTTGTTAGTAAAAGAGTAGTCCAAGAAGAGTTAGTGGTGGGTGATGATGACTAGCTGACTTCCTGTTAGGTTTACACTGCTAAATTAGGACGAAATTCAAAAACAAATAAACGTACTTTTGATCAGATGTTGATGACTTTGAAGACATGGCAACTGGACGATAAGTTTCGCTCACTGAAACAGTATATTTTTCGACAGGCCTTTTGCATTAATATTTGGGCTTCTTTCCTGCCTGATTTGGGAGCAACTGGCAGAAATTAGACGTTCAGCTAAGTATTTGTTTCAGTTCCAGTTATGAAGTTGATCTGTTTAGAATAACGTGACAAGATAAGAATCTCTTACACTCTAAAGTTCTATATAAACATTGTTGTAAAATAAGTACGGATAGACATTTTATCCATTCTGTTCGTATTGTGAAAAGTCTTTAATTTAAGTATACACGCACAGAGTTTTGAAAAGACCATTGCATTCTCCGAAACAGATCGAATATAGTTGTTTCTTGCAATTAAGGGCCAAGCGTACTCTAGTGGTTAGCATTTTGGGTCCTAGATCGATAGATCCGGGGTTCGAGAGCCCCCTGAACTCCCTTCTTTTGACTAGTTACAAAAATAAGAGTAAATCTTGTTAATCAGCTGAAATAACCAACACATTCCTTAAGACGTCTTCTGGCTGGCTGCTTTCTCTCTGGTAAGAGAGAGTTAGACCTGAATCCTCAGGGATCTTTGACCTGATCGTTTCATTCACGTGCACTTAAGGTGTCGTTCAGGTTGAAAATTTAATTTACTTTTCTTACTTCTTGCGAATAAAAATAGAGGAATGCTAGTTTTAGTTTTTGAGAGTATTTTAACGAGATGGATCGGTGAAGCACGTGTTGGAGTACTGCATGATTCACGCCTATATTTAACACTCACTTACTCGGTATATCGAAACCACGCCCATATTTAACACTCACTTACTCGCTATATCGAAACAAACCTACTTATGTGTTTTATATTCTAAAGAACCAAGACTAGCAAGTTACTTTGAAATAGATAGTATCTAGCCCATATAAAAGCCAGTGTGTGTCACGTTACGCCACGTTTAATTTCATAGAATAAGGGGAATCATAAAAGCCAAAATATATTTATCATTGTACAGGGTGGCCCGTAAGTCCCTACCCATCCGTATATCTTATGTATCCAGTGTATCTGTGTGCTGTCCCTCATTCTCGCTGCATAATATTATGCGACGCCATGATCTGTGAGACATTTTCCTTACATCGGCCACATTTCTCTGAAAAAAAAAGAAAGAAACAGATTTATAATACATGCGTAAATGAATATAACATAACAACATATGGATGGGTAGAGACTTACGGACCACCCTGTAGAATAGTTCGATTGCTGTTTGCTCATTACGATTTTATGCCATTGGTGTATAATATATACGGGCTATTGGCACAAAAACAAATAACTGTACTAGATTTAAAACATTTTCATTCGTTTTTGTGAATGTGTATTATTACTCGTTTTAATCAGTTTACCTGTTCTGTTGTTGAGGGAGTTCGCAAACGTTGGTTATTATAACACGACATGGTCTTTTATAGTGCGAGTTATATGCATTTCTGTCAACTAAACTACTTCGTCAAAAAAACGCAGCCTAATCTGTCTTGATTTGTCCTGTGTAATTATATACGTGCCTTACTTTTGATGTATACGGGACGAGTTAAAATGGAATATGAGAATTTACTTGCAATAGGCGATTTAATGATGCAAAGAATGATCCATGGGGTGAAACATGAATAGTAAGAATAATAGAACCATGTAGAAAATACGAAGTACGATGAAGTAGTTTAAAAACAGAATGTGAACTTCATTATACAATGCGAAGAAAGGGCATTTAAAGGGTATCAAGTTACTGCTTTACGATCCAGATAAAAAAAAAAATATGCACGAGGAGTACGCGCCACCGACACATTGTGTAATCTTGCTTCTTCTTGTATGTTACAAGGAAATGTTATTTTCTATTTTCGCACACAGTTTTTACTAAAATAAACCAAATCAAACAAATTGGTCAAAGTCGTTAAGCTTTCATTGGCATTGAAGAAGTTTCAATAAACCTGCGAGGTCTTTGTAACATTTTTTTTTTTTTTTTTTTTAATTTCGCGCAAAGGAAGCTAGTCAAACCACCAACCGCAAACACATGGGCTACTTTTTTACGAACGAATAGAGGGATTGACCATAATGTTATAACGCCCCCATGACTGAAAGGGCATGCATGTTTAGTGTTACAGGGATTCGAACCCGCGACCCTCACATTTCAAGTCGATCGCTTTCACTACTCGGCCATGCCGAGCCTCTTTGGAAAGTAATAGACCAATAATGCTCAAATTATCAATTTTTTGCACCGTTACCAACCATGGGAAACTGTTTACATTTAATATACTAAATCTGTCGATCAAGGAGTTTGGCAATATCGATACATTTATTCATGGTACATCATTAACACTTCGTCCTGGCATGGCCAGATGGTTAAGGCACTCGACTTGTAATTTGAGGGTCGCGGGTTCGAATCACCGTCGCATCAAATATGCTCGACCTTTTAGCCGTGGGGGCATTATAATGTGACGGTCAGTCCTACTATTCATTGGTAAAAGAGTAGCCCAAGAGTTGGCGGTGAGTGGTGATGACTAGCTGCCTTCCCTATACTCTTCTAATGTTAAATTAGAGACGACTAGCGTAGGTAGTCCTCGTGTAGCTTTGCGCGAAATTCAAAACAAACCAAACCTTAGAACCAGTCTTTACTTACGTCAACAAGTGTTATTTTTAACACTAGTTTTTGTGTCGCTATAGTTTGCAATAAAATTAGCTTTGTTTCTTGTAATCTAATTTTACCTCACTGGTTGGAATACCAGCAATCTAGATCACGACTGAACTTTCAGAATAGCAAATACAAGCAAATTAATAAAAAAGAGAAAAGATTTGGTTTTGTTTTTAATTTCGCGCAAAGCTACTCGAGGGTTATCTGCGCTAGCCGTCCCTAATTTAGCAGTGTAAGACTAGAGGGAAGGCAGCTAGTCATCACCACCCACTGCCAACTCTTGGGCTACTCTCTTACCAACGAATAGTAGGATTAACTCTCTCATTATAACGCCCCCACGGTTGAAAGGGCGAGCATATTTGAAGCGACGGAGATTCGAACCCGCGACCCTCAGATTACGAGTTGAACGCCTTAACCCACCTGGTCATGCCGGACCAAGATAAAAGAAATTAGTTCACTCTCACTGAGGTCTTCCATGTTAATAGAATTGCAACTTTTATTTACAGTCGCATCTGGATTAACCTGCTTGAGTTAGACAGTACGCAGTGGAGAGATGACAAAGGGATAAGTATATTTAAGCTTATCAAACCATAATCGTTTCTTAAAAGCAATCTTTGCCAGGCTGAATAAAAACTGATACGGGACATAAATACGTCGTCCAGACATTGGTGTATAAGTTTCTGCGCACATCGTTTGCTTTAAGCACAGTTACGAACACTGGCAGGTTGTGAAGCACTCAGGACTGAGTGGATAAATAACACATAATGATGTGTACCTTAAGATCTGAAAACGTATTCTAGGAAAGCAGTTTTATACTTCTTTGATGACGGTCTCACATATAGAAGGAGCCATAATCTGAACTTCAGTTTAAAATGTGGACAAAGTTACGTTCAGGGATCTGGAGATGTGTTGTCATAATGTTAAGACCGTTACACTACTTCTTTAATGAAAGAGTTTATATTAGTTGATTCTAAGCGATAGTTGCCGATTTAGATAGTTATCACAGTAAAATTTTCAGAACGCATTTCATATGATCATTTGTAATTGTTTTATATTTACTTTTATTAGTGATGGTGTCTGGCATGACTTTGAGGTTGGTGCGTGTGGTTAGCAGTATATGGATCATGGGATAGAAACCCTTTGTCGAACATGCTCTCCCTTTGATCCTTGGGGGGAGGTTACAATGTGATGTTAAAATTTTATTATTCTTTGTTAAAAAGTAACCAAAGAATTAGCGTTGGGTGATGTTAACTGTCTACCTTTTCCACAGTCAGTTACATCAAAATTAAAGACGGTTCGCACAAATATTCTTCAAGTAGCTTTGCGGGAATTTTTTGTATAAAAACAAACTTATAATTAAATGCCGTAATTAGCGCAGATAGCTCTCAACTAACTTTGTGCGAAATTTTATGAAAGACAGACTTATTATTTAACGTCGCAGTTCTCTACCTCCTTGTCACTTTTTTAAAAGAAAAATGCCCAGTATGTTAAATCCACGGATAATTCCATTAGAATTTCAAAGTTTAAAACGTTGAATATACCGTGACAGGGAAGCTACTTTGGAGTGTTGTTTCAAACAATATTACTTTTTTCAGTAAAGCCAAACATTATAAACATCTTTTACGTTAATGTTCCCCTTTTAAAAGTATTAGCGTGAAAAGATAATAAATAAATTAATAAATCACATATATATTCTTAATATTTTCTTAGCAAGCTACAAAAACTAAACAAAATATCGCTCGAGAAGTTTAGTAACAGAATGCAGGATGTGATAGCATTCAACACAGAGATTTTCTATGTAATATTCAGTAGATTTTTAAATTGATGATTTACTACGCTGATGAGTGAACACACCAGCATTACATTTGTTAGTTGTTTGTTTGTTTGTTTGGAATTTCCCGCTAAGCTGTACGAGAGCTATCTTCGCTAGCCTTCCCTCTAGTCTTACACTGCTAAATTAGGGACGGCTAGCTCTTCTGTACAGCTTAGCGGGAAATTCAAAACTAACAAACGAGAGCTATCTTCGCTAGCCTTCCCTCTAGTCTTACACTGCTAAATTAGGGACGGCTAGCTCTTCTGTACAGCTTAGCGGGAAATTCAAAACAAACAAACAACTAACAAATGTAATGAGAGCTATCTTCGCTAGCCGTCCCTAATTTAGCAGTGTAAGACTAGAGGGAAGGCAGCTAGTTATTACCACCCACCACCAACTCTTGGGCTTCTCTTTTACCAATGAATAGTGGGATTAACGCCCCCACAGCTGAAAGGCGAGCATGTTTGGTGGGACGGGGATTCGAACCCGCGACCCTCAGATTACGAGTCGAGTGCCTTAACCACCTGGCCATGCCGGGCCTTGTTAGCTGACAGAAGTGAGGTGCATACAGTTGCGGTTGTGTATAAGTTATCACAATATAGCTTATTTTGGATTATTGTATATTTTGTAAAATATAAATAAATGAACACACGTAACTAATATGTTTGTACTAGATAAGCATTTTGAATATCAAATACTCTTCATATATATATGTAGTTTGGGTCCAGGAGTGGCCTAGATTAGGGTGTTGGGCTACGATTGTGAAATGCTATGGTTTTATAGCTCGATGTCACTGAACATATTTTAACTGGACAAAGCCCTTGTGGCGGCGGATGGTGGTAGCTAGCTGGTTAGTTCAAAATTAGAGATGGTTATACATGAGTTTGTTTGTTTCTTTTTACTTGGCCGCTTATATCATGCCGCACTTCAAGTTTTGCTCAGGTTGAAAGTATAATACCCAATATAAAGAAGAAATATCTAATCTAAAAAACCACATTCCTGTTTCTGTTTTCCTGGATATCTGCTAAAGACTGACGAATAGTTACAATAAAATTGGTAGACTAAAATATTTTCGAAATAGTGACAAAAACTTGCATGAATAAAATGATAACACTGTATAAAGAATTGTTAAGGTGTACAAACCTCTATCAGTTGTTTATGAGACAACATGTATCAGGATGTAAAACATCTTTATCAGGTTTTTCTGAGACACATCTCAGAATGTTAAGACACTTTTTTTAAGGTATTTGTGAGGCAACAAACTTTAGAATGCAAAATGATTTTATCATTGAAGTTTTGTATTTTTTTAAAATTATATTTTTATCTTAAGAACCAAAAAGAAATGTAGAGTAAAACGAATAGTTCTTACGTTGTAAACTAACTAGTCTAAAGATCCGTGATCAGTTGGCGTCTACGTGTAAGGAGGGCACATTTGGAATGTTGTATCTAACATTCTCCATACTGGAAACCTGGAGATGGCTGATAAGGAATGATGCGATTTAAAACACCATCAATCTCTTTGTTACACCACTAAATTTCTTGTAACTGGAAGGGAGAGACCACAGCTGTGTTAGTAACACGTCAGACTTCCATCAAGGAGACCTAAGGTCAAATCCGTCACCATCGCTGGAAAAACAGCCTTTCTCAGGATACCCTTCAAGACAGTAATAGATTAGCAGACAAAACGAATAACAGAACTCTTAACTCTTTATCTATATTTTATGTGTAAAAGTTACTAATTGGTAAGTAGACTTAGTGGATCGTATAAGCTTCTAATTATGACTTTTTTTTTTTACTGTAGTTTACTTGAGGCTGGTGAGATTTGTAGCTGACCTAGTTTTGTTTGTTTGATTGTTTTTGAATTTCGCACAAAGCTACTCGAGGGCTATCTGTACTAGCCGTCCCTAATTTAGCAGTGTAAGACTAGAGGGAAGGTAGCTAGTCATCACCACCCACCGCCAACTCTTGGGCTACTCTTTTACCAACGAATAGTGGAATTGACCGTAAATTATAACGCCCCCACGGCTGAAAGGGCGAGCATGTTTGGCGCGACGGGGATGCGAACCCGCGACTCTCATATTACGAGTCGCACGCCTTAACGCGCTTGGCCATGCCGGGCCAGTAGCTGACCTAGATTTGATATTGACGCTTTTAAGGTTTTGTAGTTTTGTGTGTGTATGTATATATATATGCATATCTATATAATTAAAAAAAATATTACATCATAAGAAAGAACAGAGTGAATTTTACACAGCATATCCAAACTTTAGATGAAAAACAATTAATTGTAGTACTACGTATAAAATGTTACTATCTTAGGATGCAGTGATTGGAGGGGCAGGCTCTGGTTAGCACCTGGGAAACCGTATTTATCCGCAGGCTATATCGGTTGGTTGTCATGGGTCTTTGAAGAATAATACCCATGTATATGTGTGTGTTTATCATAACAACGAAATGTTTTATTTCAGAGACTATACACGAAGAAGATTAGAAAGTGTTTCACAAAGATATATTGGTCGACGATTTTCGTCAAGTAACAGGGAGATTTGGCTTGGTTTACGCAAGCACAAAACTATCTATGGCCTGCACACCTCAAGTATATAACCGAATTTTAGCGTAGTAAGCCTGTAGATTTGCCACTGAGCCACTGGAAGGAATAATAGATTTCATTTGAAAGAAAAAGCTTTTAAAAAGTACAACTGTATGTACCTTTTATTTAGATCTGTGTTACATGTGTTAAGTTAGAATATTTTTATTGTAAAACGTTTTATTGTCAACTGTAGCTGCTTGACGCTTTACAAAATGTATAAGTGTAGTGCGGCTCATAGAATGGCTCTAAGTTGTTTTGGTTTTTGAAGTACAAACTCATAGCTCCATCATCTCTTGACCGATTTGAGATCTAATTAGTGTTGGACTCAAGAGGTCAACACCTTTCGATTGATGTATTTGACCACGCTTAATGTCCTATAGATTAATCTACTCTAATCCTGTCTAAAGCAAGTTAATTTGAGGGTAGGCTTGTAGAGATCCTAATGAATAATAAAATCGAATTGGGATTTTATACCCAATTCCTGGCCCACAAATATGTAACTAATAGAATGGAAAACAAGTATCATGGATTAATTTACTTTCATCCTGCCTGAAAGAATTTCAAGTGCAGCAGCTATTGAGAGCTCCCTGTTGTTTATTATTTCTGGCTTTTGTAAATGAACTCGCGTGTGTATAATTTCAAAGATTGTTTTAGAAAAGGAGAGAATCATGCAGACAATAAATGTCTTCTCAAAACATGGTTTTCGTCAATATCAACCAAAGTGGCAGTGGAATGGTAGTCTTGAATATATTATAGCTTTCCATGCGAATTATCGGTTTCTTTTATACCTTATTCAATAAAGTAGTCTCAAAATTTCGAGATATCGAGGGAAGTTTTACACAGCTCGAAAGTATGTTATCAAGTTACCAAAATCTAACCTGTATATCAAACTAGGTACTTTAAAGAAGAGATATTCTCGAGTTTTTGTTTATTCTATCATATATAAACATGATTACCCAGTTTTATTGATAAATAAAATAAAACTAATTAATGTTTCTTCACATTAATGTTTTCTCCCAAACTTTGTGGATAATGTTCGTGGTTCGCGACTCGCTACCGCAAAACGCATTTTGCACATTGGAAATGTAAGCGCGTTATGAAAATAGCAGTCAAATAATACTGTCCATCGTAGTTCAAGAGCTAACAATGATTAGCTCGCTGCCTTTTCTCTAGTTTCAAATCTATGAAAAGGAGAAAAGAAAACAATAATTTTGCCAGCGTTTTCCCGTGTGTCTTTTAAAAGAACAGACTCAGATTAATGTTGTATAACAGTAAGAGCAACAGCGAACAAAAGCTCGGAAAGTAATCTTTGCCAAGGGTAGAATATTAAAAATTGTTTCTTTTGAATTTCGCGCAAAGCTACACGAGGGGTATCTTGTGTTAGCCGTCCCTAATTTAGTAGTGAAAAACGTTGTTCGCTCTTCTATGTAAAATATTTTCTCAACCCAAACGAGCCGTTTTTGCATATAAATATTTAGTTCAGACTAAGGTATTCGATTTAGATCACTCTTCTATCTTACAATAACATTCATGTAAAGCTTAAACACCAGTTTTCAGGACGTTGTAACATTAAACGTTTCGGTGACAGCGGTTCTGATGACGCACCTTCTCAGAGCTGTTATTTGTATTTATGACAAATCTATCTGCCGCCGTATTCAGCTTTGACAACTGACCAGCAAGAAGGTATCCATTTAGCAGTAACCTATCTATCTACCTTCCCAAATATACAGTCAGAGATTAACTGTGGCTTACATGACCTATTCAAGCGCAGGAAATATTCTGTGATATCGCATGGATTCGAATCCGGTTAACCAATTCTGAAATTTCGAAATGTACCATAGGGCTAATTTGCGACCTATAGAATCAGAGCCTTTTTTTTTTATTACTCTCTCTTGAGCCTAAAACTTCAATCACACTTCATGACACGTTGTTTTTTTTTTCTCTTCACAATCTGCTGGGAAATCGTAAAGGTAATTTAGTGGCGACAGTTAGTTAGGCTTAACAAATTACTTGCGTAATTCATCTTGATTCAACAAATTACTGTCTTGACTAGCTAATCTTCTGCTTCTGTTGCAGGCTATTACCGATTCCATCTGTTTAAATGTTTCATGATGAACTTACTTTGTAGCTTCTCTGAATGCTCTGATAATGGCACTTCATGTCAGCTGGACGATCCCAGCGTAATCAGAACAGTCAGACAGGCGGTTTCTCTCCATAGATTATTTCGTAAATTTACGTATGTAGGTTTATATTCAAATCGATTAGCTTTGCTAGTCTGTTTAATAAAATCCAGTACGTAAGAAAGCAATCAATCAATTAATTCTCATTTGATTTGTGTTTATCATTTTTATTGGATTGTTTCTGTGTATCTATTTGGATGGAGAATAACGGACAAAGAGACAGACAGAAAGAAAGTTAACGAAAAAATAGGAATTTAAATAGATACGAACAAAATAATGGAGTAAAATACTCGTAAGAGTTGCTCTTGAGGCGGATCAAACCATCTAAACTGCTTGGTTTGTTTGTCTATCTGTTCGATGACTTTTGCACACTTTTGGCTATAAACATGTAGATTAGAGACCTGCTGTGATTTAGGCACAGCCGTCTCGAATTTTCGTTTGTGATAAAGGAACCTGATGGCAACACCGGTCACCTGCAGCGTCTCCTCTTACCCGATTTATGGCATTGACTGTCACTTTTATAATCAATCTACAGCTGAACGTTCGAAGCTTTTGGGATAGTATAGGGCTGGAAGTCCGATACACTGACCACTTGGCTTCTCTGTACGCACTGTTGTATAGTTTGTTTGTTTTAGGTTTTAATAATATTCATGTTTGGTGATGAAATGAAACTTGTTTGTTTTTTTGTTTTTGAATTTCGCACAAAGCTACTCGAGGGTTATCTGCGCTAGTCCTCTCTAATTTAGTAGTGTAAGAATAGAATGAAGGTAGCTAGTCATCACCACCCACCGCCAACTCTTGGCCTACACATTTACCAACGAATAGTGGGAATAACCGTAAACTTATAACACCCCCACGGCTGAAAGGGCGAAGATGATTGGTGTGACGGGGATTCGAACCCGCGACCCTCAGATTACGAGTGAAGTGCTTTAACCACTTAACCACGCGGGGCATTAGCTGGTGATAACACTGTAAGTTTACCCATTTACAATGCTAAAATTCGAGGTTTAATTCCCTGCTATACACAGCAGATAGTCTAATGCTGGCTTGCTCTACAACATACAAACAAACAAATTATACATTTGTGAACAACTTTCACAACCAAGTTCTAACCATGCGTTTCCGACAATTGAGGCTCTTCCTAGTGAAGCTTATAATTAACCGAACAGACAAACCGTTTCCATCTAAAGATAAAATGATCGAAATCTGAAATGATATTCCGACTTAGTTTAACCATAAGATCGTAAGTAATGAATTAGAATCTAACAATGTTTTGTAAATAATTATCGGGTCTTTTCAGAAAGAAGTGATGTTACACAGACCTAAAACTAAGATGAAACGCTTTGTTCGGCTGTAGATGAATCTCTTCCTACACCTCTCTTCATCAGTGTATTTCACAATGTAGTTTCAACACTCATTTTAACTGTTATTTTATACAAAGTATTTTTACGCTTATTTTAATCAGTCTGCTACACAACGTATTTTGGACACTTTTTAAACAACTACATTACACAACGTATTTTGGACACTTTTTAAACAACTACATTACACAACGTATTTTGGACACTTTTTAAACAACTACATTACACAACGTATTTTGGACACTTTTTAAACAGCTACATTACACAACGTATTTTGGACACTTTTTAAACAGCTACATTACACAACGTATTTTGGACACTTTTTAAACAACTACATTACACAACGTATTTTGGACACTTTTTAAACAACTACATTACACAACGTATTTTGGACACTTTTTAAACAGCTACACTACACAAGGTATTTTTGATACGTCTTTTAGCCAGTCCATTACACAAAATTTGTTCGCTTAATCTATTCACGGATTAAGGGTCTAATTCCATTAGTCATTGATTTTTAAAAAAATATATTTAAGCTTACTTAGGAACTTCAGCCTAGGATTTTAAAATGAAAACAGAATTACAGATATGATCAATCCCTGATTTTATTTAAAACTACAAATTGTTTCTGAATATAATAACTTTACGAGGTGCTATTTGAAATGTGAAAAAGATTGACAAATAGGTTTTTCGTTTCAGAATAATCTACAAGGTCTGAAGATATCATAGCTTTTTAATTCGTTTCTTTATCCAGTTAAAGTATTAAATACCTTCAGGCAAGAAGAGTAGGGAAAAATGTTAATTCGTTCCACAGTGAAGAATTTTTTTCCCCCCTTTATTGAACTGTACTGAACTTTTCCACAGACATACAGTGGTCACGTGATAATTTAATTAATATTTACTTTCGATCAGAGCAAGTTATCTTCTTAGACCTCAACTAATAATCAATTTGGTAATGAGTATATGTAATTATAAGTAATTTTATTGTATTATTACGTGTAAAGTTTATAATACTTTGTCTCTTCGGCTGGTACTCTCATTGCTAACAGTATTTCTGGCCGTAAACCCAATAATATCTCACAAGGTTCGGTCCGCTTAGAAAATTTAGGTTCGTTCTAAATGCACTTACTAAGTTAATAATGCAAAATATCTATTATAATAAACATATAACAAAAAAAGGAACTAAAATAATAAAACTAGTTGTTAAACATTCAACGCAATACTGTAAATAAATAATACGAGTAAACCTTACCGTACACATACAAACGCCAGTTGTTAATTTTAAGTAATGTCGTAGATTTGACGTCAAGGGGAAAAGAGAGAGAAAAAAAGAAAAGATGGATCCTGAAAACTGGATGCAAGAAAGAAAAGCAAATCAAGCTGTTAAAACAATTACAAGTAAATTTTGCGTGATAAATTTGTATTATTTCATAAGTCAACAAAAAGTAGTACTTTAAGATATTAATAAAATTACATATGAAAATACTGTACGTAAACTAATGTTTGTAAACTGTGCAGAAGAACTTTATAGATGTAACCTAGTAAGTTATACTATAGCTGTTTGCAGTAATCTAGAATTTAATAAACATATACAACTCAGACGTTTCAAAGGATTAAGGGGTTCAGCATTATGTCCCCTGGTGATCCAGTAATTTTCAGGGAGCGAAAGTGTAATACAAAGCGTGACTTCACAATGGAAGCCAGACTTAAGTGCTAGGTAAGAATAAATGCGTACTGTTTTAATGGGCACTACATTAATCATGTGTGTTACCGGTTCTAAGTATACACCTCCATTAGAGGAATTTATGCCACGTAAAATATGTTATTCAAACTTTGTTATAACGTAAAGGATTAACTGAACAGGATCGTGGATATTATTTGTGATAATTTAAACTCGCACGTGATTATGTGATGAACAGTTTTCGCAGAGGTATTAGTAAAACTGATACACACTCGCACGTACATTCACTTCACACAACTTTCTATGATTAACAGAAATGGAATGTGTTTCTCTTTACACACCCGTCAAAAGACAAGACTCGTATTTGTATCAATGTAACCTGTAGTTTAAATAAGAAAGGAAACTGCATGGGGGGGGGGTAATTTTGTCGTTAATAGTGGATGTATCAAACAAACGGAATACGCCTTCAAAACCTATTGAAACTTATAAATTAGTCTTTACATATTTGTTAGCTATTATGTATGATACATCATAGATTTTAGAGAATTATTACAACCAAATGGACGTGCCATAGCATCATTGTTATTGAAATAATGCTAGATGCTCTAGAAATTTCAAATCCTGCATATGAAGCCATTTTGTGCACACAGACTTGATTTTTAACACTTTGTATCAAAATTTCTTTTAATGTTCCGAATAGTTTTTGTTTGTTTTTTGGAATTAAGTACAAAGCTACACAATGGGCTGTCGGGCTGTCTGTGCTTTGCCCACCGAGGGTGTCACAACCCATTTTCTAGTGTTGTAAGTCTGCAGACATATCGCTGTACCATTTGCTAATTGCTGTTGTTGCTATGACAAAATATGAGGAAGACAACTTCTCATTGTGTAGTTTCTAATCATGTTGCCATAACATAATATGACAAACACAGCTTCTCACTGTGTAGTTTCTAATCTTGTTGCCATGACATAATATGACAAACACAGCTTCTCACTGTGTAGTTTTTATCTTGTTGCCATAACATAATACGACAAACACAGCTTCTCACTGTGTAGTTTTTTATCTTGTTGCCATAACATAATATGACAAACACAGCTTTTCACTGTGTAGTTTTTTATCTTGTTGCCATGACATAATATGACAAACACAGCTTCTCACTGTGTAGTTTTTTATCTTGTTGCCATAACATAATATGATAAACACAGTTTCTTACTGTGTAGTTTTTTATCTTGTTGCCATGACATAATATGACAAACACAGCTTCTCACTGTGTAGTTTTTATCTTGTTGCCATAACATAATATGACAAACTCAGCTTCTCACTGTGTAGTTTCTAATCTTGTTGCCATGACATAATATGACAAACACAGCTTCTCACTGTGTAGTTTTTTATCTTGTTACCATAACATAATATGACAAACACAGCTTCTCACTGTGTAGTTTCTAATCTTGTTACCATAACATAATATGACAAACTCACCTTCTCACTGTGTAGTTTCTAATCTTGTTGCCATGACATAATATGACAAACACAACTTCTTACTGTGTAGTTTTTAATCTTGTTGCCATGACATAATATGACAAAAACAGCTTCTCACTGTGTAGTTTTTTATCTTGTTGCCACGACATAATATGACAAACACAGCTTCTCACTGTGTAGTTTCTAATCTTGTTGCCATGACATAATATGACAAAAACAGCTTCTCACTGTGTAGTTTCTAATCTTGTTACCATAACATAATATGACAAAGACAGCTTCTCACTGTGTAGTTTCTAATCTTGTTACCATAACATAATATGACAAACACAGCTTCTCACTGTGTAGTTTTTAATCTTGTTACCATAACATAATATGACAAACACAGTTTCTTACTGTGTAGTTTTTTATCTTGTTGCCATGACATAATATGACAAACACAGCTTCTCACTGTGTAGTTTTTATCTTGTTGCCATAACATAATATGACAAACTCAGCTTCTCACTGTGTAGTTTCTAATCTTGTTGCCATGACATAATATGACAAACACAGCTTCTCACTGTGTAGTTTTTTATCTTGTTACCATAACATAATATGACAAACACAGCTTCTCACTGTGTAGTTTCTAATCTTGTTACCATAACATAATATGACAAACTCAGCTTCTCACTGTGTAGTTTCTAATCTTGTTGCCATGACATAATATGACAAACACAACTTCTTACTGTGTAGTTTTTAATCTTGTTGCCATGACATAATATGACAAAAACAGCTTCTCACTGTGTAGTTTTTATCTTGTTGCCACGACATAATATGACAAACACAGCTTCTCACTGTGTAGTTTCTAATCTTGTTGCCATGACATAATATGACAAAAACAGTTTCTCACTGTGTAGTTTCTAATCTTGTTACCATAACATAATATGACAAAGACAGCTTCTCACTGTGTAGTTTCTAATCTTGTTACCATAACATAATATGACAAACACAGCTTCTCACTGTGTAGTTTTTAATCTTGTTACCATAACATAATATGACAAACACAGCTTCTCACTGTGTAGTTTTTAATCTTGTTATCATAACATAATATGACAAACACAGCTTCTCACTGTGTAGTTTTTAATCTTGTTACCATAACATAATATGACAAACACAGCTTCTCACTGTGTAGTTTTTAATCTTGTTATCATAACATAATATGACAAACACAGCTTCTCACTGTGTAGTTTTTAATCTTGTTATCATAACATAATATGACAAACACAGCTTCTCACTGTGTAGTTTTTAATCTTGTTGCCATGACATAATATGACAAACACAGCTTCTCACTGTGTAGTTTCTAATCTTGTTGCCATGACATAATATGACAAAAACAGCTTCTCACTGTGTAGTTTCTAATCTTGTTACCATAACATAATATGACAAAGACAGCTTCTCACTGTGTAGTTTCTAATCTTGTTACCATGACATAATATGACAAACACAGCTTCTCACTGTGTAGTTTTTAATCTTGTTGCCATGACATAATATGACAAACACAGCTTCTCACTGTGTAGTTTCTAATCTTGTTACCATTACATAATATGACAAACACAGCTTCTCACTGTGTAGTTTCTAATCTTGTTACCATTACATAATATGACAAACACAGCTTCTCACTGTGTAGTTTCTAATCTTGTTACCATAACATAATATGACAAACACAGCTTCTCACTGTGTAGTTTCTAATCTTGTTACCATTACATAATATGACAAACACAGCTTCTCACTGTGTAGTTTCTAATCTTGTTACCATTACATAATATGACAAACACAGCTTCTCACTGTGTAGTTTCTAATCTTGTTACCATAACATAATATGACAAACACAGCTTCTTACTGTGTAGTTTTTAATCTTGTTGCCATGACATAATATGACAAAAACAGCTTCTCACTGTGTAGTTTTTTATCTTGTTGCCACGACATAATATGACAAACACAGCTTCTCACTGTGTAGTTTCTAATCTTGTTGCCATGACATAATATGACAAAAACAGCTTCTCACTGTGTAGTTTCTAATCTTGTTACCATAACATAATATGACAAAGACAGCTTCTCACTGTGTAGTTTCTAATCTTGTTACCATAACATAATATGACAAACACAGCTTCTCACTGTGTAGTTTTTAATCTTGTTACCATAACATAATATGACAAACACAGCTTCTCACTGTGTAGTTTTTAATCTTGTTATCATAACATAATATGACAAACACAGCTTCTCACTGTGTAGTTTTTAATCTTGTTACCATAACATAATATGACAAACACAGCTTCTCACTGTGTAGTTTTTAATCTTGTTATCATAACATAATATGACAAACACAGCTTCTCACTGTGTAGTTTTTAATCTTGTTATCATAACATAATATGACAAACACAGCTTCTCACTGTGTAGTTTTTAATCTTGTTGCCATGACATAATATGACAAACACAGCTTCTCACTGTGTAGTTTCTAATCTTGTTGCCATGACATAATATGACAAAAACAGCTTCTCACTGTGTAGTTTCTAATCTTGTTACCATAACATAATATGACAAAGACAGCTTCTCACTGTGTAGTTTCTAATCTTGTTACCATGACATAATATGACAAACACAGCTTCTCACTGTGTAGTTTTAATCTTGTTGCCATGACATAATATGACAAACACAGCTTCTCACTGTGTAGTTTCTAATCTTGTTACCATTACATAATATGACAAACACAGCTTCTCACTGTGTAGTTTCTAATCTTGTTACCATTACATAATATGACAAACACAGCTTCTCACTGTGTAGTTTCTAATCTTGTTACCATAACATAATATGACAAACACAGCTTCTCACTGTGTAGTTTCTAATCTTGTTACCATTACATAATATGACAAACACAGCTTCTCACTGTGTAGTTTCTAATCTTGTTACCATTACATAATATGACAAACACAGCTTCTCACTGTGTAGTTTCTAATCTTGTTACCATAACATAATATGACAAACACAGCTTCTCACTGTGTAGTTTCTAATCTTGTTACCATGACATAATATGACAAACACAGCTTCTCACTGTGTAGTTTCTAATCTTGTTACCATTACATAATATGACAAACACAGCTTCTCACTGTGTAGTTTCTAATCTTGTTACCATGACATAATATGACAAACACAGCTTCTCACTGTGTAGTTTCTAATCTTGTTACCATTACATAATATGACAAACACAGCTTCTCACTGTGTAGTTTCTAATCTTGTTACCATTACATAATATGACAAACACAGCTTCTCACTGTGTAGTTTCTAATCTTGTTACCATTACATAATATGACAAACACAGCTTCTCACTGTGTAGTTTCTAATCTTGTTACCATAACATAATATGACAAACACAGCTTCTCACTGTGTAGTTTCTAATCTTGTTACCATGACATAATATGACAAACACAGCTTCTCACTGTGTAGTTTCTAATCTTGTTACCATGACATAATATGACAAACACAGCTTCTCACTGTGTAGTTTCTAATCTTGTTACCATCTTGTTACATAATATGACAAACACAGCTTCTCACTGTGTAGTTTCTAATCTTGTTACCATGACATAATATGACAAACACAGCTTCTCACTGTGTAGTTTCTAATCTTGTTACCATAACATAATATGACAAACACAGCTTCTCACTGTGTAGTTTCTAATCTTGTTACCATTACATAATATGACAAACACAGCTTCTCACTGTGTAGTTTCTAATCTTGTTACCATAACATAATATGACAAACACAGCTTCTCACTGTGTAGTTTCTAATCTTGTTACCATGACATAATATGACAAACACAGCTTCTCACTGTGTAGTTTCTAATCTTGTTACCATGACATAATATGACAAACACAGCTTCTCACTGTGTAGTTTCTAATCTTGTTACCATGACATAATATGACAAACACAGCTTCTCACTGTGTAGTTTCTAATCTTGTTACCATGACATAATATGACAAACACAGCTTCTCACTGTGTAGTTTCTAATCTTGTTACCATGACATAATATGACAAACACAGCTTCTCACTGTGTAGTTTCTAATCTTGTTACCATGACATAATATGACAAACACAGCTTCTCACTGTGTAGTTTCTAATCTTGTTACCATGACATAATATGACAAACACAGCTTCTCACTGTGTAGTTTCTAATCTTGTTACCATAACATAATATGACAAACACAGCTTCTCACTGTGTAGTTTCTAATCTTGTTACCATGACATAATATGACAAACACAGCTTCTCACTGTGTAGTTTCTAATCTTGTTACCATGACATAATATGACAAACACAGCTTCTCACTGTGTAGTTTCTAATCTTGTTACCATGACATAATATGACAAACACAGCTTCTCACTGTGTAGTTTCTAATCTTGTTACCATGACATAATATGACAAACACAGCTTCTCACTGTGTAGTTTCTAATCTTGTTACCATGACATAATATGACAAACACAGCTTCTCACTGTGTAGTTTCTAATCTTGTTACCATAACATAATATGACAAACACAGCTTCTCACTGTGTAGTTTCTAATCTTGTTACCATGACATAATATGACAAACACAGCTTCTCACTGTGTAGTTTCTAATCTTGTTACCATGACATAATATGACAAACACAGCTTCTCACTGTGTAGTTTCTAATCTTGTTACCATGACATAATATGACAAACACAGCTTCTCACTGTGTAGTTTCTAATCTTGTTACCATGACATAATATGACAAACACAGCTTCTCACTGTGTAGTTTCTAATCTTGTTACCATGACATAATATGACAAACACAGCTTCTCACTGTGTAGTTTCTAATCTTGTTACCATGACATAATATGACAAACACAGCTTCTCACTGTGTAGTTTCTAATCTTGTTACCATGACATAATATGACAAACACAGCTTCTCACTGTGTAGTTTCTAATCTTGTTACCATGACATAATATGACAAACACAGCTTCTCACTGTGTAGTTTCTAATCTTGTTACCATGACATAATATGACAAACACAGCTTCTCACTGTGTAGTTTCTAATCTTGTTACCATTACATAATATGACAAACACAGCTTCTCACTGTGTAGTTTCTAATCTTGTTACCATGACATAATATGACAAAGACAGCTTCTCACTGTGTAGTTTCTAATCTTGTTACCATGACATAATATGACAAACACAGCTTCTCACTGTGTAGTTTCTAATCTTGTTACCATGACATAATATGACAAACACAGCTTCTCACTGTGTAGTTTCTAATCTTGTTACCATGACATAATATGACAAACACAGCTTCTCACTGTGTAGTTTCTAATCTTGTTACCATGACATAATATGACAAACACAGCTTCTCACTGTGTAGTTTCTAATCTTGTTACCATAACATAATATGACAAACACAGCTTCTCACTGTGTAGTTTCTAATCTTGTTACCATTACATATATATGACAAACACAGCTTCTCACTGTGTAGTTTCTAATCTTGTTACCATAACATAATATGACAAACACAGCTTCTCACTGTGTGGTTACTAATCTTGTTACCATGACATAATATGACAAACACAGCTTCTCACTGTGTAGTTTCTAATCTTGTTACCATGACATAATATGACAAACACAGCTTCTCACTGTGTAGTTTCTAATCTTGTTACCATGACATAATATGACAAACACAGCTTCTCACTGTGTAGTTTTTAATCTTGTTGCCACGACATAATATGACAAACACAGCTTCTCACTGTGTAGTTTCTAATCTTGTTGCCATGACATAATATGACAAACACAGCTTCTCACTGTGTAGTTTCTAATCTTGTTACCATAACATAATATGACAAAGACAGCTTCTCACTGTGTAGTTTCTAATCTTGTTACCATAACATAATATGACAAACACAGCTTCTCACTGTGTAGTTTTTAATCTTGTTACCATAACATAATATGACAAACACAGCTTCTCACTGTGTAGTTTTTAATCTTGTTATCATAACATAATATGACAAACACAGCTTCTCACTGTGTAGTTTTAATCTTGTTACCATAACATAATATGACAAACACAGCTTCTCACTGTGTAGTTTTAATCTTGTTATCATAACATAATATGACAAACACAGCTTCTCACTGTGTAGTTTTAATCTTGTTATCATAACATAATATGACAAACACAGCTTCTCACTGTGTAGTTTTAATCTTGTTGCCATGACATAATATGACAAACACAGCTTCTCACTGTGTAGTTTCTAATCTTGTTGCCATGACATAATATGACAAAACAGCTTCTCACTGTGTAGTTTCTAATCTTGTTACCATAACATAATATGACAAAGACAGCTTCTCACTGTGTAGTTTCTAATCTTGTTACCATGACATAATATGACAAACACAGCTTCTCACTGTGTAGTTTTAATCTTGTTGCCATGACATAATATGACAAACACAGCTTCTCACTGTGTAGTTTCTAATCTTGTTACCATTACATAATATGACAAACACAGCTTCTCACTGTGTAGTTTCTAATCTTGTTACCATTACATAATATGACAAACACAGCTTCTCACTGTGTAGTTTCTAATCTTGTTACCATAACATAATATGACAAACACAGCTTCTCACTGTGTAGTTTCTAATCTTGTTACCATTACATAATATGACAAACACAGCTTCTCACTGTGTAGTTTCTAATCTTGTTACCATTACATAATATGACAAACACAGCTTCTCACTGTGTAGTTTCTAATCTTGTTACCATAACATAATATGACAAACACAGCTTCTCACTGTGTAGTTTCTAATCTTGTTACCATGACATATTATGACAAACACAGCTTCTCACTGTGTAGTTTCTAATCTTGTTACCATTACATAATATGACAAACACAGCTTCTCACTGTGTAGTTTCTAATCTTGTTACCATGACATATTATGACAAACACAGCTTCTCACTGTGTAGTTTCTAATCTTGTTACCATTACATAATATGACAAACACAGCTTCTCACTGTGTAGTTTCTAATCTTGTTACCATTACATAATATGACAAACACAGCTTCTCACTGTGTAGTTTCTAATCTTGTTACCATTACATAATATGACAAACACAGCTTCTCACTGTGTAGTTTCTAATCTTGTTACCATAACATAATATGACAAACACAGCTTCTCACTGTGTAGTTTCTAATCTTGTTACCATTACATAATATGACAAACACAGCTTCTCACTGTGTAGTTTCTAATCTTGTTACCATGACATAATATGACAAACACAGCTTCTCACTGTGTAGTTTCTAATCTTGTTACCATTACATAATATGACAAACACAGCTTCTCACTGTGTAGTTTCTAATCTTGTTACCATGACATAATATGACAAACACAGCTTCTCACTGTGTAGTTTCTAATCTTGTTACCATAACATAATATGACAAACACAGTTTCTCACTGTGTAGTTTCTAATCTTTTTACCATTACATAATATGACAAACACAGCTTCTCACTGTGTAGTTTCTAATCTTGTTACCATAACATAATATGACAAAGACAGCTTCTCACTGTGTAGTTTCTAATCTTGTTACCATGACATAATATGACAAACACAGCTTCTCACTGTGTAGTTTCTAATCTTGTTACCATGACATAATATGACAAACACAGCTTCTCACTGTGTAGTTTCTAATCTTGTTACCATGACATAATATGACAAAGACAGCTTCTCACTGTGTAGTTTCTAATCTTGTTACCATGACATAATATGACAAACACAGCTTCTCACTGTGTAGTTTCTAATCTTGTTACCATGACATAATATGACAAACACAGCTTCTCACTGTGTAGTTTCTAATCTTGTTACCATGACATAATATGACAAAGACAGCTTCTCACTGTGTAGTTTCTAATCTTGTTACCATGACATAATATGACAAACACAGCTTCTCACTGTGTAGTTTCTAATCTTGTTACCATAACATAATATGACAAAGACAGCTTCTCACTGTGTAGTTTCTAATCTTGTTACCATGACATAATATGACAAACACAGCTTCTCACTGTGTAGTTTCTAATCTTGTTACCATGACATAATATGACAAACACAGCTTCTCACTGTGTAGTTTCTAATCTTGTTACCATGACATAATATGACAAACACAGCTTCTCACTGTGTAGTTTCTAATCTTGTTACCATGACATAATATGACAAACACAGCTTCTCACTGTGTAGTTTCTAATCTTGTTACCATGACATAATATGACAAACACAGCTTCTCACTGTGTAGTTTCTAATCTTGTTACCATAACATAATATGACAAACACAGCTTCTCACTGTGTAGTTTCTAATCTTGTTACCATGACATAATATGACAAAGACAGCTTCTCACTGTGTAGTTTCTAATCTTGTTACCATGACATAATATGACAAACACAGCTTCTCACTGTGTAGTTTCTAATCTTGTTACCATAACATAATATGACAAAGACAGCTTCTCACTGTGTAGTTTCTAATCTTGTTACCATGACATAATATGACAAACACAGCTTCTCACTGTGTAGTTTCTAATCTTGTTACCATGACATAATATGACAAACACAGCTTCTCACTGTGTAGTTTCTAATCTTGTTACCATGACATAATACGACAAACACAGCTTCTTACTGTGTAGTTTCTAATCTTGTTACCATAACATAATATGACAAAGACAGCTTCTCACTGTGTAGTTTCTAATCTTGTTACCATGACATAATATGACAAACACAGCTTCTCACTGTGTAGTTTCTAATCTTGTTACCATGACATAATATGACAAACACAGCTTCTTACTGTGTAGTTTCTAATCTTGTTACCATTACATAATATGACAAACACAGCTTCTCACTGTGTAGTTTCTAATCTTGTTACCATGACATAATATGACAAAGACAGCTTCTCACTGTGTAGTTTCTAATCTTGTTACCATGACATAATATGACAAACACAGCTTCTCACTGTGTAGTTTCTAATCTTGTTACCATGACATAATATGACAAACACAGCTTCTTACTGTGTAGTTTCTAATCTTGTTACCATGACATAATATGACAAACACAGCTTCTTACTGTGTAGTTTCTAATCTTGTTACCATGACATAATATGACAAACACAGCTTCTCACTGTGTAGTTTCTAATCTTGTTACCATAACATAATATGACAAACACAGCTTCTCACTGTGTAGTTTCTAATCTTGTTACCATTACATAATATGACAAACACAGCTTCTCACTGTGTAGTTTCTAATCTTGTTACCATAACATAATATGACAAACACAGCTTCTCACTGTGTGGTTACTAATCTTGTTACCATGACATAATATGACAAACACAGCTTCTCACTGTGTAGTTTCTAATCTTGTTACCATGACATAATATGACAAACACAGCTTCTCACTGTGTAGTTTCTAATCTTGTTACCATGACATAATGTGACAAACACAGCTTCTTACTGTGTAGTTTCTAATCTTGTTGCCAACTTAAAGACGTTCGATTGTAATATTGCTTTCTTCCTTTCGTTTATTCAGGAAACTCATTATTAGGAAACGTTTTAGTTTTCAGACCAGTGGCTGGTTCATAGAATTGATAATACTTTGCGTCAACTTTAGGTGACGTCCGCTCAACGCTGCTCTTTGTTAAAGTATCCTTGAATGAATTTCTCTTGCAGAATTATTAGTGTCATTGTACATAATCGTTTCAATAATACATGAAAGGGAGACAATGTGTGAAAAGTACAGTGAAAAATTTACACCAGTTTCTGAATCAGAGCTTTCAAATATATTTTTCTTTCTTCGAAGGAAGGCGTCATTTAAAAACAACAACAGAACACAAAACAACATTTATTTACATAAATCTGTTGAAAAATAACATATTTCATCCTATTTTTTCTTGTATTAAAAAGCACTCTCTACGAGAGTTAGTGTACTGAGAAAAAACAAATATTATTTATATATATCAGTGATTTCTCTCAGTCGTGAAGCGCTTTTCTTTCCGAGTAGCCCCTCAGTATTTATATAAATATTGAGTTAGAAGTTCTGGAAATGCCTTCCGGTGACTCAGCGGTATATCTGCAGACTTACAACGCTAAAAACCGGGTTTTGATGCCCGTGGTGGACAGATCACAGATAGCACATTGTGTAGGTTTGTGCTTAATTCAAAATAACAACAACAACAATTTTTCTGAAGTAATATGTTATCTGCTGAAAGTTGAGGAATGAATAAACTGCGTAATATTCGGATTCATTATTTTGTCTCTATTGAATGTTTACATTTTGAACATCTCGCGTAATCCATATTTGCTATTGCAGAGAAGTTCCTTATTCTTAATTTAGTTTCCGAGCTGTTTATCATATGTTGAATGTTGAAGACTATAATATTGTGCGTAATATATATCTCTACCATTAGAGAACAACATTCGACTCATTGTTCATTCTTTTGATATTCTACAATATTCATACAAGGAATACCTGTGAGAAACTTCTTTTCAGTTTGTTATTTTAGTACAGCCCCTCGTAATGACATACTTTCTTACATCTTGTGATGTCAAAAAGGATCAAACTGCGTGGAAACGGTAGAGAAAGCATGAAAAGTAAGGAACAAAAGATCTTAACTTTCAGCCTGTAAGTACAGACATTTTTAAAACTAACTGGTTGGTTTTTGTAAAAAGTATATTCTCACAATGCACAGTTGGAAATCTAAGCCTAAAACATCATTATATTGTATAAAAAAAAACGTAGGTAAACCATTAAAAACCACTTTGAAGAGCAGCATGCATAAACCTGTTTATTCTTTTACCTGGATTATAAAGAACTATTCGCTGAATGTATATTACCTACACGAATTCTAGCTTTATCAGTAGCTATCCTTTAAAGTATGCGAATCGTCTCAAGGCGTCCACTCAAGACATGGTCCTCACTTTGATGGTTAGAGCCTCTATTATGCCGATGAATTTTTCCTGTTAAGACAGGTCTGTTCAAAGTGAATCACGCCATTGTTGTGACAAATGCCTAACATTATAAGTGGGTTTTGGTATAGCAGTTCAGATACAACCGATCATATTATGTAATATTATATATAGCTTTATATGTGTTCGTAATTACTCTCAAAGATCGTCGTTTTAGAAAATAAAACAAACAAACTTTTTCTGTAACGTTACGAATTTTGCATGATACAAGAAACAACTTTATACAAGTAAGAACATAACTTTTTTATTGAAGTCTAAAGTCACTCCATTAGAACTAGGTTGGTTAACGTGAACGTAAAAGCTAGTGAAATATGAAGCAGTTTGATTCTTATATTTTATCTTCTTAACTTTGAAAATGTGTTTCAATAAGGAGGAAGAAGCAGGATATTTTTGTTATTCAGTATTTTCAATCGGAAAGATTCTTACTTTATGCGACATTTGGGTTAAGCGCTCAGTCTATGGTCCCTTAGTTCAAGCATCTCTAATTGAGAACTTTTAATCAACTAGCAGCACCCGCCGCCTACTCGACTATTCTTAGCCAGGTAATAGAATTGACTGTTACAAATGAAAATGCGGAGCACTCGAGCAGCTACACATCGCATCTTGAACCTTGAATTCTTTAAACCGTAGCCTAGAGCGCTAAGCATTAAACCACACCCCGTCCTGTGGATTAAATTACACGTTAGTAATTAATTTACATTTAAGAATTATTGAGAGGGAAATATTTTGTGATCAAAGAGTAATGTTAAGTAGGCCTAGCTACTTACCTTCTTATTTAAAATTTGTATTCAGTTTATTAGTAAGAAATTGTGAATATAAACACTTATCTGTTTGTTATTTATCCGAACATTTTCATCGGGATTTATAAGGCATTTTTCTTACGTTATTCTTAGAGTTTTGAAAATGTGATAAAAAAATTCGTGTTGACTTGAAGCTACACAATAGACTAGTGGTTCCCAACCTTTTTTATGCCCCGCACCCATAAAAAATTTTATTATGTTTTCGCACCCCTCACAGTAATTATTTATTTGAGAATAAAGCTGAAGGTGGCCAAAACAAATGTTATTTCGCACCCCTGGTTAGGAACCACTGCAATAGACTACTATATGTTTATAACGTATATATGATTAGCCGCTATTTAAATATATGTCTATTTACGTATACGTTATTTTACATTTTTACGTAAAATTCGAAAGAACACTTCGGTCATATTATTGAACTGTAGAACATATGGTGTCTATGCAACAATGAATGGAGTAAGCAAGACAACGGAAAACTTTCTGGAATGTATAGAACTTATGATTCTCCAGTCCAAATATAACTAGAAAATACCACACAACGTATAATATGCTTGTAACAACTTGAGGTTATAGTGTTTCTATATAATTTAGAAACGATGACACTTTTTCTCTCTCTCTTCCAGTTTTTAGTATATTTAATAATGTGGGCAACTGGGAGGCTTGATGACCAGCGATTTTTATTCTGACCGAGCTATCGGCGAGATACGTACAGAACTACGCGTAAAAATATGCTGCATAATCGTCGATTTTTGCAACTGACGAAGCAAACATAATCCCAAGTCGTGCGGTGTTTATAACCACACGTATTCGAGGTCGATAACGAACGGGTGCCTAACTACGAGGTTCGTTCCTTCAAAATAAAGCAGGTGGCGCCACGAGAAACAGTTCATAACAAGAACTTACAGAGTTCGTTCCTTCAAAATAAAGCAGGTGGCTTAACTCGCCACGAGAAACAGTTCATAACAAGAACTTACAGAGACCGTCCAGTAAGCATTGAAGAATATCTGTTCATAGAAACCGTGGGAGTAAATTGTTTTTGTTGGGCATTTGACTCATTCTCTCGTATTTCCCATTATCTTAACTGATCTAAGCAAACGCTCAAAATAAATGTTAGAAAAAGACGTTGGAATTTTTTTTACATAGAACAGAATGAACCGGAATAGCAAATTTCATTTAAATTCCTTCCAGTGCACGACAAGAACATGAAATAAAGGTAGAAAGGCGTAAGTAATCAGCTTAAATATTGAGGATAAAAAAACATTGAGCTAATATTTTAGTGATGGAGGATATTTTTACGTGTAAATCAAAGTTGTTCGACTGACTCCATGCGGCAAGTTGTCGGCTGAGCTAATTTCAATGAAATTTAGTAGTGTGGGTATTTTATAGCAAAGCCACTTCAGGCTATCTGCTGTATTCACCGAGGGGGAATCGAACCTCTCATTTTAGCATTGTAAATCCGTAGACTTACCGCTGTTCCAGCAGAGGACGAAACTTAGCAGAGGGTTTGTTTGTTTTTGAATTTCGCGCAAAACTACTCGAGGGCTATCTGCGCTAGCCGTTCCTAATATAGCAGTGTAAGACTAGAGGGAAGGCAGCTAGTCTTCACCACCCAGCGCCAACTCTTGTACGAACGAATAGTGGGATTGACCATCACTTTCTAACCCCCCCCCCCACGGCTGAAAAGGCGAGCATGTTTGATGCGACGGGGATGCGAACACGCAACCCTCAGATTACGAGTCGCACGCCTTAACCCACCTGGCCATGCCAGGCCTCTTAGTAGAGGGAGGTGGAATGTTAGTTGATAAGCAATCCAACAAATGGTTCGAATTTGATACGCGTTTATATTTTATCGCCTTACTGCTGTTAACGAGTGTTGAACGAAACAAGAAGGTCGGTAACAAAATATATGAAACCATATATAATGCCTCACGTAGCTCGGGTACCCTTACATAGTACGATGGTTTGGGGTTTTATTTTGTAAGAGCGAGGAAGGGAGCGGCTCCTTTCTAGCATTACTTTAATTAGGCCCTGTTAGTTTTGTTTTTAAATTTCGCGCAAAGCTACACGAGGGTTATCTGCGCTAGCCGTTTCTAATATAGACAAGAGGGAAGGCAGCTAGTCATCACCACCCACCGCCAACTCTTGGGTTACTCTTTTATCAACGAATAGTGGGATTGAATGTCACTTTATAACGCCCCCGCAGCTGAAAGGGCGAGCATGTTTGGTGCGACCGGGATTCGAAACCGCGACCCTCGGATTACCAGTCAAACGCCTTAACACACTTAGCCATTCCGGGCCAACCCTGCCAGTAAACCGTACAGTAAATATTAGAAAATAAATAAAACCCTGATAAATCATGATAGTAAAATAATGGAGGAAGTGAAGATACATTGATTAAAAGAATGGGGGGTTATAGGGATAGGAAATTTCCTTTAAAATATTGTTTACTGTACCTTTAAGTAACAATATGCATATTTCATAAAAATCTATATGAAGAACTCGTGAATTCTGGCTAATAATTTACTTTTCTTATAGTTTCTGATAGCACCAAGGGTAAATATGAACGTTGAAGGTTTACAAGTTTAATTAACCGTCGTAGAACACTTTGCTTCGTGTAATTCTAATAATCTTTCCATAAGTTGTAATATGCCAGAAATCACAAAACGTTTAGCCAGTTTTCGTTTGTCATATAACTAGCGTTGTCAACGGAAGATTTTTAGATTGCCACGTGGGCTCGTTACTTCGTTTTCTCTGGTTTCCACCAAATTCCATGTGAGAGTTTGCTTTAAACTTTCAACTCATGGTAAGCATTCTAAGTTTAAAGATAGAATAATGTTGGCTTGCAGATTATGACAGGGATTCACTTCTCTAAAGCAGCAAAGTGCAATGTATAGGATTCAGATCGCTTCCTTAAATAATATTCACCCTATTTGTTTATATAATACATCAGAACACCTCACAATGGCAGCTCTCTGAAGCCATAGAATTACACACTACATTTTCTGAGCTATAACCGTTTTTCCACAAATTGTTTATCTATATTTTTAAGCGAAGTGTAATAACCATATAGAAGACCAGCAAATGAATTATTACAGCCTTAAAGAGAGCAGGAAGAGGCCTTATTATGGTTGAAGATGACTCACATTTCCGTCTACTTTACTCTGCATTGCGAGAAGCTAGCAAGATTCCTATAAATTCTGTAGAAGGCTAAGTCAGTTTGAAAAGGACAGATTTGGTTCGGTTTGTTTTGAATTTCGCTCAAAGCTACACGACGGCTAGCGCAGATAGTCGTCTCTAATTTATCAGTGTAAGGCTAGAGGGACGACAACTACCTAGCCATCATCACCCAGTGCTAACTCTTGGGCTACTCTTTCACCGACGGATTGTGGGATTGACCGTTACATTACAATGCCCCCACGGCTGAAAGGTGTGACGGGTATTCGAACTGGCGACCCTCAGATTACGAGTCTAGCGCCCTAACCACCTGGCCATGCCAGGCCCGCACGCAAAACTTTGGGGGTGTTATCTGCGTTAACCGTCCCTCTTTGAAAAGTGATATATCAAGGAAAAATAAACTAGTAAACATCACCTACCGCCAGCTCTTATGCTACTCTTTCCAAGTTGGAATTGATTGCAACATTGTAACACTCACGCGGCTAAAAGGGTGAGCATGTTTGGTGAAGGGACATAACTCTCAGACTGTGAGTTGAGAACTCTAACAATAAGATCATGCTCGCCCTAAAACCGAGTAGACTAACCAAATATGTGTTGATATGTATGCACGAGTTTGTTTCTTTCATTGAGGTTGGTATATTTTTCAATTTCGAAACAGTTCTTAAATGTAAGTTGAGAATTGCTTTAGGTTTCTTCGGATGTAACATACCACCATGTTTTGCTTTTTTTGTGTTTGGGTTATTAAATTTTGTAGACAAAAGCCTAGAAGACAAAGTAAAAGAAACAACAACAAACTAGTTTACTGAAATGGTTTACATAAAACAACATATCAAAGTTCCCTAAAATGAGTTACATAACACTGCACGTCAAAGTTCTTCATATGAATTACTTAAAACTACGAGTCAGAGTTTCTTGAATAAGTTAACTCAGTTACATGTCAAAGCTTCTTAAAATGAGTCTTATAAACCTACATGTCAAAGCTTCTTAAAATTATTTTTTCTTTGGGTATTTTCACACGTGTCAAGTTTTAGTCGGTTAAAGGTAAAATATTTTCTGTCTTCTTTTGTCTCATGACTGAAATTTGTCACTACTCTAGTATTGTAATATAATGTGATTTATACAAAGCCAGAAAGTGTATGGCAGTCTGGTAGCCTTCACTATATATTCAAACAAAATTAATCATGTATTATTACCGATGTCTGATATTTCAGTCTTGATTTACTTTCATGAACTTCAAGATATTTTGAAACAAAAGCCGCTGTAATCTCAAAATTCTGATTTTGTCCTTGCTTTTAGCACACAGGGTAGCGGTGTTTATTTTGCCTCACACCTGCCAAAAATCTATCGGAAAAATTTTATTAGATACAGTAAGAGGCAGTTGGACCAGAACCGTAATTTCCCTTCTCTTTGCAAGACTTTCACTACGGTGCACCTAAATATTTAACTATCTACGTTGATCAAAAGAAAATAACATATTTTATTTCAAGACTGTCTTATTTATATAACTCCTAATTAGCTGGTGTCATACATTTTATGTAATAACCAAATTGATGACATAATTTAATACGTTTCTATTTTGTGCAACGTCTAATTAGGCATATGTGATGTAACATATTTTATTTTGTAATACACTCTAGCTGGTGATGTAGTCCACCACTTTTAGTTTATTCAACATCCAAAGTGACAGTGTTATTATTTGTATAATCTGTTATTTTTCTACAGTGTATTTTGACCAGCACCTTTCGGGCTGTATTATTATGTAGGAATTTCTATCAATTAGCAATAATAGTCTTATCATGAGTGACGGGCAAACCATAAAAAGCTTCTATAACCAGGAAATAATGATATTTCAAGGGGTGATCCGGATAAAATTAGGAAAAGTTGAAGTTGCATACAAATCTAGTATGGATTTTATTTCTTTGAAGTTAAACAAAAAGCAACACAATGGGCTATCTGTGCTCAGCCCACCACCGGTATCGAAACCAGGATTTTAACGTTTTACGTCCGAAGATATATCAATGTGTCAACTAGGGGCGCTAGTATGAAACATGTCAGATGTCATAAGTCCCTGATAATCGGACCCTTAACACCCTTCTATTCTCCCCCCTTCCTGAACCTTCTAATGAAGGAATTCTGTTTTATATTTGTTTTGTTTTTATGAAACTCAGTATCTTAGTAATGAATGAACAGTATGACAAAACAAAACATATTTACTGTGTATACACAATAGGATATCAAAATACGTTTAGTTTATGGCTCTTTCGTTTACATGGAGGTATCAGAAATGTTCAAGCTTTCATTATTATTACTTTCCTATATATTGTTTTCTATTTTCTTAATAGGCCTTCTCAGTGGTTCAGCGGTAAGCCTATAAAAGTACAACGCTAAATACTGGGTTTTGATATCCGTGATGGGCACAGCACAGGTAGCTGATTATGTAGTTTTGTACTTAACAACAAATAAACATTTCATATAAATCAAAACGTCCGATATGAATAAGGGATCAAGTTGTCGTAATTAACCCTCAGCAGTTATTTAATAAGGTAATATGTGCACCTTAAGGCTATACGCAGCTTAAGTAATACGAATTGTCACAACTATTTTGTATAATAATGTTTTATTTTAATATTGTGTTCCTGCTTTTCAATCAGCTTTTAACTTACAAAGTGTTGTTTGGCTAATACCTGCCCAGTACATTGAAACTTTTAATAACTGCGTTTCGTATGTATTGTCCCACTGTAGGTATGTTCGATGACTATCCTTATAACCGAACCATTATTGAAAACCAGCCAAACGAACCTGAGATGAAATACGTTTCAATGATAGTATCCAAATAAGAACTATACAAATCGCTTTCTTCACAAGAACTTCCAATAATAAGCAAATAATAACAGGACTGAAAGACCGCTTGGTAACTGCTAATGTTGATGTACAGATGTCACAGGAAACGCCTGAAGAGGTTTTCAAGTTCGATTTCGTCCAACTGGAATACAGGGTGCAAACATGTCCGTGGGTGTCGCAAAAGGGAGTACCTCTGCAGTTTGTTTATGTAGAGGCTCGTCTTCTGGTAAGGTTCCTGAATTTATTGCTGGTTGTCAGAAAGACGGTCACCATCCTAATGACATCTTCGTCTTCTGGTAAGGTTCCTGAATTTATTGCTGGTTGTCAGAAAGACGGTCACCATCGTAATAACATCTTCGTCTTCTGGTAAGGTTCCTGAATTTATTGCTGGTTGTCAAAAAGACGGTCATCATCCTAATGACATCTTCGTCTTCTGGTAAGGTTCCTGAATTTATTGCTGGTTGTCAGAAAGACGGTCACCATCGTAATAACATCTTCGTCTTCTGGTAAGGTTCCTGAATTTATTGCTGGTTGTCACAAAGACGGTCACCATCCTAATGACATCTTCGTCTTCTGGTAAGGTTCCTGAATTTATTGCTGGCTGTCAGAAAGACAGTCACCATCCTAATGACATCTTCGTCTTCTGGTAAGGTTCCTGAATTTATTGCTGGTTGTCAGAAAGACGGTCACCATCGTAATAACATCTTCGTCTTCTGGTAAGGTTCCTGAATTTATTGCTGGTTGTCAGAAAGACGGTCACCATCGTAATAACATCTTCGTCTTCTGGTAAGGTTTCTGAATTTATTGCTGGTTGTCAGAAAGACACTCACCATCCTAATGACATCTTCGTCTTCTGGTAAGGTTCCTGAATTTATTGCTGGTTCTCAGAAAGACAGTCACCATCCTAATGACATCTTCGTCTTCTGGTAAGGTTCCTGAATTTATTGCTGGTTGTCAGAAAGACGGTCACCATCGTAATAACATCTTTGTCTTCTGGTAAGGTTCCTGAATTTATTGCTGGTTGTCAGAAAGACGGTCACCATCCTAATGACATCTTTGTCTCCTGGTAAGGTTCCTGAATTTATTGCTGGTTGTCAGAAAGACAGTCACCATCCTAATGACATCTTCGTCTTCTGGTAAGGTTCCTGAATTTATTGCTGGTTGTCAGAAAGACGATCACCATCGTAATAACATCTTCGTCTTCTGGTAAGGTTTCTGAATTTATTGCTGGTTGTCAGAAAGACACTCACCATCCTAATGACATCTTCGTCTTCTGGTAAGGTTCCTGAATTTATTGCTGGTTGTCAGAAAGACAGTCACTATCCTAATGACATCTTCGTCTTCTGGTAAGGTTCCTGAATTTATTGCTGGTTGTCAGAAAGACGGTCACCATCGTAATAACATCTTCGTCTTCTGGTAAGGTTCCTGAATTTATTGCTGGTTGTCAGAAAGACAGTCACCATCCTAATGACATCTTCGTCTTCTGGTAAGGTTCCTGAATTTATTGCTGGTTGTCAGAAAGACGGTCACCATCGTGATAACATCTTCGTCTTCTGGTAAGGTTCCTGAATTTATTGCTGGTTGTCAGAAAGACGGTCACCATCCTAATGACATCTTCTTCTTCTGGTAAGGTTCCTGAATTTATTGCTGGTTGTCAGAAAGACAGTCACCATCAATAATGACATCTTTTCATCTGCACAAGAAACAGATGTTTGGTGAGAACAATTTTCTTCCAAAGATACAGAAAAATTAATTAGTAAGGAGTAACTAGTAGTACCTACAGCTGTTAATATAGCATGTGTTAGTTGTTCCCTGTATATTCAGTCATAAAATTACAACATCATAGAATACATTTACATTAGCTTATGGAACCACTAAAATAGTATGTTTTAATTATTTTCACTGTATTCAGTCATAAAATTACATCATCATAGAATACATTTACATTAGCTTATGTAACCACTAAAATAGTATGTTTTAATTATTTTCACTGTATTCAGTCATAAAATTACAACATCACAGTATACATTTACATTAGCTTATAAGATAAAATTCAGTATTATGTATAATAACTGTAAATAATACCCTAATATGCAAATACTGTAATATATGCTTTGGGATTTTCCAAGTTTATATAACAAATATTTGTTTCACCATCTTATGCTATACTGCTGTTGAGATGTCGTATTTCAAAAGTGTTTGTGTTTATACATATATGTGTGTGTGTGTGATAAACGGTGGTCAGTAAAGGTCAGATATTTGAGGACTTTTGATGTACCAAACAGTTTTTTCAGTTCTATGTGCTAACTTTAACTTATTTTCTAATTTTGTTGTCATGGCTCTTGGAATTCTTGCTGTTATCCATGTTTTTAGCCCTTATCTCATCAAATAAAGTTAATCGAAATGAGTAGTAATTAAAAACAATTAAGCCGTACAGTGACTTTAGTACACAGACATATATATGCCTAATTACACTTGCGGTACCGTCTGACTTTTGGTAATATGCGAGCAAAAAAGCTTCCATGACACGAATTACAAGTGCGTCTAGCAAATGTTTAGCCATTATTTTTTGAATTAAAGTCCACAGTAAAATTACTAGAAGGTTTTGCTGAACTATTCAGAGATGAAGAATGTAACTATAAGTCTTTATCGAACTCTTTGAATGGACGAACTTTTCTTCGGATCAATTATTACCACAGTGATTAGGAACAGGTGTTTAAGAATCAGGTTTTTGGTTGTTGAGTGTAAGGCTACGCAAAGTGCTACCTGTACCCTACCCATCGTGGGTATCGAAAACCACTTTTTATCTGTAAAAAGCCAATTGATTTACCGCTGAGCCACCAGAGGAAAAATCAGAAAGGAAACTCAATCACTCAAGCGCTTTTAAAAGAAATTAAAATTTTTAAAGAAAAAAAAAGTTCATTTTGCGGAAATCAGCACAATGTGCAAACCGCGCTCTCATTCGATTTAGATCTAACTATTAATTATATTATTATGAACTTCCAATCTTACCGCTCAGCCACAAGAGGGACCCACCTCCTCCATTGGTCTTATGTCTGCAGACTTAACCCGCTAGAAACCGGGTTTCGATACACGCAGTGGGCAGAGCACAGGTAAGCCGTTGTATATATTTGTGCTTAACGTAAAACAAACAAACAAGTCACAAGAGGTTAGAAAGAAAAGTAAATTAACTTTTGTAAGATTTGTCTTTATATATATTATAATATAATGTGAATACTTAAGTATTATTTTAACCATTTTAAAACGGTAAAAGTTTTCTGTTTGCTCTGTTGTCATGATTTGCTCTTCTGGGAATAAAATATTTATGACAATATTACAATTACCATTACAACTTTGATGCAAAGATTACTCATAACCCCTACTGCTTCAGAAATATTACTTGTTAGAAGATGTAGCCCTTTTCTTAATTAGCTCTTGGGTAATTTGACAAAGTTTACTTTCTAAAACATTTGTTTCGGTAAACACTTTAACTTTGATTAACTCCTGAATATTTCCGTTAACAATTCATTTCCCTAGCCAGAAATATGTTTGCTCCAGATTTCATGATAATGTAGACATTTTGCCTCAGAGTGTTGTTTTTCCAAAAACAAAGTACTTATAAACACAACCCTGATACAAACGCTGTTGACAGTTTGACTTCGAAATATTAAGATTCACCCAGGAGCTCCTCGAACTATCGAAGAGTGAATTCTTTTTTTTTCTTTACCCTCAAATTCGCGGTTCTTTCCTCACTTTTGTTAAATGTATTGTATATGACAATTTTAAAATTATTGTTTCATTGTGTGTGTTGTTTGAGACTATTTATTTTGTTTTTTTACAAATTTCTGTTACAAAATTACACAATGACTATTTGCACAAAGTGACTTTAATTTTGAAGTGATAGGTTAGATACAAGGAAGCTTTACTAGTGCCCACCGCCAACTCTTGGTCTACTTTTTTCCGAGCGAACAGAGGGCTTCGACCGCCACTTCTGTTTGTTGATGTTTTTAAGGCTTCGTTTGTTTTCCTTCATCGCTTTTAAAGAAGAGTGAAATCTGTACTAAAGAACCAATACATTTGTATATTAGTTTATTGTATATCGTATATATTAGCTTATTGTATGTCTATTACGTTATTATTATTTTCCAAAGATATTAATGCGTTTACTACGCATGCATACTTCCACTTTACTTTATCAACTCGAAACACACGTAAATCTTACACGAGATCAAAAGAAGCTATTGGCCAAACATGTTAGCATCTGATTTATTTTTTTTCATGTAACTGAACACACGGTTTACACTTAAGATACTGTTCCTAGTATTTCATCTTTGATAAATCATAAAATATGACAAGTTAATGCGTTTCGTAAACAAACAACCGCGGTAAAACATTTTGCATGGAATTATATAGAAAATATAAATTATCTACGAATGTTTGTATGCTCAATTTGAGTAATAAATCTATATGAATGATTACAGATAACCCTAAGCTTATCCTCCTTAATTTCGAGTAAACCGTAATTTTGAAGAACAGAGAGCGATCGTTCTCGAAATTCAAAATGCACAAAAAACGTAAATTTTGTTTATCGGGTCGCCAAACATCGAACTGGGAAAGCATATTTCGAGAAAGAATATTTGTAGTTTGTTTCTGAGAAATACGCGGTGTTTTTTTATTATTTTATCAACAGAAGTATGTAGTTTGAAGATTATTATTATCGGAATTTTAATGTATCTGTCTTCCAACAGGTTCCTGTTTACGAAAAATGGATTTAATCGCGCCATGAGAAATGCACAAATGCGATGAAACTGACTGTTTTCTTTAGAGACGAACCGTTCACCTGAACTAACAACTTACTACATAGTACTACGTCAATAAGCTTTTATCCAATCACAGTGTTGTACATTATTACGTTGCCATGGTTATCGAATACGTTTTCACGAATCGCAGATGGCAAAACGAAGTTGACTGCTCAGGTCAGATTCCAATTTCCACTTGCGAGAAGAGAACACCAGGTACTGAAAGTATTTGTTAAAAATCTGTACTGTTCAAGTGACGTTTTACCCGCAAAGCTTGTTACGGAACTGTAGCTCGCACTTTGTACAAGTGTTGTTTTTTTTGTTTTGTTTTTTGGAAAAGACATTTCTAAAGAAAGATGTTTTAAATGTCACCATTCCACATTCTTGAAAGAAGCACAATTTTAACATCTGATTTTCCTTAAAATAATTTCTAAACAACGTATTGATAATGAAAATTTCATCAGTAACTTGTTAGCTAGAAAATAATCCAAGAAGATGACGACATCCACAATGTCTCCAACAATCTTTGAAAATCCTGTTTGTGAACCAACAAATAATACCACTTTTATTGATGGCACTACATCTGTTTGTAACTTAACAACGGATAATGTAAACACTACTATTGCATTGCCAGAACCATCGTACTATTCAATATACTATAGAATCATTGGAACCACATTCCTAGGATTAATATTTCTGATTGGCATCCTTGGTAACATCATGGTAGTTATGGTGGTTACTAAAAGCCGTAGCATGTTAACTCCTACCAACTGCTACCTTGTCAACTTATCCTTAGCTGATCTCATGGTCTTAGTAGCTTCTGTGCCCAACGAAGTCTTATCCTACTATTTGCTGGGAGACGAATGGATCTGGGGCCGAGTTGGTTGTGCCCTCTTCATATTTCTTCAGTATCTAGGGATCAATGCCTCATCCCTGTCCATTACAGCTTTCACAGTAGAACGGTATATCGCCATCTGCCATCCTATGAGAGCCCAGATGGTCTGTACCATCAATAGAGCCAAGAAGATTATCATTGGGGTTTGGGTGTTCGCCTGTCTCTACTGTTCCCCTTGGCTTTTCCTCACCAAGACCGTTCCTATATTTTACAGGGGCCACGATGATATGGAGACCTGTACCTTTGCTCTTTCCAGAGAGCACTATTTGGGGTATTTTTTCGCTGACCTAGTTCTCTTCTACATCCTACCACTGCTACTGTCCTGTGTACTTTACAGTCTAATAGCAAGAATCCTATTCACAAGTGACATTCGTAGAAAAATGGCTAAAGAAGGGAACCCTCCAAGAGATTCAGTGAAGAACACCAACACAAGTGCTAGAGTACAGGTAGTAGATACGCTGTGGTATTTTTGTATATTTATTAATTAAATATTGATGTGGTATTTTAAGCTATAACAATAAAGCATGGTGTAATTTCAAAAATAACACTTAGAACTTCTAACTTGGCAAAACGAAACAAGTTATTTAGGCTTAACAATTGTTTTATATCATTACGTTTCGTTTTACTTGTTTCTTCTCAGGAACCTTTTTAATTCGCAATACTTTAAATAAGAATTTATCTGATGTCTTAACTTCTGCATTACTTCTGAAACACAAAACTTAAGAGTGTTGAGCTCCATACAGAAAAAAAATACATTGTCCCTCCAAGAAGAAAGTTCTGAAAAGCGATGAGGCCCGACATCACTAGAGAAAAGAAGACCACAGATCACAGATTTATGTAAAATAATAACCGTGATTACCTAAAATCCAATAATATCACTTCAGGAGATATATAAACAATGAAGAGTTTGTTTGTTTTGAATTTCGCGCAAAGCTACTCGAGAGCTGTCTGCGCTAGCCGTCCCTAATTTAGTAGTGTAAGACAACAGGGAAGGCAGCTAGTCATCACTACTAACCGTCAACCCTTGGGCTACTCTTTTACCAACGAATAGTGGAATTGACCGTCACATTTTTACTTGTTAAACCTATGTGCTTTTAATATATCTGTTGTGCCTCTGTCTTCAATATTTATTGTGTATACAACTCAGACTTCTCTGTCTCTGGTATTTCACGTAAAGACTTTTAAAGACGTCTCTTATTTGTTTTCATTTTACTTGTCTTTTTACCTCTCTCTCTCTTTCTTCGTTAATCATTAAATTTACTTTTTAAAACTCTTCGACTTTAATGTATAGAGTATATACCTTTTAAAACTCTGTCTTTAGTATTTAATGTATACACCTTTTAAGCCTATTTGTTTTTGTATTTACTATACGTACCTTTTTAGTATCTATCTAAAAGGTAGATGTATGTATGTATCTCTTTGTTCTATTTCTTTACAATGTAACTATTTTTAGCAATTTTGTTCTGTTTTTATTTTCATTGTTTTATCTGTTTTCTTGCACCTGCCTATATCTTCCTAATTCTTTTTATTTTCAGTCTCTTTGTTGTTAAGCCTTTCGTGAGCACAATCTTTGCTGTCCAAATTTATTTATTTTCATTTCTGTTTAGCTCTCTACTCTTTTGCCTTCATTATTTACTTCTGTGTTTAGCACCTATTTACCTTGTCATGTTTCTCATAAGTCGTTTTCATTCACTATGTTTTTCTGTCTATCTTCTCCTCTTTCTCTTTACGATTATTCTTATCTCATGCTTATCTTTTCTTTTAAATATCTACACACATCTATCTTTCTTTCAATGTCTGTTTCTGTTTGTTTTAATGTTAAATATATATTTATGTCCCCACTCTTATCTTGTTATTTCTTTCTCTGTTTTTTTTTCTCATCTGGCATTTATTCATCTATATCTATAGATTTATGAATGGATATTTTTCTATCTTCTGTTTATGTGTGTGTTTCTTAAAGCAAAACCACATCGGGCTATGACTGAGCCCACCGAGGGGAATCGAACCCCTGATTATAGCGCTGTAAATCTATAGACTTACCGCTGTACTAGTGGGGGGACTCTTCGTTCCATTTCTTTACAATGTAACTATTTTTAGCAATTTTGTCCTGTTTTTATTTTCATTGTTTTATCTGTTTTCTTGAACCTGCCTATATCTTCCTAATTCTTTTTATTTTCAGTCTCTTTGTTGTTAAGCCTTTCGTGAGCACAATCTTTGCTGTCCAAATTTATTTATTTTCATTTCTGTTTAGCTCTCTACTCTTTTGCCTTCATTATTTACTTCTGTGTTTAGCACCTATTTACCTTGTCATGTTTCTCATAAGTCGTTTTCATTCACTATGTTTTTCTGTCTGTCTTCTCCTCTTTCTCTTTACGATTATTCTTATCTCATGCTTATCTTTTCTTTTAAATATCTACACACATCTATCTTTCTTTCAATGTCTGTTTCTGTTTGTTTTAATGTTAAATATATATTTATGTCCCCACTCTTATCTTGTTATTTCTTTCTCTATTTTTCTTTTTCTCATCTGGCATTTATTCATCTATATCTATAGATTTATAAATGGATATTTTTCTATCTTCTGTTTATGTGTGTGTTTCTTAAAGCAAAACCACATCGGGCTATGACTGAGTCCACCGAGGGGAATCGAACCCCTAATTTTAGCGCTGTAAATCTATAGACTTACCGCTGTACTAGTGAGGGGGATCTTCTGTTTAATTGAAAATAATGCTTGAAATTGTAGTTTTCAGCTGATTAAATTGTCTGTTTTTCAACAATTGACTAACGAACGTAAGTTTTTTGAATAATATACGAGCGGTTTTAACTACGTTAAAATAAACGTTTTGATTTGTTTAGGTTTTTGCTTTTTATTTCCCAATTTCATGTATTCAATTACATTAAAAATGAAACTGACGCCATGCATGACACGCGGTTCAGTACGTTATGCTTAAACAATTTTGAACCTTCATATACTGATGTCGCTGTGGAATGGAATGTATCAGAACTACATTATCGTTCGTAAGTAGTGCGATGTTATCTGTAATTGACCATTTTTGGGGTGGGGGTGGGAAGGGCATATAACAGCCAGTTCCGGCAAAAATGTATTTATACAGTAAGATCATATAGATGTGTTTATAACGTGGACCTAGAATTTCCAAGACAGAAATATACTTTGTACTTACTTGGATTGGAGACGAAGGAATACCTATTATCTTGAAGTACCTGGACCATCTAAAAAGATACCTGAAACAAGTCGTACCATGTTTATGTTATGAAAGGTGCAGCATTTTGTAACAAAGGTCAGTGATAACAGTTGTTCATATGTCTAAGGCAATAATGCGCAACATATTCACGAGTTATATCCGTCTGGAAAAGCGACAGAAGCCATGTACATAGAAAGAAACTGCTTCCATGACACATCAAGTCAACCGTCAATATCTCAAATAGTTGGAGAATGAAACGAGTATTTATGCTGTTGTCACTCGCTGGTACAGCGCTAAGTGTACGGATGTACGATGCTAAAATCAGGGGCTCAGTTCCCCTTGGTGGACTCAGCAGATAGTCTGATGTGGCTTTGCTATGAGAAAACACACACATTTATGCTGTTTCACAAAAAGACACACTCTGCAAGTCGCTTGACGCAGCACCTATGAGTTATAAAGGCTAATACTTTGATATTTACACGAAATCCTAACGATGGAGCAATTTGCAACAAAAAATAGGTTGTATTGGTTTTGTCAAAATGTACAGCTTTCATATAGAGCATGACCGAACGTGGCGACTTGGACTGTATGGACGTGAGCGTGGTTTTGTTGGAATATCGCGCAAAGCTAAACGAGGGCTATCTGCGCTATTCGTAACTTATTTAAGAGTGAAAGACAAGAGGGAAGGCAGCTAGTCATCACCACCCACCGCCAACGTTTGCACCATTCTTTTACCAACGAATAGTGAGATTAACCGTGATATTATAACGCCTACACGGTAGAAGGAGCGAGCATGTTTTGGTGGGACGGGATTCGACTTCGTGACCTTCAGATTGCGTGCCTAGCTCCTTGATCACCTGAGGCCATCAAAGTGAGAAGGCTCCAAAATTGTTCGCTTTAATGAACAATATTTAACTCTTGTTTCAATGAACATTTTGAGTTGTTAAAACAAAACTATTTTTTTTTTGTAATCAGTGTGCGTGTGGAATACTTTATAAAATCCTATGAATATGGTACGAATGCAAGGCTTTGTTTTTACAATAAAAAACTACTTATATGGTTAAAAATGTGTCTTGTAGCTTTTCTAGTTTTTAGCGGAAAACTGATCTTACTAGAAAGGGATTTTAATGTAGATGTAAAACGTGAAGAAGACATTTATCCTCACTTCTTGTTTAATACGCTGGCGAGTCTTAAGTACCCCTCTAGTTAATGTGCGGTTTGATGTCGGCCTGGATATCTTCTTGCGCTTGAATATTTATAAGGACTTATTCTTCCTGTCAGAAGTTACGTAAAGAATATTGAGCATCTTGGAGCTATGGATTAAAAAGAAATTAAGTTTCTCCTAAGTCACACATTCATCATTTTTCTTTCGAAGCTCACCTTTTCAATGATCTATCCCCTACTTATATTTTTCATGAACGTCAGGTTATAAAAGTAGTAACAGAATAGCAACCAAGACACATTTATTATATGGAGATTGTTTATGTTACATAAAAACGATTTTGATATCTCACCACATCGCTACAAGTTTGATCTTGCTGTCTTAAAGCTTACGACACCTCATTGCTAACTTTTCATAATCCATTTAATGTATGAGTTCCTTCATTTGCCGGCACCTTTTTATACAATCTTATGTCACAAAAATACATAGATGGGTTCACAGATGTCTTTTTTTTGTAGTTCTTATACATTCAGTACTATCGTGATTTTATATTAGCTGTGATTGTCACGTGACTTGCTGATTTGTATATTCAAAATCATTTTACTACATTGTATTCAACTCTCTCCATATCCCTTTTTCTCTGATTTTGGCTACTGTTTTGGAACAGTTTTTAAGAATTATCTTAATAATTTCTTCAAAGTTATATACATGCGACAAGTCTCTTGATAAAAACTTACTACGTAGTAATTTTAACGTTGTATTCATTTTAATTGTACGTATATATGGAGAGAGAGTTTTTTGCTGGTTTGAATAAACCAGATTTTCAGGAACATAGAATTGAAAATTTATTACTAAAAGTTACCACTCGTAAAAGAAACACAATTTAGGGAGAATTCTTAAGGTAATATGAACTATGAAAAGTCAAAACCTTATTACATATGAAACGCAATTCATTAATTTCACTAGAAACGATTTGTGACCTTATCTTAAAGGTAGATTTGTTTAACTGTTGAATGCTAAAATTTAAAGCTTCCTGAGAGATAATTAGTTTATTTGGTTAACGGAAGCTCTTTCGAAGTTGCAATCTCGATGTATCCGGCTATATGATCTCAATGTACCGGATCTCTTTGAAATTTTGGATGCAACATTTCATTAAACCACAGCTATACTTCATTAGGTTCTTTATTAATTTCTAAAACAGAAATATTTTTGTAGCTTTGAAGTCAGTATTCAATAAATGACTGTCATTTGCAATTATTTCGATTCACTTTAACATCAAAATTTGAATGCATGATGTCTCGATTTGATTTCATTTTTAATACTTTTAAAATTTCGTTTTGACAAATGGCTGCTGTTATTCTTTCGGTTCATCTTAAAAACAAGGTTTTAAAGTTGTGTGTAATATACATTTATATGTTGCAGGAATTAGTTAGCAAATATATATCCACAAAGTTACTCGATGGGTCAGCAGAAAGCTAAATGACTTAAACTGCTAAAATCCGAGGCTCGATTCTCTACGCTAGATAAACCACAGAAGGGATTGCGCTATGAAAACAAGAACTAAGATTTTATTTACGGTGATGAATAATTCCTTGTAGGGTTAGGAATTACTTTTTTGGAGCAATGACTGGTTTGACCAGGTGGATTGGACGCGAGACTCGCAATCCGAGGGGCTTGTGTTCGAATACTCGTTACACCAAACATGATTGCCCTTTTATGATCAATCTCACTATTCGTTGTTAAAAGAGTAGCCCAAGAGATTGCGGGGAATGGTGATGACTAGCTGCCTTTCACTGCTAAATTAGGAACAGCTAGCGCAGATAGTCCTCATGTAGCTTTGCGTGAAATTCATAGCAATCTAAAGAATTTTTTTATTCAACATTTTTGTTATTTTCTGGAACATTCTCCAACTCGCTGTTATCCAATCTTCTGTCTCGACGTAATTTTGTTAGCTCTGTGATTCATTCCTGTTTTTTTGGGTCAGTAAACATTCTATTTATTCAAAGACAAAAATGCTCTCATGAACTGCTTTTTGTAGCGTAACAAAATGAAAGTTTTATAAGCATTCCACTTCACATATTTTAATATATAATTAATTATTTTTCTAGACTGATACACAATATTTTTTACCAGTTTTAACATGCATTATCTCAAGAAAATATCGATGGTCCTAAGATATAAAATGCAGCTCATTTTGGCACAGTATTTTATTTAGTTAATCCTTTTCTTTTTACAGTGCTCAATTTCCATTTGTTTGTAGTTAAGCACAAAGCTACACAGTGGAATATCTGTGCTTTGCTCACCACGGGTAACGAAACCCAGATTCGACCGCTGTAAGCTCGCAGACATATTGCTGTACCACTTGGGAACACAGTGCTCAAACAACCATAGTAATGAAATAAGCACGGTTGGCTTTACAATTAGCTCGAGCTCATGACGAGGACGTACGTTTGGTATTCATTGTCAAAGCGAAACAATGCAAGTATTTTCCCACAACGTTAAACGTAAAACGTATAATTATAATGGAACCAGAAGATTATTTTTCTATACATGTAATTCAGTACTCAACTTTCCAACGCTACGTTGCACAATGAAGATTGTAGCTATTACTTGTGAATAGTATTTCATAGTTTTAATACTTGTGTAATCTTTTTAAAAGTGTTCGTTTTTTTCGGAGATTACTCGTGTAGAACAAATATGACCACGACATCTGGTTGACAGGCACAGCGTGACTTTAAGACATTGTTTTATGTGCCGATGTCCAGGTTCAATCAACAAAGGCTGGAATGTGTTACATCCGATACTTTATGTGTGCGAAAGAAAAAGAGCTTTTACGAAAATTGTTCCCTTAAAAAAATTACTGCAGATTAAACTAATTCATTGTTATGAAACGTTTCGGACGAAGCCTTTTGAAAAGTCAAACTATGAGTATTGAGACAGGAAAATTATACAACGAAATCGTTGTAAATGACAATCAGATATTTCATTGGTTCTTTCATTATTTATATAATGATACTTTCAATACGAAGCTTTTAACGTGATGAATTAACTTGAAAATAATGAAAGAGCGCGGTTTCAAACATAAGCAATTTAAGATACTAGGCTTTTACGTAGCTGGTATATTTACAGGACTTTTGATTTTTTTTCCAGTTCGTATACTACTTTTCTCAACAAATTAACTTCCATGTGATGTGAGATCGCATTTTGTTGTCTAATTTTGTGCGGGTTATGTAGAGATTAAACAGACAGGAGCGAAATCGTTATATTTTTGTTGTGTTTCTCTTTCAACGTTTTCGTCTAATTAATTTGTGTGTAATTTAGCACAGAGTTACACAATGGGCTATCTGTGCTCTGCCCACCATTGGTATTGAAACCTGTTTTCAAGCGGAAGGGGGGTGTAGACATACTGCTGTACTACTGGGAGGCCCGTAACTAATATTCATTCAGATTGGATACATTTTGCTTTCAAATTAGATAAATGATGCTATTACTGTTCTATCTTTAAGAGTAAAGCTATACCTGAGCTTTCTCCACAGCCTGGAATCGAGCCCTGGAGTTTAAGGTTCTTAATCCTTAAACTTCCGACTGATTCACCGAACGACCACGTACACAGGTCATCCGAGGAAGCTAATTCCATGACCTACTATCAATTTATCATCTTATCATCAGAGTGTAGAATAAAATAGTCAATTTTTGGCTTACTGTAAACTTTTCTCGAGACGTTTTTGAAATAATTTGAAACCAAGAATGACAAGCCCGTCCAAGAGAGTTGGTTTCACGATATACGTTTTAATTCATTGCACTTTAACTCAACATGACAAGAAAGGGTCAATATCTGGTTCAATACGGTAATTTTTGAAGTAATTATCAACCAGAAACCTTTTTTTTTTTTGCATGCGAATTGCGAAAAAAAAAGAATTCAATGGTTTATTGTCGAATTTTGGTTTTATATTCAGTATATGATAAACTGGAGTTTTTGTTGTGAATGTTTATCATTAAATTTTGTGTTTTTATCATTAATATGTTATATATATATTAAATTGAAAGGTGATGTGGATGTTTATACAATTAAACGCCCCCCCTCTCACTGGCTCAGCGGTATGTATGCGGAGTTACAACGTTAAAACCGGGTTTCGATGCCCGTGGCGGGCAGAGCACAGATAGCCCATTGTGTAGCTTTGTGCTTAATTCAAAACACCAACAACGACTAAACAGAGGTGTTAAGTAATATACAATATATTACTATAAACACCATGCTTTCGTTTAGCAAGCTATCCAAAATCCTGTTTTTTTATTTTAAAAACCTGTTTCAGTGTGTTTGATGCTGGAGTTTCCAGTTTAGTTCATCCAGGCGTTGAATTAGTTGATATTTAGCATCTCTCTGTTAACTACACAGAAGGTTTTAATACATCTCTCTGTTAACTACACAGAAGGTTTTAATATATCTCTCTGTTAACTACACAGAAGGTTTTAATACATCTCTCTGTTAAGTACACAGTAGGTTTTAATACATCTCTCTGTTAAATACACAGAAGGTTTTAATACATCTCTCTGTTAACTACACAGAAAGTTTTAATACATCTCTCTGTTAACTACACAGAAGGTTTTAACACATCTCTCTGTTAACTACACAGAAGGTTTTAACACCTCTCTCTGTTAACTACACAGAAGGTTTTAACACCTCTCTCTGTTAAATACACAGAAGGTTTTAACACATCTCTCTGTTAAATACACAGAAGGTTTTAATACATCTCTCTGTTAACTACACAGAAGGTTTTAATACATCTCTCTGTTAACTACACAGAAGGTTTTAATACATCTCTCTGTTAACTACACAGAAGGTTTTAATACATCTCTCTATTAACTACACAGAAAGTTTTAATACATCTCTCTGTTAACTACACAGAAGGTTTTAACACATCTCTCTGTTAACTACACAGAAGGTTTTAACACATCTCTCTGTTAACTACACAGAAGGTTTTAACACATCTCTCTGTTAACTACACAGAAGGTTTTAATACATCTCTCTGTTAACTACACAGAAGGTTTTAATACATCTCTCTGTTAACTACACAGAAGGTTTTAATACATCTCTCTGTTAAATACACAGAAGGTTTTAATGGAATAAATCAAAGTATATTTTGCACCATACCTGCTTAAAAACAAGGCGTATATGTTAGAGCGTTTACACTGGTAGACAAAACCTACATGTTAAAGCGTTCACACTGGTAGACAAAACCTACATGTTAAAGCGTTCACACTGGTAGACAAAACCTACATGTTAAGGAGTTTACACTGGTAGATAAAACCTACATGTTAAAGCGTTCACACTGGTAGACAAAACCTACATGTTAAAGAGTTCACACTGGTAGACAAAACCTACATGTTAAAGCGTTCACACTGGTAGACAAAACCTACATGTTAAAGAGTTCACACTGGTAGACAAAACCTACATGTTAAAGCGTTCACACTGGTAGACAAAACCTACATGTTAAAGAGTTCACACTGGTAGACAAAACCTACATGTTAAGGAGTTTACACTGGTAGACAAAACCTACATGTTAAAGAGTTCACACTGGTAGACAAAACCTACATGTTAAGGAGTTTACACTGGTAGACAAAACCTACATGTTAAAGAGTTCACACTGGTATTATGCAGTGGAACCAACATTTAAAATGATCTTCAGAGCTATTGCTGTGACTGCTATGTTTTTAGAAATAATTCTATTGGTCTCTTTTTTTATTTTAGGGCGCTCGATTTGTAATCTGAGGGTCGTTGGTTCGAATCTACATCACACCAAATATGGTCGCCCTTTCAGCCGTGGGGGCTTCATTAAGTTAGGATAAGTCGCACTATTCGTTGGTAAAGGAGTAGCCTAATTGTTGGCGGTGGGTGGTGATGATTAACCGCCTTCCCTTTGGTCTTACACTGCTAAATTAGCGAGGGTTAGCGCAAAAAGAAGTTCTCGTGTAGCTTTGCGCGAAATTTAGAAAAACAAAACAATCTATTTTTATCAAACTGTATTTTGTATTTTGGAGTCTATGGCACACTAGTGGCACAACGGTAAGTGTGAAGGCTTATAACATTTTAAAAAAACTAATTTCGAAAAAAATGTTGGACACAATAAAGATGTGTTGTTGTATTGCTTTGTGCCGAACTATAAAAAAAACATTTTGGATTACATATATAAGCTCTTTTTGATACAAATTATTTGATTACTTTGCAATTGGAAACGTTTTGTTGGCTATAATTTCTTTATGTGTTTATTTCCTTTGAGGTGGTGAAAATGCTTGCTGTTGTTGTGGCTGTTTTCGCAACACTCTGGTTACCATATCGAGCTCTTGTTGTCTACAATTCCTTTGCAAAACACCGCTACATGGAAGCCTGGTTTCTGATGTTCTGTAAGACAATGATTTTCATCAACAGTGCCATCAACCCGATCCTGTACAACGCCATGTCGGTCAAGTTTCGGCGTGCTTTCAGAAGGACCTTGTCTTGCCGTAAGCAACAACAGTGTCGCCGTGGGCCATACGGAAGCGTACCCGGATCTACCAGATATCTTCCGAGTACCCTAACAACTGCAACAACAAGGCCAGCTTCCTGTAGGATAGAGAAATTACAACAAGCATAAATCAACTCCTGCTTCTTTTTGAGATTCAAGATGAAACATCAACTTCCACGTGTGTCAGTAACAATAAGGACACTAAAATACAAATCAGAAACATATATATCTTAACCTATTTGAATCAACACTGTCTCGTTAAACAAAGATACAGGTTAAAACATTATCACTCATTCCACTTTACTCTAACAACATGGACATTACGATACGAGTCACAGAAATAAACACTGACTTAAATGAACACAAGATAAATTAGAAAAGCGAAAAAAGCAACAACTTATTACGTTAAATAGGAAGAAGATATCTACTCCAGGAAACCAAAAGAAGTCGATCACTGAACCAATAAATATAGTATTCTCGACCGTTAACCTTACAAAATCACCAACTAACTTAACATTCTTGAGGTTCCAGTAGCTCTAAAAAAGCGTTGAATCATCAGACTACTCATCGGAAGACACAAGATAAGCGCGAACCATCACTAATTTTCTTTAAAACATAAGCAACAAAGACGCCATAATACCTTCTCAATGTCATCCTGGGAATTACATCACGGTTAACAAGCATCGTGATGGTAAAATTGATAATATGGAATTACAACCAACTAACGAGACAAACTGAACATTGAGTGATTGAAAGTTAATAGTATTCTGAATCTCGAAGTGGAAAGAAGTTTGGATTTTAAAACTATTCTGATCTTTATAGTAAAGTAAGAAGAAAAACCTGGCGGGGGTCTTGATTACTAAAGATGGAGAGGATAGTTGGACAAAAGAGAGACCAAAATCATATCCTATAAATGAGAAAGAAATATCAGCTTTGAATACGTACAGATATGGCTTTCATTGTCGTGATCTCTTTTATGTTACTGGATTTTGCAAGCTATATATTTTTTCCTATAAAACTTGCTTTTTAAAGCATAACCCCATGATACTTTGAAACTGGAAACGATTTCTTATATCTGGAACATTATAACTGTTTCTAGACTTGTCGGTAAAGTTAAATTTAAGCTTCCGTCTTGTGGTTGTTTTACAAGTGCGCGAAATGCCGTTTTAGTATAATAAGAGTATAATTAATCATTTACTATTTGTACCACTGATGTAAAAACCTGAATACAGAAGTGTAGAAGATATAGGTTTGACGCTTAAGCAGTTAATATTTGCCGTGTTTGTCGTTTATTGTTCATAAATATTAAAAGTATTGATATTGTAATTATTTGTGTATAATGTTATTATATTCTACAAGTCTGTGAAAAACTAAAGCTTAAGCCTAATCCGTGGATGAACAGTATGGAGTCACTGCTAACCCTCGTTTCATACGTTTAGAAAGGGACACTGCTACTGAATAAGTTGACATGGATAAACAGCATTGATTCTGTGGTAACTTCCGTTCCATAGGTTCAGAAAGGGACACTGCTACTGAATAAGTTGACATGGATAAACAGCATTGATTCTGTGGTAACTTCCGTTCCATAGGTTCAGAAAGGGACACTAGTGGGTATGTACCGTGTTGAAATTTTTAACTTTATTTGTAAGATATGGTTCAGATTTTAATGGGCGCCAAACGCATGTACTGTGTAGTAGTTCGTAACTTTGTCGTTAGAGCTGGTCTAGACCGTTATAGATGTATCATTATATTTGTTATAACGTGTAAAGAAAACTATGAAAACATTAAAAAAAATATTTAAATTGACTATTTTTTTGATGTAAAGCGTAAAGCTGTCATTGTTTGGCTTACCGCAGGTATCGAAACCCGTATTTTAGCATTTTAAACCAACTGACTTCCTGCTGAGCGACTAAAAGTTTTTAGATGATTAACAGGAAGTAGATAATATATCTTAAGATAATCTTCACACTGTACAAGTAGTTTATTGTTTTACACTGTGCAAACCGTATCTTTGCTATAATCTGATAAAGTATCATTCTCTTAGCAACTCAATTATTTTTAATCGCATCTTAAGAACTCTCCGAACGAATTGAACTGATGTTGCTCATGAGTCTAACTGGGAAAGTGTAAAAATACTTTTCATGTCATGGAACTTATAGATTTGACTGACAATTTAAAACGGAACAAAAACTGCAGATTCAAAGTTTTTGCTCCCAGTATCATTATATCAATGCAATTTAACGTTTAGAGAACTTAGAAATAGTCTTACAACTATGTGGAGTCTTATAAACGTTTTGCTTTCATATTTGGGGACTTAGAGAAGTCCATTCTTAATGGTCTGGGGAACTTTTAAACCGCCTGTTAGCTGTTATTCGACTCAAAAAAACAATTTTTTCACTGACCGTAGAACTTAAAAATATTGATTTTTTGGGACTTTATAAGGTATTCATATTTTCTATTTATGTACTGGTATTTATGGCAAAGCTACTAAGACTACTTTTCGCTATACCTGATTCTGAACTACTAATCCGAAGGAAGAAAGAACGCTAAGCGATTGGTTATCGTTCTTACAACGCTCGCTCATCGTAAAGTGTGTGGAATATTTTGTGGTATTCAACAGATTAGAACTTGGTTTCAACATAAGTTTATGGAAGGGTATCGTATAATGAAAGACTCACATGTGTCTTTACCCCTCTTTGGAGGAAGGGAACTTTTGTTTACTTGTTTCGTTGGATTTCATGTAAATTTATGTGAAAGATATCTGCGCTATCCATCCCTAATTTTTAAGTGATAGATTAGAGGAAACGCAATCAATACCATCCGCCGCTAACTCTTGGTCTTCTGTTGTCAGATAGAATAGTGGGATTTGACTGTTACCCTTACAACGCGTCACGGCCTCAAAGTGAGGGAGCGCATTTACTTGAGAGAGGAAGCATAAGTGAAACTTAAAAACCACTTTTTAGTTGCTTGGAGGATTAGAAAAAACATTTTAACTGTTCGAAGGAAAGCGTTTGTATTTAAATATCATCGGACTTTGAAAAATCTTTTTAACTGATTGAAGGAATAAGAAATGCATTTTAACTCGTTTGGGGGACGTTTGCAATTATTGGGAGGGTGCAGAAAAGCTTTTAAACTGGATTTTGTTTTTAGAATTTCGCGCAAAGCTACTCGAGGGCTATCTGCGCTAACCGTCCCTAATTTAGCAGTGTAAGACTAGAGGGAAGGCAGCTAGTCATCACCACCCACCGCCAACTCTTGGGCTACTCTTTTACCAACGAATAGTGGGACTGACTGTAACATTATAACGCTTCCATAGCTGAAAGGGCGAGCATGTTTGGTGCGACGGGGACGCGAACCCGCGACCTTTGGATTACAAGTCGCACGCCTTAACCCACCTCGCCATGCCAGGCCTAAATTGGATTTAGTATTTGTCTGTAGTAAACATTTTTGATCAAATTTTAACATTATCTGTGAATGCTTATTATACTTCTAATTTCCCCTCGTTTGTTATTCTTTATAATAAAAATGTTAACATAGTAAATGCACCATCAGATACTAGAGAAACGATGGTACCGAACGAAATATTTGTGAAACGCACAGTTGCTTTTGTATTCCCCAAATATGTAATTATGAAATTTCACCACGCACCGATGGCTACAAGTAGTAGTTATGTTATAGACGTTCTTATCTAACAACCGTAAGTAGCAACGATTCGTCTGGTTCTGAAACACGCTGAGGAACGTTTCTTTCTTCGATGCCATGGATGTAACTATTTGGTTAGGTAATCGAGAGATGATTAATCAGTCGTCAGGCAGTGATTATTGTATACTTCACTACTCGGGAACGGGGATTAGCTGCAGTCAAGCTAACGTTTAGAACAAAGTCGTGTAATTTATCTTCCTTTAATTTACAGCTAAAATAACTCTTAACAAAACAGTACATTGGGGTAAATAGACCTGCTTATTGCAAGTGACATCCGTATTATACAAAACGACGAAGGGAGGTCCTCGAAAAGCAAAGCTTACAAGAATCTAACATTTCAGCTACAGTGTGGACAGTGCATTCTGTCAGTGATCGCACCAGAAGGTCTCGCTTGATTAGATTGCGTCATTATTGTAACGGAATTTACAAAGATTCTGTTCAACCAGTAAATTTAGCTAATGACATACAAACAGTCATGGTTTAAAATGGATTTAAAGTATACTCTTAGAGTTTAGTTTGTGTATTGTGATCTTCTCAATACAAATTGCGTGAAATTCAAAAACCAAAACTAACTTTTAGTAATAAATATTAAAGGTACTCGAGGGCTATCTGCGCTAGCCGTCTCTAATTTAGCAGTGTAAGGCTCTTTTACCAACGAATAGTGGGATTGACCGTAACATTATAACGCCCCCACGGCTGAAAGGGCGAGCATGTTTGGTGCGACGGGGATTCGAACCCGCGATCCTCGGATTACGAGTCGAGTGTCTTAACACACTTGACCCTCACTAAAAGTTTGATTTACTACCGATATATTTCCATTAATGCTAATATTATTTCATAAGTGCATTAGAAACAGTTGCCTAGAAGTTAAAGAATTATAGCGAACAGTTTAGCATCTTACGATATGAGAATGCATATGTAACTCTGTGGAAATTAAAATTCTCTCGGTGAGGAAGTTAACCCGAGTGTTTTGTAGTGGCTTTTAATGTATTTTTTAAACCATTAAACCCAAAGTCGCGAACACGTTACATGTAGATCAGCAATCGTAGTTTTATTACTGCTTTTTTGCAAAGTTGATATACTTTATTTATATGCGTGAATCACTTTTCTAATTATAGAGAGGGATGGGAATCTCGATAGAATCATGTTACATGCAGAAACTAATTATCTTTCAAGAACAAAGGACTTTAGTGTTATTGTTATTTAAAATTTTAGATTGTATTTAAAGCAGTGAGGGTAGCACCGTACCAACTCTTCCGTATATGTATATATAATTTTCTAGGCATTTCCCTATTTGCACAGGAATTTAGCACTGTAATTACAATGGATATTGGTTGATTGGAATTCAGCACAAAGCTACGCAATAAACTATTTTGCTCTGCCCACCACGGCTATCGAAATTCGGTTTATATTGGAGTGAGTCTAAACGCATTACGCTGTGCATCACGACTAACTATGGCATAACATCTTTCGAGTTATTAAACTATTTTTACTATCTGTTGGCTTTTTCATATAGATAGCTCAAGACTACACATCATTAGTGACATAAGGGTACTATTTTTTCGTGCACTTGTTCACACGTTGCAGTGCAAACAGGAAGCAAGACAGCTTGACATTTGGCTAACAAGATGGAGTCGTACAATCTTAATTATTTGAGATAATTTGTGTTTACAATGAAATAGTGAACATTTGTCTAACGTATCTTATATATATTTAACTATATATATTGAACTTTTTTTTTTCTTAATTTATTTTCCTTCATTAAGAGCTTCATAAATTAGCCGGTGGATATCAACCAATTTAGAAGCATTCTAACAACATAATAAAATACATTTTCTGCATTATAATGAACTGGAAAAAAGCTGTATTGGCTCTAATTAGCCATTCTTTCTCTAGGCTGAATCTCTGTGTGTATACTTCTCTAAGGACACCACCAGGGGGCAGTAAAGAGGAGAATCGTTGAAGTAATGATATGGAAAGAAATTCTGTGTAAGGTAATTTTAAACAATAAACGAGCTATTTAGAGTTGATTATGTTTTGGAGTCTAATTTTCTTTTTTCTATTTTTTTTCTATGAAATTACTCATTATATACCTTTTTAACTTTGAAGGCTTTGAAACAAAATATTAAAAGTACTGTAATGTAAATACATATATATATATTAAGATGAATCGCGTCATTTCTTAACAAAATGAATTTTTACTGGGGGAACCTCAGAAATTTGTTTATCTTGATACAAAAAATATTTTTTAAGAAATAAAATAAACTTTATAGGTTGTTACCAGCTGTTACGTTTTCGTTCCTGTGCTGCTATAACAGCTTTGACAGTTTAGATTGTTAATGTTACAAAAACACAAATAAGTTTGTTTGCTTGTTTGTTTTGAATTTTCGCGCAAAGCTACTCGAGGGCTATCTGTGCTAGCCGTCCCTAATTTAGTAGTGTAAGACTAGAGGGAAGGCAGCTAGTCATCATCACCCACCGCCAACTCTTGGGTTACTCTTTTACGAACGAATAGTGGGATTGACTGTCACATTATAACGCCCTCACGGCTGAAAGGAAGAGCATGTTTGGTGCGACCGGGATTCGAACCCGCGACCCTCGGTTTACGAGTCGAACGTTTTAACACGCTTTTATGCTGGGCCAAGACAAATAAGAAATAATAATTGAAAACAAACATTATTTTTAAAATTCTTACAAATTGTAGATAGGTGTATCCTACAAAAGGTTTAGACTAATCATTTCGCTAGTGTAGCTTTCTACCCATCCGGGTATTTTTCTTGGACTTGCTTGAGTGCCAGCAGATGATACTGTTTTGTTTGTCATCATTTGTCAGAATTTTGTTATAATCTTCTATTAATGTTACTGTTCGTTCAACAGTGTCATTTACGACCTTCATACACTAAGCAGCACATTTAATACTTAACAGAACTATATGTGTATCTTTTAGGCCACTCTTTCACATATTTTTTCAAGAAATAGTGTAGATAACTCAGTAATTAAAAAAAAAAACTTGCATGTGTTATAGGTATAAAAGTCATCCAAATCTTTCCTCTTAATCGGCACTGAAGAGTCCAGCTTTGTACGTTTCACTGGATACTTATTTTCTCGCTTCCCTACCGTTTCAACCATCTTAAAATTTGTGGCAAAAGGGACATATTGTCATCAATAAATGAACGTGCAATGAACTCCTCTGATAAATGCCACAGATGATCAAAATTTTTTTCATCGCAAGAGATGATATCTTCTCTTTCTATTTTTTACACTCCTCAAAGTTTTTCAATAGTTTAAGATCTTACCGAGTAATGGAGACTGCGTCAGTTTCTTGCATTTTATCGAAGAACAAAAAATCAAATATGTTTCAATTATTTCTCCTCTATGATGGCTAGTTTAAATTACTTCCTGAACATCCAACAAGGAATAAACGACTTCGACCATCCATCTGGTAAGATGAAGACCTGCTGGAGCGCTGAAGGATAGTTATTCCTTTAAAGGTATTCCTCCATCCAATACAACTGCAGGCTGTAACAGTTCTTATTAATCGTCTTTAGGTCAAAACTCTTTAACTGATTAAATTCAAACGCTATTATGTCATATTTAATGTCTTGTTTGTTTTGTTTTTGTTTTTGAATTTCGCACAAAGCTGCTCGAGGGCTATCTGTGCTAGCTGTCTCTAATTTAGCAGTGTAAGACTAGAGGGAAGGCAGCTAGTCATCACCACCCACCGCCAACTCTTGGGCTTCTCTTTTACCAACGAATAGTAGGATTGACAGTCACATTATAACGCCCCCCACGGCTGAGAGGGCGAGCATGTTTGGCACGACTCGGGCGCGAACCCGCGACCCTCGGATTACGAAGCACACGCCTTAACGCGCTTGGCCATGCCGGGCCCCATATTTAATGTCAACAACTTTACGCACAGCAAATTCATCACTTATTACCTTATGGCAGTGTTTGTGAACAAGGCATGACTATCTACTTCGAATTCGCTTAAAAACGGGATATCAGGACGTTGTGTAATTGATAGCGAATCAAATACAACAGATTCAAGCATCTGTAGAATGAGGTGTCGTCATGTTAACCACATCAATTTTTTTTTTCATCTTCAATTTTGCTAGTCAGTGTTAGATGCTGTTGTATGAAAACTTATGCATTTACTTTTAAGTGAGAGTGTCTGAAGGTTGACTTACTTGCCAAACATATCTTTATTTTCTTGGAAAATATCCTACTGTCATCATTACTGAAATAATTAAAGTTAAAACTCAAAACGTTGCTTGAATTTATAAAACTGGCCTCATTGATGCTTCGCACAAAAAACATTTTACGATGGCTTTATAAGGCTGAACGAAACTATGTAACAATTGATATTACAAATAATAAACCTAACTCTAAACAAACATTGTCTCACATAAAGTTTTGTACAATCGTATCAGAGTAGCTGTTACATTTGCAATGTCAGCATGTTGTGTGAAAGGATTACAACCATAACCTTGGAAATGCAAGAAACACAACCTACCTCGACATTAGAGTGACAGAAGTACGCCCTCACTCGATAAGGACGCCCTCACTCGATAAAAGCTGACACTTTGGCTCGAGCATCCGTAATTGCTGTCTTATGAATAGACGTTTCTATGGTAACCACCTTTAAGTGTGACCTAAATACATTTTACTCAAAGTACTTTTTTATTAAGAAGAATAGAATAATGGGGGTACGTCTCTGAAAAATCGAGACTTTGAATTTTTGAATTACCCTTTGTTTGTTTGTTTGTTTTGGAATTTCGCACAAAGCTACTCGAGGGCTATCTGTGCTAGCCGTCCCTAATTTAGCAGTGTAAGACTAGAGGGAAGGCAGCTAGTCATCACCACCCACCGCCAACTCTTGGGCTATTCTTTTACCAACGAATAGTGGGATTGACCGTCACATTATAACGCCCCCACGGCTGGGAGGGCGAGCATATTTAGCGCGACGCGGGCGCGAACCCGCGACCCTCGGATTACGAGTCGCACGCCTGACGCGCTTGGCCATGCCAGGCCTTGAATTACCCTAATATATACGTGTGTATATATGCTTATTTTTTTAAGGATTAGTCAAATGCTGTTTATATAAACGAAAATCAACTAATTTGATTATAAAAATGCTGTAATTATTCAAAGATTGGTTCAGGAATCGTTTTCTAAACAGTTATTAACCTTCAAACTAAAACGTGTTCTCAAACTTTTCACTACAGCTGAGGTCTGCATATTCCTCCAATTTCCTATTTTTAACTTGTCGTAACAAGGAACTACTAGACAAATTGCTTGCAATCCACATTTTTTATATAAAATACAAAGGGGCACCTAAAACTATTTAATGGAGTTAACTGCAAAACTGATGTTATTTCTGCTTACATTTCTTGGGTGTGGCTCAAGTGTTTTTGAGGGTCCTGTAACCAAAGAAAATCACCGAAAATATAAGCAGCCTGGTGTATAGATATGGACACATACAATTAATTCTAGGAACGGACTGAAACAAATGTTAAAGAAATTGATGTAACAGTAATCTCTCAGGTTAATAACTGTAAAACTTAATCGTAAAACATGTAGATGTAAACTTATTCCATTCCAATGTAAGCCTTTTGTGAATGTTCATAAATCAACTGAGATTTTTGCGTAATTCTTAAAAAACGAACACATTTCTGAAGGTTAGATATTTGATACTATTAGTGGAATGGAATTTTTTTTAACTTACCAGAAACATGGTATAATTGAATTTGGTTTAGTTTCTTTATAATTACTGAGATTTCATCTTATAATTATACTCTCTTCGAAACATTAAATACTAGCTACAGTAAATCATTTTATGAGGAAACTGTAGGCCCGGCATGGCCAGGTGGGTTGAGGCGTTCAACTCGTAATCTGAGGGTCGCGGGTTCGTGTTCCCGTCGTATCAAACATGCCCTTTCAGCGGTGGGGTAGTTATAATGTGACGGTCAATCCCACTATTAGTTGGTAAAAGAGTAGCTCAAGAGTTAGCGGTGGGCGGTGATGAATAGCTGCTTTTCCTTTACTCTTACACTGCTAAATTACGGACTGCTAGCGCAGATAGCTCTCGTGCCGCTTTGCGCGAAATTCAAAACAAACTTATCTAATGAATAAGTTAGAGTGCAAGTGGTAAGATCAGTAATAGATCATCAAAAGAAACATAAAAACTAAAACATTCGTAAAGTAAGCCTAAAGAACAATTAACAAATATTAAGATATTAAGGTCTAAGTAGAACAGTTACATCGTCAATAAATGTTAATTAGATGAAAAACATATAACGGTTTAACCAAATTTTACCACTTTAGTTTCCATGACTGTCGTTTGGGTATGTGTCATTGTTTACGTCTTATTAACAGCTGACCCATTGAAATCGTGCATTTTGTCATCACCAGGAGATCAATCCATTTATACGAATATAGGAAGATTATAGGGTTAAACAATTGCTGAATTACAGCGAATAAGAGCTTTTGTCAGATGCATCAGTTAGCGATGTTGTTCAGCGGTAGATCCGCATAGTTTTATCCATACTTCACGAAGGGCTGGATTACAATCTGTGTACCACGTTTAATTGAGCGGCACAAACCTTCATTTTAATACTAAATAATTAAATTCACTTAATGTCAGCTAGTTTTACAGCACAACTCTTTAATACCAGATAATTAATTTCGGTTAGTTTTACAGCACATCTCTTATGCCCAGCATGGCCTAGCGCGTCGTAATCTGAGGGTCGCGGGTTCGCGCCCGAGTCGCGCCAAACATGCTCGCCCTCCCAGCCGTGGGGGCGTTATAATGTGACGGTCAATCCCACTATTCGTTGGTAAAAGAGTAGCCCAAGAGTTGGCGGTGGGTGGTGACGACTAGCTGCCTTCCCTCTAGTCTTACACTGCTAAATTAGGGACGGCTAGCACAGATAGCCCTCGAGTAGCTTTGTGCGAAATTCCAAAACAAACAAACATACACATCTCTTTAATACCAGATTATTAATTTCGGTTAGTTTTACAGCACGTCTCTTTAATACTAGATTATTAATTTCAGTTAGTTTTACACCACATCTCTGTTTCAATGCCAAATAATTAATTTCTAGTAGTTTTACACCATATTTTAGTTTTAATGGAAACGAATGTTTTACTGATTCAACAGTAGTACTTTATCACGACTTACAATAAAATAAAAGACAAAACTGCTTATTTACACCAGTGTGGACACAAAATTTTGTCTCGTTACTACGGGGACGTATAATATAAAGAAATGTTACATAGACGTTTGGATTACTCGTAAATGCAAGTGGAAAGTTTGAAGTCCCAGCTTGAAATGAATCGAACAAGCGGGCTTGTATTCAGTTAAGACTGTAGATTTGGTTTGTTTTGTTTTGAATTTCGCGCAAAGCTACACGAGGGCTATCTGCACTAGTTGTTCCTAATTTAGCAGTGTAAGACTAGAGGGAAGACAGCTAGTCGTTACCACTCACCGACAGTTCTTGGGCTACTCTTTCACCAATGAATAGTGAGATTGACCGTCACAGTATAACGCCCCCACGACTGAAAGGGCAAGCATGTTTGGTGCGACCGGGATTTGAACCCGCAACCCTCAGATTACGAGTCTAGTGCATTAACTACCCGGCCATGCCAAACCAAGACCATGGGTATAGATTACATTTAACAGAAAAGTATTTTTTGTTGAAGTTTGAGGCCGTGCAGGCATTATAATGTGACGGTCAATCCTACTATTCGTTGGTAAGAGTTGGCGGTGAGTGGTGATGACTAGCTGCCTTCCCTCTAGTCTTACACTGCGAAATTAGGGACGGCTAGCGCAGTTAGCCCTCGAGTAGCTTTGTGCTAAATTCAAAACAAACAAACAAACGGCTTGAATGGGTAAGGAAAGGAAATTTATTACAAATGTACAAACAAGCTTATATCTTCCTCACGTTGCACAAATTCTGTTGCTAGAAATTATTCAGGAAGAAAGGTAATCAAGCTGAGACTTGGACATTACAAATTGCAGCAAAAATTAACAAGACAAAATATGTTATTAACAACTCTTTTTTTTTTGTGGAAAGTAATTTAAGAAAATATTTTATAATTCTAATGCATATACATTTTCTTATGAAAAACATGCCTGGTAATAATACATTTTAAGCTGCAATAAGACAGCTTGCTAGAGCTGACTTTTCTTGTCTGAAAATCCACAAGATGGAACGAAGTTGTTTCCAGTATCTATAAGAACTTATGTTTGTACATAACATCGGAGGATACGATACAAAAAGCAGTTTGTGTATTTGTTCGTGCCCGTAAGTATTTTTGGTATACAGTTACTGTCAATTCATTTGGGAAAAAAAAGTTCCCTTGTAGGACATCGGTGAGTCTCTTTGAATTTGGCCTATCATGGCCAGGTGAATAAGGCACTCGACTCCTAATCTGAGGGTCGCGGGTTCGAATCTCCATCACACCAAATATGCTCGCCCTTTCAACCGTGGGGGGGGGGGTTATAATGTGACGCTCAATCCCACTATACGTTAGTAAAGGAGTAGCCCAAGAGTTGGCGGTGAGTAGTGATGACTAGCTGCTTTCCCTCTAGTCTTACACTGCTAAATTAGAGATGGCTGGCGCAGATAGCCCTCGAATAGCTTTGCGCGAAATTCAAAACAAACTAATTCGTAACGTCTATTACATAGCATTTTTACAATTGTTTCTGTTGTTAACAAGTTCCAAAATATCAAATGCAAAAAAACAACTTAGTAATGTGCAGTAGGAATCGTTAAATTTAGGTGAATAGAGTTTATGAAACGTTTGCCATGTCTCAAGTGATTTAATTGATTACATTATAATAACGTACCCGGAAATAAATACATTATAAAAATGTACCCGGAAATAAATACATTATAAAAACGTACCCGGAAAATAAACTTTCATAGAATTCAAACAAGACACTTGGAATTTACAAATATCAATACTTATCCAATTAAGATATTATTTGGGAACAGTAAGGTGCTTGGTTATTAACTTCTTTACGTTTTAAGATGACTTCCATAAGACTATGGTGAGTGATACTAAATTATAAGATAGCTTAAAAATAATTTTCAAGAACTTGTTCCGGGTTCTGAGTAGTTGTGATATGTTTGTTTGTTTGTTTTGAATTTCGCCCAAAAGGTACTCGAGGGCTATCTGCGCTAGCCGTCCCTAATTTAGCAGTGTTAGACAAGAGGGAAGGCAGCTGGTCATCACCACCCACCACCAACTCTTGGGCTACTCTTTTACCAACGAATAGTGGGATTGACCGTAACATTATAACGCTCCCACGGCTGAAAGGGAGAGCATGTTTGGTGCAACCGCGATTCGAGCCCGCGACCATCGAATTACGAGTCGAACGCCTTAATTCACCTGGCCATGCCAGGCCTATTGGTTTCTATAAACGCATTCGTTGCAATATGTGTTAAAAGCCTGGCGCTAAAGGTAAAACAGTTACAGAAGTGTTTCAATCATCATTTGTATTTTTGAAGTGCTTTTAAGTGTCATTCTTGATGTCCTACACTTCCTTATATAAGTTCTTTGTAATAACATTATACAGTGTTGACGTCACGAGCATCCTCTTTGATTTGGTGTGCTTAATGCACTTCTGGTAACACCAAAAATATATGCTGAAAGAACATTTGCTATGCTTTATGTCATTTTTTTAAAAGTTTTTTCGATAAAAATAACAAATGGTTATTCATATACATTTATGCCTATAATCTCCTAATCCCTCGAAAGTAAATATATTATAGGCTACTGACCTGATAAAGTTGTTTTTTTTTTAAACGTACCCTAGGTTTTTTGATCTGTTGATAAGCGCAAACCTACCCAATATGACGTTTGTGCTCTGTGTATCTTGAGTATTAATAGCTTTCAAAACTCAGCTTTTAGTGCAAAACCATCAGAGGTGTTTTCATACTTTGCGGTCAATTTATACAAAATTCCATGTGAAATACAATTTCTTCACAAAAATGACTTTTTGCTCAAAGTGTTAAAAAAGAGAACATCTTTGAACTTAGCAGAGCAGCCTGTTCATAAGTGATATGTACAGAGATTTAAACACATAAACCAGAAATTCATTACTATCAATGTTAATAATATTTATATATTTATTTATGTATAAAATCCTAGCAATAGAAGAAAATAGTGGTATGATTCAATCATAAACTTGTTTTGTTTTGTTTTGTTATATCTTTTTTGAATAACGTACGATTTTTTTTTAAATCACACTACATTTTGGTCAATTATTTTACCAAATATACGAGTAATTCATTTTTGTATTTATGTAGGAATGTTTAGAATACAAGCCATGGTTCATAAAGATTAACTTGTTCAAATAAAATTTTAGCCTTCTTTACAGAAATTATTTTTAAAAAGATCATTTATTTACATTGTTTAAATTATTCTGCTCCTAATAAGCTAGGCCCGGCATAGCCAAGGGTGTTAAGACGTTCGACTCGTAATCCGAGGGTCGCGGGTTGAAATCCCGGTCGCACCAAACATGCTCGCTCTTTCAGCTATGGAAGCGTTATAATGTGACAGTCAGTCCCACTATTCCTTGGTAAAAGAGTAGCCCAAGAGTTGGCGGTGGGTGGTGAAGACTAGCTGCCTTCCCTCTAGTCTTACACTGCAAAATTAGGGACGGCTAGCGCAGATAGCCCTCGTGTAGTTTTGCGCGAAATTCAAAACAAATCTGATGAGCTGCTAAATGCTTTAGTTTAATTACTAATGGTAGATTATTTTGCCAAGTATAGAAATTTTTCTGAGAATAACTTTTGGTTTCTCGCTCGTTTGAAACATCGAAGTAGATCTTAGAACACTGATGGTGGAAAGTTGAACTTCGGGACGATATCTCAAATTCAAAAGTGACTCTCAAGCATCAGACAAGCACTTATTTTTTTGTTTCATTGTCAAACAGGGTTCTATTTCAAGCAGCACTTGTAATTAGGGTTTTAACACTAAAGCTTAGGAAGATCATGATAAGCAAGTATCTTAAACGGAAGCCTAAAATTCTCAGATCTATCCCTGTCCTGTGCATCACATGTGACTCACAGGGCATAGTACTACAGTACTCGAGTATTGCATACGATACGCAGCTACCTTTATTTGTTACACTGCTCGTTACCGTGACAATAGGAACTGGTCGTTTTGCTTCATCGTGTAAGAAAGATAGGTTGATTTATCATACTTTAACTCAGGAGAAAATGTCAATATAGGATTTTTAGTTGCTAAAACTCTACCCCACTCTCTTTCAGCGATATTAGAGGTATGCACACAAATAGCACAATGGTATATCTGTGTAGTTACAACTTTAGAATACGCGTAGCTTTGTCCTTAACGTCAAAACAAAGAAAGCTAGAAGCATATGCTTCGTACACACTTATTTGGATAAACTGTCAAATAAGCATATTTACAAAAACAATCAAATTACCTAAAATATGATAAGAATCAAGTCACATTGAGTTAAAGCGAGAGTTACATGAAATTGGTTAAATAAGAGGACAGACAGAAGGATAGATAAATTGCAAGTATAAGAAAAAAATATCAGTAGACAACGCACTTAAGTGAGTTTCGTTCTTCATAAAACAAACATACGGAGGTGTAGTTGGGGTGTGACAACGATTTGTTAACAAGGTGAGAATTCACATCCTTAAAAATGTAAACTTAGATCACATTAACAGCTTACACTTCTGCTACGTATGTAAATGTACGAGTTATAAACATTAATGAAAGTCATGTATATAATATTTAAAACAAACACTGTTAAGTGAAATCACTTTTGTTACGGTAGTTTTATTAAAGCGTGTGTTTTTCGTGTAGCAAAGCTACAAAGGGCTATCTGCTCAGCCACCGAGGGGAATCGAACGCCTGATTTTAGCGTTATAAAGCCGGAGACATACCGCTGTACTAACGCGGGGTGGCAGTTTTATTAAAGCTATAACATTTTATGATCATAACATTTTAATGGTCAGTAACGCTACCAATCTATAAAACTACATATGTGTTTATTTATGTGGAGTGTGTCTTATTTCAAATATTATTTTTTGATGTTTCATAATTCTGTCGTGGACGTAAAATCACTTATTTTAACGAAGGGCGTGAATTTTAAATTGCTAGGGTGTAGTTCCTATATAAGTACTCCGCATTCCAAACAGAGTCAAATTACATCTTTCATTGAGAGGTAAAATAAACAAAAATATTCTGGTGTTTTCGAGAATCCGGAGATGTATGAGGAATAGGATTAGATTATTCATTACTGAAGAAATATGAGTTTTGTGTGTCTCTATTCCTGTTGCGAAAGGTAAGACATCCTTTTTATGTGGGTGCCAGCATAGCCAGGTGGTTAGAGCGCTTGACTCGCTATCTAAGGATTGTACGTTCGAATCCGTCTTCCATCAAACATGCTCGCCCTTTCAGCCGTGTGGGCGTTATAATGTTACAATCAATGTAACTATTCGTTGGCAAAAGAGTAGCTCCTGAGTTGGTGGTGAGTGGTGATGGCTAATTTCTTTCCCTCTAGTCTTACACTACTAAATTAGGGACGGATAGCGCTCGTGCAGTTTGGCGCAAAATTCAGAAAATATACAAACAATTTAATAACTAATTAAAACAAGCATTTTGTACTTAGAGAATTACACAAGTTTTTAAAACTGTGTAAATATGAAACGTTGATTTTAATTATTTATTAATATCGTAGTAAAAGTGTTTAAGGTGACGGAAAGTTTCCTCGAAAGACTCCTGATGCTAAGAAATGGTGAATATAATATTCAAGCAAGTGATGGAACACATATTGCTTATTTCATAGTAGTTCTCTTTAGTTTATATTAGCCATGCTTAATTGTAAAACAGCAGACAAAAACGTTTTTGATAAAGTGTGTGGTTTCGTGTATGTATAAAAATACGAATACGTTATTCTACGAAAGAATAATATGCAAAAGTTGCATGTAAGAGACAATGTGTGTTTTCTTATAGAAAAGCCACACTGGGCTATCTGCTGAGTCCACCGACGGTGCATATGAGAAAGTGAGAAAGAAAACCTTTCTTATATTAGAACAGTACTAATATACTTTCTGGAGTTAAAGTACATTTGTAACAATCCAATGTTACTGAAAACAGTTTATTTTAAAACTTTAGAATGAACTTTAAAATTAGAAAGAATCAAAAGATGTTGTTCTTTTGAATTCAGGACAAAGCTACACAGTGGGCTATCTCTCTGCCCACCACGGGTATCGAAACCCGGGTTTTAGCGTTGGAAGTCCGCATACATACCGCTGAGCCACGGGGAGGGGGAGGGGGGCAGAATAAAAAGAAAATATGCCAAAAGTAATGTAAGCCAAGTTAGGAAAAATCATATCCTGTCATAACTCCCGTTCAGATATATCTTTAGTCTAATTAAAATCGTGTTCGTTTCTCTTTGTCACGCGATAAAAATAGTTAAGACAGCTAATGACAAATGATGGACTCCAATGTTCCCTAGAGCAGAGCGATAAAAAGAAGGACTAGTTTTCCTGCGATGTTAAAACCACACCGTCAGCACTTTTTTGGGTCAAGCACAATGTCCTTAAGTGTCAACGAGAATTAGTGTTAAACTATGTTAGAGCTAATTCTGCTGTTGGTTTTTTTTTTTGGCGTGATCGAAGACGCATTTGCCCATGAAACGCAGATACCAGCATGTGGTCCTGGGCTAAAAATACAGTGATAGGACAATACGAATTAACGCTACGGTAAGAAAAAACTTGTTCTTATGAGAATCGCTGAGTTTTGAAATTGACTGAACATAAGAGTGTAAACAGGAATCGAACCTTAATATAATCGCTTTTGTATACAAGTACCTAAAATATTAAATGTAATAGATATATGTATGTATAGCAAAATAATTAAAACTCGCATTTTAAATATATGTTATAAGGAATAACGAATGGATACAGCAAACTCTGATAGGTTTTGTTTTTTCTCATGTTACCAAACCGGATTTCCAGCGAAGTGAGGAAAACAAAGAAAGAGTGTTTTTTTTTTTTGAATTTCGTGCAAAGCTACACGAGGGCTATCTGCGCTAGCCGGCCCTAATTTAGCAGTGTAAGGCTAGAGGGAAGGCAATTAGTCATCGCCACCCACCGCTAACTCTTGGGCTACCCTTTTACCAACGAATAATGGGATTGACCCTCACATTATAACGGCTGAAAGGGCGAGCATGTTTGGTGCGACGGTGATTCGAACCTGCGACCCTCAGTTTATGAGTCGAGCTCCTTAACGATCTGGTCATGCCAAATAAGAAAGATTTCCATCATTTCTAAGTCTAGTCTTCTTTCTGTTACACCACAACTTGAAAGTTATTCTTTAGTTTTTTTTAAATTATTGGAAAAGTTACATTAGTCTGGTTGTGTTCAGGAATGTGATATTCCGGTAGTTTACATATTTTGACTCTAATTTGCATTACGCTCATATCTGTCTTTCTATTTTAAATTTGCACTTTTATTACATTATAAGCATAAAACAAACCACGTTGGTCTTATAATATCTTGGAGTATGAAAAGAAATTCAACTTACAAGCAAATTAAACAAAATAAAAACGTTTAAAGGCTTACAGTTGCTGATTCAAAATCGATCCCTGCTGATTCTAATCAATATAAGAGCAGGCAGGAAATTTATTATTTTTTGTGGGAAATCATTTGATGAACTTACTCTTAACAATTAAAATTCAGAACTTAGTGGTCTGTAGTTTCCAATCTATTGATAACATCTTTAAAGATAAGTTTAATTTTTTTTCAAACCCCATGACTAGAAATGGGTAGAGAAATTTAGTCAGACCGTTTATATATGATACATTGAGCACATTCGTTTTAATGATTTCAAGATGTTTTTTGTTTTTTTTTTTAATTTCGTGCAAAGCTACACGAGGACTATCTGCGCTAGCCGTCCCTAATTAGAGGGAAGGCAGTTCGTCATCACCACCACCGCCAACTCTTTTTACCAACGAATAGTGGGATTGACTGTCACACTCCCCAACGGCTGAAAGGGAGAGCATGTTTGATGTGACTGAGATTCGAACCCGCGAATGAAACGTCTTAAAACTGAACAATTAGCTAGCCATGTTACTTTCACACGAGGTTTATTTGTTTGTTTATTGCTTGTTTGTAATTAAGCCCAAAGCAACACAGTGGGCTATATGTGCTTTGCCCACAACTGGTATCGAAACCAGGTTTTTAGCGTTGTAATTCCGCAAACGTGCGACTGTACCGCTGGAAGACTTTCGCACACTGATCGAACCCCTTATATCGGATAAGTTCTTAAGCTGATCGCTGAATCATCGGCGACATTATTTGTGCAAACTTTGCTGTACAAATACGCTAATAAAGCTCCAACTTTTATATAAGTGGAAGGAGCGAATAATGAGCTACTTACATCACATATTGTTTGTTTGTTTTAGAGCAAAACCACGTAGGGCCGTCTGCTGTGTCCTCCATGGGAATCTTAGCGTTGCAAGTCCGTAGGCGATCAAATGTTGCATAAAAACTTAGTTTACTCTTTGTATTTCTGCGTTGACAGTTACCAAAGGAGGTGATAAGACAATGCGTTTTAATCTTCATAGTAAGTATGTTTTGTTTGTTTGTTTTTGGAATTTCGCACAAAGCTACTCGAGGGCTATCTAAGCTAGCCGTCCCTAATTTAGCAGTGTAAGACTAGAGGGAAGGCAGCTAGTCATCACCACCCACCGCCAACTCTTGGGCTACTCTTTTACCAACGAATAGTGGGATTGACCGTCACATTATAACGCCCCCACGGCTGGGAGGGCGAGCATGTTTGGCGCGACGGGGATGCGAACCCGCGACCCTCAGATTACGAGTCGCACGCCTTAACGCACTTGGCCATGCCAGACCTTCTTCATAGTAAGAAAGTAAGAACAGAATATTTAATTAACTATATATACTACTGTGTTGATTTTTAATTTTGATCTGATCGTAAGTTAATATAAATTACTCAAGTGTATTCTCTTGTTGGTGTTCTTGGTCGCACGATCCGCTTCTAGTTCAAGAAGACTAGCTTACTGACTCGCTTTTGGTTCAAAAAGACTAGCTTGCTGACCCACTTCTGGTTCAAAAAGACTAGCTTGCTGACCCACTTCTGGTTCAAAAAGATTAGCTTGCTGACCCGCTTCTGGTTCAAGAAGATTAGCTTGCTGACCCTCTTTTGATTCAAGAAGACTATTTTGCTGACCCGCTTTTGGTTCAAGAAGACTATTTTGCTGACCCACTTTTGGTTCAAGAAGACTAGCTTGCTGACCCGCTTTTGGTTCAAGAAGACTAGCTTGCTGCTCTGCTTCTTGATCAAGAATACAATATTACTGTTTATGCAGCTTTTCTGTTTTATAGAAGAGGGAATACATTAAGTTAATTATAGCTCAGATAACGCCTGGTTAAACAAGATTTGTTTACTTCCTTCAGGTTTGCCAAAAACGTTTGGTGTAATTAACCACTGTCTTCAGGGATAACACTGCGGCACTGAACATGCCGTAGTTGCAGGAGATGCGAAATTCAATATGAAAAGGAAACTTCGCTGTGTTGAAGAGGCAGAAATAACCGAATATCACCAATGAACACTTTAACTCATTAGCTCATAATTTTCCATAAATTTCATACAACGTGATAATCTAATTGGTTTACGTGGATAGAGTAGAGGTTATTGTATGGTCCTCACGACTGAGATAAAAGTTATGGTAATATTTTTCAAGGGTGCCAATTATAAAGTAATCTATATTTATCTCAAAAGATTACACGTTGGTTACATAGTCACCGTTGAAAACACAAATAAACGGGGCGGAATAGTCAAATAGTTTATTGTGGGAAGACACACTAGTAGTTTATCAAAGTAAATGTTGGGTTTGAATTTCGTGCAAAGCTACACGACGGTTGTCTCCTCTAGTCATCCCTAATTTAGCAGTGTAAGACTAGAGGGAAGGCTGTTTGTCATCAACACCAACCACGAACTATTGGGTTACTCTTTGCCAACGAATAGTGGGATTGACCGTCATATAATAACGCCCCTGAAAGGGGGAGCATGTTTGCTGTGACGGGAATTCGAACTCGCAATCCTCGGATTACGAATCGAGTGCCTTAACCACCTGGCCATGACGGACCAAACAATTTATATGTTACTTTATGAGGGGTATTGTCTAATAAATCTGCTTTGCTTTAATCAAATGTAAGTAGAGGCGTCGTTAAGTTTAACAAGCAATTACTTGTTACTTTTTATCAGTTAAACCTAAAATAATGACAACTAATCTTTGTTTGTTTGAAGTTAAACACTAAACTACATAATGAGCTATCGGTTCTCTTCTCACCATAGGTATCGAAGCCTGGGTTTTAGCGTTGTACGTCCACAGACATACTATGTGCCACCAAAGGAGGGGGCAACACCTAATTAATATAAAGTTTACCCTATAGTAACGCTTACTGACAGAAGTATATCATTACCTAAATTGGGATTTATAGTCAGAAATATTTCTGTATAACAATTAAGTTCTCATCTATTAGCATTTCTTAACAATAAAAAAAATCGTATTATGATAATAAGTCAGATAAATTAAGCAGTGAGGAGTGACACAACAATTTATTCTCTCAATCGAATCTAATTCGTCTTTTGTTTTTATATTTATTCTTTTACTTATTACCTAATTAACAATGATATGCGACTATTAATGAACAAAGGTCCTAAATTTCAGGAATACTTTTAATTAGCAAATCACATAATAAAGGTTCATATTAATGACAAAAAATGAAAAGTGGACTTAAAATACAGAGGGTTGACGATGTTATATCACAACAATTTGAAATATGTATATCAGCAAGTCACAGCTGATATATAGTTGCGGTGGAACGGTGTGTATCAAAACCACATTATAGACTTCTTTAGCTTTCGTAGGTAGTGTAAGAACACCGAAAATTGATAAATTGATCGCTTCTGAGAGGGACATGTAACAATCCTTTCAGACGTAAAATATTCATAGTTTCAGATAATAAAAATGTTTTCAAATTAAAAGTATAAAAATTCTAAGACGGAGATATTTATTGTACATAATGACATTGGAAAACAAAAAATATGGATCAATTTGGAGCGCCAGGACCGCAAAGAAAGAGACTTGCAAGATAGCGTATTCCATCCATGGTAAGCCAAGTGTGGTATTTAATAACAAATGAGAATCCATGTGCAGACAGGTCAGTACAAACAGCCATTCAGTTGTAGCAAGCAACAGCACTCAACATTACCATGTTGAGTCTCGATCTAGAAAAGCGACAGAAGCTGCTTCACGACATATCTACTCAATCGAAACATACCTCAAGCTGTTGGAGAATGAAATGGGTATTAATGCTGCCCCATACAAATACATATGGATCAAGTCACCAAACACAGCGCCTATGGATTTCTTTACAATTTATGTGTTTAACTAGCACATTAGATGGATTATAGAAAGGTAGTTAAAAGAACAGTATGCTTTGGACATAACCTCTTACGACGGAACCTTTTGCTGTCGAAACTACGCTGCCGGTCTATAACCAAGAAACACGGAAGTCACATAAAAGCGCAACAGGAAGTAAACCGGTGATGAGGCTCCAAACCCATTTCAGAACAACAGACTCATTGTTCAGTGCATCTGTGTTTTACAACCTTGATAAAAGCAACCGTAACGTGAGTGAGTGGTTAAAACGTCCACTCTAACATTACATTTGTATAGATTAATAATTTAATTACATATGATTTTACTTGTGAAGATTTGTCGTTGACAGAAAGCTACTGAAATGGAATTATGGAAAACTAAATGGCACCAAACACGTAATAAGTTTAGTTTTACATAATAAGTTTAGTTTTACATATATTGAACAAATAAAAAGAATTAAAAAAATAATACTATTAAGAAACAGGGTAATTTGAATTAAAGACATAAATAATAAACGCATAAAAATACTTTTAAAAATCACTATGAGCAAGAATGACTATGTTATAATTGAGAACGAAGTTAGTTAGTTTTTAAGTTATTTAGTAAAAAAAGTTTTATATTACAGCTTTGTGTCAAAAAAATCAAAACTAAACCTTCGGGTAACAAGTTTTAAAAAACACGTGAAAATGTTTGTTTGTTTTTGAATTTCGCGCAAAGCTACTCGAGGGCTATCTGCGCTAGCCGTCCCTAATTTAGCAGTGTAAGACTAGAGGGAAGGCAGCTAGTCATCACCACCCACCGCCAACTCTTGGACTACTCTTTTACCAACGAATAGTGGGATTGACCGTAACATCGTAACGTCCCCACGGCTGAAAGGGCGAGCTTGATTGGTGCGACAGGGATTCGAACCAGCAACCATCGGATTACGAGTCGAACACTTTAACACGCTTGGCCATGCCGGGCCCACGTGAAAATAAATACCTTCCAGTTTTATCATTCTTTGGAGTACATTCTGTTAAATCGTGTTGTGTAATAAACCTAAAATATTTTGAATTTTCAGACTATCCAAAACACCACACAAGTACAGGTTTACTGCAAGCGATTAAAACCTTTAAGAATAATGATTTATCAATTATCGTAGCTAACGGTTTGAAGTGAACAAACGCTGGAATGTTACTAAAGATAGAACTACTATTAGTCCGTTAGTTATAATTAACAGATTAATGGTAATAGAAAATTAAAGGCTTTAAGGTATAACAATGATGTATGACTCCCTCTAGTGTAATAACTTCTAAATTAATTATCGCTAACACAAGTAGTTTTCTAGTGGCGTTGCGCAAAATTAAACAAGGAATCTAATTAATTAAATGTGATACAATATTACGCTATTAGTTGTGTGTTTTCTTACAGCGAAGCCGCATCGGGCTATCTGCTGTGCCCACCGCTCGGGATCAAACCCGTTGATTTTGACGCTGTAAATCCGAAGACTTACCTTTGTCCCAGCTGTGAACACGTCATCAGTTACCTTAGTTTTTTTCTTTTTACTTTATAATATATGTCATTGTTGTTACTTCATTTTGAGTGTTAATATTATTATTTACTTTCTTAAAATGCATTTTACTTTGTTTACAGCTATTACTGAGGACGTAACTTTATTACTTCGTGCTGTCTGCTACATGCTTGTTGTAATGTAACAGAGGTTGTTTAAATACAAATTGGCTTTGTTAAACACAACTCATTAAATGTTTACTATAATCCTCTCTCTGTGACATTTGATATGGTTGTATTTAATTACATTATCTATATTTCAGCTACTTTTACTACTGCTCCATTGAATTATTACTTATTATTATTTGTTGTACTATCTCTATGGCTCTGCTACCAGACGCTGTGACAAACTATTAAGTAAATTTGTTCACGACATGTTTTGACGAGACTAGTTACAAACTACAAACATTGCACCTTTCAGGTCTTTCTGCTCAATCAAATCAGATGTCTGGAGGGGTATTTCGGTCCCAATGTTTGTAACTGTTTCGATAGCTGTGTTTATTTATTGTGAATTTCGCGAGGATTAGCTGCGCTAGCCATACTTAATTTAAAGAATATGGGTGATTATGTTTGGTTGGACGGGGATTCGAACTCGTCTGCTTCGGATAGCGAGACGAGTGCAACTGTCCATCTGGCCATTTATAGTAGTGTTACAACCAATGTGAACATTACCAAACACCCAAATTAACTTGAAACAGAGCTTTGCAGCTGCCACAAATATTAACAATAACGTAAGTCACATTATAAATACAGATTTATTGGTGAAACCAAAATATTAACAATAATGTAAGTTACATTATAAATACAGATTCATTGGTGAAATCAAAATTCTAACAACAACGTAAATCACATTATAAATACAGATTCATTGGTGAAATCAAAATTCTAACAACAACGTAAGTTACATTATAAATACAGATTCATTGTTGAAATCAAAATTCTAACAACAACGTAAATCACATTATAAATACAGATTCATTGGTGAAATCAAAATTCTAACAACAACGTAAGTCACATTATAAATACAGATTCATTGGTGAAATCAAAATTCTAACAATAATGTAAGCTACATTATCAATACAGATTCATTGGTGAAATCAAAATACTAACAATAACGTAAGTCACATTATAAATACAGATTCATTGGTGAAATCAAAATTTTAACAACAACGTAAGGAACATTATAAATACAGATTCATTGGTGAAATAAAAATACTAACAATAACGCAAGTCACATTATAAATACAGATTCATTGGTGAAATAAAAATACTAACAATAACGTAAGTCACATTATAAATACAGATTCATTGGTGAAATCAAAATACTAACAATAACGTAAGTCACATTATAAATACAGATTTATTGGTGAAATCAAAATTCTAACAACAACGTAAGTCACATTATAAATACAGATTCATTGGTGAAATCAAAATATTAACAATAATGTAAGTTACATTATAAATACAGATTCATTGGTGAAATTAAAATTCTAACAACAACGTAAGTCACATTATAAATACAGATTCATTGGTGAAATCAAAATTCTAACAATAATGTAAATTACATTATAAATACAGATTCATTGGTGAAATCAAAATATTAACAATAATGTAAGTTACATTATAAGTACAGATTCATTGGTGAAATCAAAATTCTAACAATAATGTAAGTCACATTATAAATACAGATTCATTGTTGAAATCAAAATTCTAACAACAACGTAAATCACATTATAAATACAGTTTTCCTTTCCAACTCTTGCGAAAGTGCCTTGGCCACAAATAACTGAAGCAAGTTTAGCCCGCTAAACAAATAATTCGTTTCTAACTTTTGTTTCCAACATAAAAAAGTAGATAATATAAAAAAACAGCGATGAAGTATTGGTGTGCTATTGTTTTTTACAGAGACTAACGTATTGTTTCAAACCTATTATAAAGCCATTATACCGTGTTTTAAAATATCCAGTTAGAAAAATATCATTAAAAAGACGTTTAAATTCATATAAAAAATATATAGTGTTTGAATTCTACTATAGTTCTTGATATTAAAAACAAATTATGATAAACACGTTAGTTACTAATTTGTTTTATCGATTTTTATGTTAGCTTAAGCCTAAAATTACTTTAATAAAATGAATAATATTTAAACTCACAAAGCCTTAACTTTACTAACGTTAGGAGTCGTGTCAGTACTATTTTATTTACATCATATCAAATCCTAAACAGTTAACACTCGAACAGAGCAAGCCATCTTCTCAAATTAAAACTAAAAATCAATCCAGTAGTAAATATAGCTATTTGAATAGAGCGTTTTTACGTCCTCATAAAGATTATATTATAATATATCGTTTCATCAGTTGATACCTTCGCTGTAAGCAATATATTTGGCCGTAAACCCAATGGTGTCTCTTGAATTTCGACTAACTAAAGAGATTTATATTATTCCCACGTGCAAAATAAAGTATATAATAAACATAAAATAATAAAACGTTAAACATAAAACTTTGTTTTTTGAATTTCGCGCAAAGCTACTCAAGGACTATCTGCGCTAGCCATCCCTTATTTAGCAATGTAAGACTAGAGAGAAGGCAGCTAGTCATCACCACCCACCATCAACTCTTGGACTACTCTTCTACCAACGAGCAGTGGGAATTACCGTCACATTATAACGTCCCCACTGCTGAAAGGGCGAGCATGTTTGTTGCGACCGGGATTCGAACCCGTGACCCTTAGATTACGAGTCGAGAGCCTTAACCCACCTGGCCATGCCGGGCCCAACTTTGTTGGTAATTTGTTGATAAAAGAACGTTTATTCAAAACAATATGTCAGTATTACATTTCTCTATATATAACATCCTCCACATTACAACAAAATCTAACAAACGGAGTCTTATTTTGTATTGCACACCTTGAATTAAAATGCCAGGTTAATAATACTAACGTTTAAGTCGAGGCAGTTAAACCATTTGTTTTTGTTGAACTTTTGTATTTGTATAATGTAAGTTACATTATAAATACAGATTCATTGGTGAAATCAAAATTCTAACAATAATGTAAGTTACATTATAAATACAGATTCATTGGTGAAATCAAAATTCTAACAACAATGTAAGTCACATTATAAATACAGATTCATTGGTGAAATAAAAATATTAACAATAACGTAAGTCACATTATCAATACAGATTCATTGGTGAAATAAAAATACTAACAATAACGTAAGTCACATTATAAATACAGATTCATTGGTGAAATCAAAATTCTAACAATAATGTAAGTCACATTATAAATACAGATTCATTGGTGAAATCAAAATTCTAACAATAATGTAAGTTACATTATAAATACAGATTCATTGGTGAAATCAAAATTCTAACAATAATGTAAGTTACATTATAAATACAGATTCATTGGTGAAATCAAAATATTAACAATAATGTAAGTCACATTATAAATACAGATTCATTGGTGAAATCAAAATTCTAACAACAATGTAAGTCACATTATAAATACAGATTCATTGGTGAAATCAAAATTCTAACAACAACGTAAGTCACATTATAAATACAGATTCATTGGTGAAATCAAAATACTAACAATAACGTAAGTCACATTATAAATACAGATTCATTGGTGAAATCAAAATTCTAACGATAACGTAAGTCACATTATAAATACAGATTCATTGGTGAAATCAAAATACTAACAATAAGGTAAGTTACATTATAAATACAGATTCATTGGTGAAATAAAAATACTAACAATAACGTAAGGTACATTATAAATACAGATTCATTGGTGAAATAAAAATACTAACAATAACGTAAGTTAAATTATAAATACAGATTCATTGGTGAAATAAGAATACTAACAATAACGTAAGTTAAATTATAAATACAGATTCATTGGTGAAATCAAAATATTAACAATAACGTAAGTCACATTATAAATACAGATTCATTGGTGAAATCAAAATATTAACAATAACGTAAGTCACATTATAAATACAGATTCATTGGTGAAATCAAAATTCTAACGATAACGTAAGTCACATTATAAATACAGATTCATTGGTGAAATCAAAATACTAACAATAACGTAAGTTACATTATAAATACAGATTCATTGGTGAAATCAAAATACTAACAATAACGTAAGTTACATTATAAATACAGATTCATTGGTGAAATAAAAATACTAACAATAACGTAAGGTACATTATAAATACAGATTCATTGGTGAAATAAAAATACTAACAATAACGTAAGTTAAATTATAAATACAGATTCATTGGTGAAATAAGAATACTAACAATAACGTAAGTTAAATTATAAATACAGATTCATTGGTGAAATCAAAATATTAACAATAACGTAAGTCATATTATAAATACAGATTCATTGGTGAACTCAAAATTCTAACGATAACGTAAGTCACATTATAAATACAGATTCATTGGTGAAATCAAAATACTAACAATAACGTAAGTTACATTATAAATACAGATTCATTGGTGAAATAAAAATACTAACAATAACGTAAGGTACATTATAAATACAGATTCATTGGTGAAATAAAAATACTAACAATAACGTAAGTTAAATTATAAATACAGATTCATTGGTGAAATAAAAATACTAACAATAACGTAAGGTACATTATAAATACAGATTCATTGGTGAAATAAAAATACTAACAATAACGTAAGTTAAATTATAAATACAGATTCATTGGTGAAATAAGAATACTAACAATAACGTAAGTTAAATTATAAATACAGATTCATTGGTGAAATCAAAATATTAACAATAACGTAAGTCATATTATAAATACAGATTCATTGGTGAAATAAGAATACTAACAATAACGTAAGTTAAATTATAAATACAGATTCATTGGTGAAATCAAAATATTAACAATAACGTAAGTTACATTATAAATACAGATTCATTGGTGAAATAAAAATATTAACAATAACGTAAGTCACATTATAAATACAGATTCATTGGTGAAATCAAAATTCTAACGATAACGTAAGTCACATTATAAATACAGATTCATTGGTGAAATCAAAATACTAACAATAACGTAAGTTACATTATAAATACAGATTCATTGGTGAAATCAAAATACTAACAATAACGTAAGTTACATTATAAATACAGATTCATTGGTGAAATAAAAATACTAACAATAACGTAAGGTACATTATAAATACAGATTCATTGGTGAAATAAAAATACTAACAATAACGTAAGTTAAATTATAAATACAGATTCATTGGTGAAATAAGAATACTAACAATAACGTAAGTTAAATTATAAATACAGATTCATTGGTGAAATCAAAATATTAACAATAACGTAAGTCATATTATAAATACAGATTCATTGGTGAACTCAAAATTCTAACGATAACGTAAGTCACATTATAAATACAGATTCATTGGTGAAATCAAAATACTAACAATAACGTAAGTTACATTATAAATACAGATTCATTGGTGAAATAAAAATACTAACAATAACGTAAGGTACATTATAAATACAGATTCATTGGTGAAATAAAAATACTCACAATAACGTAAGTTAAATTATAAATACAGATTCATTGGTGAAATAAAAATACTAACAATAACGTAAGGTACATTATAAATACAGATTCATTGGTGAAATAAAAATACTAACAATAACGTAAGTTAAATTATAAATACAGATTCATTGGTGAAATAAGAATACTAACAATAACGTAAGTTAAATTATAAATACAGATTCATTGGTGAAATCAAAATATTAACAATAACGTAAGTCATATTATAAATACAGATTCATTGGTGAAATAAGAATACTAACAATAACGTAAGTTAAATTATAAATACAGATTCATTGGTGAAATCAAAATATTAACAATAACGTAAGTTACATTATAAATACAGATTCATTGGTGAAATAAAAATATTAACAATAACGTAAGTCACATTATAAATACAGATTCATTGGTGAAATCAAAATTCTAACGATAACGTAAGTCACATTATAAATACAGATTCATTGGTGAAATCAAAATACTAACAATAACGTAAGTTACATTATAAATACAGATTCATTGGTGAAATCAAAATACTAACAATAACGTAAGTTACATTATAAATACAGATTCATTGGTGAAATAAAATACTAACAATAACGTAAGGTACATTATAAATACAGATTCATTGGTGAAATAAAAATACTAACAATAACGTAAGTTAAATTATAAATACAGATTCATTGGTGAAATAAGAATACTAACAATAACGTAAGTTAAATTATAAATACAGATTCATTGGTGAAATCAAAATATTAACAATAACGTAAGTCATATTATAAATACAGATTCATTGGTGAAATCAAAATTCTAACGATAACGTAAGTCACATTATAAATACAGATTCATTGGTGAAATCAAAATACTAACAATAACGTAAGTTACATTATAAATACAGATTCATTGGTGAAATAAAAATACTAACAATAACGTAAGGTACATTATAAATACAGATTCATTGGTGAAATAAAAATACTAACAATAACGTAAGTTAAATTATAAATACAGATTCATTGGTGAAATAAAAATACTAACAATAACGTAAGGTACATTATAAATACAGATTCATTGGTGAAATAAAAATACTAACAATAACGTAAGTTAAATTATAAATACAGATTCATTGGTGAAATAAGAATACTAACAATAACGTAAGTTAAATTATAAATACAGATTCATTGGTGAAATCAAAATATTAACAATAACGTAAGTCATATTATAAATACAGATTCATTGGTGAAATCAAAATTCTAACGATAACGTAAGTCACATTATAAATACAGATTCATTGGTGAAATCAAAATACTAACAATAACGTAAGTTACATTATAAATACAGATTCATTGGTGAAATAAAAATACTAACAATAACGTAAGGTACATTATAAATACAGATTCATTGGTGAAATAAAAATACTAACAATAACGTAAGTTAAATTATAAATACAGATTCATTGGTGAAATAAGAATACTAACAATAACGTAAGTTAAATTATAAATACAGATTCATTGGTGAAATAAAAAAGCCATTATTAAAAAGTATTATTTGTAATACGTAAAAATCTTAATTACAACAGCTTACGTTTAAAAACATAGTATAAACTTAAAACAGAAAGGAAGTCGCAAACACATTTACATGAGTAATGATAGTTCCATAGAATTCAAACACATTTTAAAACTATCTTCAGCTACATTTATCAAAACATTTAATTTCAGCAGCTTTTACCTTCGGTCAAGTCGTTCTTTGAGAGAAATAAACGTCTCAAAAAAATTTTACTGTATGTCATAAAATAGCCTGAGAAAATTATATTTACCTCACACTTGTTGCTTTACTCATCAGGGAACCTTCATAAGAAATGAATTAGAAATTAATTTCTCAGCGCAGGTAAGTCAGTTATTCACAAAGAAGATAATAATTTTTTTTTAAATACTCACCACAGAAACTATCACTTTTTACAGTGAACGAATCCGTACAATATTTGTGTTTTTTATAGTTAAACAACACATTCGTACAATTCGGCTCTCACTTCTTTAAACAGACAGAAGAAACACAGAATGGTAGTAATGTTAGATTTCTTTCTCTCTCAACATTAAGATCCATACATTACACGACTTCTCTAGAAAGGTTACCATGAAGCTTTACAACATAACATTCAGGTACATTTACAATACATAGTACAGTTTTACAAAGATGTAGTACTCGAAAAAGTTCAACAAAAACAAATGGTTTAACTGCCTCGACTTAAACGTTAGTATTATTAACCTGGCATTTTAATTCAAGGTGTGCAATACAAAATAAGACTCCGTTTGTTAGATTTTGTTGTAATGTGGAGGATGTTATATATAGAGAAATGTAATACTGACATATTGTTTTGAATAAACGTTCTTTTATCAACAAATTACCAACAAAGTTGGGCCCGGCATGGCCAGGTGGGTTAAGGCTCTCGACTCGTAATCTAAGGGTCACGGGTTCGAATCCCGGTCGCAACAAACATGCTCGCCCTTTCAGCAGTGGGGACGTTATAATGTGACGGTAATTCCCACTGCTCGTTGGTAGAAGAGTAGTCCAAGAGTTGATGGTGGGTGGTGATGACTAGCTGCCTTCTCTCTAGTCTTACATTGCTAAATAAGGGATGGCTAGCGCAGATAGTCCTTGAGTAGCTTTGCGCGAAATTCAAAAAACAAAGTTTTATGTTTAACGTTTTATTATTTTATGTTTATTATATACTTTATTTTGCACGTGGGAATAATATAAATCTCTTTAGTTAGTCGAAATTCAAGAGACACCATTGGGTTTACGGCCAAATATATTGCTTACAGCGAAGGTATCAACTGATGAAACGATATATTATAATATAATCTTTATGAGGACGTAAAAACGCTCTATTCAAATAGCTATATTTACTACTGGATTGATTTTTAGTTTTAATTTGAGAAGATGGCTTGCTCTGTTCGAGTGTTAACTGTTTAGGATTTGATATGATGTAAATAAAATAGTACTGACACGACTCCTAACGTTAGTAAAGTTAAGGCTTTGTGAGTTTAAATATTATTCATTTTATTAAAGTAATTTTAGGCTTAAGCTAACATAAAAATCGATAAAACAAATTAGTAACTAACGTGTTTATCATAATTTGTTTTTAATATCAAGAACTATAGTAGAATTCAAACACTATATATTTTTTATATGAATTTAAACGTCTTTTTAATGATATTTTTCTAACTGGATATTTTAAAACACGGTATAATGGCTTTATAATAGGTTTGAAACAATACGTTAGTCTCTGTAAAAAACAATAGCACACCAATACTTCATCGCTGTTTTTTTATATTATCTACTTTTTTATGTTGGAAACAAAAGTTAGAAACGAATTATTTGTTTAGCGGGCTAAACTTGCTTCAGTTATTTGTGGCCAAGGCACTTTCGCAAGAGTTGGAAAGGAAAACGTCTTATATATCAAAAATCAGTGTTAGATACCAATCTACAGAAGTATGATCAATATACCGAGATCCATATTTCAAAGGAGACCGAAGAACCTGATATACGTTCAAGACTGTGAATGGTTACGAACATGTGTAACAAACATTGCACACTACCCAAAAAAAATCATTTTGTATCACTACATTTTAGCCCGTTTCTTACACTTCCCTCATTGTGATTTCTTTGAATTGTGGCCGCTGTAAATACGTTAGTTTAGATTGCTTTAAGCAATGCATTTTCTTCCTCATTTCTAGTCCCCCGCTGGTACAACCAGGAAATCTACGGATTTACAACGCTAAAATCAGGGGCTCGATTCCCCTTGGTGGACTCAGCAGATAGCCCCATGTGGCTTTCCTATAAGAAAACACACACACACTCTTCATTTCTAATGGAGCTCTTCACGTTCAAGACTGATGTATATCAGAACAAGTCTTGTGGTCTTAATACATGATGGTCCGGCATGGCCATGTGTGTTAAGGCGTTCGACTCGTAATCTGAGGGTCGCGGGTTCGAATCCCCGTCGCGCCAAACATGCTCGCCCTTTCAGCCGTGGGGGCGTTATACGTGACGGTCAATCCCAGTATTCGTTGGTAAAAAGTAGCCCAAGAGTTGGCGGTGGGTGGTGAAGACTAGGTGCCTTCCCTCTAGTCTTACAATGCTAAATCAGGGATGGCTAGCGCAGATAGCCCTCGAGTAGCTTTGCGCGAAATTCAAAATAAATAAATAAACTTACTGCATGACACAACAAACACATGCAGCTAACTATTAATTGGAAGGAGCTGAAATGGAAAAAAAATACAATAAAATGTTAAACTCTAGTTTAGTCGGGTTTCATTCGAAATAACAGGGAATTAATAGTGTTCCAATCAAACCAGGTAAATTGTCTTAAAGCTAGTTTTCACATGAACGCTAGTAAAACATAAAAGGAACATCTGCAGAAAGTTGTATTAAAGTTTCATTCTGGAACGACATTTGTATAACTTCATCAGTGCAATTAAACCTAAAAAACGGAATCTCTAAAAAGCTGCCCCTTGCTAGTACAGCGGTATGTCTCCGGATTTACAACGCTAAAATCAGGCGTTCGATTCTTCTCGGTGGGCTGAGCAGATAGCCATTTGTGGCTTTGCTATAAGAAAAACACAAACACACATTATAAAGCTATAATATGTAATTGAAATTAGGTAGTTTGCTGTTCTTCTAAAATAAAATAAAAATTTCATTTCTACATGTTAAGACTTGCTCTTTAATTTAGTGTATTCAACAAAAATGAATCTCACCTGTTAACAATACTGTATTGGTACAAAGTAACCGCCAGCTCAGAAAATTGCACATTTCTATAATTGTTTTTGTTTTGTTTTTTACATGTACATATTGCTAAAGAGAAACGGAACTTTTTTTTTTTTAATATCCAATTCCTATTGTCTGCAGTGTACACGAAATTTTACGTACATTGCCAATTGAGACTTTCAAACCCTTCAGGTTTTCTTTAAATGATTCTATTTAAATACAGACTATTTATATTTATCGTAATTCGTCTCATTAACAAATCCAGTGGACGTATGACGTTATATATTATAGTAAGTGAAATACTGCTGTATAAAAATATTCACACAACTTACCTAACCACCAGGTGGCGAAAACTCTCATATAAGTAAAACACTGGTTAATTATGATTTCACAGTATAATTTAGAGGTTTGCCGTAATACCTCTGGGTGCCATATAACGTGTAGAAAACATGATAAAAGTGAATGAGTTGCTGGTTTATAACTGTATATCAGTACAAATAATGTTAACATAATGTATGAAAACCCCCTTTTCCTTTACCAGATTGGAGAAATTACATATATATTATTGACAGTCCTACTTTGTTTTACTTAAATTGACAAAATAATGAAAATATAACTGTAATAAAAGAGCTGTACTTATTTTTAAAATAAGAGTTAATGGAGAGTGAAGAGTCCATTGCTGTTAGAACACAGGCTTCATGTACTAAAGGGTGATGATAGCACTATGAGAAATTAAAAAAACACACTACTATATAGCAAATAAAATACCCCACATTTATATCATTAAACCCTATTTGATTTTCTGTGCCCGCCTTTCCCGAAAAATTCGTATCCCCAACAAATTGGGGTTTACGCCCAATCTGGTAACTTTGGCTTTAGTGGGGTGATTCTCAATAAAGATACAAATTAGTCTGGAGTGGGTTTACGATGGGGTACTCTTCATATCTAATTTACTACAGCGATATGGACCTTTTTTAGCTTGCCACTCGTATCTCGGGATTCGTTGAGGTTTGTTATGTAGGAAGGCTCACACATTCTGCACTACGCCCCTGGTTTACGACAGATACAAGTGTAGAATCTACTGGTGTTTCCCCGAACCGAAGCTTTAAGAAAACCAACTGGTTACTAGATTCCGTTTCATAGTTAATTTTATATTTGTATATATGTTGTTAATATGATTCAAAAGTAGCTAGCAGCTGATCATAGAGAATGATCAGAAAAGTTTCACAAGTAATTAGGACTGTGTGAAGCAGTATTAATAGGACTGTGTGAAGCAGTATTGATAGGACTGTGTGAAGCAGTGTTAACAGGACTGTGTGAAGCAGTATTAATAGGACTGTGTGAAGCAGTATTGATAGGACTGTGTGAAGCAGTATTAATAGAACTGTGTGAAGCAGTATTAATAGAACTGTGTGAAGCAGTATTAATAGGACTGTGTGAAGCAGTATTAATAGGACAGTGTGAAGCAGTATTAATAGGACTGTGTGAAGCAGTATTGATAGGACTGTGTGAAGCAGTATTAATAGAACTGTGTGAAGCAGTATTAATAGAACTGTGTGAAGCAGTATTAATAGGACTATGTGAAGCAGTATTAACAGGACTATGTGAAACAGTATTAATAGAACTGTGTGAAGCAGTATTAATAGAACTGTGTGAAGCAGTATTAACAGGACTATGTGAAACAGTATTAACAGGACTATGTGAAGCAGTATTGATAGGACTGTGTGAAGCAGTATTAATAGGACAGTGTGAAGCAGTATTAATAGAACTGTGTGAAGTAGTATTAACAGGACTGTGTGAAGCAGTATTAACAGGACTGTGTGAAGCTGTATTAAGGACAGTGTAAAGGACACTAAAAATAGTGTGAAGCAGTATTAATAGGACAGTGTGAAGCAGTATTAATAGAACTGTGTGAAGCAGTATTAATAGGACTGTGTGAAGCAGTATTAAGGACAGTGTAAAGGACACTAAAAATAGTGTGAAGCAGTATTAATAGGACTGTGTAAAGCAGTATTAATAGCATTCATTTAAATTAAACTTTAGGTATTGAAATGCTTTCATGAAAACAGTTTTTCCCTTGAGTTAAAAATTACAGGAAGTATGAGAAAATATAAGTAGTCGTCATAGCTTAGTACTAGTAATAGCTATTCTATCATTCGAATAACTGTTATAAATGTAACCTTAAGCTATGCCAATAACCTTTGAAACAAGTAGTGATGTTACATTGTAAATATATATTTTAATTAAAGAACTTAAATAACAATAGGTAATTAACAAATTTAATATATATACACATTATAAGAAGGGGAACTTGTAGAAGTAATTATTATCCACGTAACTAATTTTCCTAAGGTCTGTTTGCTGATTCTGTGGCAAAGTCATATGAGGTTTTCTACTATGTCCACTGCAGGGTATGGAATTCCAGATTTTAGGGTTGTAAGTCCGTGGATTTACTGCTATCCCAACAAGTAACCCTCCTTGTAAACTTTACCCTATTCCCGTTTTAGCTCTTTCCAGTTTACTGGAACATATTCACATTTTGTTATCTAGTAACTATATACGTGTATATATATGTATATATGTGTGTGTGTATAACAATGTTGCAACACTTGTATTTCTGTCTTAATATATGTTGTGGACAACACGTTGGACCATTTGATTTTTAACGGCTGCACCTTCACATCCATCTTGAAGATAAAGTAGAAAATAGATCCACCTCTACTCCAATACTTTATCTTGGAGGAAATGGACAATTACATTTTTACATTTCTGTACGACGCTGATTCAGATAGTAAAGAAATTCCTAAGTCAGTCGCTACCCTGTTAGAAAAATATAAAACTAATTCGACAGGACACAATAAGATCCATTACCCTATCTATCACTTTTATAGCCCCTCTTTTTTCATTAAACTGATATTTGATCGCTAGTGAGATGGATACGATACCCAAAAATGTTTTGGTTTATGAAATGAGATTGGTCAATCCACGAGCTTTAATATCCAATCGAGTAGTTCTAATTTTGTTTTTGTTCGTACTGTCATGTTTTGATTTAAGGATCGGCTCCCTGGTGAGATAATGTTTAACCATAATACATGAAATGACACTATATATTTTTATAACAGTGTAAGAGGTGAGTGAATTGGACGAATGAAGACTGTTGACTGTTACAATATACCATTAGAAAGGTACTTGCACTCACAAATGTCCATTTATTTTGATGAACTATCAGTGTTCACGACTCTTATTACCAATCAACCATGGCAGTGTAAAGAGTTATTCTCCGATAAAAGTGTATTGTTTTTATATCTATAAACTAAACATGACTATTGTGGTAATTTTTAAAATCGTTCTTTTTATTGTAGGTAATGTTAAGCGCAAAGATATGCAAAGAGATATATGCGGGTATCGAAAATAGTTTTGTTTTTATGCTCCAGTCTTACCGCTGTTCCACAGGGGAGTTTTGAAGTCTGAAGGAATACAAGAGATTTTCCTGTCTCTGATGATGTTTTAATAACTATGTCCTAACTGAGTAATATTACACAAAGGTAAAGGAAGGAAAAACAAAATCGAATGAAACTACGGAAAGATCTAATGTGAGTAAAATAAGGTTTATTCAACTATAAATAACACTTGAAATTATGCAAAGAAACATTCTAATCTCGAGCGGTTTTTGAAGGTGGATCCTCAGAGGCAATCCACCCCCGAGAAACTTTATCTCACTTTCGTTTCTTTGTTTTTTATTATTTTATAACATTAGCGTGCTAAAATGAGTATTTCAGATTAATAGATTCCAGCAGTGGTTGGCGGATGCCGTTTATATGAAAATGTTTATTTGTTTTTGAATTTCGCGCAAAGCTACACGAGAGCTATAAGCGCTAGCCGTCCCTAATTTGGCAGTGTGAGACTTGAGGGAAGGCAGCTAATAATCACTACCAACCGTCAACTCTTGGACTATTCTTTTACAAACGAATAATGGGATTGACCGTCACTTTATAATGCTCCCAGGGCTGAAAGAGCGAGCATGTTTGGAGCGATCGAGATTCGAACCCGCGACCCTCAGATTAGAGTCAAGCGCCTTAACTACTTGGCCATGCCTGTATGAAAATAAAAAAAAACAACAATCGTCTCTGTCCGATAATTTAGACGTACAGTCACTTATACACTCACACACATATATATATTCGAATATGTTGAAATGAGTATAATGTTTAACCTATTGAAGTAATAGTATGCTGTTTATTTAATTCTTGTCTACTCAGAACTAACTTATCATAACGACGGAATCGTTCGATTTCACGTTCAGTTTGTCTCATGCATTAAACATTTCGATACAGTAACGTAGCCACGACAGTGAATGAATACTTAATAATGTTTTATAAAGCATTATTTAGGAAACAACATCAGTTTTAATACCGTAAAAACAACGACACCTTAATCAATGTAGACAACCAGTAAAAGCTTGTAATTACAAATTCTAGTTTCGAAGGAAATGGAATGTTGATTGTCTTTATTAAACTTCTCAATGCGGAGGTATGTGAGGCGATATTCATGTCTTCCTATAAGCAGCAGTGACATGAAAACTTAATAGCTTCAAGTCCAATTTTGGAAATATATTTTCAGTCAACTTCCCCCTTTTATTTAGATTGAGCAAATTCCTGGTGTGGTTAAGGTGATATGAAAATAAAACAAACCTTCTGTATTTGAAATCTTTACAATATCAGTGCTCTTATTATGCCTTTCTTTATTTGTGTCAAATTCTACAAGGAGGACGCTGACGTTTGTGTTTCGTTTAATAAAAACTGTAACTCTTAATATCCGATAAAATGAAGAATAACTTAAGTAAAGTGAAATGAACGTTACGAGTAGAGGGTTGTTGGTTTGTTTTCGATATCTGCGCTAACCGTCCATAATTTAACAGGGGGAAGACAGCTGGTCATCACCACCAACAAATGAAAGAAACGATTGTTTGTTTGTTTATTTTTAATTTCGCACAAAGCTACTCGAGGGCTATCTGTACTAGCCGTCCCTAGTTTAGCATTCGAGAAGAATCGAACGCCTGATTTTAGCGTTGTAAATCCGGAGACATACCGCTGTACTAGCAAGGGGCAGCTTTTTAGAGACTCCGTTTTTTAGGTTTAATTGCACTGATGAAGTTATACAAATGTCGTTCCAGAATGAAACTTTAATACAACTTTCTGCAGATGTTCCTTTTATGTTTTACTAGCGTTCATGTGAAAACTAGCTTTAAGACAATTTACCTGGTTTGATTGGAACACTATTAATTCCCTGTTATTTCGAATGAAACCCGACTAAACTAGAGTTTAACATTTTATTGTATTTTTTTTTTCCATTTCAGCTCCTTCCAATTAATAGTTAGCTGCATGTGTTTGTTGTGTCATGCAGTAAGTTTATTTATTTATTTTGAATTTCGCGCAAAGCTACTCGAGGGCTATCTGTACTAGCCGTCCCTAATTTAGCATTGTAAGACTAGAGGGAAGGCACCTAGTAATCACTACCCACCGCCAACTCTTGGGCAACTCTTTTATCAACGAATAGTGGGATTGACTGTAACATTATAACGTCCCCACGGCTGAAAGGGCGAGCATGTTTGGCGCGACGGGGATGCGAACCCGCGACCCTCAGATTACGAGTCGCACGCCTTAACATGCTTGGCCATGCCAGGCCATGTTTGTTTTTTAATTTCGCGCAAAGATACCTGAGGACTATCTGCGTTAGCCGTTCCTTCATTTAGCAGTATAAGACTAGAGGGAAGGAAGCTAGTCATCACCACCCACCGCCAACTCTTGGGCTACTCTTTTACCAACGAATAGTGGGATTGACTGTCATATTATAACGCCCTCACGGCTGAAAGGGCGAGCATGTTTGGTGCAACGGGGATTCGAACCTGCGACCATCAGATTACGAGTCGAGTTCCTTAACCACCTGGCTATGACGAGCCAAAGAACGAAGAAAATGAAATAATTATGTATGAAGTAAATAAAGGAAAATTCACAAAATAAAAACTCAACAAAGGAAATAATTAAAATAAGACGGAATTCAACGACGCAAATAAGGAAAACGACAATTAAAGTAAATAAACATAGAAAGAAGAAAAGAACCTTAAAATAAACAAAAATCCCCAAATGAAGTAATGAGGGATTCAAAGATACAAACTATGTAAAGGAAAACTCAAAGGTACAAATAAGATGAAAACACAAACAAATACATTGACGAAGTATTCTGTGTGTGCATTTAAATAGGTAATTTAACCTGTTAACTGCCAAGTATTTCAGCAGCTACAATACAACTCTAATGCTTCTACATTTTGTAACTTCTTCATTTCGTGACGCCATTTTGGATCGAAAGTGAAACAATTTGTAAGTAGGTCAAATACATTTATGGTGCTGACATCTAGCGTTGAAATTAGGTATTATTGAGAACGAATAGGTATTAACTCGTCCGTGGTACTGTGTTACCGATCGGCTTGGACGAATTATCTCGTCTATGACACTGAACAGGGTAAAGCTATAATTTTTTTCTGAAACTTCATTTCTTGTAGTATTGAAACACCTATTAATTAATTATGATATACTCTTCCATATTTGATCATAACGTTAGATACATATTTATTTATATATACATCAAATTAATATGTTTATAATATTTCCTACAATGCATTAATTATCAATTTTTTCCGTGTATGAATTTTTTAGAATATTTGTCAAAAACTTTTCTGTGCAGAGTTCAAATGTTAGTTGACATAGTTAATTTTGTTGTGCCTACTGAACAAAAGATGACGCTAGTTACCTGATGCTATTTATCCTATTTTAATTATTTTTTTCGACAACAATGCAATTGTATTATTAATATTGCCGTTAATATCTCATGCTTATAACACGCTATTAAACAAAGCGACGATTCAACTTCGTTAATATGACAACAATTATATTAAATGGATAAAAATCTTGGAAAATAGCCTCAAACATTCTGAGCGATGGAGTTTATAAACCACAAGTTGAAACCAGTATCGACACTTTTTGACACCATTTATAAGTCACACTAACAACACTGGAAAATTGTATGTGTTTTTATAATTTCGCGCAAAGTTACACGAGATACATCTGCACTAGCCGTCCCTAATTTAGTAGTGCTAGGCTAGAGGAATGACTGATAACATTACCACCCACCAACAAATCTTGAGCTACTATTTTACCAACGAATAATGGGATTGACTGTGTCATTATAACGTCCCCACGACTGAAAGGGCGATCAAGTTGAACGTCCTAACTGGAAAATCAATTAAATGCTATATCATAATAATCAAAATACTGTGATCAGATCAAATGTTATTCATACAAGAAAGTCAAGTATGAGTAAGCTGACTGACGTCACGAACAAATGAAACGTAATGATGAAAATGATGAAATGTAAGGCGACATGATGTCTTGGGAATTCTATTCACACATAAACAGTTACCATTAACGAATTTCACGACTTTCGTAACATTAGACTGTTTTTCACAGTAAAGAGTGACTGATTATAACTGCTGTTGATTAGCGCTAAAATATATTTTGAAATACTCATGTTGTTGTTTCGTGAAGTCGAGGCTTCATTTTAACTTTTACATTTTATAACGAAACACACAAACTGTCATTTTATCATTAACTCATGGTTACAAAACTAAATGTCTACATTTTATGCTAAAACACATACATTGTTATTAAATGTTCAGTATCATTAACTCGTGTTTACAATACTAAATGTCTACACTTTATAATAAAACACATAAATTGTTATTATATGTTGAGTGTCGTTAACTCGTAGTTACGATATTAAATTCATCTGTGTGGCACAACCGTATCTTTGTGAACATTAACTGCTAGAAACCGGGTTTCGACACCCGTGGTGAGCAGTATACAAATGGTCAATTATGTAGTTTTGTGCTGAACTAGAAACAAACAATACTAAATGTCTACACTTATAATAAAACACGTAAATCATTGTTTTATGTTCAGTATCATTAACTTGTGTTTACAATACCAAATGTCTACACTTTACGATAAAACACATAATTATTGTTTTATGTTGAATATCATTAACTCATGTTTACAATACTAAATGTGTAGACTTCATAATAAAACTAAAATTATTTTTATGTTAAGTATCATTAACTCATGTTTATAATACTAAATGCATAGACTTTGTAATGAAACGCAAGTTATTTTTTATGTTAGGTATCATTATCTGGTGTCGTGTTTACAATACTAAATGTCCACACCTTATAATAAAAGACACGAATTATTGTTTTATGTTGAGTATCATTAACTCATGGTTATAATACTAAATGTCTACACTTTATAATAAAACAAACAAATCATTGTTTTATGTTGAATATCCTTAACTCATGTTTAAGTGACCCGGCATGGCCAGGTGAGTTAAGGCATGTGACTCGTAATCTGAGGGTCGCGCGTTCACATCTCCGTCGCACCAAACATGCTCGCCTTTTCAGCCGTTGGGGCGTTATAATGTGGCGGTCAATCCCACTATCCGTTGGTAAAAGAGTAGTTTTACACTGCTAAATTAGGGACGGCTAGCGCAGTTAGGCTTGGTGTAGCTTTGCGCGAAATTGAAAAAAAACAAACTCATGTTTACAATACTAGATGTTTATATCGATTGAACTACAGATAAGTCAAACTCACATTGTTAAAAGTGGGTACTCCTAATACAACTATCTATTAGGTTGAGGAATAATTCGTGAGCGTTTTTAAATAATTTCATTCAAGCATTACATGCAAGACTATACAATACTTCAATGCATGAACACATTACACCCAAAACATTTATTATGATACTTTATTTCATGTAATACCTAGGTATATAGTATGCATTGTTTTAAACAAAATTGCAAGAAATTAAATGCGAAAAGCAGATGGTGTCGAAAATGCTCGATTTTGTCCACTTGACATTCCATTTAATGAGCTGAAAATGAAAGCAAAAATTAAAGACATATGAAAATCAAACACACCATCTATTAGAGCAAAAAATTATCTACCAAATGACATGAAATATTTTGCGAAAGCGTTTCATTTATGAATATATTTTTTTAACTTGAAAAAACGCTCACGAATTATTCCTCAACCCAATATTTATAAATATTTTCGACATGAGACTTTCATACAATATTTCATTAATCCAAACAATAATAATCAGATAAAATATCCATAACTCGGTATGAAACCAGCACGAACTTAAGTAACAACCAACAACAACTTAATCGGTTTTGAAAATGCCATCTAGTTCATGAAGTTAATAAAAAAATAAACAACTGATTAGGGATTATTTTCAGACTATAAACTTTAAATGCGAGGTCGTGAACGAAACTGGATACTTTTATGTATATGAACAATATGGGATCTATATATGTATATACTCTCACAAAAACATAAGAAACTCACGGATTAGTAGAAGTTGGAAGCAGCTAACGTATTAAGTTATCAATGGTTTCTAACACACAAAGGTGTTTTTTTTTAATGAGCTTTTACACAATGTTCGAAAGAGACATATCTTACCAATATACCTGGAAATGAAAAAACAACTGAGAATAGTGAGGATATTAATCCCTTGATGTTAAAAAGGAGTAATAAAAGTAATAAAAAGCACTAGAATCAGACAATGTATTTCCCAAGGTTTTAAAGTAGGTCAAGCATCTAGTATACTAGGCTATTGTTTTCGTTTTTTGATATGTCAGTAGACTGTGGCAGGTGCTGTTGAGTTACTAATGTTTCCTCGATTTTTGAAGGAAGTGACAAGAGTTGCACTGGACATTAAAGGCCAGTTAGTCTTATCAAGTTACGAAAGGTCTAGAGTTGATGTTATTTGGAATTAAGCACAAAGTCATAGTTTCGATAAACCATGTTTCTAGCGGTGTGCGTGTCCGCAGGCATGCCGGTCTGTTACTAGGAGGCGTTACAGAAACGGCATTTAAACTATGTTGTTTTCGTTTTTCAGATATTTAAATATAGAACAGCTATTTTGTTTTTGAACACTACTATTATAATACCGTCTAGGATGCTAGAAAACGAACAGCAGATTGTTAAAATACTAGCGTTATCTATTTCACTGTCTGTTTGTTTGTTTGTTTTTTGAATTTCGCACAAAGCTATTCGAGGGATATTTGTGCTAGCCGTCCCTAATTTAGCAGTGTAAGACTAGAGGGAAGGCAGCTAGTCATCACCATCCACCGCCAACTCTTGGGCTACTCTTTTACCAACGAATAGTGGGATTGACCGTAACATTATAACACCCCCACGGCTGAAAAGACGAGCATGTTTGGTGCGGCCGGGATTTTTGGTGCCCGGGCCTATTTCACTGTCTTTAAGATTCACTTGTATGCGCCTCTCTACCCAATCCCGAAATATAAAATTTCACTCCAAAGCTACCAAAAACGTCATTATGACGTCATACACAGGTTTTTTTTTCTTCAATAAACGTCGAGAACTTTATGTTTTGAAATCAGTTTAAGAAAACGAGACAACTTGGACCTTTATTTATCTTTTTATATTTATTATTTTTATCTTGTGTAAGATTTTATTTATTATTTACCTTTCAATGATTCACTTGCGTGTCACGAGCTACTTGTAACAAATGTTTCACGATACTAATAAATCAGTATTCATGAACCACAGTTTAATTAAAAATTATCAGATAAAAATCGTAATTCTTAGCAGCTAATTAGAATTTTTTTAAAACTGTTCTGCCATATAATTAATGTTAACATTCAGTATTGTTTTATATCTAATTGCACGTTGTCATTTTAATTTGTGAAAGAAAAATTAATAATTTCTTTCTGACATTTGGAACTTTCATGTCCAATTTAAAAGCATGTTTCAGGTTTAAAAGTTATTAATCTACAATTAAATTATCTTCAAAATCTTCACAATGATTTTTTCTTGTATGAATAAAAGTCCATTGAACTTCTCAGATAAATTTGGATGGCTATACATTATAAATAACCTAAGCTCTAGGCAAGCGATAATGCTGTTTAAAACATCTGATAAATGTCTAGATATATAACTATCCAACTAATATAAAGATTACGAAAAAAGTGGACTATTATATATCTCAAGGTGACTTTTCGATTACAAAAACAGTTCGTCTTTCCTTTTTTATTAAATAATCCAACAAAGAAACGAATACATATTAGGACAACGAATAACGTTAAAAATAAATTCTTAATATTAAAAAGAACTACTTTTGTAATGACAGAGATATGAAAAAAAAAGACGTGACTTATAATGACGAGATCTATACTATTGTTCCTCAAATAGTTAAACTGTCATTGATATTCGACGTACTTAATACATTAAATTATCGTTGGTAAAATTGGCAGATGGTCGTTACAACGAATTCCATCGATTCACAAGCTATACTTACAAACGGACTTGTTACTGTTAATAAGATAATTACCTTCCTAAACCCCACAAATAAATTACAGCTGCAGAGTTTTGTTACGATTTCAGTTTATGGTCGGCCCGGCATGGCCAAGCGTATTAAGGCGTGCGACTCGTAATCTGAGGGTCGCGGGTTCGAATCCCCGTCGCACCAAACATGCTCGTCCTTTCAGGCGTGGAAGCATCATTATGTGACTGTCAATCGCACTATTCGTTGGTAAAAGAGTAGCCCAAGAGTTGGCTGTGGGTGGTGATGACTAGCTGCCTTCTCTCTAGTCTTACACTGCTAAATTAGGGACGGCTAGCACAGATAGCCCTCGTGTAGCTTTGTGCGAAATTGAAAATCAAACAAACAAACAAACAAAATCATGCATTCTCCTCCTGTAGCAACCACTTATTACATTTGTAACACTTGTACGATTTGTTATTGTATATATATTTGTAATAATATATGATAACAAATAATGTAACTCAAATGAGTAATATACACGATTTATAGCTCGTTTGTGTATATATATATATATAATTGATAGAGAGACCTTCAGTGTATCTTATAATGTACCGTTATAATAAAAAATACACATTCAATAACTTTAAAACAAAACATTAGGCAATATTTTACTTATTACTAATACACATTAAACAACGTCGTAACAATAATTAAGTGATATTGTATGTAATAATAATAGACGTTAATCTCACATTAAAGCTTTAGAAAATATTATAGATATTATTCATAAGAGTTAAACTACTTGTTAACATGTGTTATTACAAATGTACGTACAATGACAAATCGTAAACACTAGTAACAGTTTTGTGTAACAACATTGTAAAGGCTAAGTAAAAATAGGGAATTAAAAAACCTTCAAATAGTTTGTTTGTTTTGAATTTCACATAAAGCTACACGAGAACTATGGCAGCTAGTCATCACCACCCATAGCCAACTCTTGGGCTACTCTTTTACCAACGAATAGTGGGATTGACCGTCACTTATAACGCCCCCACAGCTAAAAGGGCGAGCATGTTTTGGCGCGACGGGGATGCGAACTCGCGACTCTCAGATTACGAGTCCAACGCCTTAACACGCTTGGCCATGCCGGGCCCCTTTAAATAGGAATCGTAAAAAAAAACAAAAAAACACTAAAGAACCTAGGCTGTAGATACAATAGATTTTATTTACTTAAACTAGAAACCGGTATTTTGGCTCCAAGATCTTATCTAGAATTACATTTGGTGGGATTGATATAGTAATTTGTAGTCTGAATAAGTAATGTTTGCAGTACTTTCACCCTTGTTTCATTACTTTTTCTTTTCGATCTCTTCTTGCAGGTTTTTATATTCTCAATTTCTTTTTCATTTAGCTTGTTTGTTTGCGTTTTTATGCTCAACAAAAGGTAAAGAATTACTACGTATGGTAATAAACTTTATACACTGTAATAATAACGAACGTAGTTAGTAACTAGCTGGTACGATTCATGATGATTTATAGTAGCTACTGACTAGTTGATCGCATTAGTTCGAGGTATAAAATATTAAACTGCAGCTGGAGAGTTTCATGGAGATTTGTTTGATAATTTAGTGGGATTTTTTATAGTTTCTGTGTAGTGTATAAGAAGCATTGAGAACGTATATCTAACATTCTTCTATTATTGGTTGGAATTTCCTATTTCAAGCTCTTCAAAGGAACAGCATATATGCGTTAGAAAGCTAATTTCAAGGGTTAAAGATAGCATCGTTTACTCGAAAATTATAAGGTATTTAAGCTTATGTAAATTATATAAGAAACAGACCGACTTTTTTAGCACCCATACGACCTTCGCAGAACCTTATTTATTATTCTATATAAGGGTTGGGCACAAGTAATTAAAGTTTTGTATTAATTAGATAAGTCCTTGCCATTTAAGGTGTTTTTTGCACGAAACTTTGATTAAATTATTTTGTAATTTATTGCAATTCCTATCCTGAACTAGTATCGTGGTTCATGACATATGTATATCATGCAATTGATATATATATACGCTGCTGGCCAAAATCTTAAGGTCAATGAACATAAAGAAAAAAAATATGCATTTTGTGTCCTTAGACTCAACCACGTATTTGAGTAGAGCTTCGAAAGATGAAAATAAGAAAAGGGAAAATAATAGAAAAAACTTTTTAGCATTTAATAGGGAAGATGTGAACACTATGAAATCAGCCTAAATACTAGCTGGTCAAAAGTTTAAGACCATACTGAAACGAAGCGTTAATCGGTAAACACGTAAAGAAATTTGGTCATTTGTGTTTGAGCATTAGCGTTGTGAACGTCTCCCACTGACATCTCCTGTTTTACATTGGGTAAAAAGATGACAGAGTTTGAATGTTTGTTTGTTTTGAATTTCGCGCAAAGCTACTCGAGGACTATCTGCGCTAGCCGTCCCTAAGTTAGTAGTGTAAGACTAGAGGGAAGGCAGCTAGTCATCACCAACCATCGCCAACTCTTCGGCTACTCTTTTACCAACGAAAAAGTGGGATTGACCGTCACATTATGACGCCCCTACTGCTGAAAGGGCGAGCATGTTTTGGTGCGACCGGGATTCGAATCCGCGACCCTCGGATTACGAGTCGAACGCCTTAACACGCTTGGCCATGCCGGGCCAACAGAGTTTGAACGTGACAGAATTGTCGAGCTGCAAAAGTGAGGTTTCTCTCAATGTGCCATCGCTGGTGAGATTGGGCGTAGTAAAACTGCTGTTGAAAATTTCTTAAAAGACCCTGAGGGATACGGAACGATAATTTCAAGTGGTTGGCTCAAGAAAAGTTCACCGGCGTTGAGCAGGAGGATTCGACGGGTTGTCCGGCAAGACACCAGCCGATCGTCGAACTAGATTAAGGCCCTTGCAGACACAGAATGCAGCTCAAGAACAATAAGATGGCATATACGAGAGAAAGGTTTTAAAAACCGTAAACGTGTTCAAAGGCTACGCCTCCTTAAACAACACGAACGGTTCAACTTTGCTGTAAAGCACCAAACATGGGATGTAGAAAAGTGGAAAAAGGTTTTGTTCTCTGATGAGAAAAAATTTAACCTGGATGGTCCAGATGGCTTCCAATGTTAATGGCACGATAAGGATATCCCACCGGAGACGTTTTTACACAATACAGTGGAGGAGGTTCCATCATAATCTGGGGTGCTTTTTTCTTCCATGGAACAGTGGAGTTTCAGGTTATACAGGGGCATCAAACAGCAGCTGGCTGCATTGGTGTGTTGGAGAGAGCATCCTTGTTGACTGAAGGCCCTCGCTTGTGTGGAAATGACTGGATCTTTCAGTAGGACAACGCTGCAATCCACAATGCCCGCAGGACAAAGGACTTTTTTATGGCGAATAACGTGATTGTTTTGGACCATCCAGCGTGCTCGCCCGAACTGAACTTCATTGAAAATGTTTGGGGGTAGATGGCAAGAAAAGTCTATAGAAGTGGACGTCAATTCTAAACAGTGCATGATCATCGTGAAGCCATCTTGACCACTTGGAATAACATTCCAGCCAACCTTCTGCAAACGCTTATATCGACTATGCCAAAGCGAATGTTTGCAGTTATTCGCAATGACGGCTGTGCAACTCACTACTGAGACCTCTTGTTGGGCATTTCCTACCCTGTTTAGGACTTCTTTTTGGTATGGTCTTAAACTTTTGACCAGTTGGTATTTAGGCTAATTTTATAGTGTTCACATTTTCCCTATTAAATGCTAAAAACGTTTTTTATTTTTATTTTCCCATTTTTTATTTTCATCTTTCGAAGCTCTACGCAAATAAGTGGTTGAGTCTAACAACGCAAAATGCATATTTTTTCTTTATGTTCATTGGCCTTAAGATTTTGGTCAGCAGCGTATATATATAAGTCAGTAACAAAAGCTGGATAAAGCTGTCAAATTGCATAACCATCTTGAAACTACATATTGATGTACCAGTGTTAATGCTAAGTAAAATTAGTACCATTTTGACTAACATTAAAAACACCAAATTGTTTTTAAATATATGTTCCGCTCGTGTTAGGTACTGAGATGTCTTGTACAGTACAAGGCTTAACATCTGTTTGTTTTGAGTTTCGCACAAAGTTACACGAGAACTATCTGCTCTAGCCGTCCCTAATTTAACAGTGTAAGACTAGAAGGCAGACAGCTAGTCATTACCACCCACCGCCAACTCTTGGGCTACTCTTTTACCAACGAATAGTGGGATCGACCGACACGTTATAACGCCCCCACGGCTGGGAGGGCGAGCATGTTTAGTGTAAAGAGGATTCATTCCCGCGACCCTCAGATTACAATTCGAGTGCCTTAACCACCTAACGTCATGTACAGTAGAAAATCTAACACCTAGAGAAAAAACAAGCATAATTCAGTGTAGATAAAAATACATAGACAACTGTGGAAGCATGACTGAAAGTAAACAATTAGAAAATACAGCGAGTTTGTTGAAGATGAATGGTGTTAGACTAATTTTGTATTATTATATGGGTAGATTCACATATCAAGTCATATTCTAAATGGATCTTAGAAGTGTTAAATACGTGTCAATAATAACTCAATTTATGTGCTATAAATGTGTGATTAACAATTCGCTCTTAGAAAAATTGTTTTTGTTTGGGGTACGTTTATTGTATAACTATCTCATAGTGCAGCCAAATATTGAGGATCTCAGAATAGTTCACAATAAAAGAGATTTATTAAACAAAATAAAATAAAACGCGTAGTCTTATTTTTAAGTTAAAAATGTTTTGTGCGTGTTTGTTTAGTAGCGTTCGAAACTGTTTTGTGTGAAACACTGGAGTGTACTATAATTAAATTATATTCAACTTGTAGAGAAAAGAGTGATAAATATTCACACATCACCCTTTAGTTTTCTATAATTTTCACACAAAATATTTTACATTACACTGCTTATATTACAGTTTTATTTCAACGTTTCAGGTTTTACGTTTTCAAAATATTTATTCATTTTCAATTAAATATACTACCTTCGTTAACAAAACTAAAACTTTAAATTATACAAGAGTAATTTCTCAAATGTGTCAAAATATACTAACGCTTCAAACGTATTATTTTTGTTTCTTTTATTTCATAAACTTTAATAGCTCATCACTCATTCAAAGATGTTTTTCCTTATGACAGTAAGAGATGGACAACAAAGAGATAAATATAACTATTTTAAGCTCTAGACACTAAGGAATTCAAATATTTTTTAAGAGATGAAAATCACGCATTCATTTCCTTTGTCCTTCCGATGTTCTAGGAAGTATGTCATTAATCACACTTGTTTTATCATTAACCATTGGCAGAAAAGGAACCAACAAAAAACAGCAATAACTGTTATGGAGATTTAATTTTGATATCATACTATCCAATTATTTTTTTTATTAAATGGAAAAATCGTGAAGCATTTTTGGGATTTTTAATTTAGAATGGTACAGTTAAACATCAGCGAAAATATACTAAACACTTCCCGCATAAAAGCTAAATGACATTTTTTTACGCGTCTATTGTTTTCTTACAGTCGCTAAGTTAGTCGTTGCAAACTTACAACATTTTTTAACGACCTTTGGTTTCTCTGGAGTCCATTGTTTCTTTTGAAAGTAATAACACCTGCGTTTCATAAAGGCAGTATTCAAAAGATAAAATATAATCAAGAGATAAGGATAAAAAATATTTTTTTAAATATCAAATGTAAGGCAGAGAATGTTTTACTAGTGCATTGTGTCTAGACATTTCTTTGAAATGAACAATTTCTGTTAGACAGTTTGATGTATAATCCCAATTACGTTTTAGTTACAAGCTAAAGACATTGCTTAAACTAAGCTAAAATGATGAATTTCAAATGTCTTAGAAAATTTAAATCATTCCAGAACTATTTCTTGTTTTGGTTATCCACGTTTATAACTGTGTTTTTATTAATAAAGCTTTTAGCAACTGGATTTCAAAGTCAAGATACGTTTCAAAAAATGTTATTAGATGAATTAATTACTTGTTATATGGTTTTAGATAGAAAAAAACTTTGTTCGTTTGCTCTACGACATTTCTCTCATTTTGCCATAGTTTTTCTAGAAATACAATGTTCTAGCAACTAAACAAATAAAACAAGAACTTGTCAGTTCTGTAATCCAAGGAATTTTATCACATCAACAAAACAATAAAAGAGCTAGAAACCTAAATGTAATTTGTTTCCTTGGTAAGAAGCATTCTATATGAGGTTACATTCTATACGAGGCTACATTCTAACTTAACTGTATTTGTAACCTAGATGTAAGGATACAATATTTTATCATAAGAGAATATACATAATAGAAGGATTCTGGAAAACGGTTTGCTTCAAGTGTAGAACCACGGCCATCTTTGATTTTACTATAACATCATTTACAATATCACTTGTATGTCTCGAATAAAGATGTTTAATTTATGTTTTTATGAAATCTGGTCCTATAAATTCGTGTTCCAAATGTTGCAATAACTCTTATGCACTCACACCACTCTCAAACATGGTTTTAAAATCAATATTTTGTTTTGGGTTCACTTACTGATTAAATGTATTTTACAACAAGCTACAGATTTTACAATAAGTAACATTTGTCTTTCGAACAGGCAAGACGTTTCCATTGCTGGTGCCATTGTTCTCAAAGGTAAGCCTTAAATCTTCACAGAAACAATGAAGTCGTTGTCATTCCAAGAGAAGATAGAGGTAACTCGATCGTGATCTTAAAAACCAAACTGTACAATTCCTTAATGGTAAATATATTGAATGATGCGTCTGAGTTAACTCAGTCAAGTACTGACCTTAGCCCAACATGCAACAAAATATTTAGGAAACTATTCAAAATGTTATTATATAAAAACTATTATGTTTAAACTTTATGAATTTCTACATATAAACCTACCTTGAATACCATAAATTTACTATTTACCAAAGGTTCATAGAAAACCAATAACCTTACCCCAATTATGTTCTCTTATAACTCTTTAAAATAAAACCTTAGTAAGTACTTTAATTAAATTTTAGAGGCTTATGTTTCCAAAATATACATTCAGTTACAAAACATTTCATATTTTCACAGCTTGTGTGTGTAGTTTTTCTTATAGCAAAGCCACATCGGGCTATCTGCTGAGTCCACCGAGGGGAATCGAACCCCTGAGTTTAATGTTGTAAATCCGTAGATATACCGCTGTACTAGCGGAGAGTACAGCGTGTGTATTTGAAAATGTTCAAATGGAAAAGTCGTACTTATTCTAATATAATTTTTACTCACTGTAAAAAGCTGTAACTTATAACAATATATTGGTTTTTTTTTAAATGTTGTATTAGCTGAATGTTTTTGGCCAATTGTTATCCTAATTTTCTGACATTTCACGGTCTTTGCTAAATTAAAGCAATACAAAAGACACAAAGTAAAACAAATTACTAATGTTTTAGTATCTTCAACAGCAAAACACGAAGGTATTGGTTTGGTTTGGTTTGTTTCAAGCACTTACGCAAAATTACATGAGAACTCTCTGCGCTATTCGTTTTCTCTAATTTTATACTGAAAGAATTAAAGGAAAGGCAGCTAGTCAACAGCACCCACCGCCACCTCTTGGGCTACTCTAGTCGAATAGTATCATTTGACTGTGACTCAGACAACAAACCCATATCCCTGAAGCGCGATTTGTTTTTCTTTTTGCGATAACTGAATATGAACCATGAACTTTTTGGTCCACTTTTCAGTACGATGATAGTTATTGGTGGCTACACCTGGTTAACCAAAGCCGTTTTAATTGAGAATAAAGAAGATAGAAGGGTTGGCTTAGTATGCTTTTGATAAACACGGTTATAAGCCATAACTCCTATTCATTGTTCATGGACATAAGGTTACACCGCAGGGACCAGAATAAATAACACTGCACCACAAAAGAAAAAAACAACTCAGATTATGTATGTTTCAGGCTTAGTGTAATATCAAACAGATGGAGTATTTGCTGTTTTCGACATATAGTAAGCAGCACAATAAGTAAAATATTTTAAAAGCTATTGCTAACTGCATGCCAATAACAGTTTTATACATTTTTTAATCGGAGTGCTCCCCCTACCGATGGAAACTGTTCAACATTTTCTGAGACTTGTTTTGTTTGTTTGTTTGAAGTTAAACACAGAGCTACACAATAGGCTATCTGTGCTCTGCCTACCACAGGTTGTACATCCGCAGACATACCATTGTGCTACTGGAGAGCATATTCTGAAACATTTGATATTATATCACCACATAAGAAAAGTTTTTTTTAAGGCTTTTGTTTTAGTTTTCTTCTTGTTAACTTCCTAGAAGATAATCTGACGATAAAGAAGCAAAGTAATAGTGTGGCATTAGAATTGCACAAGGTGGTCCCCGTTTGTACAGCGGCAAGTCTGCGGATTTACAACGCTAAAACCAAGGGTTCCATTCCCCTCGGTAGACTCAGCAGATAACCTAGTGTGGTTTCGCTATAAGAAAACACACACACACACAAGGTGACAGCACCATTGATGCTATAATAGGTTTAGGTTTTCAATGAATATATATAAAATTATATAGATTGCAAATCACATAAACTCACTCTGTGATAGAGAACATTATGTTGCAATATTTATGTTGTTCTAATAGCATGCGCGATCTTAAGGAAAATTATGAAAAGAGTCTTGAAATGCACAGGGTAAGTATATGTGTCCCTTGAAGCAAATTCTGAGTATCTCTCTTACATAAAGAAATTGAAACATTCAAGTAAATTGTGGAAAAGTCCACACATAATTTATTTTACATTCACAATATGACCTCATCACATCATACATAACAAAACCATAAGAATTCAGTAACATTAACTTTGTCTATATGTACAAACTTCCTGATATCTAAGTGGTGCTCTAAGACCACTGACACCATACATCTTAAAGTACAGTATATACCATCTTTATGTTCAGTAGATAGGTTCTTGACGTCTAATATACTGGCGTCATTTGTTGTTCAGATAAGAAACTCGAAGAAGATAAGAAATATATATGAGTTTAATTAAACTGCCGAATAAACTTTAAAAAAAACAAAACAATTTGGCACGTGGAAACCAAGATATTAAAGTACGGGAAGAAAGCAATGAGGCCTACAACAGGAGATTGGTTTGACTTCTGTTTGTTTTTGTTCAGTTGACCTGATAATAAATACTGGTCAAACATATTATACTTATTATGTTTGTTTCAAATCAGAGCACTTTGGAATAAAAAAGTTAATTAAACTTAATCAGATTTGGAAGACAATTTTTGTAATCACGTCATGCGATTGTGCAAAAAAGCTAACGTTCTATTTTTTCGAACAAAGAAACGCGTTTCATATTCTGTACATAATAGAAAAAGTTAATTACAACGTAAAAGCGTTACTTTGTTATAAAAACAAATATCTATATTATTGTATACTTATTTATTACAAAATAAGACGTGTAAAAGTTAGTGTTTCCTCTGTTTGAATTATTTTAAAAGAATGTTTTGATTTGTAGTATGAATATTAATTTAAAAATAACAAATGAAACGAACCCTCTAATGAGCTAACAAAATCATGGATATGCTGGAAAAAAACGTTTGTTGACCTTCCATCTCTAGAGTCCGTAGTGACACAACATATATGTCATTTTTGTATCTAGAAGATGTAAATAATTTTGAAGAACTGTTTTTCGTTTTAATTTTTGTATACAATTCGCAAGAGACGGCTACAATATAATTTGCTCACCTCATAAATAACACGTCATCATAAATCTGAATATATGGTGAATACTGGGGTAAAATATATATTTATGACGCTCTTTCTTGAGAATCAAAATAAAAACAGAATAAAAATGTGTGTTTTGAAGTTAGGCGTAAAGCTACATAATGAGCTGTCTGTGCTCTGCCTACCACTGGTATCAAAACCTAGTTTCTAGCTTTGCTAGGGTTTGAAAAATAGTAGAAAGAGACAATCAACTCTGTAAAACTTTCAACAAATAAGTTAGTTATAATGAAGAGTATTGTACACATGCTTTGTTGTGACAGAATTGATCAATATCTAATTTTATTAAAATACGAACTGATAAAATGTTACATTTTTATTCGGTTTAACTAAACTTTAACAACTTCGTAAATAGGTAAAATAAACGAATAAGTAATTTGTAGTAAGAATGCGTTTATAGAAACCAATAGGCCTGGCATGGCCAGGTGAGTTAAGGCGTTCGACTCGTAATCTGAGGGTCGCGGGTTCGAATCCCCGTCGCATCACACATGCTCGCCCTTTCAACCGTGGGGGCGTTACAATGTGACGGTCAATCCTACTATTCGTTCGTAAAAGAGTAGCCCAACAGTTGGTGGTGGGTGGTGATGACTAGCTGCCTTCCCTCTAGTCTTACACTGCTAAATTAGGGACGGCTAGCGCAGATAACCCTCGTGTAACTTTGCGCGAAATTCAGAAACAAATAGGAACCAATAAAAAATAATAATAGTAATAATAAATAATACTGAGAATTTAAATGGACTGTAGCTGATTATAGTAAAGAAGAACTGAGGAAGAAAGTTGGCTTTTTGCCAGAAGTAACTTAGAAAGTTGGCTTTTTGCCAGAAGTAACTTAGAAAGTTGGCTTTTTGCCAGAAGTAACTTGACAGGAAGGTTTGTAGGGAGAGAGATAGTTAGGGTTAGCGGCTCTCTTTCTTCATCGTGATTTGGTCAATCTTCTGAGCCAGGGAGGGTCAGGTTCATCGTTGACCTCTTCCTTCCTCAAAGTAATTGTTGTTTTGTTAACACTTTTACTGAATCTTAGATCCTTCTTACATTGTTACAATTCTCACAGTTTGTTACATCTGGTCCAATCTCCGCAGTTTTAATTAACATACCCTTTTCATGTCATGTCCAATTCATGAAGTGATATTACTTTGTACATCATCACTAGCCTCACTTATGTATGATTGCACTATTAGTACGTGTTCGCAGTACAGCTCCGCTTAGCACTAATACACACACAATCCGATATTTTACGTACAAAAACCCATTTAAAGTAATGCTACATTTGTGTTTAGGATTCAGGTAGCCTAGCACTGATTAGCTTGCACGTTTTTTTCTATTCAGGATGTTTTGAGTTGAGAAATACTTGGAACTTGGTTCATCATTACCGTCTAACTCTTTAGTTTGCTCATCAATTCGTTTTCTTTAATATTTTTCTCATAATATTGAAGGGAGCTGTCTCATAGCGTAAGGGGTATTTTATAATCAGAGAAGCTTGAAAGGATGGCGCATGTTTTAATCATATCATGATTGGTAAGGAAAGATAACTCACAGCCAGATGATGTTTGAGTTTGCACTTCATAGATGAAAAGTAGTTTGGAGGTTGTAACTAATATAAATTTCAGATGAGAGAGAGGTGTGTAGTGAGTTAGAAGTTGAGAACTGTAATTCTGTAAATACAGCATAGTTTGTGCGTGAAGAAGTTAAGTGATATTTTCTGTTATTACTAAATACAAATTATGGTAAAATTATTCATCTTTTAAAAGTAGGAGTGTAACAATGCAAGGGTTTATCACTTTCCTGAAAGAAACTGGTACAGATAGAACCGTCGAGCAACTATTCTTCTATTAGAATTAGGAAAAGTGTGAATGGAAATTAGTAAATTATTTTTGCTTGAGCCAAGTTGTTACAAAATAATACGTGTAGCAACTAGTTGTCTCTTAAAATCAGGAAAAGTGTGTATAGAAATCAGTAAATCATTTTTGCTTGAATCAAGTTGTTACAAAATAATACGTGTAGCAACTAGTTGTCTCTTAAAATCAGGAAAAGTGTGAATAGAAATCAGTAAATTATTTTTGCTTGAACCAAGTTGTTACAAAATAATACGTGTAGCAACTAGTTGTCTCTTAAAATCAGGAAAAGTGTGTATAGAAATCAGTAAATCATTTTTGCTTGAACCAAGTTGTTACAAAATAATACGTGTAGCAACTAGTTGTCTCTTAAAATAAGGAAAAGTGTGAATAGAAATCAGTAAATTATTTTACTTGAACCAAGTTGTTACAAAATAATACGTGTAGCAACTAGTTGTCTCTTAAAATCAGGAAAAGTGTGTATAGAAATCAGTAAATCATTTTTGCTTGAATCAAGTTGTTACAAAATAATACGTGTAGCAACTAGTTGTCTCTTAAAATAAGGAAAAGTGTGAATAGAAATCAGTAAATTATTTTTACTTGAACCAAGTTGTTACAAAATAATACGTGTAGCAACTAGTTGTCTCTTAAAATAAGGAAAAGTGTGAATAGAAATCAGTAAATTATTTTTACTTGAACCAAGTTGTTACAAAATAATACGTGTAGCAACTAGTTGTCTCTTTAAATCAGGAAAAGTGTGAATAGAAATCAGTAAATCATTTTTGCTTGAATCAAGTTGTTACAAAATAATACGTGTAGCAACTAGTTGTCTCTTAAAATCAGGAAAAGTGTGTATAGAAATCAGTAAATTATTTTTACTTGAACCAAGTTGTTACAAAATAATACGTGTAGCAACTAGTTGTCTCTTAAAATAAGGAAAAGTGTGTATAGAAATCAGTAAATTATTTTTACTTGAACCAAGTTGTTACAAAATAATACGTGTAGCAACTAGTTGTCTCTTAAAATCAGAAAAAGTGTGAATAGAAATCAGTAAATTATTTTTGCTTGAATCAAGTTGTTACAAAATAATACGTGTAGCAACTAGTTGTCTCTTAAAATCAGAAAAAGTGTGAATAGAAATCAGTAAATTATTTTTGCTTGAACCAAGTTGTTCAAGACAGGTGGTTGTCTCTTGAACTCAAGAAAAGTGTAAATAGAAACAAGTAAACCGGGTTGTAACATCTTGGTGACTGACAGGGAATCTGATGTAACTATTTATGTAAAGTAATATGTTCAGATAGATTTTGTTAAGAATGCTGAGAATTATTCAAATACACTCAATAACTAAGATATTTATTCATTTAAGTTCTTTCAATTGTCAAGCTATTGCTTATGAGCGTTATTTGTGATTTAATAACAACAAAACATTTTGTTGCAAAATAAAACTTGTGTGTGTATTTTCTGGTAGCAACGTCTCATCGGGCTATGTGCTGCGTCTACCGAGGGGAATCGAACCGCTGATTTGACCGTTCTAAATTCGTAGACTTACCACTGTACTAGCACAGGACCGCTATAACTTATTTAGTCCAACTACGTAAGTAAAATATAACTGAAAGTGAAGTAAAAACATTGGACCCCGCCTGATCTAGCGTGTTAAGGCGTTCAACTCGCAATCCTAGGGTCGCGGGTTTGAGTCCCGGTCGCACCAAACATGCTTGCCCTTTCAGCCGTGAGAGCGTTATAATGTGACGGTCAATCCCACTATTCGTTGGTAAAAGAGTAGCCCAAGAAGTGGCGGTGGGTGGTGATGACTAGCTGCCTTTCTTCTAGTCTTACACTGCTAAATTAGGGATGGCTAGCTCAGATAGCCCTCGAGTAGCTTTGTGCGAAATTCAAAAGAAACAGTAAAAACATCAAGCAAACCTTAACTATAGATTAAAACAAGCTACCATGTTTTGGAATACGTTTCTGGTTTCTGATAAAATCCATAAGAAAGAATAATGTTTTAATGTCACTTGTTTGTGATCAAATGTTCTTGATAAAACGAAATACAATTACCTTATAAAGGAACTCTTACAAACAAGTACTCAAAAACTAAAACTTTGTTTTATCAAAATGTTTCTTTCTCTACTATGGCCGCTTCTAATTTTGAAGTGTTTGTTTGTTTGTCTTTGAATTTCGCGCCAAACTAAACGAGGGCTATCTGAACTAGCCGTCCCTAATTTAGCACATGTAAGACTAGAGGGAAGGCAGCTAGTCATCACCACTCACTGCTAACTGTTGGGATACTCTTTTACCAACGAATAGTGGGATTGACCGTCACATTAGAACAACCCCACGGCTGAAAGGGCGAGCATGTTTGGCGTGACGGTAATTCGAACCCGAGACCCTTGGATTACGATTCGAGTACCTTAACCACCTTATTACCACTTATTACAGTATATGTACTGAACGTAAAGACCCACCCTAAGTTAAGACAGGGATATACCTATTACAGTAAATGTACGGAACTTAGAGACTCACACTGGGTTAAGATAGCGGTCATTTCATCATAGCTATAGTAACTGTCCTCGTGGCCTTTAGCTTTTGAGCTTAGACTAATTCCTACTGATGTATTACAGTTAAGAATATCTCTAAGATCTACTATGTTCTACTGTGAGGGCTAACAGTATGTTAGTATGTATATATATATATGTGTGTCCGTAAAGCTCTAAATTTTACCATTTTACCATTTTTACCATTTACCTTGAGTTACGACAGGGATATATTTATTACAGTATATGTAACAGTTTTGAAGTGATAGACCAGATGGAAGATATTTAGTCAACACCATCTACCGCTAATTATTGGGCTGTTTACTCTAAACGTGATTGAGGGATCATGGTGCGTGTTATAGAGGTGACTCAAAAGCACAAATCCATAGAGTGTGGATTTGACGCACCCAGGCCTCAAAATACTGTAGCGTGGCACAAACAATGAAATCTCAGATCCACAGTCTAATACGCTAACCAAATAGAATACATGCTTTTTTTTTTTCCTTTTAAAGACATTTTATCTGCTACTTTAGATCAGGCCTGCTATTCGAAGCAAATACTCATTTCGAGTCTTATGTATTTTAGTAAAAATTACCAGTTTCTAATACTATTTTAGTGACATGGGGACGTGATTTTGGCCTCGCGAGGAAGTTTAGGATTTCAAAGCTGGCGAACCGGTTTCGAGTCTGTGGTCCACCAGCATGCTAGCAGTAAGATTATGGACTTACAACGCTAAAATCTGGTGTTAGATCTCTCATAATACACAGAACGTTGATAACTTACTTGAAACTTTGCGCTGAAACAGAAATTAGACTTCTTGAAATATCCTTTGCTCTATTAGCTGTGGGGTTCGTTATAATAGTACCAATCAACCTCTGAGCACGGATAGTAGGTGATAATTTGTTTCGGAATGTCTGCCTTCTTTATGGTTCATAATTAAAAATTAGGAACGGTGACAGACAGCATAAATAACTTTATCAAAGATACAAAATACAAATAGATTTAGTGAGTAGCATTCCAAATTATATAACAAGGAGTAAACTTATATTGTACTCACCAGGGGTAGTTATAGTGTGTTTTCATTCAAATAAAACTGATATTGAATTAAAAGGCTTAGAAAAAATTACTGGTATATTAAATCTTTGTTTTTTGGAAGCTTTTTTTCTGCTTTCACCACCAACACCCAAAAAACCCTGCTATTCAATAATATTTTATAAAACAATGCACTGTCTATTATGCAAAAATACGCAACAGGTGGCGCCGTTGGTGAAATAAAAGATAACACATTAAAACTGAAATGAAAATTTACGAATATTCAAATGATTTCGCGTGATGTAATAAACGTCTTGCCTTCTTTTATTAATTTGATATCACAATCTGGTAGAAAGGCACGTTGTCACAAAGAACTCCCTGGTAAACAAAATACAAAGCATGTTAACACATTTTACATTTCAAATTATTCTAGGGAAGAAGTGTTACACGCTGCTGAAGTAATAAACAATTGCGAAGCATTCAGCAGTAATGCTCTACCCTACCAGTCTAGTTTAAATTACTTACTGGTTTTATTTTGAACAGTAAACAAACATAAACATTGTAAAAAAAAAAAGACTTGTTGCACCCAAACATCATGATTCTTGGGTGGTATTTTCTCGAGAGTGAGAAGCACAATAATATTTTTTGTGAGCGATGAAACTTGATAAATAATTGAATGATATGTCACAAAACCTACAGTGTTTGGAATCTGACTTTTTTATCAAATCAGTCGGTGAACACTGTATAGATTTCGTGTAATTTCGGGCCTCCAGTTCTACCCTCTCTTTTCTAATTTTTTCTTTACTGCTGGTATCACTGTCACTTAAATGAGACTCATGTTTCACAGTCACAGAATTTTCTAGAGAGCATTTGTCAAGAGATTGCGGGTCCTCATAAACTTTTTTTTCAGTTTTGGGTTGATCGAGTAACCCTGTTGTCAGAAACTGGTTGAGATTGTCATCTGAAAGAACCGAGTTACTAAATACGACGCTGCTTGCTGGCTGAAGTCCCAATATTTCTCTGTGGACAAGTTTGACATGGCGAACTACATTTCCTTTATAAGCAGAGGAGTATCCACAGAAACTGCACCAATGAAATTGATCATTCACTATTGTTCCATCTAGTTCACACGTGTTACCTTCTTCCGCCAATAACCTCTCGTTCTTCAAATTTACAGGATAATTGTTAATCTTGGGAGATGAAGCATTGTAAAGTGGTGATACATGTGGGCCTTTAGAAGGTGGTGAACTTTGCACTCTGCTTCTATTTACTTTAAAGACTTTTCTAGAAGATACTGGGTCAAGTGTGGTCCCGTTCTCTCCAACACAAATAATGAATGTTTCTTCTGGAATTGTACTTCCTTTAGCCAGATGAATTTGAACATGAGTTCTCATTCCGCGTAAGGTATGCCCTTTATAGCCACAGACGGTGCACCAAAAAGCTTTCACTCCTGTATGAGTGACTAAGTGTCGTTGTGCAGCACTATGAGTTGGACTTAACACGTCACAATAGGGACATTTCCTTTGGGTCACACAGGAGTGATTTTTAAAAGAGTTTTTCGTGTGATAAGAATTTTTACATTTCGAACATTTAAGATTTAGAACGGTGGTAACAGGATCCGCCAGTAACTCTTGTCTATGGATGTTTTCTCGTCTGGGACAATAATGTCTCTGGTGAGCTTGTAGATTATTTAGAGAGATGAAATTGATACCACAAGGAAGACAAACAAACTGAGAAGAGGAATGTGTAAAAGTGATGGAGGAAGAGGAGACACAACCAATTTCTGAATTAGGAGGAAGAGTTGGAAGATTTGGAGGAGAAACAAGGCATTCAGTTTTGTCACTTTGGTTGGAAAGTATACCCTCGGTGGAGTCTTTTTGGTTTATGTCAGGTTTCTGTTGTCTCGATGCGCAATAATTGTGTTTGTGAGTAATATAATTTTCATACTTATAAAACACAATATTACATTCTTTACATTCATTGCCCCTTTGATTGACTATACTAGGAAGAACTGATTTTAAACTAGATTCATTAGATAACACTGATGTGTATGGTGGAGGTACATCACATGGAGAAGGTAAAGCTACAAAGGGCTGGGAAGCAGTACGAAAATACTTAGTAACATTTGTAGGAGTTTCTGTTGAGTGAGATGATGATCGTAACAAAACTAAGGATCCCTTGTCAGCATCTGGCTCGGAAGAAGATGGAATATTTCCGTTGTTCGTGCAAGAAATTCGCAATTTGCTCTCTGCTTTTTTAATAGTTAAATCTAGAGGTTTGTCCTCGTCTCCACTGTCCATAGAAGAATCGATAGTGGAATTGCCTTGGGCATTAAGATAACTGAAAGTTACTGAAGTATTGTTGTCATTATTCTCTGTGGGAAATGTATTTATTTCACAATTAAATACCACTCCTGATTTAAGGTTTAAATTTGTGTTTACAACGCCATTTTGTTTACGTAACAATCTAGTGTGAGGAAAATTATTTTGTGATAAAGGGGTCATATTTAAGACATCCGTGGCTCCACCTACAGTTAACTCACTTGGAAAAATAAGGGCGTTTTCTGAAACCATTTTAGCTGATGGAAGCACAGCAGTTTCAGTTGTCAATATGTAAGGAATTAATATTAAAGGGTTTGTAGAAATGGCAGCGTAGAGTGGCTGATTATGCATATAATCTTGATTGATTGTACTAGAACACGAGGAGGGGGTTTCTAAAGCAAATGGACCCAAACCTTCTTGTTTAGCAGAAGACAACAATGACAACGAATCTGAGGAATAAGAAATTGACGCTGGAGAAATCAGAGTCTTTTGAACCTGTCTCGTATTGCAGTAATGAAGTTTGTGAACAATGTATGTCCGTAGGGAAGAAAACTGAATCTCACATTCGGAGCAATATCGAGCACATGGTGGAGAAGGTAAAACAAGGTTCTCGTTCGTAATTGAGTATTTTGACGTCGAAGGACAAGACAATGAAGGTAAATCGTGCATACGCATGTGCCTTGTCAAGCTACCCTTTTTATCAGTCGTATATTTGCACTTGTGACATTTGTACGCGCGTAAACCTTTACAAACACTTGGAGGATCTACTTTGTAAACCTTAGTTTTCTCTGGTGAGTTTTTTCCTCCAGGATTGTCTGTTTCTCTGAGTCTTCTTTTGGTGGCGAATTTGTTAACATGATTCTTTTCCTGGTCCTCAATTGATTCATTTAGTTCTTTTCTCGAGTTTTCTATAGAGATAAATAAAATACCTTTTATTAATGTTTTGTATTAATTTTACTTTCGTGATTTTGTAAATTAATGAATGTTCCTAATCATTCTATAAATTCACAAGCGATAAATACTTCCCGACTTTATAACTCTAACCATTCTATTACTTCGTAAATGTTAAAAACTTTCACACTTCATAACTTTAATTATTCTATGAATTTATCAAAAATAAACAAGTTCACACTTCATGATTCTAATTATTATAAGATTGCATCGATGATAATTACTTTCACACTTCATAACTTTAATTATTCCAAATTGTTTTTCTTACATTTCTTTAAATATAAGCCCTCAAATTAATTTGTTTGTTTTTAAAATTAAACACAAAGTTACACTCAAGGCTATTTGTGCTCTGCCCACCACGGGTATCGAAATCCGTTTTCCCGCTGTGTGAGTCTGCAGACACGCAGCTGTGTCACTGGGTGGTCCCGAAACTAGAGGATGATTTTAATAAAATTCAATGGACGGTTTAATTTATAAATAGGGGGTGGAATGAAGCATCAAGAGAGTGGTGTAATTTATAAAAATGTAGTTTGCTATTAATCAAAAAAATTATCCCATTTCAAAACTGTTTTTCTTATGAGTTGTTGTTTTTGAATTTCGCGCAAAGCTACTCGAGGGCTATCTGCGCTAGCCGTCCCTAATTTAGCAGTGTAAGACTAGAGGGAAGGCAGCTAGTCATCACCAACCATCGCCAACTCTTGGGCTACTCTTTTATCAACGAATAGTGGGATTGACCGTCACATTATAACGCCCCCACGACTGAAAGGGCAAGCATGTTTGGTGCGACCGGGATTTGAACCTGCAACCCTCGGATTACCAGTCGAACGCCTTAACACGCTAAGGCCATGCCGGGTCTTCGTTTATGATAAATCGCTATAGTAAATAATGTTGTATCTTAAAACTTCAAAGAATGTCAAGTACCTATATCTGCTAATGTTATGAAATTTTTATCATAAAAAAATTAAACGTGGAAGTTTAGCAAGAAAAGAATTTGGATGCGTTTTAAATAATTTGTTTGTGGATAATGTAGATGTCGTTATTCGCTTATATCATAACACATGTTGATTAATTTTCTGTGTATTATTAATTGATTTGATTCGTATCCACAAAACAGAAAGCGTGCACAATAGATGCACTAGGCCTATTACAGCGAGAAACACTAGCAACTCATAACTATATATACTCTTCAAAAAAACAAACGCAAAAGGCAAAATTTGAGACAAATTGTTAACAAGTTTATTCCAGGTTGTTTTGTGTGACATGTGTGAAACTTTGCACATTCACTGCTGAACATCAAAAGTCTGCAAAGGCGAAGTCCACGCTCACTAGATGAAGTTTAACGTCACTCAACGTCAATAACGAGTAAGCCCCCAGTGAGCATCAATAACTGCTTGGCATCTCCTGCCCATGGAAGTGATGAGATGACGAATCACATCCTGTGGAATGACTGTCCACTCAGCCTGCAAAGCTGCTGCAAACTGAGGTAGAGTCTGCGGTTGAGGTTGTCGCCGTCGCAGACGTCGGTCCAACTCGTCCCAAAGATGTTCGATGGGGTTTACATCTGGTGATATGGAGGGCCAGGAAAGAACGTTAATGTTATGGTGTCTCAAGAAGACAGTGGTGAGTCGGGCTGTGTGAGGACGGCCGTTGTCACGTTGAAAAACGTCGTTGACGTTCACCATGATGGGTTGCACATGGGGCCTAAGAATCTCGTCGACGTATCGTTGAGCCGTAAGATTCCCTCGAATGTGCAAAAGGTCTGTTCTGGCATTGTAGGCGATGGCAGCCCACATCATGACGCTGCCACCACCAAATCTGTCAACTTCCTGCACACAGTTTGCTGCAAAACGTTCCCCTCGGCGACGGTAAACACGGGTCCTTCCATCCTGCCTACGAAGCTTAAAACGTGATTCATCGTTGAACCAAACATGCCTCCATCGTCGATGACGCCATACCCGATGTGTCCGAGTCCACTGCAGCCGAGCTTGACGATGTTGCTGGGTGAGGATGACACCTCTGACTGGACATCGAGGTCGGATTCCTGCATCTCGTAGACGGTTGCGTACGGACTGATCGGAAATCCTACACAGCCCTGGTATGGTTGAGGCAGTAGACGTCGCAGTGGTGGTCCCATCCCAAAGGTGACGTAACCGGATGTAGCGATCTTGTGCGGGCGTGATCACACGAGGTCTGCCAGATCGTGGACAGTCACAATTTCATCCATGTTGTTGGTGACGATTCCATAGCCTTGTAATGGTGCTTGGGTAAACATTCACAGCTCTGGCAACATCTGATCGCGATTCGCCTGCTTCCAAGCGACCAATGGCGTTGTTGTGTTGTGCTTCAGTCAGTCTTGGCGTAACTGTATTGCGTGTCGGTGGCTTAACACTGAGCTATGGAAACTGAGAACCCGTCACTTTTATAGGGACTTTGCACATGTTGTACTTGCAGAACATGCAGATATCTCAAACAAATTTATTGGACACGAATGCGTTTTGGCGAAAAATCCGATGTTTTCCTTCGTTTTCAAAGTGCACAACTTTTATTGTCATTTTGGTCTGACAATCAGTGCCTTAACACGTTTAACATCACATACTCTGAGCTTGTAACGTTATTACATATATTTCTCTTTAAAATAAAAAAATATCCCTTTTGCGTTTCTTTTTTTGAAGAGTATATATGCTTTACAAACATAATTTATTAAAAGCATTATTTTGCCTTCAAGAAATAAAAATATAAATAAGATATATTCATTAGTTAGAATTAAAAGAAAAACAATTTCATAAAACAAATAAATATCATTGTTTTTGGCCCATCTAATTTTTTTTTGTCAGGATGTGGGGTTTGGTTTGAATTTCGCGCAATGTTACTCGAGGACTATCTGCGCTAGCCGTTCCTAGTTTACCAATGTAAGACTAGAGGGAAGGCCTCCCACAGCTGAAAGGGCGAGCATGTTTGGTGTGACGGGGATTCGAACCCGCGAATTATGAGTCGAGTTCCTTATCCACTTGGCCATGACCACCCACCGCCAACTCTTAGACTAATATTTTACTAACGAATAGTGGGATTGTCCGTAACATTATAACGCCCCCGCCGTTGAAAGAGCGAGCATGTTTGGATGTTTGGCTTGATGAGGATTCGAACCCGCGAATTATAAGTCGAGTTCCTTATCCACCTGGCCATGCCTGGGCCTTAGAATGGGGGGGGGGTAAATAGCGCTTTTCGTGAAAAAGTAATAGTGTAACATAAAGATATATTTGTATACTAATAAAAATAAATCTGTAAATTTATTGTAGACGGTAACTATATGACGCATCACAGAACATCTTCCTGAAAGCAAAACTTAATCGGTCGTATTTTTAAAATATATCATATAAAACTAAGCTTGCCAAATAATTCGAAACTGCGACTGTGTGGTATTTTACGAAAATACGTTTTCTTACGTATCAGATTGTTGTATAACCCTTTAGCATTGTTAAAATCACAATAGTAATTGTGTTTTTAGAATATTTTATGAAAAGATCTCACAGTTAGGCTCGTTAAAATATTGGTTTAATATCCGGGTTTGTATAATCAACAACAACAATAACCGGAAGTGGATTCCTGTCTACATCTCGGAAGTTTCAGTTGTAGCTAAATAAAAAAACCAGAAAAGACAGATCATTAAACTGTTCATTTCTTTAGTCTAAACCTACCACGTGCTATACTAATAATCAATCTAAAACTAGTAGCTATTATATACAGAACTCAAATCAGCAAGAATTCTTGACTCGTAACCCCAAATTTACCCAAATATATAATCCGTTCTCAGTTTGTCATAATTTTACTTGCTATCAGTTACAAGAATTCACTCTTTGTTTGTTTGTTTTAAATTTCACACAAAGCTAAACGAGAGCTATCTGCGCTAGCTGCCTCTACTGTAAGACTAGAGGGAAGGCAGCTAGTCATCACCACCCACCGCCAACTCTTGGCCTACTCATTTACCAATGAATAGTGGGATTGACCATAATGTTATAATGACCCCACGGCTGAAAGGGCGAGCATGTTTGGTGTGACCGGGATTCGAACCCGTAACTCTCGGATTACGAGTCGAGAGTCCTAGTCACCTGGCCATGCAGGAGCTGAATTCATTCTTTTCCCACTCCATTATACTCCACCCTTCCTACAGAAAATTAATTATGAACAAAAAATGTCTGCCCGTCATGCCCAGGTTGTTGAGGCGCTTTCTGCCCGGCATGCCCAACTTGTTGAGGCGCTCTTCTTTTAATCTGAGGGTCGCTGGTTCGAATCCCTGTCGCACCAAACATGCTCCCCCTTTCAACGGTGGGGGCGTGACAATGTGACACTGAATCCCACCATCATTTTTGTGATGGCCCGGCATGGCCAAGCGTGTTAAGGCGTGCGACTCGTAAGCTGAGGGTCGCAGGTTCGCCAAACATGCTCGCCCTCCCAGCCGTGGGGGCGTTATAATGTGACGGTTAATCCCACTATTCGTTGGTAAAAGAGTAGCCCAAGAGTTGGCGGTGGGTGATGATGACTAGCTGCTTTCCCTCTTGCCTTACACTGCTAAATTAGGGACGGCTAGCGCAGATAGGCCGCGCGAAATTCAAACCAAAAATGTCACAATATGTAATAAGGTAACTAAACCTTCAGATGTTGCTACACATAACAATCCAGCTAATTTTAATACTTGACAGAATATAACCCTTTTTATTATTTCGGTCGACACACAATTAACAATTTGATTATTTGCTTACTCTATTATTACATTGCAAAAAAGTTTAATCTGGTTTTAAATATAGTGTAGAAAAACGGTTAAATATTTATGGGTATTTTTTTGACCTACAACGACCCCGATAAACAAATCATTCTGATCTCAAATACGTAGCCACTACAGGTTCAGTGGTAAGTATGAAGCCTTATAACACTAAAATACCAGGTTTTCTCTGCCGTGGTGGGCATAGTACAAATAGCCCATTCTGTAAATTTGTACTTAGCAGTAAACATAGGAATCCAGACTAAAAATACGGTATAAAATGACTGAAATAAATGTTTTTTTGAAGAAACATTTGGATGCATATAATACACAACTTGCGTAATAATACTCAGCAAAATAAATATCTGTTTTGCAAATATAATAACATAAAATGCTATTAAGAACATTTCGATAATTAATAATTTTCTTATCACCATAAGTGATCACGAAAAATGTTGAACTGAGTAATCTCTGCGTGAATATTGAGTAATAAAATAAAAATGTACAACACTTAGTTAGAATCAGCGTTAGAGAAAAATGTCTGTCGTTTAATTTTCATGTTGACTTAAATGAAACCTGGTGAGCAAAAACTAAAACTACGCTAGCCTCAGAAGCAATATTATTTGATTGTCGTTTAAAGCTCACCACGAAGTTTATAGTTTAATCGTAAAAACAACACTTATCTCACCACAAAATATTGGTTCATTTACGGGTCCTGGGTAGTTAAAATAAAACAAAAGTTAACCGTCAGACCGTAAGAAATCCTACATGTAAAATGTAGCGAAAACAAAAATAATATATGTGATAAATTCGACTTTTATCACTGTTAATTAATCAAATAATATACAGCTAGATATGTACAGGAAGCGTTTTGGGTAAGAATTCTAGTATTTAAACTATTATCGTTGTTTATAAGACATGGCATGTTAGAATTCAGATGTATACCACAGTGTCCCTAATTAATGTTACTCTCTATTTATCACCCCCTGGTATTTTATAAAGCTTACTTTGTATGAGAGCAACAGTAATCCAACATATAATCCACTTTTATAGCCGTAATTTTGATTTGATAAAAAAGAAAAAACAAATCTAAACAAACCTACACACACGGTTATTAGCATTGAAATAAAGAATTCTTCACTCCATGCTGTAATTAGCGACTCTCGTTGCAATTTGCAATGACCACGGGGCGTTAATTGAGGGCAATATACACGCATCTACATGCGCGCGCACACACACACACATATATATATAATTTGCAGGAAGAAGACATAACCTTTTACAGAATAATATTTTTGTATTTAAAAAAGAAGTCCGTTTTTTCAGGTGCTACACGTAATAAACATCATTCATTGATTTATTTTTAACCAGAAAACAACAAGTAACATTTATTATTCTACACTCCTCCTGGTGTTTGGAGAATAAATATGTATTTCATTAAATATTATTTAAAAAATAAACAAGTACTGATGCAAAAAACAACAAAAATTGTTTTTTTATTAAAAAATAAACATTGGTATTATCTTGTAACTATCACTAATCGTAGGACATTAACCGTCAAATTATCATATTATTTCTCAATGGTTCTTTTCTTTTTTTAAAAAAACGTGTAATTTAAATGAAAATGAAAGAATTGTTGAATAACGTAGAGACCCAATCTATTTTTTTTAATTTTCAGTTTCCTTTGTGTGTTATTACAACATATTAAAGTGTGGATATTGTTTCCATTCTAATACAATATGAAGTCTAATGATTCTGTGTTTGCTTCACTCTCCCAAACAGTGCTGGTAAGCCGTAAATTCGACGAAACTGCTCTCTTGTAAAGGTAATAACGAATCAAAGAGTAGAACGAGTTTTTACGTAACTTATAAATTATTTTCTTTCGTCATTGAAATTACACGTTTGGGTAGCGAAAAGACAAATGACCAGCTAGTCCGCTGAATAATAATGAATAATTAATTATGACTATAACTCATATGTTATTCAAACACGTAAAGTATTTTCGGTTATTAATGGTTAGTAAAAAACAAAGCAGCATATTAACTGTAAAAAAGAAATCTAAAAGTTTGTTTGTTTTTGAATTTCGCGCAAAGCTACACGAGGGCTATCTGCGCTAGCCGTCCCTAATTTAGCAGTGTAAGACTAGAGGGAAGGCAGCTAGTCATCACCACTCACCGCCAACTCTTGGGCTACTCTTTTACCAACGAATAGTGGGATTGACCGTCACATTATAACGCCCCTACGGGTGAAAGGGCGAGCATGTTTTGGTGCGACCGGGATTCGAACCCGCGACCCTTAGATTACGAGTCGAACTCCTTAACCCACCTGGCCATGCCGGGCCCAAAAACTAAACGTTAGACTACATGAAAATTAATTTTTCTTCGATACGTTCGATATTAATCCAATTGTTTACTCTTCGCTGAATAGTTTAATTTGTCATTATACGGCATTGAAGGTAGAGAAAGTAAAACCCGATGTAAATATGCAACGACTTCATTTTGTTTAATCACGAGAACGAATAAAATGAAAGGCTTAATGGATAAATTTATTGAATTCTCTGATATCACTTACAAAATTCAAAGTTTGCAGATGAACAAAGGAATCATCAATACTTTGCATGTTAAAAAAATATAAATGAAAACATAAGGTGATACCAACAAGGAAAGAGATTTTGTTATTTTAATAAACTGAGGAACAAGACATGAAATGTTTGACAATTAAATTTTATCAACAGCATACATGTATATAAAATATTTTCTTGAGATAAAACATAAAATGAAATAAGAATCCTACAATATAAAAAAAACTGTGACACAAATAAAAAAATATACAAGATAATGTATCCTTAAAATGGAAGTTCCTGAATTTAAACTATAGCATCGTGAATGTTACTGATAAATAACACGTATTGAGCTTCGTTTGACATGATGAACAGTTTTCTTCATCAGCACTGAGTAACAGTGCAAACTGAAAGATGGTGTGCTGTGAAAATAACCTGTTGAAAATCAATGGTTCGTGAGAAATATTGTTCTGTACAACCGTTCAGTTTTGTTAACAAAATATGTTTTAACAAAGATTGGTTTTGCTTGAAGTCGCTAGATTATATCCTTGTTTATCTCTTCACGCAGCACAGAATACAAAGTAAATTACAGCAAATCCCCTAGTAAAAGACAACAAAACTACAAGTAACACAACAAAATTTTTGTTTTACAATTAATTAGTGTTTGTACTGATAATGAGAGTGGATACTTCGAACATGTCTAAGGAACCAGTAATCACGCAGAAACAAGTTAATTCTGTAAAAAGGGTAGTTTTGGTACATGTGATTTTGTTTTCGTTTATTGAGGGATCCAGTATGCATCACCTCCATAACACGGACAACGATCCCTCCTGTATTACATCCTTTTATTAATATGTTTTATGAACTATTTCTTAGCCCTAAAATAATAGACGGAGTCCATATGAGTCCTATTGGCTTTTTCAACATAAATCTAGACTACTTGTGCACCAAATTGCAAGAGATCTTTGAATTCGATTGTTGCAAGGTTCATGGAGTCATACAGGTAACGCCCGTTAAGTCCTTATATATACACTGAAGAAACATTTTTGGTAATTTTTTTTAATGTAATTTGCAAATTGAGAATATTTGTAGTATAATAGAGAAGTAAACGCTCTAAAGTCATATCGTACATAAACAAAAACAACAATATTACAATAATAACACATGCCCTGCCTTTCTGGCATGTTATTTGCATCATATAAATGCTATCCTATCCTATAATCACCGGGTAAACGACTTCGTTCTTTATATAAATAAAACCCTGCTTTGCTCTTCGCATTTGAACCTTCACCGGTAGGAAAAAAAATCCAACAGGGAGTCATAATAAACAAAAAATGAAATAACCAAAAAAATGAGCAGAACAAAATAATTATATTATTATGTAAATATAGTTTTAATAAACATAAAAATAATTCTAAAATAAAATTAATGTTTTAACTTGGAAGAATGTTCCACCAATTAACTTGAAAGCTTCCTCTTTCTATACTGAGAAAACCAATGTTTTGAGTTAATAGATCATATTTGTGGTTAATTTGACTTTTAACTCTTTAGTGTATTAGAGAAATAAAATGATTTAACTATAGATAGAACGTTTTGATGACAATTTGTAACTTTAACACTTTGAATAAAAAGTAATCCTGACAGCATGATATCTCAAGTACCACGTGCAACATATATGATTTCATTTAGAATTAGGAACTTTCCTCTATCTTTTTAAGTTTACTCTAAAAACTTTCAAAAGAAACATAAAGCATATTCTTATATGATAAATATTTCATTTTCAATGATTCTGTTGTCGTTACATCCTAGATTGTAATCTTAGCATCAGCGATCGCCTAACAGTAATGTTATAGAAGTGTTTCTCAGTGGAAAGTCCAGCCTTTTTAGCCATACATTTCATGAGTGATGCAAGTCTGTTTTCCCCTAGCGGCTGACGTTTGAACCACGAACTGTTGTATGTTGCCTTTGAGTGGTTAGGAACAAGGTAAAACGGACTGTCATCTTTTTTCATACATTCTGGCCGATGGCTGGCATATAGACGATATATGTGTATAGGGTCTCTATCTGGACGATTTAAGTTAGCATATATTCGAAAGTTTCCCATCACACCTTCTTTGGGTTTCTTGGTTTCTTGGTCGATGTATTCCAGATATTCCATGCCATTGGGAAGTTCACACAGAACTATGTCTGCCCACCGAAGTTCATAATGTCGTTTTGCCGAACGAATTCCGAAAAAAATAGAATTATAGAACCACAGGGTGTTGATAATAGAATCTTTTGAACTGGCTCCAAGCTGTCCTGAAAGAAATAATTTCTCTATCTCAAAATCTGTTAGAGGAACATGTTTCGTGGACAAACTTCCTTTTCCTTGAGATTTCAATTGTAGCTGCTTCATTCGCAGAGACTCGCGTGTCTTAGAAAAACTTTCTCCTGCCGGACTGAAAATAGCAACAGGATATCTCTGCTTTCGAAGGTAGCGATCAACACTACTCAAGAGACCCCTCAAGGAATCTGGTTCATATTCATCCCCATTTCTCTTCTTTACATTTACAATAAAACTCGCTAAGACAGAATCCAATTCTTTAGGAGGTATTTTCTCCAAAGGTCTCTGTTCTCCAACTTTGGAGAGGAATGAATTGACCAGCTGTAGGTCTGTCTTTGTTTTCCTCACCGTGTTTTGATTCTCCATTCTTGCATGTTTCTCTTCTGCCGAATTAGAAGAAGTGGATTGCTGGTCACTGTCCTCGCCACATATCTGTCTTTCAGAATCTTCTGAAAAATAATTTTGAGCACACTCTACGTGATTTGCGCGCTCTGCATGGGAAAACAATTCGATTCCTCCTTCCTTGGGCGAGAGAGCCGCTATGGAAGCAAAAAGCAATACAGGCAGAAATCAGATGACAACAAATTAAGGACTCGATGAATAGTTTGTTTTTGCCAGATAATTAATATAAATTTCTGGTTAGTTTACTCTCCAGGGAAGCATTTGATATTAGTTAAAAACTCACACCAAGAGCATCTACCTCAAGCGTTACGAGTTCCCACAATGACCAGAGGAAGAACGGCACGTGAGAAGACAGAAGAGATGAAAAGAGGAATAGAAAGGCGTGATGTTATGAAAACCAGATAAACCATCTAAAGTAAAGACCAAACCACCTGGTATGCCCCACAAGTGTTTGAAGAAAATAGCATTATGCTAAACTACGATTACAAATGTTAAAAAAAACACATTTTTCAATGATTGATTGAAAATTTAAACTAGATTTAAGCAACAATGGCAATAACATTCAAATCACAATAAATGTAACAATATTACGACATACAATCTAAAATTTTAAATATTTAAAAATGTAAAACAAAGCAAGTGGATTGTGGACTAAGATGTTATATTTTTAGTGAATTAGCTCCATAATAATTATCGAGTAATGAAGATATTACTTGATTAAAGCATATTCTCAATTAATTTTACTAATTTAAATCATTTACATCGTGGTGACAAAACATAAATAATTGCAATTCGTTTCAGCGTGAATTAAGATCTGAATTTAGAGTGCTAGAAAGGTAACGCATATACAGAACAAAATTGGAGAGTTTCGACGTATTTAGTCCTAACAAACATTTGTTAGAAACATTTAAAGAGATTGCTTTCTTATGTTTTATTAACTAAAATGTGTTTTTATGCTAACGTGAGTTAATCTTACTTTATTTCTATTAACGTTCTATAGCGTATTATTCGCGTTTAATCCAAGCGAACGATTTTTATGTGTTCCAAAATATTGGTTGGTAAAAGATACGTTAGTTTTATTTGAAGTGGAGAGATTTTAAGAACTGTGTTTGCAAATTATATTAACAAATCTCGCACACTTCTTTGACTTTTATTGTTGCCAAGATATTTTTGAATTAAAGCAAATTAATAAAGTGCTTATGTCATCAGTAATTTTGTTAGAATTTCAACCAATTGCATGTGGTAATACCGCATTATAATGGTGAATATCCGATAGACCGAAGTGTAAAGTATCTTAAACATGTACTGATACTTTTAAAATAATAGTGCTTTTTTTTTTTTTAACTAATCGATTCAGAAATAATCGCGCTAAAAATTGGACATAGAACGCAGCGACATCTACCTTCTTTTGGAGAGTTTACTTGGGTAGCATTTCCATCGTCGTCAAGGCCGCTGTTTCGTCGATGGGAGCAGTAATATTGAGAATGAGCCTGAAGAGTGCGTTGGCTACTGAATGTAATTCCACAAGGTTCGCATACAAACCCTATAGTGGTGAAAAAAACGAAACATGTGAAATTCATCCAAGTAGAAATTTCGTACTAAACACATCGTATTGGATAAAAATTGTTAAACAGTTGATATACTGGTCACAATAAGAGAAACAAACAGTTGATTGTCGGTTTTTTTTTATTTCGCGCATAGTTACACGAGGGCTATTTGCGCTAGCCGTCCCTAACTTAGCAATATAAGACTAGAAGGAAAGCAGCTACTCATTATTACTCACAGCTAACTCTTTTGCCAACTAAGAGTAGGATTGACTGTAACATTATAACGCCACAGGGCTAAAATGGTGAGCATGGTTGGAGTGAGGGCGATTCAAATCCGCAACCCTCAGGTTTGTACTCGAGCGCCCTCACCACCTGGCCATGCCGGGCGAAAACAGTTGGTACCACGCAACAAACAGCACATAGAGTAAAAAATTCGAAAAATGTGACGAAACCTTGTCATATTTCTTTCGAAACAGACAAAAAGCGGCAAACATGCAGATAGTTCAGACAACTTTACCTAGATGGAGCCACATGTTCCTATTTGAATAACAAATTATCAGAAAATAGTTAAACGGGACTAATGTACATCTTACTTAACGCTGTATAACTATATATATAATAAAAAACATAAAGAACACTGTTACATTAAACTCTAGTTAAATACGATTGTAGAAAAACAAGTAATTACGTATAACCGTTATTTCTATTATCCTCATATGTAGTTCGATACATCTTACTACTCTAGCTTGCAGGATAATATTCGATAACATGATTTAACATGATTGCTGTAATGGTATAACTCACGCAAGAAAAGCAATACAAATAGCTGAGAGAGTTTTATACGTTACTTTGAAACTTCAGTAATCCAGTTACGAAAGAGGTACGTAAGTGATTTACAGCGTTCAAAGCGTGCGATAACGTTGAATTAAACCTATTATGCAAATAAAATCATAGATTAACAGTAAAAGAACTTACAAAGTATAGTTAGATGCTGTTAGCGAAACAAGTGATTAGTGTAATTATATCTCACACACCAGTTAGTTGAATAAGTTTCGGTAAGTCGAATTTACAGTATGTCATTAATACATGTTTGTTTGTTTTTTTGGAATTTCGTACAAAGCTACTCGAGGGCTATCTGTGCTAGACGTCCCTAATTTAGCAGTGTAAGACTAGAGGGAAGGCAGCTAGTCATCATCACTCACCGCCAACTCTTGGGCTACTCTTTTACCAATGATTGACCATAACATTATACACCCCAACGGCTGGGAGGTCGAGAATGTTTAGCGCGACGCGGGCGCGAACCCGCGACCCTCGGATTACGAGTCGCACGCCTTACAGACTTAACAATGTACAAATCCGGAGTTCGTGATGGATAGAGTGCAGGTATGCCCATTGTGTAGCTTTTCAGTAAAGAAACATCATTTACAAAAGATTAGCCATTGTTTTTAGAACCTTGACACAAATTGTCAGGGGCGGATGATACCTAAATCGTGGAGACATTGCCATGTTTGAAAATGAGTTGTACTAATACACTGAAGTACGTTGATACTATATTCGAATTAGCTGGTATCGAAACATCGGGGTACCGTTAAAATATTATATGATATACAAATTATTTATAACTTCTTTAACTTCATCTCGAAGGTAATTTGGTGAATGTATATATATATATATATATATATACTCTTCTTATTCGATAAATTTATTCCATTTCTAAACCTAACTGTACAGGGTGGTCCGTAACTCCCTACCCATCCATATGTTGTTATGTTATATTCAATTACACATGTATTATAAATTTGTTTCTTGTTTTGCAAAGAAATATGGCCGATGTAAGCCCATTTACACTTAAAGAGCGTATTGTGACAAGTACGTGGGTACATGAGCGCAAGAATACTGGTGATAACTCTCTTTGGGGATACATAAAGGACATTGTGTCTAAACAACGTTATAATACTAATGATGAGTTGAAGGCAGCTGTTGCCGTGACATTTGGAACAATAACCCCTGCTATGTTGAGGAAAATGTCTCACAGAACATGGTGTCGCATAATATTATGCAGCGAGAATGAGGGACAGCACACAGATACACTGGATACATAAGATATATGGATGGGTAGGGACTTACGGGCCACCCTGTATATCTCTACATTTGTTTTATTAACATCATCCATGGCCCGGCATGGCCAGGTGGTTAAGGCGTCCGAATCGTAATACCAGGATTGCGAGTTAAAATACCTGTCGCACCAAACATATTGACCCTTTCAGCCCTGGGTTTGTTATAATGTTGCGATCAATCCCACTATTCGTTGGTAAAAGAGTAGTCCAAGAGTTGGCAGTGGGTTGTGAAGACTAGCTGCCCTCCCTCTAGTCTTACACTGCAAAATTAGGGACAGCTAACACAGATATCTCTCGAGTAAATTTGTGCGAAATTAAAATAAAACAACAACTTTTCATTAAACTGAGTTCAATCGTTTTTAGTTTAACCCCACGGGCACTTTGTGTAACTTACACATCTTAATATACTCCTATCAATTCTTTTCTTTAAGTTCCCGGTAAAGCGTTTTATACCACTTATAAAAAATAAGAAACCTCACCACTTTTTTGCGACATGTAAAACAAATGATCGCTGTATACAGGTATCTTCACTTCAGACAAACAAAGTGTCATTAAAAACATAGTTTTAGAAAAAGTCTCAGCAAGAAATTTAGGCTTAACAGAACGCTTTAATGATTGGAGGCCCGGCATGGCGTGTGGTAAACTAAGGGTCGCAGGTTCGAATCCCCGTCGCAACAAACATTCCACCCTTTCAGCCGTGAGGGCGTTATAATGTTACGGTCAATCTCACTATTCGTTTGTAAAAGAGTAGCCCAAAAGTTGGCAGTTGGTGGTGATGACTAGCTACCTTCCCTCTAGTTTTAAACTGCTAAATTAGGGACGGCTAGCACAGATAGCCCTCGAGTAGCTTTGTGCGAAATTCCAAAACAAACAAACATCATCCACAAACCGAACTATAGCCTACCTGATGGCCATTCTGCTACTGATGAACAGCTGGTTTCGGAAGGTCCTAATGTAGGTATTGTTGGAGAGGTAAGAAACGGAAAATAAGTAAGCGGACTCCCTGAAATATAGATATGTATATTTAATGATTTGCCAGTAACTTTATCACTCCCGAGAAAATCAACCACCTTTGTTTATCAAGATGAAAAAACAGCAACAAAAAATTTTTCTAAATTTTTCTTAAATGTTTGAACCTCAGCCACTTCCCAATTTGATTCTCACAAAAAACTCGTCTGGAGATTTTATCTGTGTAAAAGGAAATGAACCATAGGAAAAATATCAGTCATAACTATGAATAACCCTTTTATTATTCTATGGTTATACAAGTGATTTCACTACTAAATTTTGGACGATTTTATTCCTTAATTCCAGACGTAAACTTCAGTAATGTTTGAAATATTAAACCACATATTCATTGGCTCGACGCGTTATTACACTTTCATCACCAGGGGACTCACACGTAGTTTTAGAACCTTCAGTTTATTTACAAATTAAATTGACCATGTGATGTTTCAGGTAATTGGTTTGAGCTATGTAACTATAGAGATAAATCATATCACAATCGGTTTAGGCTATATAACTATAGAGATAAATCATATCATAATCAGCTTGAGCTATGTAACTATAGAGATAAATCATATCACAATCGGTTTAGGCTATGTAACTATAGAGATAAATCATATCACAATCGGTTTAGGCTATGTAACTATAGAGATAAATCATATCACAATCGGTTTAGGCTATGTAACTATAGAGATAAATCATATAATAATCAGCTTGAGCTATGTAACTATAGAGATAAATCATATCACAATCGGTTTAGGCTATATAACTATAGAGATAAATCATATCATATTCGGTTTAGGCTATGTAACTATAGAGATAAATCATATCATATTCGGTTTAGGCTATGTAACTATAGAGATAAATCATATCACAATCGGTTTAGGCTATGTAACTATAGAGATAAATCATATCATAATCGGTTTAGGCTATGTAACTATAGAGATAAATCATATCATAATCGGTTTAGGCTATGTAACTATAGAGATAAATCATACCATAATCGGTTTAGGCTATGCAACTATAGAGATAAATCATACCATAATCGGTTTAGGCTATGCAACTATAGAGATAAATCATATCATAATCAGCTTGAGCTATGTAACTATAAAGATAGATCATATCATAATCAGCTTGAGCTATGTAACTATAGAGATAAATCATATCACAATCGGTTTAGGCTATATAACTATAGAGATAAATCATATCATATTCGGTTTAGGCTATGTAACTATAGAGATAAATCATATCATATTCTGTTTAGGCTATGTAACTATAGAGATAAATCATATCACAATCGGTTTAGGCTATGTAACTATAGAGATAAATCATATCATAATCGGTTTAAGCTATGTAACTATAGAGATAAATCATATCATAATCGGTTTAGGCTATGTAACTATAGAGATAAATCATACCATAATCGGTTTAGGCTATGCAACTATAGAGATAAATCATATTATAATCGGTTTAAGCTATGTAACTATGGAGATAAATCATATCATAATTGGTTTCCAAGACTAACTGTGAAAGCAAAAACAAATTTCGAGTTTTCAAGAAGTTTGATAGTAGATTCAAACGGATCATTGTCAACAAATACTGTTTGTGTGACCAGCTCTTCAGTGATGTCATCTTTCGAGTTTAATCCAAAATTACAATCAAAGGTAATCCTTCTGGTACTAAGAAAATTACGACACATTTAACCCGGGAAGATATGAAGCGAGAGACTGTATTCTAAATGACAGTTTCCACTTAGATTAAGTTATCTTTAACTGTATCATAGGAAAATTAGAAGTATTATCATGTGGAGACCGAAAACCAAGCAATCTGGAAAAAAATGCTTATTTCTGATCCCAACAGGATAGAAAAGCTTGAGTGACGTAAGGGGAACAAAAACTATGAACGTTAAATGGTCGTAAGTCTTATAGGTCTGGTTTGTTCTTTTTTCTTTCTTTGCTGGCAGTTTAGTTAGAAATTAAAGAAAATCACAAGAAGCGATAGGTTTGCCTGTATTTTCAAAAATTCAAGTTATTCAAAGTGGTGTATTAGTGTTAGCAACATTATTGTGGCAAAAGGTGAATTGAGAAGGGTAAATATCACCCAAGGTAAATGTTATTGCTGATAATACTCAACCTACAATGCTGCATTTGTTTCTCAGTTTCATAAACTAGATTACTTTAAAGTAATAACACAACAAGCAACCACGATCCTGGCCTAAAGTAATAGTACAATAACAACCACGATCCTGGCCTAAAGTAATAGTACAATAACAACCACGATCTTGACCTAAAGTAATAGTACAATAACAACCACGATTCTCGCCTAAAGTAATAGTACAATAACAACCACGATCCTGGCCTAAAGTAATAGTACAATAACAACCACGATCCTGGCCTAAAGTAATAGTACAATAACAACCACGATCCTGGCCTAAAGTAATAGTACAATAACAACCACGATCCTGGCCTAAAGTAGTAGTACAATAACAAACACGATCCTGGCCTAAAGTAATAGTACAATAACAACCACGATCCTGGCCTAAAGTAATAGTACAATAACAACCACGATCCTGGCCTAAAGCGTTATTACACGACATGTGTTTGATGAATAGAGCTGGTAACTTTAGTCACCTTTCTTTGTCAACAGAGTCATCGAAACTTGACTTACTTGAGAAACTACGGAATGAAACTTATTGTTACATTCACCGTTGTCGCGATCCTCGGACGATATATGCAAATCACCCACTTAAACAAATACTCTACAATTGGGCAAATCACTTCCCAACATTATGCGGAGTGCATAGTGTGTTGTGTGTACTTTGTTTTTTGCAATGAAAAATGATCAAATTTTACAGTGATAGAGTTTCTCTAACAAAGTGTTCACTCAGTATACATACAAACCAGTATTTACTTACTTGTCGGTAGTGATGGGGAGAGGCTGTTAGGAAGATTGGAATGTGTGGAATTTTTACTGACATTTGCTCGTGATTTCCCATGCTTGGAATGACCATCTGATGACTGGTCGTCGCTCGAACTGTTCAAGAACTCGGGGCTCTTTCTTTCGTTCTTAACGCTGACCAATAAATCACCATTCGATGTTTCATCCGAGGAAGGTTCACTGGTTACAGGTGACATTCTCTCTGATTGTTTCTCGAAGAGAGCTTTGCCATTGATGGAATATTTATTTATAGAAAGATCCTGAGTTTGTACCATGAAGTCCTTGCTTTTATCACATTCTTCCAGATGCGGAATTTTGTATCTGGAAACAGAAGTATAGCAATCCCTTTCAGAAATAGATGGCTTCAAAGGGTACCAGAGTCTAGAGTTTGATGAGTGTATTCGAGGGGTGATTTTATACCAAGCACACAACTCAACATTGTCGTCTATATCACAATACACGGAACACCAGACGTCGTTTCCTGTAACGAGATTATATGACTGTTACCGAAGACACTTTTCCTAAATTTAAAAATCAAACGTAAAAAAAAAGAAAATATTTTATAATATTTTTCCATTTAAGTATAATTGCCATTTGATTATAAATTATTTTTTTAATCTTGTTTGTTTATAGTATAGTTACAACGACTTTTTGCTCTTGTCCCTAATTTTGAACTGCCGAGCAGAATAAAGGCAACCGACTGGTTACCTTTCCCGTCAACTTTTGAAATATTCTTTAACAACGAATAATAAGCTTGATCGCCACATTATAACGCTCCAACGGCTGAAGAGGTAAGCATGTTCGTAGTGGGAGTTTAAATCCTGCAGATTAGCTTGGCCGATGTTGGTTCACAAAAAAATTAATTAATTCTTTTCCGAAAGAGTTTATCATAAATAACTGTCTCTCACTGGGACAGCGTCAAGTCTTCGGATTTACAACGCTAAAATCAGGGGTTCGATTCCTCTCAGCGGACACAGCAAATAGTTACACGTTATTCTGCGCTATAAACTGGAAAGAAAGCCGTTAAACTTGTAACTCTGCTTAGAGTGAGTAAGTCAAGAGGGCTCAAACATAGCAATATGTGTTAAATAGTTAAAATTAATATATTCTTCTTTAACATTCAGTGTAGAGATATTCTGTGGATAATTTGATTGACTTGTCAAATTATCCACAAGTCAAAACTTAAATTAGCTTCACACCTTTTTTCTCCACGGCTTTCGAGTTTTAAATGCACATAATTTCTCTGTCATTTGGTAGAGTAAGTGATAATAACAAACGCTGGAGCTTAAATACCTTTCAAATTCTGAAAAAAAAAATGTCGTTGATATAGAAAGTTCGTTGCGGTGTAAATATTTGATAGATTTCTTTAAAAAGATCTTTTACCTTCCACAAAAACAACAAGATTTGCCTCGTGTGGTGTGGCTGCAAGTTTAACCAGCCTGAGCCAACTTCCAGTCTCGTCATACAAATCCAGGTAAATCTTTTCTTCGTCAACGTCTCTGGCCTACATAATAAACAAGTTTTAAGCAACAACAGCGTTCAAGAAAGGTCAATATAATTATCTTTTCTCTAAAGAAACTGTGCCAAAATTTTTTGAAAGAAATGTGAAAAATAATTTCAAAATTAATACACAAGTGACACGTCAGAACAGAATAGAATTTTTTAGTAAGAACTTATACTCAAAAGTAATTTTATCAAATAGATGGGAAATAAAAGGTTAACTAACCGTGTTAATTCCATAACGCAAACTAAAATAGTACCCTTACTGTTATTCAATACTTTTGTTTTTAAATAAGTTGTAAAATTTGAGAAGAGGCCAACAACAAGACGACAAAGTTTTCACGATGATATGATTCAGCAGACATGAGTTTTATTTGTTATTAAACTGTACAATTGGCTGTCTGAGTTTTGAGCACCACAGACATCGAAAGGTGATTTTTCGGGTCACACATGAGACACATCTGGGTGTGTCGAGCCTCGAACACTGAGCTGGGAATAAGAAACTTAACACTCTTGACGCTAGGTAACTTAGTTTTTACGTAAAAAGTAAAATGGAGAAAAATAAAACTTCTTACTTATCTCCATGGTTTAGCCAATTAGTATCAACTTGATAAATGTATAAATATAATGAATGATAATTCACTGTAGGGAAATTCCATCTACATGCACTCATCGAATGACTTTTTAAGGCCGACTTGACTTTTGTACTTGAGAAATGGTGCAAACACGATAAAGGTCCAAAAAGGCAAAATTATTGCATCGATACCTTTTTATCTGATTATCACAACCTAATTGTTTTATAAGAAACATTTTTACTAATGGTGTAATCATTTGGACTATTATTATATCAGGAGGTCCAGCGGTTAGTATCTGTATTCGGAATAAAATTCCGGAGGAGGTTCAAAACCTGCTAATTCCGTTAAAAAAAAACTTCATTGTTGTGACGCGTATTAAAAAATGTCTGATACAAAAACACCTGATGAAAGGCCGGAGAATTCACTGGTCGAAACGAATTGAAAATAAGAATACACATAATAAATAAAAGAACAATAAGTTAGAATAATTATATCATTAAAAATACTAACACACCGTCTCATTCATTCCGTCAAACCATATTATCATCTCAGAAAACAACATTATATCTAATATGCCTTAAATTCCAAAACAATTAATTAATATTCGGATATGAAAGACATTTCAAACTGGTTAACCAAAACAATAAATTAATATTCGGATATGAAAAATATTCCAAACTGGTTAACCAAAACAATTAATTAATATTCGGATATGAAAACATTCCAAACTGGTTAAATTGCTAAGGATTTCTTTAATTGTTTTACCAAATTTTGAAAACAGATTATACCTCAATTAATGTAGTTCTTGGTGTCGATTTGTTTCCCTTGAACACTTCGCCTCTAAAAGGGCCAAAAAGAGTCCCTTTAGGTAGTGGTATTTTGGTGAAAACAGTGTAAGTAATACTGGCATTGCTGGATTCTGTTATCGTGAGGACATCTGATGGTAGATGGAGTAGCTCAACCAATTCGTCTATTTCCTCGTTTGCTTTACCTGGGAAAGAAGACGAAACCAACAATTTTACCAAGATTCGCATCCTACCATTTCTGAAGGCCGTATTATCTCATCGATTATCTATAATTCTGATAAATAAAACATTTTACTTGTGAGATTAAATGCTCTTAAGAGATAAAATGCAACAAAAGATATCAAATATTGACTGGCTACCTGCACTTACGTCTTAATGGTTTTTAAGAGTCTGAAGACACATTTAATTAACGGGTGTATGGTGTTTATTTGTGCCCCACTCTTTTCGTGAATAATATTAAATAAAATATTAGATTGGTCACTACATGGTTGACTGCTTATAGTATTCGTTATATCGAAATACAAGGAATATTTTTTTTTTTTTAAGACTGTTCTATCGGTGGAAATTAATCATTGCATAGTCACAACACGGACATTTGCAAAATAGTTAGAAATGGTTGATTGTTTAATAAATAGATGGCGTCTGTAGACAATCATATGCTCTAAGTGGAACCTAAATAAAAACTTCTATGCCCGATTTTTGTGCTCCCTAGTGGCCCGACAGGTTTCGATATCCGTGGCGGGCAGAGCACAGATATCACGTTGTGTAGCTTTGTGATAAATTCCAAATAATCAATCAATCAATAAAGTTTTCTTAAAATTTGTTGATATAGCACTTATAACATTTTCAAGCTCGCTATAATAACTAAGTGTTGCAATAAAGAAACACAAAAACGTATATCTGAGAAAAGTCACATTATTAGAGTTTATTATAGAAACTGACTTCATCATGACAAAACTAGCCACACTGGTTACAGAAGCTATTTTAGAAGTAATTGGACATCCTGTTTATCTTTATAGGCCACTGAACCAAGTTTTACAGCTATGTTTCACGCAAACATCAAAGCTAAAATGAAGCTACTTCGACAATTTCACCGGCTCAACATCAAACATAGCTATTACCAGCGAACACACATTTATTCTCATTATTTCTTTCTTTGAAAATTACTTTCCGTCTCCTCACTGATGATGACCATAAAATACCCTTACGCAATGGCATGGTACGGGAAACGTTGTCAACCATGTATGTAAACATCCATACCGAATACTTTATAAATTGTTTCTAAAATAAAACAATGCTACAAATGCTAGCTAATACTAGATATCCAGACTCGCTTCGCTCGCATTTCGTTATTTTGTTAAATAAAAAATAATCTCTGTAACTGAAACATGTCTATTAATTCCTTCTTTGCAAAACTTCTCTGCAAACAACAGCGTAGAGCTTCAAATGCAAAAAAACTTACTGCATTTAAACCTTTTGAAGTAAAACTACATGCCAATGCAAAACTTTGACTGGACCCAAATTGCGTTAGGACAGAGATATAACTTTACTAATAGAGTAGGATATGTGAAACAGGACTGTATGTAGACTCAAACTATTTGTTGTTTATTGTTATTAAAGATACTTGTGAAACAGGACTGTATGTAGACTCAAACTATTTGTTGTTTATTGTTATTAAAGATACTTGTGAAACAGGACTGTATGTAGACTCAAACTATTTGTTGTTTATTGTTATTAAAGATACTTGTGAAACAGGACTGTATGTAGACTCAAACTATTTGTTGTTTATTGTTATTAAAGATACTTGTGAAACAGGACTGTATGTAGACTCAAACTATTTGTTGTTTATTGTTATTAAAGATACTTGTGAAACAGGACTGTATGTAGACTCAAACTATTTGTTGTTTATTGTTATTAAAGATACTTGTGAAACAGGACTGTATGTAGACTCAAACTATTTGTTGTTTATTGTTATTAAAGATACTTGTGAAACAGGACTGTATGTAGACTCAAACTACTTGTTGTTTATTATTATTAAAGATACTTTTACTCGATTAATTTTCAAAATTCAATTTCTGGTTTCCTTTTTTACTTTATTATAAAGCACAGTCACATTGATCTATCTGCTGTATCCACCGGTGGGAATCGAACTCCAAGATGTAACGTTATAAGCCCTTAGATTTATCGCTGTGTCAATAAGAAGACTTTTCGTCTTTATGTTGCTCAATGGTTATACACTATTTCCTGTAGTTGTTTTCTGTAACAAATAATGAATGACTGTCCTACTGTAACTTTGATGATGCAAGAAAGAAAGCGACACTCTTCGTACAGCTTTCGCCCCCCGCTAGTACAGCGGTAAGTCTCTCGATTTACAACTCTATAATCAGGGGTTCGATTCCCCTCGGTGGGCTCAGCAGATAGCCCAATGTGGCTTTCCTATAAGAATTGTTTGTTTGTTTTGAATTTCGCACAAAGCTACTCGAGGGCTATCTGTGCTAGCCGTCACTAATTTAGCAGTGTAAGACTAGAGGGAAGGCAGCTTGTCATCACCACCCACGCCAACTCTTGGGCTACTCTTTTATCAACGAATAGTGGGATTGACCGTCACATTATAACATACCCACGGCTGAAAGGGCGAGCATGTTTGGCGCGACGGGGATGCGAACCCGCGACCCTCAGATTACGAGTCGCACGCCTTGACACGCTTGGCCATGCCGGGCCTCCTATAAGAAAACATACACACACACACACCCTACAACATTTACGTAAACAATAAGGGGTGTGGTAACACAACATCATGAAGATGTGATGACGTCATATAGATGCATCGTCCGATATGATTTTTTAGGGCGCTTGACCCGTAGTATAAGAGTCGAGGATTCGAATCCCCTTTCTACCGAACATATTCTCCCTTTTAGCCATGGAGGCGTTATAATGTGACGGTGACTATGACTTTTCGTTGGTGTAAGAGTAGCCCAAGCATGGGCGGTGGGTGGTGATGACTAACTGCCTTTCCTCTAGTCTGCTAAATTAGAGATAGCTAACACAGATAACCCTCGTGTGGCTTTATGCGAAGTTCAGAACCAAATTAAATGATACGATTTATGTATCTGCACGAAATGTAGCAAGTTTTCAGTAAACACTGTGTTTTGTACAAAATAAATCAAAATTGAATACTAAATATTGTCTCCGTTTTTTTTTAATCAGAAACATGACATGTAAGGTAACAGAACAAATTAACAATAACAAAACAGACATATGTTAACTTTCGTATTTTACTTATCAGCTGCCATTTAGTTCGTCAAACCTGAGAATTTGAAAAATCATTGTGAAGTGTGAAGTACCTATATAAGACAACGTTAGTAATGTAGATAATAAATTACAAACTAAACTGTCAGACTTTGTAACGTACTTTTGATAAAACTTTTAAACCATTACATTGGCATTAACCAGAAGTGGTTTAAACGTCAGTTTAGTGGTTTAAATCATTGCATTGGTGTTAACCAGAAATGGTTCAAACACCAATGTTGTGGTACTAATCAGAAGTTGTTTAAACTACGATAGTGGTACTACAGACTAGCAAGTAATTTTTTTATGAACCTCTCCCCTCCAGAAAGATGTGGAAACAAATATACAGTCGCCCCTTTATTGTTCTTTATTTAAGTAAGTTTAACAGTTTATGATTTAAATGGAAATATAATGTGTACAGCATCGTTTACTTGGTTGGAAATTAAACCATCTTTAACTCATAAGTACAACACTTGAGGTATCATGGAACAAGATTTGTGCTCCAAATTCAAATACAGCCCTCATTAGTAACGTCATCATTATTCGTGTACGCGTAGACTTTTCTTGTATTTAAAAAAAAAACAACAGGAAATTTAGACGCAAGATATCAAGCTTAAATATTAAAATATTATTACTCGGAGTTACACTTTTAAATGCAAAATATGCTTGGTTTTCACGAAAAAAAAAACTCCACGTGCGTGTGAAACTGACATTATGTTATGTGCCTGGTTATAGCTCTAATATTACAAGCTCCGTATTACCTGTACTAAAGTTGATATAAAAAAAAATAGGTAATATTTATTTAGATAGGTAGTGCTAAAAAGAAATTTGTGCTTGATTTCTCCAGTTTTCGAAAGCTAGATATGTATTATTTTCTTAAAATAAACTATTAATCTTCGGGCCAGATAACACGAGCGGGCATGGCCAGGTGAATAAATAACTCGACTCATTTATGAGGGTCGTGGGTTCGATTCCCCGTCGCACAAAACATGCTCGCCCTTTCAGCTGTGTGGGCGTCATAATGTTACAACCATTCCTACTATTCGTTGATGAAAAGAGTAGACCAAGAGTTGGCGGTGGGTGGTGATGACTAGCTGCCTTCCCTCTAGTCTTACACTGCAGAGTAGCTGTGAGCGAAATTCAAAAACAAACAACCAAACCAGTTGACAGTAAACTGGAAGTTGATTTTAAATCCGTAAAGGAAAGAGTTTATCGATCCATCTTTTTGTAAAAAAAATAAAAGTTGTTTTCTTTGTTTTAATCTATAAGAACGAAATAAATATCAATTGTACAAATTTTCAATACCTGCGGCCATTTGATCATAAAGTTACTTTGCACTATTTGTAATACAAGTGCTCTATATTACGAATATTTCATCATAAGAAATTTATCGATAAGACTTAGTTTTGCTTCGAGAGAAGCGGTTTGACGGAGGGGGGAACTCGTGACGCGTTCGATTTTTAGAGCAGTCGTGCACGTGCTATCTGAACGAACAGCACCTGATTTTTTTGTGTAAATATTTTTTTGTTAATTATTGAAGTTTCCTTGCCTCGTTTATCTCGTTTGCTGGTTTTACATTAAGAGGTTCATTCGAGGATAAAAAAGACATTTTTATTTCCTTATCAGATTATAGAAAGTTTGTTTGCTTGTTTATGAATCTCGCACAAAGTTATACGAGGGCTATCTGCTTTAGCCGCCCCTAACTTAGCAGTGTAAGACTAGAGGGAAGGCAGCCAGTCATCATCACCCACCGCCAACTCTTGGGCTACTTTTTTATCAACGAATAGTGGAATTGATCGTGACATTATAACGCCCCCACGGCTGAAAGGGCGAGCATGTTTGGTGTGACGGAGATTCGAACCCGCGGATTACGAGCCGAGTGTTTTAACCACCAGGCCGTGCCGGGCCTATCATATTGATAATCAATGATTAATTAATTAATTAATGAAATCATTATTATATGGACGTTTAGCACTAGTTCATTAAATTAATTAATTGAATCATTTATAATTAATTCGTCCTAAAGAGGACGCTTAAAACTAATTTTCCAGTTAATTAAATTTCTTGTCCTGAAACAATGATGTTTTAATGAAATCTTACTCTTTTAATTATCAATAACATGTTTTAAATGACATGATATAACATGAACACAGCTATACCCATATTTAACACGCATAAAATACACGACTATATGCTTAAACATACTATCATTCTATTATAAGTTCACAAAACTAACAAACACGTATTTGGTGTTAAACTAGAATATGGATATAGTTAATATGACAACATGTAATGACGTACTAAATTACATAACAGTAATCTGTGATTATATATAAAACTCACTTTGTGTCCGAAAAACCCTCAGAGTTTCATTTCACTTACAATAAAATGGGAAAACTCCAATTATTTCGGTATTTGTCTGTTATTTTTACCTAGCCTGAGACATCGAGGGCGTCGTTAATCACTCAATCCATAACGTTTTACACCGAACATGCTCGTCTTTTCAGCCGTGGGGTGTTATAATGTTACGGTCAATCCCACTATTCGTTGGTAAAAGAGCAGCCCAAGAGTTGGCGGTGGTGACTAGCTGCCTTCCCTCTAGTCTTACACTGCTAAATTAGGGACGGCTAATGCAGATAGCCCTCGAGTAGCTTTGTGCGAAATTCAGATCAAACCAAACCAGGACATCCCGTTTTTTCTTTTCTTCATCAGAAATATCACCATAGCGACAACACGTATACCAATTTACTATCAAAAGACATCAGCGATCATAAATCTTAAGTAAAAGTGTCTCTATTCTTTGCTAGTAACATTTTTAGTTTTTAATATAAAACTTATTTCACGTGTATTTGGTGTGACGGTGAATCAAATCCCCGACCCTCAGATTACGAGTCAAGTGCCTTAACCACCTGACCATGCCAGGCGTATCATAGAAGGAAAATAATGTAAGTAAGTGAAAGGTTTATCTTGAATATCAGCCGAAGCATTGACACACTGAACCGTTGGGAACCAAATGATTTCTTTGTTGATTCATTCCTTTGCAATGGGAACGAAAATATTTTCGTTATTCAGTTTTCTGTTCATGCAAAATAAGAGGGATTGTTCAACAGGTAAATAATAATTTGAAGGAAATGAAAACAAGGAGTAACAATTCCATGTTGATTACATGCCTATAAGAACTGAAAATTATTGAGTTGGTTTCTTGAATTGTTTGTTTGTTTTGAATTTCGCACATAACTACTCGAGAGCTATCTGCGCTAGCCGTCCCTAATTCAGCAGTGTAAGACTAGAGGGAAGACAGCTAGTCATCACCACTCACCGCCAACTCTTGGGCTACTCTTTTACCAACGAATAGTGGGATTGACTGTCACATAATGACGCCCCCACGGCTGAAAGGACGAGCATGTTTGGTGCGACCGGGATTCTAACCCGCGACCCTCAGATTACGAGTCGAACGCCTTAAACGAAGCTCAAATTTATCCTTACATATTCAAAAGCGTAATGGCAGCTAGAGTTACACATTATATGGGCCTACCTCACCTAAAGTATGCTGATATAAATATAAAAAATAATTTCTACCAAAATAAACAAGTGATTTCATCATGATAATAAATTTTAAAGTGAAATAAAACCATGTAAAACGTGACAGAAAAAATTACTTCTAGTGGAAATAATATGGCGTTCCACGACAGTCGAGTAGTGTTGTCTGTCTGTCTCGTAACATATGTCGAAGTCATATCACGAAAGTTGTTATTTTTGTGAAACTAAGAAACAATGACTGAAGAAAATTCTACTCACTAAAAACTGCTCTATAAAGTGACGTCAAAAATACGTAACATACACTGTGGGAGGTAAAAACTGAACTGTGTATATAAACGCATCGCCCAAGATTTCATAGGTTTCATCCATAATTTTACCACAGCAGCTCCATATGTGCCAGAGATCATTTCAACCAGTATTAAGCGCCTTAATATTATTTTGTTAATAGTGAATATAATGGTTATAATTATCAAGATTTGGTCATTGTTAAGCCTAAAAATACGCAGTGAATTATCCGCACATCACAGCAACAGAAAGTCCAAACAGAACACCGTGTAAGTACAAAATATCAGGCAGATACCACATAACATCGTGTACGTACACAACGCAATACAGGTATCATAGATTATTGTGGAAATACGCAGTACGATTCATAGATCGCAGAGCGTTGTGAAAATACATAATATGATACAAATGTCATAGAACATCGTGTAAGTTTGTAACTTGATATAAGTGCCTTCAAAATAACATAGCCCTGCAGCTGTGTCTTATATTGAAGCAAAATAAAAACGTGGAAATTCTGACCAGTTTCTTTTTATTTTAATGTTAATTCATCCGCATATATTTAAATGAAATACAAGTTGCTTGAATATAGCAAAACGTGCAGTATATTTAGAAGAGAGGCTGCCTACTCTTAGAAACTGTGTACAAATATGCCCTGTTCTACTAGTATCACTAAAGGTGGGTTTAGTGAAACAGTGAATATCCAATAATATTTCAATATGTTGACTGTCTGTCCTACAGGTAGAGCCACAATCTATTAGGTATTTGCAGTAAAGACAGTTTCAGGTATCTTTTCATATTATTCCCATTAACTATGTATTTACCGCCATTTATTTTACGAATAATCATCATATAGTGATATATGTACATAATATTAAGCTATAACTCCGAGTGTGATGAGGTCTTATGAAACTGGCGATGCCTATAATTCTCTCAGTAACTATGGTTACCAGCAGTATGATACTAGCTTCTGCCGGGCTACCGTTAGAGATAACAGAAATATACTCTAATGCGATATCTTTTATTCCAACAGTCTTGCTCAATGGTGATAAAACGCCTAAGTGCAAGGCTCTACCAGCCTGATATCCATCAAAATATATTGGAGAGGAAAAATCTGTGATGGTGAATTCATGGCTTATCAGCGCTGATCATACACTCAGCAAAAACAGGAAATTAATTCTGAGTCAAAACGCGTCATAACTCAGCACATTTGCAACATGTTCTGATAAGGGAACACATTTATTATGCAGCCCGTTGCTTGTTGTTTTTTTAGGAAGTGGGGGGAACTGATAAGACCTTATACAGACTACAGCATCAAAAGATTTATTGAGACACGGATTCGATCGGAAAGCAACGTCTTTGTTGGCTTCTCTCGTCGCTTGAGTTGGCTCAGTTTGTTGAGGTAGTAATAATGAAGATCCTATGGGAATTCACATTGATCAAGAACTTAACAAAAACAATCCAGTTTATCTTCGCATTCTTTGCCTCTTACGGCTGCTCAATACCAATAGTACACCTAATATTGACTTGGATATTTGAAATTGATTAATCACTTTGAATAAAGACATGTAGTATTTACCGCCCTCTGTGCTTTTATGTGTTCACGTGCTCTCATTGTCCTTGCATTTCACCTTTTGTTATTAATTATCGCTTCAGATATATATATATATATACACAAGTATGTGTGTACGTATACCAGTGCTGCTCATATCTATTTTAATTACAGCTGCTTCTCAGTCGACAGAAATTTTTACATAATCTATACGTTTGTATTTCACGCATTCTTATATATGTTATAAGACTGAAACCACATTGGTTATCTTTACTCATAGAGTAAGAAACTGTCGTTCCGGTAATATAATGACACAAACGTTGTCGTGAAAAAAACAACAACTCACAAAAAAAACAATGTTTCGTGGGCTTTGTATGAAAACACAGATTTGTTAAAAATAAAATTTGGCCTTAGCATATAATATCTTTTATAATGGTTGTCTTGGAAAATGACTGTTGTTAGAAATAACAAGAAACTGTTGGAAAAGATAGAGAGAATCGCTGGCAATAAACGAATGATTGATTTGTAATTTTCTTTCGGTAAAGTCAAATGAAGAGATCTCTTAACAAAATACCGACTTTCCGTCATAAGTTACAAAAAATCTCTGAAAATATAAATTTATAAAGATGTATATTATTGATCGGTTACGATGATGATCTAACACAATATAATTATTTTTTTACTTTCAACAGTTCAACAGTGTCTTCCCCTCGTGGCAAAGCTGTAAGCTCGATAGTACATGATGCTTAAATTCTGGTTTTGATTCCCGCTGTGTATATAGCACAGATAGCTAATTGCGTTGCTTTGTGCGTAAGAACAAACAAGTTAAATGTGTACAGTGTCGGTCAAAGCTACGTACGAGACATGAACACTTTGTTTTGCCAATAGAGAATGCCAAAGACACTTTTAGTTCGCATGCTATATTTACGCTTATCAATACAATGTTAAATTTAAAATAAAAATCAGTTTGAAATATCAAAAACTAGATAATCATCTTCCCGTAGGGAAGAGGGAAGGCAGCTCGAGTCTTACACTACTAAATTAGGGTCGGCAAACGCAAATAGACTTCGTATAGCTTTGCGCGAAACTCAAATACAAAGAAACAAACAACTTTGAAGAACCAGATATGTGTTTAAAGAACCAGATATGTGAATACAAAAATAAAGGCAATGCTACTATAGTGTTTCCCAGAAGGTCCTCATGTAGAGCACCAGTTACTGAGAGAGATATGTTGGTGTTTATGTGTAATTTTGTAAACTCTAGTTTTAATGTACATTAGTTTATTATGCAGCACGATTTTTCCTTGTATTCAAGGGGAGATTACAATACATTTTTTGTCAGTTTTTAGCAATAAACTCTGCAAACGTACTCGCTAAGGAACTGAATCCCGGATTTTGGCGTTGTAATTCCGTAAGCTTGTCGCTGAAAGACCAGTGTGTGTGCGTATGTGGTAGTTGTGGGGAGGATATCACCGAAGCCAGTACAAAAACCATATAATTCAAGCATTTTTGAAAGACGGACCTTTTTCCATCAGGGTCAAACTGATAAAGAAAAGTCCACTTATCGAAAGCGCTGATGTTATATGGTTTTGTATTTTTGTCTTAAACTGTTTGTTTTAATCAATGTTCTACCTGATACCATAGTCATTAAGTTATTCATCTATTAAACAACACAATGATTATAGTAGTGTATTTGATAGAAAGAAGAACAATTATTTGAAAATCTGCATATGTAATCTAAACACAAAAAGGAGTTTATGTGTTCCACAATAGAATATATAAACACATAAATGGATATCTGAATAGACATAGTGTATAAACACATAAATGGATATCTGAATAGACATAGTGTATAAACACGTAAATGGATATCTGAATAGACATAGTGTATAAACACATAAATGGATATCTGAATAGACATAGTGTATAAGCACATAAATGGGCATCTGAATAAGAATAGTGTATAAGCACATAAATGAACATCTGAATAGGAATAGTGTATATGCACATAAATGGTTATTTAAATAGACATAGTGTATAGGCACATAAATGGATATTTGAATAGGAATAGTGTATAAGCACATAAATGGGCATCTGAATAAGAATAGTGTATAAGCACATAAATGGACATCTGAATAGACATAGTGTATAAGCACATAAATGGATATTTGAATAGACATAGTGTATAAGCACATAAATGGATATTTGAATAGGAATAGTGTATAAGCACATAAATGGATATTTGAATAGGAATAGTGTATAAGCACATAAATGGATATTTGAATAGGAATAGTGTATAAGCACATAAATGGTTATTTGAATAGACATAGTGTATAAGCACATAAATGGTTATTTGAATAGACATAGTGTATAAGCACATAAATGGATATTTGAATAGTGTATAAGGAATAATAGTTAATATTATAAACTTACTTTTTATCCTCTATGATCGTTATTCTGAACACCAAAATACGACATCCGAGATACATAACAAAGTAAAAATTCACTGAAGGTGTATTACCAAGAGACACCGCTTGCTCTATTCCTTTTCCGAGAGTAGCTACAAAATCCTGTAAGAGTTTCCGAAATACCAAGTTAGCTGATCCTGATCGAGTTAAGGCTGGTCGTATTGAAGCAAACTAAACTAAGCGTTTCCAAACAACGAATGACGTTTGAAAGTCATGAAAAAAAATACACTCAACAAACTTACAAGAGGTCCTTATAACACCAGCTTACTACTAGTATAATCAACACCAATCTTCGCTCACAGGGGACAAGCGAACCAAACTGGAGGAAGTCTAACGTTTATTTACATTATCTAAACCTTATCGACCCAGTGCAGGAGGTTCCCTCGCTTTGATAAGAGGCTGTTATCAAGTCACCAATACTCTTGGCGTTAAGAAATCACGGAAAGTAAACTTTTTCACGATATAGGCAAAGCTATGAAACACTGTATCGCCTCTGATAACATAGTTATTGTTATCGTCCAATAGGACGAGAGCTTTTGTAAACAACAGTAAGGATGGTAAGACTTCGACATGATAATCAAAATGGTAAATGGAAAACTTCGATTGTCAAAATTTTATCGCATAAACACAGCCTGTTTTCCCCTTTTTCTCGATCCAATAGAAGTTCGCTACATATATGTACATTGTATAAGCTTCCTTTTACTTCAGTGAATTTCCTTTATCGTAACAATTCACTCCAGGGTTTATATGGACACGTAACAAAAAAAAAACAAAAAACTTGCTTTTCATTTAATTGAAGGGCTTCACAAAGAAAACAGTTCAGAAGATACAAAAGAAACGCCGATAACAGAATCAAAAATGCGCGTATAACGATTCGTGTCTTTTACATGTTAAATTTGTTTTTAACCATGTTCAGGAGAATGAATTTTTTTCATAAACTTTTTGTTGTATGTTGAGAGGAAAGCTTAAAGATTATCACAAATAGATATAAATTATAAAATTGTTTTGAATAAAACAAACATTTAAAGGATTTAAAAAAATGTTTGTTTTTCCTTGAAAGATATTTAGCTTTGAGGTTTCTGAGAACACAAAAGAGCCAGATAAAATTATATGAAAACAATGACATAACTGACAGACAGCCGTTTACTGAATTTTAGATTTGGCTTTGTGAAACTTCGATGGTAGAAAGTCTGAATTATAACAGTAACAAGAGAAGAAGGTTTTACCACATGAAACTGTAACCATTACAAATACAACTTGATGGACCATTGTGAACATAACACACTAATCTTAACTATCGTGCATTTGTGTTCATTTTTGTTAAACAGTTCTTTAACGATTTCGGCAAAAGATCTAATTACTATCTAAGTAAAACCAGATGAATCAGAAGTATAAATCAGAAATTATTTTGTAAACAAAAACATCTAATAATTATACAGCAATGCATCAAACATTTCTTAGGAATATTCCTCCTTCATCAAACTGTTTTATCTGACGCTTTCCCCCAGTCTATGTCCATCTTAAAACACAACAGGAAGAAATAACTAATATCCACGAGCTGTCCTAGTGGTTCTCTGTGTACAATACTTTAGAATCAGTTGCTAATAATGTATATCAGACTCGTAATACTTTCTCGTTATATGTCCCTTGATAGCTCAGCTGTAATCCAGAGGGCTAATAGCGCTAAATATCTTTTTCGATACCCGCAGTGGGCAATGCACAAATGTTCCACTGAATAGCTCTGTGTTTAACAAACATCTGATACCATACTGAAGAACACAAGCATTCTTGTATAACGGCAGAAAGTGTAAATAAATCAAGTCATAAAGGTGAAAATTCAGTTGTATCGAGTTTCTTGTTCTATTTCATCTGTAGACTTCTTACACGATTAGCACTCTGTCTAATATGAAACATCAGACAACGTATTAACTACTTCTCTAATTTCAGCTGTCTTTTATTTATACGTAGAACAGTTTGAACCGATAACCATCAGCACTTTATCCACATGTTTATAATTTAAGTTATCATGAAATAAAAAAACAAAGTAGAAAAAAGAAGAACAAGAAATTCACACTTGTTTCTATGATATGTACAGATATTCACACTTGTTTCTATGATATGTACAGATATTCACACTTGTTTCTATGATATGTACAGACATTCACACTTGTTTCTATGATATGTACAGACATTCACACTTGTTTCTATGATATGTACAGACATTCACACTTGTTTCTATGATATGTACAGACATTCACACTTGTTTCTATGATATGTACAGACATTCACACTTGTTTCTATGATATGTACAGACATTCACACTTGTTTCTATGATATGTACAGATATTCACACTTGTTTCTATGATATGTACAGACATTCACACTTGTTTCTATGATATGTACAGATATTCACACTTGTTTCTATGATATGTACAGACATTCACACTTGTTTCTATGATATGTACAGACATTCACACTTGTTTCTATGATATGTACAGATATTCACACTTCTATGATATGTACAGATATTCACACTTGTTTCTATGATATGTACAGATATTCACACTTGTTTCTATGATATGTACAGACATTCACACTTGTTTCTATGATATGTACAGATATTCACACTTGTTTCTATGATATGTACAGACATTCACACTTGTTTCTATGATATTCACACTTGTTTCTATGATATGTACAGACATTCACACTTGTTTCTATGATATGTACAGATATTCACACTTGTTTCTATGATATGTACAGACATTCACACTTGTTTCTATGATATGTACAGATATTCACACTTGTTTCTATGATATGTACAGACATTCACACTTGTTTCTATGATATGTACAGACATTCACACTTGTTTCTATGATATGTACAGATATTCACACTTGTTTCTATGATATGTACAGACATTCACACTTGTTTCTATGATATGTACAGACATTCACACTTGTTTCTATGATATGTACAGATATTCACACTTGTTTCTATGATATGTACAGATATTCACACTTGTTTCTATGATATATATAAATATTCACACTTCTTTCTATGATATGTACAGACATTCACACTTCTTTCTATGATATGTACAGATATTCACACTTCTTTCTATGATATGTACAGATATTCACACTTGTTTCTATAATAATTTCAGACATTCACACTTGTTTCTATGATATGTACAGACATTCACACTTGTTTCTATGATATGTACAGACATTCACACTTGTTTCTTTGATATGTACAAATATTACCAGGACTGTTGTTGTTTTTGGATTAAGCACAAAGCTACACAATGGGATATCTGTGCTCTGCCCACCACGGGTATCGAAATCCGGTTTTTAGCGTTGTAAGTCCGCAGACATACCGCTGAGTCACTGGAGAGCATTTACAGAACTTCTAACTCAGTATTTATATAAATATTGTTATAAAATAAAACAATATATAGTATAGTAAAGTTCTGATGACCTGTTGAGGAGATATTTAAAACACCATCTCTACATCTGAGTCTACTTGATAAATGCACCAAAGAAGGATTCCCAAATGCAAAACAAGTTATACAGTGTGAAACGCATGAGAATAAAAAAAGTCGATAAATTGTTTGCTTATGTTCAACGTAAAGCTACATGGTAAGTGTCTGCACTGTGCTCAGCGCAGGTATCGAGCTCTATATATTGAGTCATTTAGGGAAAGGAATAGAAGGGCAGTGTTGGAATTGACACTCAAAGAAGAATTAAAAAAAAACGTATCTTTAGCTCCCACGTAAGAAGCTTGCGAGGCCTAAATAACTTCAGTAAAGAAGTCACGGGTCTCATTGATTAAAACAAATATATCTGGCTGAATTATAGATTTAAACATGATCGAGACATCTTTGCGCGAAATTATAAAAAACTTGGGAAAGTTTTCTTTATGATATGCATTATTATTTTAACTATATTACAATGTGTTTGGTTGCTTTGAATTTCGCGCAAAGTTACACAAGTCATATATGCTCTAGCAGTCCCCAGTTTGAAAGTGTGAGACTAGAAGGAATGCAACTGGTCATTACCATCCACCGCCAGCTTTTCGCATACACTTTTACCAACGAATAGCGAGATTGACCGTCACATTAAAACGTACCCACGACTGAAAGGGCGAGCATATTTAGTATGAGAGGGATTCGAATCCACGACTCTCAGATTACGAATCGAGTGCCTTAACCACCAGGCCATGTCGGGTTCCTGATCCATACAAACTTATGAATGTTACATGTTGCGTAATTTACTCATTTCAGCCTCCTGGTGTCAAGTAGCTTCTCGGTTAGAATTTCAATGACTATGTAACAACGGATTAAAAACACACATTTGTAACAGAGGCGGTGTGGTCGCTTAATCGTATTTTGCTTTATATTGTATTAGAGTAAAATAAGCATAAGTCTCGTACGTAAACATTTGTAGTCTAAGCGTTATAAAATACCATTGTCTGAAACTACAGAATAAGTTCAGGTTTAAATTTTGTTTTTTCAGTGCAAAGCTAAAAAGTTCAGTGCATTCGCACGAGACAAAACAAAAAATTACTCGTGTGCTGTAAAAAACAAACAAACGTGACTTCCTTTTAAAACAATCTGCACTTACGTGACCAAGTTCACGTTAAAAGTAAATGGCAGACATATTTCGAGGAGGAAGAAACTTTATTGCTCTCTATGAAGGTGTGGACAAATAACGTCGGTATATCAATGATATTCAGAGTAACACTAAGAGTGAGTTGTGTGGGTGGAGTTACATGTTTTTCATAATATGAAACAACTTAATACTCTTCACGTTTGCGATCGAGTACTCGGGTTAGGCTAAGTGAGATAAGCCTGACCTCTGGGAGTGTAATTATAAGCGTTACTAGAAACAGAATTTCAAGATGGCAAATTCTCATGAAAAGGAGGCAACCCCCGCCCCTGTAAGAATCTTAAGAAATAAAACTCAGAAGAGGTAGTGTCACCTCAGCGAAAAAGAAACAAAGTGATATGATTTATAGGTAGTATAAGATTTAAAAAAAACACGACGCCTGCAGTGAATAACATTCATTTACAGAAATGTTTCAGTTTGTACCTAATCCATCTTCACCGTGATCTGCAGAATAATAAACGAGTATAATATAAGGACAAACACACATTGTTCTTATTCTAAAACAACAACACGTTGACCAAATACAAGTTAAAACATTATGTTTATAGAAAAAAATGAAGAAATAAATGTGTATTTATATAAAAAAAAAAGTGTACAGAATAAGAAGGTAGTGGCACCCCACTACCTTCTGTAGAGCTATGTCTGTGGAGTTATAACGCTAAAAAGCAGGTTAAGATAACCGTGGTGAACAAGTGTAGAAGACGGCCCATTGTTTAGCTTTATGCTCAGCTACAAACAATCAAACTTGAGGTAATGAGAAATGGAGAGTTCAAATATTTTCTCCGAGAGGGATTATTTATTTTAATCACTCGTACCACAATAAAGTAGTGTTCTGTCTGTCAGTCAGAACAGAAACAATATTTTCTCCGAGAGGGATTATTTATTTTAATCACTCGTACCACAATAAAGTAGTGTTCTGTCTGTCAGTCAGTCAGTAGACACTAAAAATGACCTCACATGAGATACGTTTAACTTTGAAAATTGTACTGTCATGACGTCAGTAAAACGTGTGTGAGTAAAAAATGTTTTTCTGCGCGACCAGACAATTGGTCAATGGCAAACATAACTCCAAACTTCTTTCACACGTGCACATCTTGTTCAAATATTGAATAAATATCTAAAGCACTCACAGTTTTTCTTTCACACAATGTTCCGCAGGACACATGCTGTTTCGCGTTCACGAGTCAACAATACATATTATCCAATATTAATTCATTTAGTTACAACCAAATGTGATAAATGAATGACTTACTGTTTATTCATCCATTTTGTATTAAATTTTAATCGAAACTGTCTAAATACCAGAGTGGAATATCACATACCCCACACTTCAATGACACGAATCTAACTAATTTTTGGTTGTCAAGAAATACAAAGTTCGTCACGTACGAGAAGTAGAGGCCCGGCATGGCCAAGCGCGTAAGGCGTGAGACTCGTGTTCCGAGGGTCGCGGGTTCGCGCCCGCGTCGCGCTAAACATGCTCGCCCTCCCAGCCGTGTGGGCGTTATAATGTGACGGTTAATCCCACTATTCGTTAATTAAAGAGTAGCCCAAGAGTTGGCGGTGGGTGGTGATGACTAGCTGCCTTCCCTCTAGTCTTACACTGCTAAATTAGGGACGGCTAGCACAGATAGCCCTCGAGTAGCTTTGTGCGAAATTCCAAAACAAACAAACAAACAAACAAACGAGAAGTAGACAGAGGAAAATAATTTCAAGAAACGAGATAAAAGTCTTTGTTCAACACGGGACTAAAGAAAAAAGGTCACTTCTGAGGTGGTCAAGTTTATTTCACGTACAAGTAAAGTCTATTATAATATATTGTCTCTATCTATTTATTTACATTATGACTGAGACACAATGTAAACCGTTCAAGCTTTATATTGTCAAATGTTCACAATACTTTAACCAGTGATACTGTGTGTTTAAAAGTCAGAAAACATAATTATTTCACTTTACATCGTGATATAAAACAATAAATGCTCTCATTACTTGACATTTCACTTAGTGTGTGATTATTCCATATTATCAACAAACAGTCAAAAGTTGAGACTCTGTCAGTGTGTCAGTCGGTTCAGATTTCAGAATAGAATGATTTTTTTTCAAACTCAAACTTGGTTTCTCTCTTTATAAACAAAACATTGCTCACAGTAACAAAAATATTTTCTGTAGAGTTTTTAATTTTCGTTTGTTTAAGAATTTTCGTATAATTTTCTCTATATTTTTTTTTTTTTTTGCTTTAGAGCAAATCCATGTTGTAGTGTCTGCTGTATCCCCCGTATCTTATACTGTCCCCCGTGAGGAATCACAACCCGTATCTTAACTATGTAAAGTTAGTGCTACTTTTGTTAGTTATACTGAAATCACAACCCGTATCTTAACTATGTAAAGTTAGTGCTACTTTTTGTTACCCCTGTATCTTATACTGTCTAATCACAACCCGTATCTTAACATGAACTACTTTTGACTGTCCCCGTGACAAATTAACTTGTAAAGTTACTATCCTTGTCTGCTGTGAAAGAATCACAACCTGTATCTTAACTATGTAAAGTTAGTGCTACTTTTTGTTATGAAAACTTACAGAGAAGGCAGCTAATTAACAGAACCGACCGACAAATTATTGGACTATCCTTGTCAGATGCCCGACATGGCCAGGTGTGTTAAGGCGTTCGACTTGTAATCTGAGGGCCGCGAGTTCAAATCCCCATCGCACCAAACATGCTCTCCCTTTCTGCCGTTGGGGCGATATAATGTGATGGTCAATTCCATTATTCGTTGGTAAAAGAGTAGTCCAAAAGTTGGCGGTGCCCTCGAGTAGCTTTGCACAAAATTCAAAACACAAACAAACCTTGTCAGCCAGGATACCAGACCATTACGACCGGACTTTTTTTTCTTGAAGCTCAAAGACTCGAACTTTAAACCCTCAGATTCACAAAACAGACACGCTAACAACTCGGCTACAGTGTATCAAAAGTGTCGGAAGAAAAACAACCTTGGCAGGTAAACTTTGGAAAATCACTACCAAACTAATGAGCTCCCACAATATCGTATTAAATTATGTGTATTCCATTTTGTAATTACTGTTGGTAGAAGTTTCTTTAAGGATTCAAATAAAACATTGTTTCTGTTTATCCAATCTACGTCACTGTTTACTCTATGTTCAGCGAATTGTTTTATATAATTATATGTTTTTAACTCTAGTTACACTGTGTACTACAACATGTAGCTTTCTAATTGGAAGGTTACACAATATATACGCCGTAACTTTGTCCTAAACATGTTTCTCGAGACCTTCATTTATTAGCTACCAATTTAATGTTTTTCTCCATCGACTTCCCAGGCACAAAATAACAGGCGACAATTATTTCAGTCACGTTTGTTCGTTGTTTGTCTCTTAGATTTCTAGTTATTATTTAATAGCCCCTAGATATGTAAAGCTAAAATATTCGAGTCAAAAATGATTGGTATAAAATTCCTGCAGTTCTCTCAAGTTCGTCTTGATATAATTTGCACCACAACTTTTAGACAACAACCACAAAGTAGTTTTAACATCACTAACTGGCTAGAAGACTCCTGGATAGTTTCAACTACCATAAAAAAGTAATGTTATTTATTTCTATTTTTCTGTGTAGTTTTTCATGGGCCCGGCATGGCCAGGTGGGTTAAGACGTTTGACTCGTAATATGAGGGTCACGGGTTCAAATCCCTGTCGCACTAAACATACTCGTTCTTTCAGCCCTGGGGGTGTTATAATGTGACGGTCAATCCCACTATTCGTTAGTAAAAAAGTCGCCCAAGAGTTGGCGGTGGGTGGTGATGACTAGCTGCCTTCCCTCTAGTCTTACACTGCTAAATTAGGGACGGCTAGCACAGGTAATCCTCGAGTAGCTTTGCGCGAAATTCACAACAAACAAACACGTACATAACACAAAGGAAACAAAAAAGGAACCTAAAAATTTACGCATTTAAAATGCTCTGATGCACTTAACGTTTCGATTAGTTTCTCATGATAAAATGAACTGAATAAACTTCCTGGGAAATAAGATTTTATAAAATGGACAAGATATAAAAAATAATGAGAAAAAATAATGGGGAAAGCCACATTAAGACAATAAGGAAATAGTCAAAAAAATATTCCATTGTTTATTATGCACTGTGTACAAAGTACTGAGCAAACAACTTGGTAAATTACTTGACCACCCCTCCAGTAGACAGCTGCAGATCTTTGATAAGATGTAGATGATGTTATCAAAGCGCCACCAACTGAGAGGCTAATATACTAACTGTCAAACGTTGCTATCGTTTACTAAAAAAAAATTAATTTGCATAAAGAGATTCACTTTAATGGTTTAATTAATATATAATCGTCGAACTTCATTTTGTTTTAATGTTAAAAGTAACTACCAATTACAAACAGACTGGTGATTAATTATTTTTTCTCTTGATTTCTAATAGAACACGTACTAATATAGCAATGCTGGAAGTACAAAGGTTTACTACAAGTATCTAAGATTTTTGTTTTTCATTTCGTAAAAAACGAATAGACAAAAACCAATTAATATTAAATAAAAAAATATTCGATCCATAAAAGGCCTCGTGCATACAAGGTGGCCCGGCGTGGCCAGGTGGTTAAGGCGTTCGACTCGTAATGCGAGGGTCGCGGGTTCGAATCCCCGTCACACCAAACATGCTCGCCTTCCGAGCCATGGGGGCGTTATAGTGTAACGGTCAATTCTACTGTGGGTGTGGTGACTAGTTTCCTTACTTCCAGTTTTACAGTGCTAAATTGGGGACGGTTAGCGCAGATAGCTCTCGTGCAGTTTTGCGCGAAATTCAAAACAAATGAAAGTATAGACAAGCTCGCGACAAATGACAAAAACAGAGAAAACAGTGCACAGAAGAACATTTTCCCATTTACTGAACGATATACGTCAACTAGGTAAAATTTACTCAATTTACTATGTTAACGACGTCACTAAGAAGTGTAGCTTTGCGTAAAATTCTAAAAAAAAACACAACAACAAACAAACATACAAGGTGTTGTTCATGTCTTGAAACTGTTAATGCCTAAAATGGTATTAAAAGTCATATTTATCAGAATTCATACAAACCAAAAAGCATGATTTATAGAACATGTAAATTGTCATATACATTTGCCGATATTGAAAACCACAATTCTTTTTTTTAAAATTAAGATTGCTGATTGTTTCGAATTAAGAATAAAGCTACACGGGTATCGAACCCCGGTTTCTAGCATAATAAGTCCACAGACACGCCACTGTGCAGCACTGCCGAAGTCACTGGATAACAATTAATATGAGGTTGCTATTATTACCAGACATCGATAAACCTAAACGCTATTAACTAACATAAATAGGTAGAAGACACTCAAAGTGACCAATAAGAAAATAGGTAGAAGACACTCAAAGTGACCAATAAGAAAATTACAGTAAATTAGGGTGCTACTTTTTCAAAATAGTTCTTGAAGATATTATGTTCTGAGCACAAAATGTCTACGGGGACAGTTATAACACAATTTGTGATCTATGAGGTAACAAGTTTAATGCTTAAAATATACCAGCAAAAGACATGAGTACAGTAATAGTTAAACCGTTGTATTTTCACATGTGAACTTATCTATTGAAATACATTAAATTTCGTTCACAGTGTTTATTTTTCCATTGTATTAAAAATATGGTTTTAATGTTTTAGAAATTAAACCTCCACAAATAACAGCATGGCGTATTCTAAAGAATTCCCCTACACACATCGCTACAAAATTCAACGTAAGAACCAAATCAAAGATAAGTAAAGGTTCGCGAAATCAGAAGTACAATAACTAGGAATTTCTTACAATAACACACTTTTTAAATTAAAATGCGAATGCTTTGATTAAACTTTTTTCTTTACTCTGAGTAAAGTTTTCAGTATTTCATGTCGCGTGTGTCAATACAGCGCTCAGCTCTCAGAGTTCTTTGACTTTTATTCTTGTATTTGAATTTCAGGGACTTTTTGTTAGTAATTTTTTCTAAAAATTATATTTATTGTAGAACTTGACAGTTTCTTTTGTTTTATGTATACGTTTGTTTGTTTTGAATTTCGTGCAGAGCTACTTGAGGGCTATCTGTGCTAGCCGTCCCTAAGTTATCAGTGTAAGGATAAAGGGAAGGCAGGTAGTCATCACTACCCACCGCCAACTTTTGAGCTACTTTTTACCAACGAATAGTGGGATTGACTGTCACATTATAACGCCCGCACAGCTGAAAGGGCAAGCATGTTTGGTACGTCAGGGATTCGAACTCATGACCCTTAGATTATGAATCGAGTGTCTTAACCACCTGGCCATGCCAGGCCCTTGTGTTATGCAAGAAACCACAATAAGACAAACGATTCCTATTCGGATTGCGTTTACTAACAACGAACGATTTTCAAATTATCAGACAATAAAAGTTTCAACTGATAAGAAAAATATTTTGTTTGTTTGAAGTTAAGCACAAAGCTACACAATGGGCTATCTGTACTCTGCCCACCATGGATATTGAAATCTGGTTTTTAGCGACAAAGAAAAATACATATAGAATATTACAGATAATACGACGTAAATTGACTCAGTTTACTTTCGTTGTTCTCAGCCAATCGTTTCTTTCGACTTATGGATGTCTCTTTCTATACCCTTATTCATATTCTGGACCATCGTGACCCTCATGAGACAAACTGAACAATTGCGGCCCTACTCGTCCTCATCGATTTGAAGAAACGTGTCTTTTAAGTTGATGTTTTCATCCGAGCAGATTGCTGTTATTACGTGGCTGATTTGAGAACTGCATTTACATGCCCTCACGTTAATAAAACAGAAACATATCCGGTCATTTAGTATGCAAGTATGTGGACCTATTGTGGCTTCCACAACAAAAAATACATACAACCATTTTGTGTTGTCCGTTTTTAAAAAGGTGGAAAGTACGCCTTGTTTCTATGAACAATACACTTCATAAAATTTCCCTTCTGTCATCCTCGTGATAACTTTTAACTATCGAAAGCTCATATTAAATACGAAACACTACATTTAAAAAAATATTTACCATTTTCTTTTTACCACAGCAGTTTGTTTATTTTGTTTGTTTTTGAATTTCGCACAGAGCTACTCGAGGGCTATCTGTGCTACCTGTCCCTAATTTAGCAGTGTAAGACTAGAGGAAAGGCAACTAGTCATCACCACCCACCACCAACTCTTGGGCTACTCTTTTACCAACGAATAGTGGGATTGACCGTCACATTATAACGCCCCCACGGCTGAAAGGGCGAATATGTTTGGCGCGACGGGGATTCGAACCCGTTATCCTCAGATTACGAGTTGCACGCCCTAATACGCTTGGCCATGCCGAGCCCTTACCATAGCAGTTTCGCTGTCAATTTCTTGTGTGATCATATTGGACTACACGATATTCCTGGCGTTGTGCATACACGTATGTAAATGACTCTCTTGAAAAAAATAAATAAATAAATAAATTTCGCCTCAGTATAATTAAGAGTCGAGGAAAATCTCATGAGAGGCCAGGAAGATTAGTGGAGGTAATGGAACACTGGGAGAAACAGATGGCCACGAAAAGAAATTTATTAGTTCGCTCAGTGGTATATCATAAAAATACTTTTATCAGCACGTGGCATTAAACAGGCTCTGGATTTTTTTTATTTTTAGTTCACTTCAAAGATAAATTCACAAAGTAATCTCATAAGTACGAGTGCTTGATAGGCATTAAGAAAAAAAATGAAGCGATAAACCGTTGAATACAAGGTAGTGACGCTAGAGGGACTACTTAATCAGCCACGTACTCCATTGAAAAATACAGCAGTGGCTGGTGGCCATATTATCAGAAAAACCAAAATGAAGAGGGGGGGAACTTTCTTTAATACATCACTATCTAGAGTGTTCGTAAAACTGGGTTCATATTTCATCAGACACTCTCGGCTACAGCGAAATTTAGGTACATAAACTCACTACCAATCCATTTCCCTTGACTTATCAGTTAGTCGTCGCCATGGTGCGACAATACAGACGTGAGTCTTGACCTTAATATGATTAATGCTAATCTATAGGAAGAAGAGGTTAAGTTACAGACGTTAAAAACCACCTACACTACTTTTGAAAGTGTATCTCTCTCTCTCTTTCACAGGGATATCGTAATGGTATTACTACTTGTGATAACATATTTTATGCACTTTGACATCTCGTGATATGAGGATTTCACGTGAATCGCATTAAATGCACAGTTCCCTCTTCTCCTTGACAAATGCACTGTTTGATGTATTCCAAGAAATATCTCATACTATGGCTACAATGACCATAGTTTACGTGCGATGTCACACTGTACAAGCTTTTACTTTTTTAAACGGCTGCCATAAAAAGATAACTTTAACTAATGTCCTACACAAAATTCCTTTTACATTTTCTTTATATATTATGCTTACAATATATTATATGTAGTTCCATTAACATAACTATATCTGCGCAGATTAACTAATTAACACACTGTTTTTATCTTATGATATTTGTTAATATATCCATTGAAATAAACAAATATCCTTTATATATATATATATATATTACTAGCTCACATAGCATATCTGTCATTGATATCAACTTTCACGACACACCCTTGATTAACTAACCTAGTGTTCTCTTAAACTCTCGGTTAATGTAACATTGGAGAAGTTAGGTTAAGAAAGCCACCTTAACTTTGAAAACGAATTTCACCAGCTGAGACGAGTCTATTATAAAACGAGTCCTTTATCATTACAAATATCATTTCTAATTAAAATAAAAAAAATGAATATAGACTTATAAGAGGAATCGTTTTATCTTACAAGGACAGATAAAACAATTCTCTACGATAAGGTAAAATTACCTTCATTTATATGCTTTCCATGGAGTTCGGAGGGACTTTGAGCTCAGTGCATTAACAAAAAAACTGAACAAGAAACGCGAATACTAAACGGGTATAAACATTTACATAGATACTGTCCCTTGTTGCTCAGTGGCGATTCTGAAGACTTATAAAGCTAAAAAACGGATTTCGATACTCGTGCTGGACATAGCACAGATAGTCCACTGTGTAGCTTTGTGCGTCCTAAGAAAAACAAACAAATATATATTGGTACTAATGTGCAGTAAGACGACTTCTCTCCTATCTTACTTAGTCTAAACCACGGAGCATAAATCATTATATAAAAAAAAACTGCGAAATTGAACTGTGTTTACTTTACGGAATATTAGACGTTCTATACTTCATTGTTTGAAATCTACAAAATGAAATTAGCTTAAATATCTAATTTATACCTACAAAAATAAAATCCTTATCTTAGATCAAAGTTACCCAAAGAAAAAAGAAATCGCGCTTTGATAATTTGCATTATTTATTCAGTTTTTTTTTTGCACCAAGTCATGTGACAATATATAATTTACTTAAATGGCAGCAAGCCGTAGCAGACAAAACAAAGAAATGTCTGTTTCACCAAAGGGGACCGTCTTAACTAATCATTCTCTCATACAGTTTTTTTGTACTCTCTCGGTTGAAAAGAAATGCCAAAATAATATCAACGTGGATTATAGATCCCTCAGATTATCACAAGTATAGTTATGTATGTTAGCTGGAATAGAACCTTGTGTGAGAGCATCAAATATAAATCAATACATGCTTGCGTACGTTCAGTTTTTAACATCTACCATTTATGAGTATTTTGACATAAACTATTTTTTTCGCTTTCCATTTAACTCAATGTCCGACCTCTGCGAATGTAGCCCATTGGAGTAAACTAAAAATAACAAAAATATTCTTTGTTTGCATACTGTCCATTTCCTTCCCCGCGGATCGCCAACAAGCTTCAAGCTTATGAAGCAGTACATCATTGTTCGATTACTGCGAAAAGGGTAGATTAATGTGCAGCTTTCACGACAACAAACAGTTGCAACTAACGAACAAGCACCAGTGGCTCAGCGGTGTGTCTTTGGACTTACAATGCTAAAAACCGGGTTTCGATACCCGTGGTGGGCAGAGCACAGATAGCCCATTGTGTAGCTTTGTGTTTAGTTCAAAACATCAACAACTTCAGTAGTTATTAAGGTTGGTCTGTTGCAGGAGTGGAGATTTTTTTTTCTTCTATTTATCGATGGGCATAATACAAAGTTGAAGCCAAATGTGTTCAATATAAATAGTTCTCAATATTTTATATATTATGAGACGGCATATTTTCATTCGTCGGTAACATCACCGAATATTTATGATGTCAGAAAAACAAGTGCGTTCAAGAAGTCTTCATACAGACTGATAAAAATCTTATAATCTGAGCACTTTTAAAAGGTGGACCTTTCTTCATTAGGGTCAAACTGGGGATAGTGATTTAATCAAATGAGTGCTGTATAAAAATGAGTTGAGTGATGTGACGTCATGAAGATCATCCTGTTTTTCAGGAAATGTTTATTATATTTTTCCATGTACTGTTATATAAGTGTTTCATTTCCAGTACAATGTAGCCGGCGACGAGAGCGTTTCCTTGAAGAAAGTGTTAGAGATATTCTGTTTTGGAATTGGCTAAATATATAAACTATACTTTACTACTCAAGTAAAGTGAAGATGGTGTATGGAGATTGATTGAAAAAGAGACGTTAAACTAAGCAATTTATACAACAAGAATGGAAAACTATCCTAAATAAACACTAAGTGTTAAGCAAATTAGGGTTCACACCACACGAAAGAAATAAGTAAAAACTAGTTTTCTGACAGAGACGAAACCAGTGAACGGAGGTCACTGATTCTAGAATCTAGATTGATTCCACAAGGTTAGACAATCTTTAGATTAGCGATCCAGTAAGCTTCTTTTATCTCTCTGTGTGTTTGTGTGTTTTTCTTTTAGCAAAGCCACAAAGGCTATCTGCTCAGCCCACCGAGGGGAATCGAACCCCTGATTTTAGCGTTGTAAATCCGGAAACATACTGCTGTACTAGCGGGGGTCGTTTTATCTCTCTATCAGCTTTAGTTTTTAATCCTGTTTCAATACTGATAAAATGGACACCATCAATGGAATGACCAGATTGATTAAAGTGTTGAGAAGCGAGGAGATTTCTTTCAGTGTTGATAGAAGGTTGTCAGCACATTCTTTAATAATTGTTTGACAGTTTTTTGTTTGTTAGTGGTTTTCATGGACTTGAAGATTTGACAATGAGCTTTATTGCTTTGTTCATAAAAATTACTGACTCATTTTCTAACAAGCACAACCACAGGAACTTTAAAATATTCAAAGAAATCACTTGTGTAACATAAAACACAATTCACCTGAAACAGTGTGAAAACTATAATCACCAGTACGCAGAATATACACTCAACACTTTAACCAACCCCATCATTCCATTAAAGATGTTATTTATATTCGCAATGAAACTGGATTCGAAACTAAAGCTGATAGAGGGATAAAAGAAGCTTATTGGATCGCTAATCTAAACACTGTTCAACTTTGTGGAATCAATCTAAATCATAGAATCTTCTACCGTTGGTCTCTTCTCTGTCAGAAAAATATTTTTTTATTCTTTGCTTATTTATTTCATATGATATGTACCCTAACGTTCCTAAAACCTATTATTTATTTAAGATGGTTTTCCATTGCTAAATGTGTAACAAATTGCACGTTCTCTTATATGTGATAGGGGTCTTCGGTGAGATCACAATGATCTGACATCCGGGATATTTCAAAGGTTTACAAAATCTGGAACACGATTGGTCTAAAAGTTAACGGTCTTTTTACTTGTGACTGCTCGTTAAAGTCATGTGTAATTTATGCTCACGATATAAATATCCATTACTGAGAATAAAAGTTTCATAGTATGAATTTAATTACAATTAAATAACACTGAGCCACTTTAAAATTTTATCCTGTATTTTACATATTTAGATCAAGAAAACCCAATAGTTACTAAGGTATTTGACACTTCTTTCGAGCCAAATAATGTTGGAATCATAACTTGACAAGTTATACTCATGACTATTAAGTTGCACTTGAGACACCATCACGGAGAGATAAAAAGTTGTTCTCAAGTTCGTAAGCGTGAAAGAGCTTGGCATCCATTTTATAGGAAATCCAAATTTGTGTTCTTTGTACTAAGCAAGTCATGCATGACCAAGGATAATATGCTTACAGAATTTAAATATTAATGCCCTTCAGATTATCATGGTCTAGTTGTATGAAACTCCATTTTCATTGGATAAGATAAAGTTTTTAATGGTTAAAAACATTCGAAAATACCTTATGTCTTGTGTCGTTTCTTTATTTATTTCAAGAGCGATAATATAACTTAACAATCGTTTCTCTTTATAATATGTAACTTTGATATTAAACTGTCAGCACAGAATTTATGTGCAAATATATATATATACATGTAAAGACGTCTCTACTTTTATCGAAATATAATAAACCTGGATTTGAGGAGATATAAACCCGATTCTAATAACATATTGGATGAAACATTAAGGTAGCTTATTGATATTTTTTAACGACCCCTTTTACGATAACTTGTCAGAACCATGCAGGTGAAACGATTCGACTCACTTTTATCCACCATATGTTATTATCCAGCTTAGGATGTTCAAATATTATTTAAAAATAGTTGTACCACTAAGTTATGGGTCGCTGGAAATCTTTCAACACAAAAGTATTTTTGGTAAAGAGATGTTTTCAGCAGATGATTGTTAGCAAAACCTTTAAAACGGTGTTAACTGTTGTGACATTTAATACCTAACTCGAATAGCGTACAATTTCAAAACCTAAAGATATAGGCTTTGTTATTTCTGAAGAATGCACTCAAAGATACCTGTCTGATATAGCGGACATTTAGAAGTGTTCTAATGTATCAATTAGACTAAACAGTACACGTACAGTGCCAGAAACAAATACTTTTTATTTTAATTCGTCAAAGCATGATAAATATGGACTAATTATAATTTATACCAATCTGAACAATAGGAACTGCCTGTAAAAACGTACATTTTTTGTAAGAATTGGGTATTATAGCACTCAAATTGAACACACTCAAATACATTATAATACAACGCCAGCTGCTACAGCGGTAAGTCTACGGTTTTACAAAGCTAAAATCAGGGGTTCGATTCCCTTCGGTGGGCTCAACAGATAGCCCGATGTGGCTTTGCTATAAGAAAACACACATTATAATATAATACTGCTGAAAGCAAGAGTTAATATAAGTCAAATAACTTAGCTCGTTCTGCTAAAATACGAGAAATGTAAAATAGGGGAGTTTTTTTCATTGCATGATTAAATAGCTAGTATTTATTGTATAGTAGCAAATAGTTAACGACTACTTGAGCATAGATAAATGTTAACCTTTTTATGTATATGATACTGTTTCTTTGTTTATTCTTAACGTTGTATAATAAATGCTTTCTGTAGGTTATTAAGTAAGTCTGGGTGCTTATAACGCCAAAAATTTCATTTAACTACTTGCGGTAGGCAGATGACAGATAGTCCATTGTGGGGAAAAAAAAAAAGCATAATGGGCTTTTCGTGCCGTGCCCACTTCATGAATAGACTTTCTTTTGTCATTATGTCTATCCTACTTGGCGAATTTTTGTATTGAACGAAAGTGTTCTAGGTATCAATATACATGTATATAGATTAACTTGTAGATCTTACATGCTTCTGATTTTAAATCTCTATTGGTTTCATTAGAAGGAATGTGAAGAAAAATCGTAGAATTTAACTGACTTTAATCAGCCTTACCTAATCCAAGGTTTCCTACAAAAATTCTGAAATGACAAGGACTAAAGATAAATCAGCAGTTGTACTATCTCTACTACCATCTACCGCTAACTCTTGCGCTACTCTTTTACCAACGAATAATAGGATTTACCGCCACATTATAACGCTCCCTCGGCTGAAAGGGCGAGCATGTTTAATGCGATGGGGATTCTAACCAGCAACCCTCAGATTATGAGTCGAACGCCTTAACCCACCTGGCCAGGTTCAAATCCCGGTTGCACCAAACATGCTCGCCCTTTCAGCCGTGGGGACGTTATAATGTGACTGTCAATTCTACTATTCGTTGGTAAAAGAGTAGCCCAAGAGTTGGCGGTAGGTAGTGATGACTAGCTGACTTCCCTCTAGCCTTACACTGCTAAATTAGGGACGGTTAGCACAGATAGCCCTCGTGTAGCTTTGCGCGAAATTAAGAAAAAACAAACAAACCCTACTATTAAAACGTTAATAACAGTTAGCGTGAACTAATGTCAAAAGTTATGTGTTTTTCTTTTCAGTTATAAAAAATGATTGAACATGCGATGGCTTCTCACTGACAATATTCAATTAATTCGAAAACAATGAATCAGTTGTTCTGGTTATTGGTGTGCGTGTGTGTGCATGGCTTGGATGTGAGTGTTGTTTTTACATCAAAGGTAAAGTAACATCTGTGTATCTCATTACATTCATGCCTAGTAAGAACATAGGTTATTTTAACTTGTAATTGACTTTGTTACGTAAGGTGTCTCTAAATGTAAATATATATAAGCATGTGTCTACAAACGATAAACTGAAAGCGAATCCGTAATAATAAATTCAATGACGCATGTTTCTAATTACTTGTAACAAATGAAACTCCTAAAAGTGAATGCATCTTTCACTTGCTAGGGTCGATACGCGAATTAATTTACTCAGGTTGAATCTTTAGCGTATGAAATTTTCTTTAAAACAACAACAACAACAATAAAAGGGAATTCTCAATAGCCGCAGCAATTGACATTCTATTGGATAAAAGTAAATTAATCTATGAAACCTTTTTCCTTCTCCCCTTAAGATATTACTCATGTCATTCTAAATAACATATCAAGTTTATTGTTGATTCATCAAGAAATATAGAAACATATGAGGAACAGAAACCCACACACATATTGACGTATATTAATATAAATTAGATGGAGATCCAAATCCCCCTCCTGATCCTCCTCATGTTAGTCTGTACCACTGTGTCAAGTTGTGCTGATTTCGTAGTTTTTCTGAAATTAAATATGCAATTACATGGGGTCACAGAACCTTGAGGTCCAACCTCTCCACCTTCTTTGCAAAAAATATATATTACAAAGTTTTCATTGGCACTAAGAATATGACGTCACAGACATGAAATCTGGGTACGCTAATTCTGTATCTTTATGGCCACCTTTAAAGGTGCGAACAAACGAACACAAACTTAGATTTACATATTAGATATTTTTGTACGCCAGCAATACCTACAAGGGGCGCACGTACGTATATCTGATTTTATGTTATCACTTGTCAGGACCTCTAAAAACCTACCCTCAAACTGAACTTATTTTAGGTAGGATTAGGGTAAATTGATCTGTGAGACCTTGGGCGTGATTAGCTACATTAATCAAAAGGATTTGACCTCATGAGCTCAGAACTGCTATAAATCGCAAAGAGGTCAGGAGATAATGAACTTATGAGCTAATTGTTTGCACTTGAAAAAAACAACAAAACTCAGAGTCATTCTATATCACCTCTCAATGTGTCCGGTACTATTCAGTTCCTTCTAATGATTAAAAACATAAAAATAATAGTTTGAAATTTGCTTGTAAAGGTGGTTATATTTTTTTATGAATAAACCTTATAACTGCACGGGATGTTTTAGGAGCTGCTATACCGTTACTAAAACACCAAAAAAAAAAACACGTCTGTTTTTCCACTGAGGTATTGTCTTAGTTTAACCCAGATTGTACTTTTATTTTAACACTTCTAGACAAAGTCAAAACTCTACTGTTTTTTCTATTGTGCAAATCGTGATATAAACGTAAATAAAAAACAGTTTGAATACATATGGGACGACTACTTACTTCGATATATTTTTTTTCTATTACTCTTTCAAACATTGCGTGTTTCACAATGAAGTTTGGGATTTCCTGCGTGGATAATACTTATAACCTGTTTCCGGCTTTATATTAGGTGTTGCATTAAATTAAACTTGAGTTATCATAATTGTGTTATATTTATCTATATCTCTATGTGTTAGCATTGCCTTTGCCTTTTAAAATTTTATAATAATAATTATTATTATATTATACTTGTGGGTATTATTTAACATAATGATTTAGCGTCAATCCGGAAATCTGCACCATGCAATCAGTTAAAGAAACGTTTGGAGAAAATACTAATTGGTTTTATTATTCAGGACGGATTAGATCAGTGTTCACATTCTTCATCAGAATGAATTTCAAATAAAATCTGGTTTAAAATAGCTAATAAAGTTCACGAATCGAACTGGTAAACTGCCATGATAAGATTAATCGTAAACCAAACATGAGATATAATATTGTATGCCCTAATTATTTAGGCTAGTATTAGCATGTCATTTAAATTATTAGCAAAGCTATATCATGATAAGGGCTTTGATGCTGGTTTATTTCATAGCACTTATTTGATGCTATTCAAGGCTTGCCAGTCGTCAGTCATTGGACATTACGATATTCAACATGTAATGCATAGTATAGGTGGAGACACTGTAGCCCATAGCTCATCTGCTGTTCAAACTGCCAGTTTTTAAAACAATTAAAATTATCATCATTGTTACGGATGACACAGAGATGAAGTGATCTGCTGTTTTGTTTACCAATTACAAAAGGTTCACATGTAGTTGTTCATTAATACAGCATTAAAACGTTCATTTACAGGACGAAATTTAACAGCGTTAAATTTAAATCCACCAATAGAAATCTGTTGCAAACAGATTTTGTTTTCAGAAATAATTAATTGTGAAAATGTTGACTCAAGAAACAATTTAAAATAATTTTTATAGTCTAAAACTAGGTTGAAATTACAGTAATTGTTATGGTGCGAACGACTTTTACAAGTCGGCGAAGCGAAATTACAAATATACTTATCATAAGGCATTAATTAATATTAAGCCTATTACTTTGTTCAAAACTGTATTCTTTATGAATTACTTTTGAAATTTTCAGTAATTAGAAGAGTGTATAATAATATAATAGATAGAGTATAGCCGGAATACTGTGATAATACACTGTTCTATTTTTTTTTTTTTAAATCCCTAAGTGACACTCTTGACGCCTAGAAAACCACTTGAAATAAAAATGTATCTCGTTCTGAGGCTGGTGTGGGTATTAACACTTTTATTGATAAGGAAAGAACAACGTTTCGACCTTCTTAAGTAATCTTCAGGTTAAGAAAAAAGTGACTAGATTGTTGTTTTGAATAAAGCACAAAACTACACAATGAGCTATCTGTGCTCTACCCACCACCGGTATCGAAACTCGGATTTTAGCCTTGTACGTAAACATACCGCTGAGCCACTGGGGTGCAAGTTACTACATAAAAATGTAGTATTTAAACAATTAATTCTTCTTATAGAAATGCTTTATAAAAAGTATAAATCTTTAAAACTACTTTATAAACGATTTTAGATTTTTTTGTTGAAGAACTTTGTAACTTCACAGGATGTTATAACATTATAGGTATTGTTTCTGTTGAAGAACTTTGTAACTTCACAGGATGCTATAAGATTATAGGCATTGTTTTTGTTGAAGAATTTTGTAATTTCACAGGATGTTATAACATTATAGGCATTGTTTTTGTTGAAGAACTTTGTAACTTCACATGATGTTATAACATTATAGGTATTGTTTTTGTTGAAGAACTTTATAACTTCACAGGATGTTATAACATTATAGGTATTGTTTTTGTTGAAGAACTTTGTAACTTCACAGGATGTTATAACATTATAGGTATTGTTTTTTGTTGAAGAACTTTGTAACTTCACAGGATGTTATAACATTTTTGTTTTTTCTTGTTGTTTGTCATCTCCTCTGTAATTTTATGTTACTTAAAGTTTGTTTGTATGAACCAATTGTTAGCGAGAAACAAACATAGTGCACCCGTAAAGTTTTGATAACCAGTCATTTACAAATAATTATTTCGAAAACTCTCGTAAGATACAATTTCCGCATTATTATTTTAATTGCGCAGTATCATAGTTATTAAAGGGTTACACCTGTGAACTAATGCTAACCTTGTGGTTATAGCAGTGTGAATGCTGGAAGTTTTATCTGTTTGTTTGTTTTTGAATTTCCCGCAAAGCTACACAAGAGCTATTTGTGCTAGCCGTCCCTAATTTAGCCGTGTAAGACTAGAGGGAAGGCAGCTAGTCAGCACCACCCACCGCCAACTCTTGGGCTACTCTTTTACCAACAAATAGTAGGATTGACCGTTACTTGTAACGCCCTCACGGTTAAAAGGGCAAGCATGTTTGACGTCACGGGGATTCGAGCCCGCAATCCTTAGATTACATGTCGAACGCCCTAACAATCTGATCAGGCTGGACCCCAAAGTTTGAATCTGTAATATATTTAAAGTGTTAAAACAAACAAAAACGCGTTGTATAAAAATATAGTGCACGCAAATTAGACAATTAAGTCTATTCCATACGAGGTCTTCAAGAGTTGGAATATTATTCCAGCAAAGAAGAAGGAAAAATACAGGGTGTTCGGAAAGTCCCTGTGCAGTTTTGAAATCAGCGATAACAGTATTCATTCAGTCTATTTCAAGCCAGCAACTGATAGTGGTGTTTAGAAACAGAATAAGAAGGATCCAAGCCTGTATTGATGCCAACAGGGGTCACTTTCAACATTGTTAATAATTGTCTTTCATATTTACCTCCTGTATTCTATATTAAAACATGTCTGTTAATAAATATATAAGTGCACAGTGACTTTATGAACACCCTGTACAAAGGTAACATTTAATCTTGATGAAGTCTTGCACTATAATGATTTCATGCTGAAAACGTAGATTTTTGTCAATTACCAGTTGTCTAGAACTTTTTAGTGACGTCATTAACATAGTAAATTGAGTAAATTTTGCCTATTTGACTTTTGTGTCATCTGTCGCTATGTGGTCTATACTTTGGTTTGTTTTGAATTTCGCGCAAAGCTACACGAGGGCTATCTGCGCTAGTCGTCTCTAATTTAGCACTGTAAGCCTAGATGGAAGACAGCTAGTCATCACCACCCACCACCAACCCTTGGGTTACTCTTTTATTAACGAATAGTAGGATTGACCGTAACATTATAACGACCCCACGGCTGAAAGGGCGAGCACGTTTGGTGACGGTGTGTGTGGCCTATACTACATAAATTTAGATTAACAACACATTACTTAATTTTATATAACTCAGTTTGTCTTATCTGTTAAATGTTTATCCTATCTGTAGCCAACAAATCACTCTCTTTAAAGTATTATCATATTTCGATTGAATAATATACAGATGTATCGAGCTTCAAAATGAACAGGGTGTGTGCAATTCGTTTTGCAATTACGCAAAGAACAACATGTATCTTTTGAGTCTGGTTTCTGCGCGCTCTGTGTTTCTACTATCAGGTTCGTCACAAGAAAATTCGTCTAATTATGTTATGCTTTGAAATGAATCGTGACCGTTTTGCTTGCTACCAAAAAGAAAGATGAAGTGAACCAGTTTTTGAAGCTATTGGAACGTGGGGTAAAACGTAAAAGGGCTTCGCGCTTGCTCAAAACTAGTTATTTCAACCTAACCACCAGAATATAAAAAGCCAAGACCATAAATACTACTTATCTACCACTAAAACAGCGGTAAGTCTACGGATTTACAACACTAAAATTAGGGGTTCGATTACCCTCGGTGGACACAGCAGATAGCCGATGTGACTTTGTTAAAAGAAAACATGCACACACATTTATTCAACAGTTTTGCCAATATTATTTCTTTTTCATAAGTTACTAAAAGCGAGGACGGCATTTTCCCAAATAAATTACATTTTAATTTTTACAATTTCGACACGATTCATGATTTCAGAGTTATCAGGCCAGAAATTAGGTTTGTATTCTGGTGGATCTAAAAACAAAAGTGTTTCTACTAATTTGCATGTACAACTAATTTTCTCAACCGGATTTTGGATATTTTACCGAGCACAAAATTTAGATTCTAACGATACTAAATACAACTTGGTAAAACTTATTTTTTATGGCGAGGCTTTGTTTTTAATGTGTAGGGACCAAGGATAACATTATACCTGTATTACAACATTCTGTTCCTTTTGTGTGTGTGTGACAAGTTGAAAAACAGGATGGTGACAATAACTCGGGTGTCTTATTCTGTTTAGTTCTTTACACATTATTTCCCTTTACATTTTTTGAAACCTTTGTGAGGAACGCCTGACGACTTAATATCAACTTCAAAATTGTTTCATTTATTATTTGAATAAGCTGAAATTTAATTCACAAAAGAAAACAGTGAATAAATAAAATTATACTAAAACAGAAACTCACTGAGTTGCGTCAGTATTAAGTTTTGTTATCAAACTTCTGACGACATTTTTTTTAATTCTGAGGGTGAATGCTGATATATACGTGTGTGTAGACTTTATTTTTAAACTAACTACCATTAATCTAAGTTGTTCCACACCATACATAGTGTCTCTACACTGGTGTCAGTAGTTTGAAAAAAACGACAGTAATTATTTTATTACGCCTCCTAGGGTGGTATAAATCTAACGGTGAGTTTCTGTGTGTGTGTGCTGTTGATGCTATAAATTTACGTGCTGATTGACAGTTAATGTACATGAACCAACATTTATGGAGACTGGGGTGTGCTGTGAAATTACTTCGTTCTTAATGTATCTCCTACTGAAACACTGAATGGTGAATTTGTTTGTATGTTTGCTGTTGTTGTTATTTTACTTTTCAGCGGTTTCCTCCCACTGGTATAACCATATTATACGTTACTAATTGGACAACAGTAGTAATGGAATATCATACACTTGACGTTAAGCAATACCACACGTGGAAATTATATTTAATTATATTAATATAACTGAGATGGTTATCGTGCATTAAGGCGTTTCTTTTCAAACATTTTAAAGAAAGACTATGAGAAATAATTCATTTGATTGCTTACGAAGGCTGTTACGCAGTGTAATGAAACAAATTATATAAAGTGGAGTGGTAGGAAGTTTTAGATCGGTTAAAGAAGTGCTAAGTGTTCAGGTATTTCAGTCTACATTGGTTCATAATATTCAACGTTAAAGGTTCTTCATTACACATATGCCTCAAAATGATGCACTAAAATGAACTTTTGTGACACTTACTAATTGAAACGATTGTCAACATTCATTAAATAGTATCGTAAATAGTACTGGGTACGTGAATTCTGAGACTAGATGTATTTCCTCCAAAGTGTTCTGTTTCAAAAGTAAATAAAACTAAAATTAAAATTAACAAATACTTTTTATTTATTTCTTTAGAAGTTCATTTGTCTTGTGTGTTGTAGCCTACAAAGTTTTTTCGGGGTTTATGTCACGCGCACGTTTTATTGACACAAACGTCCCTTATGTGATTTCATTTTAGTGTCTACTGACTGACTGACAGACAACACATTACGGTATAGTTGTGCCAGTTGTTAAAACAGGTGATCCGTCTAGGCAATCTTCGCCCCTTTTTGGGAAAATAATTAAATTGTATAAATTATTTATAATATAATTAGTATTTGTGTGAATTAATATATCATATTTAAAAACAGTGAAATCGGTTCTGCAATAAGTTTCCTAAACATATATTTAAAGCTTGCCAGATGGCAAAGAATAAAGACCATCGTTACGTCGGTGATTAAATAACGGATTTCGCTGTCTCATTAATATTGTAAAATAATTCGGGAATAACATATCACGGTACACATCATCAAGAAATAAGGTCTTACTGATGTAGCAAGTCAAATGTTACCCTAAACTGGTATTGGAAGGATTCCCTTAAAATAATTTGCGACTTAGATCAACTGAGGGTTTAACCCTCAATAGGGAGCTGTTAATTTTCTGGTAGCTTGTTTGTTTTTTGGAATTTCGCACAAAGCTACTCGAGGGCTATTTGTGCTAGCCGTCCCTAATTTAGCAGTGTAAGACTAGAGGGAAGTCAGCTAGTCATCACCACCCACCGCCAACTCTTGGGCTGCTCTTTTACCAACCAATAGTGGGAGTGACCGTAACATTATAACGCCCCCACGGTTGGGAGGGCGAGCATGTTTGGCGCGACTCGGGCGCGAACCCGCGACCCTCAGATTACGAAGCGCACGCCTTAACGCGCTAGGACATGCCAGGCCTTTTCTGGTAGCAAAAAGTAATTATTATTTTTTATCATATTATTTGTACTGATAATATGATTAAAGGCCAGTTTCTGATGAAAACTGCATTTATTCACGTCAGATTTTTGTATTATACTTATTTCAGGTGATCAAAATAATTGTGAGAAATATCTATGTAGATAGCGATCTAGAAATAATCAAATGTATTTAACTCGCAACGTTTATTCCACCTTTATACTCGTTACTTCTTGCCTTGTCTTAATTAACAAAGGTAATCAAGATAAATCTAATATAGGTGGCCTTTTAGTCGGCACTAAACCTAAGTACTTACAAACAGCATAATTAAGCCTATTTACTAGACTGTCAAGAATTCGAATTTGATCAGAAACACTATTTTATAATTACTTTGGCTAATAAGAATGATCTGTTTGTTTGAAGTTAAGCAACACAATGGGCTAACTACAGTTTGCCCACCAAGAGTATCGAAACTCGGCTTCTAGTGTTGTAAAACCGCAGGCATACCGCTGTGCCAGTAGCAGTAATAACAATGTATTATAATGAAAGCTTATTTTGATCGAAATAACTACGTTTATTTTAACTAAACATACCACTCAATAACCAAATAAACATTAAGCCTTATTCTAAAAAGAATTGTATTAGAAACATAAAGGGCTATAACATCATTCTAAAAAGTTAATGTTAATTTTTTGTTTTGTAGATAGCAGAAATAAAAAAAAATATATGTGTAATTGTTTTTATTTATTATTAATCAGAGAAAAAGATATTTAAAAACTTTGTCATAGAAATAATATATATATATGTGTGCAATTGTTTTTATTTATTATTAATCAGAGAGAAAGATATTCAAAAACTTATTCAAATAAAAATGTTTGATATTCATAACCAGGAAAATAACAGTATATTCTGTCCTTACTAACAGAACGTTAAGCACGTGTTGACAATACAGATAATTTAGGTTCGCTAAAAGTTTTAAAAATAATCCTTTTACATAATATATCAGCGCCTCATTTTCATTTTCATGCTATTCGTTATTACTTAACGTATTTGTAAGTTCTTTTAAACTTAAGTCTTCTCTCCTGTCGTCATTCAACTGTATCTGCTTTTTTATTCGTACGTTGTATAAGAAGATTTTTCACAGTTTCACATTCAGTTGATTTTATAACTGAAAATAATGTGTTTACCCAAAATCAAATCTAAACGCTAGAGCATTCAAGCGTTACAATTCTTCAGCTATAGCAGCTGTCAGAACAGAAGCATTTTCTAATAATAAAACCAACAATAATAAAAGGTACTTCAAAACAAACCGGTTGCTTTCGGCAGTAGAAAAGATTTATGAACCAGTTAAATACGTTTTAAGATTTCAAGTTGATGCGTGAGAAATCTGAGGTTTCACGTTTTGATAGACGAGTGGTTAGAGGGTATTGGAAACAAAGAAACGAACTCTACAACAAATTTATGCTAAAATAATCTAAATACCAGTTACCTTTAATAACTTTATACGTCTTATTGGCTTGGACTGCGTGCTTTGTTCTTGCTTCATTTAAAACCTCGTATAAAATTAACATAAACATAAACGCATGTGTAGAAGAGTTGAAAAGTTAAAATTATCGCGATGAGGCCCGACATCACTAGAGAATAGAAAACCAAAGATCACAGATTTATGTAGAATAATAACCGTGATTATCTAGAAGCCAATAATATCCCTTCCGAAGATTTATAAACAATGAAGAGTTTGTTAGTTTGTTTTGAATTTCGCGCAAAGCTACACGAGGGCGATTTGCGCTAGCCGTCCCTAATTTAGCAGTGCAAGACTAGAGGGAAGGCAGCTAGTCATCACCACCCACTGCCAACTCTTGGGCTACTCTTTTATCAACGAATAGTGGGATTGACCGTAATATTATAACGCTCTCAAGGCTGGGAGGGCGAGCATGTTTGGCGCGACGGGGATGCGAACCCGCGATCCTCAGATTACGAGTCGCACGCCTTAACACGCTTGGCCATGCCGAGCCCAACAATGAAGAGAAGCAAGACTAAAGCACTGCTGATTAGGTGTTATAAGCTGTGGTTGTTTGTTTTGGAATTTCGCGCAAAGCGAGGGCTATCTGCGCTAGCCGTCCCTAATTTAGCTATAGTGAAGGCAGCTAGTCATCAGTACCCACCGTCAATTCTTGAAAAATACAACAAATATACTTGCAACGAAATACGTCAGACTTTAACTGGAGAAATCCATATTCAAATATTCCACAACCACGTATACTGCATATTTAACACTAATACCATAGTGTCTTGAAAGAAGACCAAACGTTTGTCTTGTTTTATTTAAAAAGATCTGGGGTTAAGGAAGGAAGTGTAAATTTTCAATTCTTCGGCTCACGCTGACACGATCGTGTCCTTAAAAATGACATGACTTCAACACTATGCATTGACTTTCCTCAATTTCTATAATAATGCCCAACTTACATTTCTCTCGTTACCGTGTGAGACGAGTTACTTGTCGTAGTGACATTTACACGTCACAATACTGTTTAGAACTTTTGATTGAATAACGATATACATTAGAACTAAAATGTTTGAAAAGTACCGTGTGCATTGATGCAATTTTGTAAACAAATAAGTTAGAAAAACCTACTATATTAAAACAAAGTCAGTTTCGTTGTTTAAACGTACAACTGCAAAATAGACTATTGCGCTGTTCCCACCGGGTAAATCAAACCACAAATTATCGCGTTGTACGCTCTAGAATTTACCGATGAGCCAACTTGGAGCATTAACACAACAGATTAGGAATTAAAACGTATAATATACAGTTACTAACGTACACTGAATCATTAGCTGGTTCTTTTCCCTAACGAGTTTCCATATCAAAACACTAAATGGATTCCTCGATCCATATCGTTTTTCCTGTGAAACCATCTCGAGTATAAATATTTCACAATACAATTTAAATCTCCCGCAACCCTTAACAGCCTCAAAAGGTTCAATTTTTCAACATGACAGAGTTATTTAGAGGGCGCTAGTCGATGAAAAGACGTACTGATCTTTCACTAGTTTCTAAACGTGAAAAAACTGAACTTTATCCGCCTTAGAGTGTTTAAGCGTTTTAAATTACATGTTGCTGTGATGGTAACTATAGTAATTGAGTTATTAAAATTTATTGGCGGTATTTACAATACGAACTGACATCCCCCCCCCAGTGCAGTGGTGTATAAAAATTATTTATAAGCACTGATGGATCTCTTCATTTTGATGCTACAATAAATAGACACTCAAAAGAAAAAACAAACCCCGCAGGAAACAAGTAACGTAGAACGTCAGTCGGAGTATATATTATAGAGAAATCTCAACCTAACTCTTTCAGCCCTATCCTTAAATAACAGTGCCTGTAACTAGACGTCAGTTGAGTCGTGCTTCAGCGAAATGTTAAAAAAAACGCTCTCTTATTCACACACCATGTCATTAGCGAGTTATTGTAAACGAATTAAGTTAATTTCTTTTTATTATACCATTCACAATGATCATGACAGATAAAGATATCCAGGAACTGCTTACTGACTACACTCTCCATTACAGGATAACTTTACAATAATTGTCAGGGGAAACCGGTACTTTATGTTTCTGTGTATTTAGGAAAATTGAAAAAATAAAACCTAGACACAACAAGTCTCGTATTTTGTCACTACTTCTGTTCATCAACCCTTCTGCTTATTTGTACTTAACATTCACTTTAAGTGAAAGATCTTTTAGTTTGTTAACACTTAGCGTTAGTAAAAGCGTATCTAGCCTAATTTAAAAGGTTTTTTGTGTGTCTTTGTAATACACTAGAGTTCGACTAATATATTTTGTATTTCTTTTAAGTTTATTGTTTGAAACTTACTTTAAATTATTTCAATGTTTTTGGTTTGTTTGAGCTGTTCTTTATTTCAATGTTTTTGGTTTGTTTGAGCTTCGCTTTAATTTCAATGTTTTTTGGATTGTTTAAGCTGTTCTTTATTTTCAATGTTTTTTGATTTGTTTAAGCTGTTCTTTATTTTCAATGTTTCTTGGTTTGTTTGGGCTGTTCTTTGTTTTCAATGTTTTTGGTTTGTTTGAGCTGCGCTTTAATTTCAATGTTTTATGGTTTGTTTGAGCTGCGCTTTAATTTCAATGTTTTATGGTTTGTTTGAGCTGCGTTTTAATTTCAATGTTTTATGGTTTGTTTGAACTGTCCTTTATTTTCAATGTTTTTTTTGTTTGAACTGTCCTTTATTTTCAATGCTTTTTTGTTTTAAGCTACATCTGTTCAAAATAAACAAACTTTTATTAAAATAAAACTTTAATTGTGAAATGTTTAAAATATTAAAATGTTTATTTTTCTTATGAGAAGCCGAATAATCAGTGATGTCGAGAAAACCCACTTGTAGAGAAAAATATATATGTAAAAACGGCTCGTTTGGGTTGAGAAAATTTTGTACGTAGAGGAGCGAACAACGTTTTGACCTTCTTCGGTCATCGTCAGGTTCACAAAGAAAGGAAGAGGTAACTGACCGGAAGCTGACCACATGTTTGAAAGGGGTTGTGTAGCTGAGTGTTGGAATGTAGAGGACGGTGTTAGATGTTTGAATATATAATTTTATATTATTTATTATATTATTTTTAATACAAGTATAAAGGTGTTTTTTTGTATTGGCTTATTTGGGGCTTGAGTTGTCGTATAAGTAAGGCTTCTTTAATTTTGTGTTTGTTTATGTTTGTTTCTTTATTTAGCATTTGAGTGTTTTCTATGGTTATGTTGTGTTTATTTGACTTGCAGTGTTCAAAAACGTGTGAAGATGACGTTTTATGTTCTTTGAACCTGGTTTCCATCTTTCTGCTTGTTTCTTCAATATAGAAGTCGTGGCAGTTATCACATTGTCAGCTTCCGGTCAGTTACCTCTTTCTTTCTTTGTGAACCTGACAATGACCGAAGAAGGTCGAAACGTTGTCCGCTCTTCTACGTAAAACAAATTTCTCAACCCAAACGAGCCGTTTTTACATATATATTCTACAGATTTGGTAACAATGTTTTTTTAATATATTAACTTTTAATAGTTTATGTATGTTTATTAATCATTCAACATATTTCATAATGTTATTAATATATTAAGTTGTTAGTGCAACGAAAAATTCAATAAATGGTTTGTTATTAATTTTTAAACAGTAGTACGTTTAAGAACTTACAGCGCTAAAATCCGGGGTTAAATTCCCCGCGTGGACACAGAATATGGATCACTGTGGCTCTAAAAAACATGAAATTAAAGAAATAATCAGTAACTGAACAGTAAAACATTTGAAAGTTATTCGCATCACTAAAAGTTTACTTCAACTCTCAAATTATATTTTATAAATTGTATTATTGACATAAATTACATTATTGTGTTATTAAATAACACTTAATAAACAATCGGCAAGTATTTCGAAAAGCTATCGAAGGCACATTATCCGCCCTTTCACTATGGCCCGACGTGGCCAGGTGGTTAAGGTTCTCGACTCGTAATCCGAGGGTCGCGGGTTCGAATCCCCGTCACACTAAACATAGTCGCCTTTTCGACCGTAGAGTCGTTATAAAGTTACAGTCAATTTCACCATTCGTTGGTAAAAGAGTAGGCCAACAGTTGGTGGTGGGTGGTGATGACTAGCTGCCTTCCCTCTAGTCTTACACTGCTGAATTAGAGACGGCTAGTACAGATGCGTGTAACTTTGCGCGAAATTCAAACCAACCCTTTAACTAAACAATTCGAAAAACGGATTCAACTTTCAGCACCAACTTAAAATAAATGTAGAAAACTAATATCTTATTTCTGCGTTCTAAAGCCTTGGAGTGCTGATAACATAAAGTTTCCAACAAGGTGCACTCGTAAACTTAAAATCACGTGTTAAAAATAAAATGAATTTAATCATATAAAATCACATGTTAAAAATAAAACGAATTTAATCATATAAAATTTATTGTAGATTTAAACAAAACGTTAGAAACTTTTGCCTCGTTGAACATGAAAGTTACTTCGTTTTGTTTCGATATCAACGTCCAAAGCAGCGAAATTAGGGGAATTGGAATCATTCTTCAGTCACTCTTAAGAATAAAACATGGCTAACAAGTGCTATCTTCGACAATGATTTATGTTCAACTGCTTCGAAGTGTCAAAGCAAAGGCTCTTCTAGTTTTTTTAATACAAAAACGACAATAAACTGTGTTCTATTTTAATTATCTTAAAACACTGTGAGGTTAATATCAGTTAACGTCAGACTGTTTGTTTTCCAATCAAAACCCTGATTCTATGGAAATTAGAAACCCACTTTGTTGGTGTTACGTGTTTAGATAAAATTCAAAACATAGGCGCTGAATAATAAATGAAAGCTTTCAATAATTTCTGATTTTCCTCAAGGAAAGAAAAAATGTATAAGAGGAAACTTTGACAGTTACCTTGAATTTTATCACACAAGAGGAACAACTTGGAAAACATATTTGGTGGGTGGGTGGGGGAATAAACCATTAGAAACCGGCAATGGACCTGAAATAATGGGAAATTTAATTAATTTAACCTTTTAAAATAATTCATCTATTGTTTCTTTATGATAATCCAAGAAAGGTTCACCTTCCTCTTATGTCTAACCTTTAGTGTCAGTTGTCTCTAGGTTTAGCACGTAGTCATGCGTGTAGATACATTTTTACACCACTATTTTCGTCATGTTGTTTTGTAAAACAAAAAAATAAAATAAAAATCACATACAATTAAAATCTGTGATAAGCATTTTAAACCATTAAGGATATGGCAGAAGTCTACCAATCTTCTTTAAGTTGCTATTGGAAGGCCAACCCAATAATAAAATATAGTATATTTGTGGCTGTTAACTCTTAGTTGTTTAGCAACAATGTGAATGACCTTTGATGACAATTAAAAAAAAAAAAAGGATATATAACGAAAACATCATTATCAACAAGAGCTGTTAAAATGTGGATATTATCCTCCAATTAGTTGCCAACAGTTTTACAAAATTCAAAGTAGAACGTAAAATATCGAATATAACTATCTGTACATGCTGAAGCAGTATCATGTTTTTATAATTGTTAGCCATGACGTCACGGGAGACGTACTTCGCGTTTAAAAATATGGCTCACGGGCGAAACACGTGACGACTTAACAGTACAATGCTGCCTTGATTAATTATGACTAGGTGATTATTTCACAGCCTTTTCTGAGAAAGGATATTCCTATACAGAGCTTTGTAAACGATGTATATCTAGTTTTGTCTATAGAAGTGGAAAATGTCGCCCGGAAGAGCATTTGTGATCAACATGAACTCCGAAAAGACCATAACTCTCCATGCTAATTTGGAGCAACAAATGTCCTCATTGGCAGACGGAAGACTAGATGGTCAAGAAAGATAACCTTCTGTCCTTAAAAGGTCTTTGCAATGAAGTTGGACATATCTTCTGGTAGCGATAACAAGATAATGAACAAGGGTTTGAAGCCGACGCGGGCTTGCAAGCTAATAGTTTCCAAACTTTTAACTTGTAATCGAAATCACGAAAAAGATGATCAAATAGAGTCGAATCATACCTGACAATTCCGTTCGACCATATACCAATCCAGTTTCAAACAGGCTTTCTTTCGGTGCATCTGAGTTATTTAGTTGTGCTGCTTGTTACGGTATAAACACAGCAGAAAGCGCGTAAAGAGATTTTAAACATGCATGGCCTTATGACTGATTTTAGCTAAAATACTGGTTATGGGGTCAAATAATACTGCAACTTACGACCATCAACAGTAGGGGAAGTTCAAAAAGTAGCATTTGGCCCAGAATATATTTTTAATAGAGACAATCAAACCCAGAGAAAAGAAATGAAATAATGGTAAAAATTATAACTTTTTAATATAAAGAACACTAGAACGGTTTAAATGTTCATAACGTTTTTAATATAAAGAACACTAGTACGGTTTAAATGTCCATAACGTTTTTAATATAAAGAACACTAGTACGGTTTAAATGTCCATAACGTTTTTAATATAAAGAACACTAGTACGGTTTAAATGTTTATAACGTTTTTAATATAAAGAACACTAGTACGGTTTAAATGTCCATAACGTTTTTAATATAAAGAACACTAGTACGGTTTAAATGTCCACAACGTTTTTAATATAAAGAACACTAGTACGGTTTAAATGTCTATAACGTTTTTAATATAAAGAACACGAGTACGGTGTAAATTCCCCTTACGTTTTTAGTACGAAGAACACGAGTACGGTGTAAATTCCCCTTACGTTTTTAGTACGAAGAACACGAGTACGGTTTAAGGTCCATAACGTTTTTAATATGAAGAACATTAGTTCGGTTTAAATTAAATTCAAAGTTCTTCTTCAGTTGAACTTTAAGCAGAGTAGGCATAGCAGGTTGAGAATTTTTAATAGATTACATTTGCCTAGCGAATAAAAAGTACATGGTCATGGTGTCTCTGCCTCTATGCTGTTTTCTTCTTCGGTTTCAAATTCTTTTACTATGAGCGTAAAATATATTAAATCTGCAAAACTGAATGTAAGTCAGTTATATGAAAATAAGAAAACAAGAGTTTCCTTGTCTTAAGTTTTTTGTTTCATTTTCAAAAAGCTGGATGTTGTTAGTAAATTCTGAAAAATAATTATTTTTAAATTTAATTTCAAATTTTTTATTATTATCTCGAAGTTTTTAACATGCTATAGCACATAATATTTAATATCGTTATTCTAAGTAACTCAACTTTCAGTTGCTGACTAGGACTAGTCAATAAAACATATATCAACTAGCACGTTACAGTAGCTGACTAGGACTAGTCAATAAAGCATATATCAACTTGTACGTTACAGTAACTGACTAAGACTAGTCAATAAAGCATATATCAACTAGCACGTTACAGTAACTGACTAAGACTAGTCAATAAAGCATACATCAACTAGCACGTTACAGTAACTGACTAAGACTAGTCAGTAAAACGAATATCAACTAGCACGTTAAAGCAGCTGACTAGGACTAGTCAACAAAACGTAGGTCAACTGGTACATTAGAGTAGTCGACTAGGACTAGTCAGTAAAACGAATATCAACTAGTACGTTACAGAAGCTGACTAGGACTAGTAAGAATGTTTTTAATAAATTCTATCTTTATTATGTTTTGGCAATATTAATTACCTAGTCCAGTAGAATTATGTTACATATAATGTTCTTCACTCACTGCTAATGGCCTTTATATTCTTTCGTTTTTCTCAGCACTTATATAAATTATTTATCCATTGGAAATAAATAACAATTATTCAGATAGTTAAAAACTAGCGGATACAGCAAAGAGTGTTCGGTTAAAGTGCCATGATTGTTTTACGCTAAATTATTGTTCATTTAGAGCAGTGGTTCCCAACCTTTTTTATGCCCCGCACCCCTAAAAAAATTTAATATGTTCTAGCACCCCTCACAGTAATTATTTATTTAAGAATAAAGGTGAAGGTGGTCAAAACAAACGTTATCTCGCACCCCTGGTTGGGAACCACTGATTTAGAGCAATGTTTCCCGAAGTGGGACCCGCGGCCTCCTTGGAAACCGTGAAGTTTTTTTGGGGTGAGGATGGACCGAAAACAAAGTTGGCGTATTAATTTTAATTCTAAATAAACAATAAGCCTCTAAATATTATGTTGAATTAATTTAAGTGATACAGCTTGTCGAAAGGAGATTTGTTTTTAATCATCATTGACTGTTTGTTTTGTTGTGAATTTCGCGCAAAGCTACACGAGTACTATTTGCTCTAGCTGTCCCTAATTTAGCAGTAGAGGGAATGTAGCAAGTCATCACCACCTACCGCCAACTCTTGGGCTACTATTTTACCAACGAAAAGTGGGATTGAGCGCACATTATAACGCCTCCACGGATTAAAGGGCGAGCATATTTGGTGTGACTGGTATTCGAACCCGCGTCCCTCGGATTATGAGTCAAGTGCCTTAACCACCTGGCCATGCCGAACCATTGAGGGGGGGGCACATTTTAAAATCTCGTTGTAAGGCATTTTGACAGGTTGGGGGATCAGAATCTTTTATTCACTCAGATTGAAAGAGTTTGTGGACCACTTATTTAAGGGAGCTCTTCAAGAAAAATGAACGGCACATCATACCTATGTTTAAATTTTAGCGTATGGTGAAGTCTCTGTAGTGTGACATGATTTCTCAAAAGATAAGCGGAAAGTTAATAAACGAATTATATATTCTTCGCGGGGCGTTTCAATGTCAAGGGGCGTAACGAACTTCGTGTTTAATTCGCATATAATAAGATGTTCAACCAATGATGAGACTTATCACATTACCACTGTAGAGATAAAATATACAAGAAGGATATGTTAATATTTCTCTATAGAATAAAATTACAGTTGAGACATTAAGATGTTCGTGAATCATGACAATGACGTACTCGTTACGACGAGTGGGATTATATCAGAATGACAGATGTCGCTTTGAACAATCAGCTATTGTGTTAGAGCATTATACACGCGCATTCTTTCCCACCGTAACAGGTGGTACGGCAGAGTGTGAGACCGTTAAAGTAATTTTCAAATTGCCATAATAATAATCATAATAATAAAACGGGAACTGAAATAATGAAAGTTTGCTGTGATTAACGTAGAACTATAATATAATTATACATTTTATACATGATATCACCACTAAAAACCTACATATTAATATGGGTAGACAAATAATAGGATGAATTATACTTATATATCTGTCTACTTCTTTATAACTAGTTAATTATCTTCAAACATTACACAACAGTTATTTTAGCATATAAAAGAAAGACAGTGCAAAGAGGTGGATTATATTTACGAATTTATTAAAAAAAAAATTACACTAACACATTTTAACGCCGAAAGAATGGGGAACGTAATATTGCTTTTCAGACTAAAAAAAACAACAGAAAAACACTACTTTTTTTTTTAGGTTAAAAGTGCTGGGGTGAACTTTCATACAACTCTTATACACGGAGTGGTATCAGGATAACGTGTTTTGGCGCGGCGGGGATGCGAACCTCAGATTATGAGGTGCGACTCATAATATAGCTTCGGGAAGAATAACTAATTAAAACTAGGTACAAAAACAAAGAAAAGAAAGAAAGGTTCCCGCAATAACTTAGAGTAATTTTGATATTTCTAGGCTGGCATACTGTTGCAGTAGACAGAAGAAGCGATACCCTGACTAAGATGAAATAAAGACAACAGATTCTTATCAGCAATGTTGCATACATAATTACTCTGTATTCTATCGATGAGTTAGAAAAAACGCATAAGCCCTTTCGTTGATAGGAAAGACTAATGACCTTAAGAAGGAGCTGGAAGCTTTTCCCTTTGTCCCTTATGGGACATGTGGTCGCATAGATGACGTCACTGCTGAATTGCATTCTTTTTTATTTTTATTTTTTTTTAATCAGAGAAGGATGTACGTGAGATTCAGAATAATGTAAAATGGTTGTTTAGAGCTGGGGACAAAGAAACCTGAATTACTGATGGATTTTTCATGGCAACACTTTTAGTGACGTGTTCAAGGCGCTTTCGTGAACCTCACAGTGTCACTTCTGCGGGACTTATACTGCTAGCATACTTCGGTGCTGCCCGTATTAAGCATTTGAAACGTGAGGGCGATATAATGGTACGGTCAATCCCACTATTCGTTGGTAAAAGAGTACTCCATGAGTTGGCGGTGGGTGATGATGATTAGCTGCTTCCCCTCTAGTCTTACGCAGCAAAATTAGGGACGGCTAACGCAGATAGCCCTCGTGTAGCTTTGGGTGAAATTCTAAAACAAACAAACGGTCATTAGGTGTTTCTGAAAATAAAAATAATTTTAATGACAATAACCCGTTTCACACACGCTACTATATATTACCGCTCAGTTTCGTCACGTTGTCTGCCTTTCTTATCTGTTTCTAGCTGGAGAAGAAAATGTCTTAACTGGATATTTCATAAAATCTTTAATCATAAAATACACATTTATTTGGAATCAAGTCACGCTATTTAAATGAACACTGTTTCCTGTATAAGTTTTGTTTTTATTGCTCGTCAGTGTTTCTATATGAGAACAAAATCAAAGGGCTAAGGTCCTATGCATGCTAATAAGCATAAAAACATTTCAAAAAAATGCTTAATGTTATTTTTTAAAATATAAATTTTCCGTGGATTAGCCAAAGGTAACGTATTCCTAAGAATATGCAAATAATACACAGAAATTACCCTTAAAAAATAAATAAAAGAACAAAGGCGTCAATCGGGGCGACAGGGAGGGGGCCTTAAATGGCAGTTTATCGAAAGCATTCCTGGTCAGACCGGATTAACATGTATACATAAATTACGTCAAAGCATCAGGCCTCCAGCTGAGTTGGAGAGGTAAGTAAAAACAGCCTTTTTTACTTCCCAAGCCTTTTGTACAACGACGTTCCCGTCCAAGAATATGTAGAAATTATTCTTACTAATATCCACCCTTACTAACATCTAAACTTTAGCCTTACATAGTTTTGTCTCTAAGATATGATGAAGTCAGTGATATGTACATCTTGCCGAAGTTAAATGAAAAATGATAATAGGAAAGAAGTTTTTTGTTTTCTCTCAGTTATTTGTGTGTTTGGAAGGGGAATGTGTCATCAATACTTGTGACGAGAAACCCACTTGAAGTAAAAATGTATTCTCTTAATTTAAAGTAATAACACCCATACCAGCCTTCTTGAGAACACATATCATCGATATATTCATACACTAAGTTGTCTGCCGCCAATTGAAAAATAAAATAGAAACAGAAATATACAGAAATTCTGGTGTTTGTAAATAGACGCAAGTTGAGAAGTTGAAGTTCATATTCTATCCTTATCAATATATCATTCTTTCTGGAATGGTTATGCAGAAAGTATAATTAAAATAACAAGCAGCTCTATGGAAAAGTTTCATAAGAGAATTACATTGAGTCATAAGTACCAAACCCTTTTGGTTTTATAACCTTATTCACTGAAACATGCTTATATATTTCATGTTAATTTAAAATAGCCATTTTGTGTCTTAAAGGTACATTAAGATGATGGTTAATTCCAGTTTTATGTGGCATACGAGGATGAGAATACGTTTACCTACCATGTAGTGTACGGGATAACACTCCATAGTAGATTCCCCCATTGGAATTGGCTGACTGAAGCAAAGATTAGATAATTTTTCTTACTCAAGAACTAACTGGTAGGTCATGCTGCTCCCATGTTATGTTAACAAACTGAACTTCTGAATGAAATAGTTTTAAATTTGTATTCATTATTTCGCTTTTCATTGGTCATTTATACGGTAAACGATGTCTTTTTCTTTAATGTGAATCCTCCGACGGATCAGTAAAAAATTATGGACTTAGAGAACAACAATCTGGGGTTAGAGTCATCACAACAAACAGAACACAAGTAATCAATCCATTGAACAAGTTTTGCTTGAAGGAAAACAACGTCGAGCGTTTTTATAACATATTATCTACTGTAAGGCTACCACTAAGTATGAAGTTCAACAAGAAATGTTACTGACTTTGAACATTAACTATTCTAAATGATAATCAATATAATCGAACCGAAATTTTGAAACGTGACTCTCAAATCACCTTTATACAAGTCCCTCGCGAATTCAGCGTGAATCTTGAAGACTAGTTTATAACGATAAAAATAGGTTGTTGAAAACAGTACAGAGAGCTAACCAGAAGAAAGAAAGAAACGAAAATCTTTCATACAAAAAATCTCACACGCTGTTCGTTGCTTTGGTACCACACGCACACAGATAAACGTTTATTTGTTTGTAGTTAAGCATAAACCCACATAACGGGTCATCTGTGCTCTGCCCAACACGAGTATCGATACTCGGTTTTTAGTAGTGTTAAGTACGCAGATACACAGCTGTGCCACTGGGAGGGCCAGACAAACTTGTCGTTATTATATGGACAAAATTATTTGATACTTAACGACCTGATACGTCAAGTTTGATATTTGTTATAGCTACAAGTTATTTTGTCAAGGTCAAGATTCCTTTGAGGTAGATTGCAGACCGCGGACACTCTTGCTTGGAAGTATTTGATAGATGACTGTTAAGAGTATATTCTACTTGTAACGTTTGCGTTTATTGCTACGCTGCTTGAGTCCGATTATCAGATGGCCACATTGATATTACCGTTTAAAGCTGATGTTTGTAGCCACTATGATTCATTGTTCAGATTCACAAATCTGCGGCTCACTTACACCGAGCTGGTCTGCCATCAAGCGATAATCATGGCTGGTTAGAGCTGCTTTGAAAAAGTACCACATTCGCTCGTTCATCGGACAAAAATCGGACAGCGTGTGTGTGTCCATTTTCTTTCCCATCATTCGTTTTGTTTTCAAGCGTAAATAGAAAATGGGCTGTGAAGGGAAGATAACTAATTCACTTTGACTGTGAGCTTCTAGGACGTGCCGAATATACTTTGAAATAGGTACAAATTATAACACACTTACCACGGTGAACATAAAGCTAGTTTAAACGAAGCCGGTCAGAAGTACACACACCTGCCTCGATTATGTTGGTTGTAATACGAACAGATATAGAAGAAACGTAACTGATACTCACCGATAAGCGCGTGAGGGGTGACGTATTTTGTAGATTTTATTTACGTCCATTTAGACTATTTCATATAAAATATTTTCTTCTATACGGTGGCTTATAAAAAGCTTACATTACGTTTACATTCTTTGGTATTGTACAGAAGGCTTGCATTACTGTTTACGGTCTACTGTGGCTCATAGAAAGCTTACATTATTGTTTGCACTATACTGATGATTATATAAAGTTTACATTATTGCTTACATTCTACTGTGGCTTATAGAAAGCTTACATTACGTTTACACTCTACGTTGGCTTATAAAAACCTTACATTACTGTTCGTACTCTATGGTGGCCTATATAAGTTTTACATCAATACATGCACTTTACGGTAGCTTATAGAAAAGTTGGCTTTATGACAAGTAATATAAAAATTAAAAATGCATTATTTTTTATCAAGGTCTAGCTGTATCTAAAGAATGATATGATCAAATGAGACCAATAGTGGTTTTAAATGTATAAAGTGTTCTTTAGTATCTACGAACAATAATAAAGAAACACAGAACGAAATACATTAATTACTTGAAAAGTGTGTTAACATTGGTGGTAGCATTTATAACAATACCACTGTTCAGTGTAGCTGAATATTTACATAACAAAGATATAGATCATTGATTCTAACAAGCTAATCTATAAAGATTAGATTTAAAGTTCTTGTGGGTATTTTTTTCATTTATAGCAGTGTGTGTTAAGCGCATTTTACTTTTTAAATGTCCCAACTTATGGTTTGCGTGGGGTACTGAAAGCTCTGATCGAAAGACACTCTCCCAGTTATGTATAGAGTTCACCATGTTTAATAGTTGTGAGTTTTTAAAAATTGATTTTGCAGTTCGTTCAAATAGTTTCTTAAGTCGCAATTCTTTTGGCGTTCTCACATTTGATTCTTCGATAAAATTGCCGTGATATATATATATGTATAAATAGAGCGAATTAACGTGTCAGGATCCGTTATATTGTTGTATATCTGTAAGTAATGCATGTATTGGGTCCAGCTTGGCCAGGTGAGTTAAGGCGTTCAGCTCGTAATCCGAGGGTCGCAGGTTCAAATCCCGGTCGCACCAAACATGCTCGCCCTTTCAGCCGTGGGGGCGTTGTAATGTTACAGTCAATCCCACTATTCGTTCGTTAAAGAGTAGCCCAAGAGTTGGCGGTGAGTGGTGATGACTAGCTGCCTTTCATCTAGTCTTACACTACTAAATTAGGGACGGCTAGCGCAGATAGCCCTTGAGTAGCTTTGCGCGAAATTCAAAATAACGAAATAACATAATACAAGTATTATACGAATCCCGTTTACTGAACTGTCTTATCACTCAAAATTCTAGTGTTCCTCGTGAAGGACCCATTGTTCCTCACGACATCCTAACTCAAAATAGTTAGGTCCAGGCCTTCTTCGTACATTGTTAAGCAGTCAATTCGATGATGTTCGTCAAACCTTTTGATCCACACAAATACAACAAGGGACAACTTGATGCGTCTTAACAATGCTGTTGATGGAATAATGAGTTATCATTGATTTGTATTGCTACATCAGAGCAGGATGACACTAGTAAGCAAATACTTAATAGTATTATTGAGTGTGTTACGTTCCATTGATACTTATTTTCTTAACATGGCTTCCTTTGCTGTCTTAGATATAGTTAAGACGAATTATACTTTAACATATCGTTCTATTTATTTTCAAACGGCTTGGATAATGACGATAATTTTTTTTACTTCGTAGAATATATTAATACTCACAATAATTCGATTTTTATGAATATTTATTTTCAATTTTATTTTTTTCACACATTATTCTGACATTACAGTAACTGTATTGAGTGAAATATTTTGGTTATTCACCAACGAGTTTTACAAAATGCGTTCCACCTCTTCTCCTTGTAATTAAAAGAATAAATACTAAAACAGAACAATTAATTCGATCTTGTTTGAGAGTATCATAATCACTTACGTATCTGAAATTAAGAAAAACTATCTAAATTTCCAGACTTTCCGGACGTCCTGTATATCCCGTAATTTGAGGGTCGCAGGTCCGAATCCCCGTTACACCAAATTTTCTCTCTCTTTCAGCCGCGGGGGCGTTATAATGTGACGAGCAATCCCACTATTCGTTGGTAAAAGAGTAGTCCAAGAGTTGGCGGTGGGTGGTGATGACTAGCAGCCTTTCCTCTAGTTTTACACTGCTAAATATGAAGCAGCTAGCGCAGATAGCCCTCGTGTAGCTTTGCGCGAAATTCAAAAGAAACCCAGAAATTTTCTGGATACGAAATTATTTTGTTGAAACACTACTGTTACGAAATATCACGATTGAAAAAAAAATCGTGAAATTTGTAGAACTAATAAAGAGATTGCTAAAAAAATAATTCACAGTGTGGGGCAAATACTTCTGTGATCGAATTAAGTTGACAGTTTCCAGTTTAATATTTCTTGTGTTAAGAACTCTAAAAAAAATCTTATCTCAGTCCATCTATTTTTTATGGAATTATTTTTGTGACTTAGTAATAATAAAAATCCGTAGTTCAGCGATGCTTGGAAATTTCTTTTTTTTCATAACTGGTTTTTTTAAACGAGTTTCTTGTTAAAAACTATCTAGCAACCCATGCATTTTATTGGATGTATATTCGCATGAGTTATTCAGAAGGTAGAAACGCCTTTATAAGTTTTTCCTGCTATCTTTTTCGCATGTGTGATCCGAATGGTGAGTGAGGTTAGAAACAAACAAACCAAGGCAGGTTTTTTATGGTATAAATGTTTGTCTCTTATATCGATTTGTAATTAATAGCTTTGCCATACCACGTAGCGCGCAGCAGTTTCACATGACTGGGTCCTTTACAAGGACCACGGATGAAATTTATTTATGGTTATTCGAAGAGTTCAAAACGCTAGATTTTTGAAATATTTAGGTATAATTAAATGTTATTGACGCCTGGAATTTATATTTTTAACAGTATTACTGATAATATGGCAAGATAGATACAGTTTGTTTTTGCAACCTAAATAGTAGTGTGCACGTTATTATTTTTTGTCAACCTACTCGTATTGGTTACTTCATAAAAGTAACAAATCATTTAAACACATTTCTATCTCAGTAAGTAATAAGGCAGAAACAATAATTTTATATAAAACTAATTTGTTGGTCTTATTACTGTCTGCTCATTTGATCACTTTAAATAAACTTCATGTAATTTGCCACTAAATCTGAGGGTAAATCTCGTAATCTGAGGGTCGCGGGTTCGAATCCCTGTCACACCAAACATGCTCACCCTTTCAGCCGTGGAGGCGTTATAATGTGACGGTAAGTCCCACTATTCGTTGATAAAAGAGTAGCCTAAGAGTTGGCGGTGGGTGGTGATGACTAGCTGCCTTCCCTCTAGTCTTACACTACTAAATTAGGGACGGTTAGCGCAGATAGCCCTCGTGTAACTTTGCACGAAATTGAAAACAAATAAACAAACCCCTAAATACGTACTCAGAAACCTAACCAACAAACAAGTACCTGAACCTGTTAATTAACTTTAGAAATGCAAGAACGTGTTCGACTACATCAGCTCTTGCGGGCGTTAGGATTTTGCATTATAAAAACAACAACACTGTATAAAGTAAAATAACAGACTTTATAGCTTAAACTCACCACTAGTTTTAAATTTCTGATCACAAGGAGAATAAAAAAATCACTACTCGCCTCTGTCTGATTAATGTGATTGATTGCAGTTTTATAAAGCGCCCTCAGATGAAATGACGGAGAATGTTAGGCTAGTGGCTTGGACCTTTTGATATACATCCAAATACGAAGCAAGTTCAGTTGGCTGAACTCTCTGATTCTCACTAAAATACAGAAAATGTTCAGTGGCTTGATCCTGGACCTTCTAATACGCATATGAAGCATGTGAAGCCTTTCGAACAGTGGACCTTCTGATACGAATCCAAATACAAAAAATGATCAATGAATTGAACCTAAGACTTTCTAATACACATCCTTGACCCCTAGAACGTAATAACATATTGATTGTCGTCAGTGCTACAGATGTAAACATTATATAACATTTATTTTGTAGCTTCAATTATTGTTCAAACCTTTCTTTTAGCAAGCAACTCATTGTTTTGTTTGCTACAGGTTGAAAGTTCGCACGAAAGATTCTCCACGCAAAGTTAAACCTTCCTTTTGACTTCTTTCTACTAAGGAAGAAATATTAAATTATTTATTTTGTTTATTAAATATTACTACAGTCTTTATTTCTTAGACTAATAGCTTATCTACGACTACTAGTACATCAAGTAATTGCAGCATGCATTCTTAAATACAGAACATGTTGACAGCATCGCTTTAACCTATAAATTAAAAACTCGCTTATTGTTGTTTATTACACTGTATTGTATCATATATATATATATATATATATATATATATACTGAGTAATTTTATGCTTTCGTTGTTGTAGTACTTAGTGTAAAGAAACGGCCAAAGCCATTAAGATAAGTTACAAATTTTCTGTGCTAGATACAGGGATTGCTATAATTGTTTGTTTGTTTTTTGAATTTCGCGCAAAGCTACTCGAGGGCTATCTGTGCTAGCCGTCCCTAATTTAGTAATGTAAGACTAGAGGGAAGGCAGCTATTCATTACCACCCACCGCCAACTCTTGGGCTACTCTTTTACCAACGAATAGTAGGATTGGCCGTAACATTATAACGCCCCCACGGCTGAAAGGGAGAGCATGTTTGGTACGACCGGGATGCGAACCCTCGACCCTCAGATTGCGAATCGAACGCCTTAACCCACCTGGCCATACCGAGCCTTATCTATAATGCTGATCTTCTTGTTACTTAAGTGTTTCTATGACATTACGAAAACCAACAATATAATGGACCGAAGAGCAGGCTGGTGCATAAATTATCCTAGGACTAAATAACAAGTATTGTTGGAAATAACAACGTATCAATTATTTTCTCGATGTGATTATGTAAGTCCGCTTTCTAAGAAACGGAACCTGACCTTTAAGGTTTGACAATCTTCGTACTGTAGTAACATAAGTGTATGTTTTTAGTAGAATTTCAAACTTGTTTGGTGTGAAACTAGAAACAAATATTCTGATTTTTCAGACAATAGGTACTTGAGATCGATTAGAGCAAAACGAAGATATAATTAAACACGAATCGAGGCGTTGTAAGTTCGAAGATTTATCACTGTCCCACCGTAGGTACTTAGAAATAAGAAAAACACGTACAACCTTGACAAAGCATTATGTAAATACGTTACTATTTAATCTTAAACTAACTACAAAATCTTCGAAACAACTTACATCAGAAGGAAAGACTGTGACTTTTTTACACGATGAATCCAGACCTTATGATTAGACACATTTAACATTTTCTGTGGTGCTAGTATACTAAACCCAACATTTTTCTGGTACTATTATACTAAACCAGACATTTTTGTGGTACTAGTATACTAAATCCAACAATTTTGTGGTACTATTATACTAAACCTAACATTTTTTGTGGGTACTATGATACTAAACCCGACATTTTTGTGGTACTAGTATACTAAATCCAACATTTTTGTGGTACTATTATACTAAACCTAACATTTTTTGTAAGTACTATTATGCTAAATCCAACATTTTTTGTGGTACATTTACACTAAAACCAACATTTTTGTGGTACTGTGATACTAAACCAAATATCTTTTGTGGCTCTATTATACTAAACCCTACATTTTTGTGGTACTATTATACTAAACCCAAAGTTTTTGTGGTACTATTATACTAAACCCAACATTTGCTGTGGTACTATTATACTAAACCCAACATTTTTGGTGGGCACTATTATACTAAACCCAACATTTTTTTGGTACTGTTATACTAAACTAAACATCTTTTGTGGCACTAGTATACTAAACCCAACATTTTTGGTGGGTACTATTATAGTAAATCCAACATTTTTGTGGTACTATTATTCTAAACTAAACATCTTTTGTGGCACTAGTATACTAAACCCAACATTTTTGGTGGGTACTATTATAGTAAATTCAACATTTTTGTGGTACTATTATTCTAAACCCAACATTTTCTGTGGTATTAGTATACTAAACCCAACATTTGTATGGTACTATTATAATAAACCCAACATATTATATTAAACCCAACATTTTTATGGTACTATTACAGCAAACGGAATATTTTTGTTGGGTAGTATTATACGAAACCAAAAAATTTTATGGTACTATTTTTCTAAACCCAACATTTTATTGGCACTGCTTGCTTCCTCCATTCTTATGATATGTTCTTCGAATCTTCTCAGTAATAACTCTTGCATTGTTCTAAAACAACCCGTTTAGTAGTAAGGTATTTGTTAAATCTAACTAACTATGTATGTATACATAATAGTATTTTACACAGCAATAAATTGGTACTTGGAAAATATAAACGTATTCTGGGCCTTTATTTAAGTAAAGTATCGAATTAGGATTCATTATTTTCGAAGTTTTCTTAGTGTAGTAGCCACCATTGTCGCATATCTCCTTTTACAGGTGTTATTTGACTTAATGAAATTCCTCAGTGAATAGAAGGTGCTTCTATCATGACGATACCAGTGAAAACATGTTTTATTTTTTCAATGAAGTCCCAAACAACGGAAACAAAATTTGATACTTGCGGATTGGACAAGCGTCTTTACACACGTGTATTACGATTACAATGCAAAGGAACCAGGGGCGTAGGTCCTGGGGAGATGGGTGGGATACATCCCCCCTTCATTTTAGGTGGGGGTAGGGGAATGATTGTATGCACCATACATATATTTTATTGCATCACAGGCCTACAAATTGTGTGTTTGTTCTTGTGATTCTCGTGTTCTTATCAATCGAATTACATAATTAGGCCTAGATGTAGGCTTTTTCAGTAGCCGAAATGTATATCTTTAATATAGGCGTGCTTCTAAGCTTTTCGATCTAAGCGATAGTTCGTAAGTATCAGTCAGTAGGCCTAAGTATACATGCAAGTATCGTGGCAACAAGATTACTCTGTGACTGCATGTTTATAGCTTTCAGGTTCACGTAATCAGAGATTACCAATTTGAAAATTGAACAGTCCACATAAGTGGTTACAAAAATCATCCCCCCATCGGGTGTAAAAAATCTATGCCCCTGAAAGGTACACATGGCTACTGATCTTGACAAATTAAAAAGTAAAGTAAGGAAAAATAGGCCATTGGTCTTTAGAAATTTTGTTTTATTAAATTGGGAAATTATAAGTTTTATCTGAGAAGTGTTTGCTTGTAATTACTAATGCACACACACAAACACACACACGTGCATATATTAGAAATTTCTCGTTGGTTGAAGAAGGTACAAAAAGACAATCGCTATACAACATTACTATGCCTTATCTCAAAATAAGTTTATTGGAGATCGTTCCAGAGTCCTCAAATGAATTACTCATTTTCGCGTTCTCCATTGTGTGGCGCATATAAAAACCGAAGACATCTTCAAACGCTATGAATAGACCCTTTTATCATTTTTTTCATCTTATAATATTGAAAATTCATTAGAGAGAATTTCAAGACGGAAGTCCAGATAACAGCTCAACCAGATGAATAACACAAACAACAAGAAGGGGATTCTCATAAATTCCTTTCAAATCTTAATTTATTAAGGTGTTCAAAGACTCTATTTGTCATAATATTCAGCTAAGTGAGAAAAATGTTGAATTATTTTTCGTTAAAAAAACTTAATTCAATGCCAAATGAAGCACATAAAATTATGAAAAGCCGCCTTCTAAATATTTTAGTAAAGTTATTTACGAAAGAAACATGTGAACCTTGTCTTGTAACAATGCCAGTATTTGCAAGAGCAAAACAAATCAAATTCGATCCAGAAAGCCTAACTTTATTATTAATTATTACCATTATAGAGTTTGTGACTGTATTGGATGTGCCCAAATGGAGTCCGTGACAAACGATAGTAATAATGAATCCCCTTACAACTAACTGTATTAATAATTATTATTCATACAGAGTTTGTGACTTACATTACTAACAGTTATTAGTCATACAGAATTTGTGACTGACTAAATTAAAAGTTATTACTCACACAGAATTTGTAAGTAACAGTATTAATAATTATTATCCACACAATGTTTTTAACTAACTGTATTAATAATTATTATCCACACAAAGTTTGTAACTAACTGTGTTGTTAATCATTGTGCCTGCAAAGTTTCTAACTAGCTTTATTAATAAATATTATCCACACAAAGTTTGTAACTAACTGTATTAATAAATATTATCCACACAAAGTTTGTAACTAACTGTAGTAATAATTATTATCCATACAAAGTTTGTAACTAACTGTATTAATAATTATTACCCACAAAGAGTTTGTAAATGACTAACCGTGCTGATAATTATTGCCCATGCAATATTTTTAACTAGCAGTATTAATAATTATTACTCTTACAGAGTTTGTCTGAAAATGTCTAACAATGTAATTTGTAACTCCGATTAACATTCATAACAACTTACTTTTTGTTGTGAATTAGCTTCATTTGGATGCAACTTGTGAAATACGTGTTGCTTTTAAGCATCGAAATGACTGTTATAAGTATCATATTTATTATAAAGATGTATATTTTGAGCAAAAGTGTAAAATAAATTGTTAACACCAGCTTTGTACATGGAATTTCACTATTCTGGACCAAAACATTACATCTACAATCTAAATTATACTAAAGAGGCCAATATTTGCAACTGAATACAACATGTATCCACCACGCAATCTTGACATGACTAATTTTGATACGAGAAATATCGAGAAGTGTTTATATCACTGCTTTGGACCTGCAAGAAGGTATATTTGTACCAAATCATATGTAAATAGCTATCAAAAGCCTAAGATTTTGTATTTTTCGCTATAAAAATTGAACAAAAGGCAAAAATGTAAAAGTTGTTTATATCTAGCTTTGATTTGTTTGTTTTGTTTTTGGAATTCGTGCAAAGCTACTAAAGCTACTCAAGGGCTATCTGCGCTAGCCGTCCCTAATTTTGCAATGTAAGACTAGAGGGAAGGCAGCTGGTCATCGCCACCCACTGCCAACTCTTGGGAAACTCTTTTACCAACGAATAGTGGGATTGACCGTCACATTATAACGCCCCCACGGCTAAAAGGGCGAGCATGTTTGGCGCGACGGGGATGCGAACCCGCGACCCTCAGATTACGAGTCACACGCCTTAACCCACCTGGCCATGCCGGGCGATCTAGCTTTGAGGTACCTCATTAGGATAACGGTAAGTCTTCAGATTTACACTTCTAAAATCAGGGATTCGATTTCTTTTGGTGGACACAGCAGGTAGTCTTATGTGACTTTTCTATAAAAAAACAAAAAATATATACACCAAATGTCTCTTTGAGACCTGTAAAAAGTATCTTTTTACCAAATCCCATGTAAATTAACCGAAACACTGTAAGGAAACCTTAAAGAAATGTGGCATCGTGACCCGCTATATAATTACTAAGAGTGTAAAAACCTACCATTTTTGCTTGCCAATGTGCAAAACCTGAAAAAAAGTATATTTTTAACAAAGTTGTACCAATTTTAATCTTCATTGCTGCGAATATAACCGCAAAGGATCTCAAAATATACATTTATGGGCTGATTGACATCTGACCCTATAAAATCCTTGAAAAAGCCCAAATAAACAAAGTCTGGGTATATTTCACCAAATTATAACCACACTAAGTTTGAAGTTAATTCTCTGATAAATGAAGAAATGACGGTCGATTTAAAAGTGTTTAGAGTCAGAAGAAACAATAGAAAAACAGCAAGACTGAGGAGACACAAATATCTGTAATTTGCTCTTTGGTTGTAAATAGTATTTCAGTGAATAAAATTTAACTATTGTATATCATTCATCTGATTAATTTTATAGACGAATTAAAAGAGCATCTTCTTATATTATGAATGGTTTAGGGTTAAAGAATTTCACGCAAACAGAGTTTGAATCCGGGACAGTTCACGCTACAGGAGTGTTCTACCAACTGAGTTATGCCTTAAACTAACAATTATTAGTAAGGTATTTTGTAGTAATTCAAACTACCATAAGCAATCCACGCATTACTGAGATGCACAGATGGTTCAAAGTCTTTATATAGTAGATATTAATAACACATAAGATTTAAGTTAGAGAGTTCAGATGATATGCTTCCCATCAACGTGAGGAAATTGTTACACAAACGAAGTACGTTGCACGTTTATAGACTTACGGTTGTGAAAGAAATATAAATAGATACTATAGTATGCTCAGAAAAATATCTCGCAAAATTGTTGCTTTGCTTCTGTAACAGTGACAGCACGTATGACCTCTCATCGTTAAGATTACTAATCCATGTCGAACATGTCTATTTCTGTGTGTGTTTCCAAATGATTCATACAGACCGAGCGGCATTGGTTCGTTGTCCTAAATAAACGCAAATCTAATTGAAGGTCACACAAAGATGGTTTTTAACGAGTCAGTTACTAAGGTATTAAATCAAAAATATAATGTTAGCAATTTAAAACTTATAGTTATTACGCCAATTACTTAAAATATAAAACTTGACGTTTCCTGAAAAGGGAAATTACGTGAGCGTGTGAACGAGTTCGTCTGTTTTATTATCTAAACGCACGTGGTAAAATGTATAACATCATATAAATACATGTATCTGTTTGAAATACGTGATATTTGAGAAAAAGTCCCTCGGTGAAACAGCAAAAGTGTTACTGGCTTACAACGCTAAAATCCAGGGTTCAATTACCTGAGGTAGGAACGGCAGGTAGCCCAATGTGGTTTGGCTCTAAAACAAAAAATCTTTAAGAGAAACACAGGTTTTATATAGATCATTCTTTCTCGGCAAGATTTTTATTGTAACATCAGTATGGATGAAACATTTCTCACTTGAATAGTCACTACATTTGACTATCGGAAGATCCGGCATGGCCAGGTGGGTTAACATGCGACTCGTAATGTGAGGGTCCCGGGTTCGCCTCCAAACATGCTTGCCCTTTCAGCCGTGGGGGCGTTATAATGTGACGGTCAATTCCATTATTTGTTGGTAAAAGAGTAGGCCAAGATTTGGCGGTGGGTGGTGATGACTAGCTGCCTTCCCTCCAGTCTTACGCTGCTAAATTAGGGACGGCTAACGCAGATATCCCTTGTGTAGCTTTGCACGAAATTCATAAACAAACAAACCATCCAGTGTATCGTAATATACGTAGCTTTTATCCATATAATTATTTCTAGAATAATCTACGTGTTTCAACTATTTGAAAGAACTGCATGCTAAATGGAAACATCATGAAGTCCCTAATATCGGTTCACGTATTTCTCACCAAATTATTGATTAATGAGAAGTAACCTATTGAAGAGACATTTAAAGACAAAAAGGCATTTAAAGACAAAAATGCATTTAAAGACAAAAAGACATTTAAAGACAAAAAGGCATTTAAAGACAAAAAGACATTTAAAGACAAAAAGGCATTTAAAGGAAGTTATATTTTATATGAAAGGACACCAAATATGCTCGCCCTTTCGGCTTTATTCGTTGGTAAAATAGTAGCTCAAGAGTTGGCGATAGATGATGATGACTAGCTGCCTTCCCTCTAGTCTTACACTGCTAAATTAGTGACGGCTAGCGCTGATAGCCCTCGAGTAGCTTTGCGCAAAATCCAGAAAAAAAACAGACTATCAGTGATGGCCACGTAGGGCCTGGCATGGCCTAACGCGTTAAGGCGTGCGCTTCGTAATCTGAGGGTCGCGGGTTCGCGCCAAACATGCTCGCCCTCCCAGCCGTGGGGGCGTCATAATGTGACAATCAATCCCACTTTTCGTTGGTAAAAGAGTAGCCCAAGAGTTGGCGGTGGGTGGTGATGACTAGCTGCCTTCCCTCTAGTCTTACACTGCTAAATTAGGGACGGCTAGCACAGATAGCCCTCGAGTAGCTTTGTGCGAAATTCCAAAACAAACAAACAAACAAATGGCCACGTAAATATAATAAAAATAGACTTGTTAAAATAAAATTATCGAACGCAGGTTATTTGTTTTCTTTGTTTATAATTTTAATGCAAAGCTAGTGAGTAGTTTTATGTCATCACTTTTCAACTGATCAACTAGAGGTAAGACAGACAGCTAACTGTACACAACGTCAACTGTTTTTCTTCTCTTTCCTTACCGAATAATGACCAACAGTATTCAGCAAACCAACGACGTCCCAGTTTCGTGTATAGTTTTTTTTTTTTATGCAGCCAGGCCTGATGCAGTAGGCCACGACTGACCATAATCTCACTGTACAACAGTTTAACTTTTGTCGAAATTCGTCGAATGTTAAATGTTTAAAGTGCCATTTTCGTTATATTAAAAGTAGCACTTAAACACTACAAAACTTAAAACGTACAAAATAAAATAAACCAAATATCAAATTATTGACAACATATTAATAATTTGTAAGTTTGTTTGTTTGATTTAATTTTGAACAAAGCTACTCGAGAACTATCTTCGCTAGCCGTCCCTAATTTAGCAGTGTAAGACTAGAGGGAAGGCAGCTAGTCATCACCACCCACCACAAACTGTTGGGCTACTCTTTTACTAACGTATTGATTGACAGTAGCATTATAACGCCCGTACGGCTGAAAGGGCGAGCATGTTTGGTGCGACCGGGATTCGAGCCCGCGACCCTTGGATTACGAGTCGAACGCCTTAACACACTTGGCCATGCTGGGCCCAATAATTTGCAAGAGCATTCAGATAATTAACAATCATACTCTGTGACTATGTGTTTCTTTTCCTTTAGCAAAGCTACATCGGGCTATCTACTGTGTCTATCGAGGGGGATTGAGCCCCTGATTTTAGCATCGTAACTCTAAAGACTCAACGATGTCTCACGGGGGGAGCAATACTCTGTGAGAAAGTTATGTGTTGTTTCGTACTAAGTTTGTTTTGTGGCGTTTTGGAACTGAGATTTGGTAAACGAACCTTTTTAGAAGAAAACATATAGTGCATATGAAGTTCCAAAATGGTACGAAACTGACAGCATTTAAATTTTTGTAGTCACTTTGAAACAAAACTAATTATCTTTCAGTTATTTTACATCAAACTGAAAATTCAACTTTGAGTAATTTTCTTCTTTGAGATATTTAATAATTATGATTTATTCTTCATACACGAGCAGTCATTTATGACAAAAATGACGCTTTTAGACTTTAACCCACAAAAAACTGTAATGTAACTGAGGAACAGATCTTTAATGAGATAAATCATTCTATTTTCCATTGCGTGCTCAACGTAATCGTCAGGTTGTATCATGGCTGAAAAAGCTATGTATATTTATATAGCCTGAGGTAAAATGTCCAACTGAGAAATAGCGTCAGGTTTCTTTGATGGTAACCTTCACATCATATGTCGTTATCTGTCTCTGTTTTTTAGTGTTTGATGAAATCTTTGACGTCATAAACAATGAAAAATATTAAAAGAGCAATAGTCTTTTAACTTCGTCCAGTTTTTTTTCATTATGATTTGCCCCGAGAAAGATAGATTATTATGGTTATTTATGTAGTTTCAACCAAGGCTTTTTTCATTCAATGGCCAAAACGTATTTCAGTTATATCCGCTTGTAAATCAACTGTACTTTATTTAAACGTATTTGAATGAATTGAAATAAATCGAAAATTGTTGAAAATGAATTGATGGCATAACTTTTTCAAATAGCTTTTTTATTGTAATTCTCGTCGTAATCCGTCTTACGCAGAAAATGATTAATGTGGGCTTGAAAATTGATGATTCATTACTTCAGAAATTGTGGGGCGACATTTAAGTACCCTCTGTTGTCTTACATTCCATAGTCCTCATTTATCATCTCAGCCAATGAAAGTGCTTGTGTCTGAATATTTGTCAGCAAGATTTGTCGAAAAGGACTGAATGGACTTGAACGAAAGAAGATATGCTTAGAAATAATTAATTCTGGGAGCGTCAACACTGCTGCAATGACACAATAATTAAAATGTAAAATTAACTGTTAAGATGAGACCAATTTCTCACATTACTTTTGTTCTACAACTCAGCCAAATGATCAGATTTTGATTAAACTTGGTGGACTACATAGAATATTATTCCTCATTGTCCTGGACTACATAGAATATTACCTCTCATTGTCCTGGACTACATAGAATATTATATCTCATTGTCACAACCCTGTGGTCACTAGTTACCTCTTTCTTTGTGAACCTGACGATTCGATTATCCTCTCATTGTCCTGGACTACATAGAATATTATTCCTCATTGTTCTGGACTACATAGAATATTATCCTTCATTGTCCTGGACTACATAGATTATTATCCCTCATTGTCCTGGACTACATAGAATATTATCCCTCATTGTCCTGGACTACATAGAATATTATCCCTCATTGTCCTGGACTACATAGAATATTATCCTTCATTGTCCTGGACTACATAGAATAGTATCCCTCATTGTCCTGCCAATGATGGTCTGTGTCTGTTGATAAGAACAAGCATACAGACACATTTGTAAAAGCAGAATTTGATCACTATTGTATGAGGGAGGTATGTGCTTAGCTTGTGTCCCTCTAGTTACACCTGTTGTTGTTTTTTTTCTTATTTAAAATCCTGTAATCCATGAAATGGTGTTTTGTTGTTTTTTCTGTGCAATGACTTCACACAAACAAATTGCGTTTAAAAATAAAATATATTTTGGAAATGAGTTGTCGTTTTTAAGCACCAAAATAAAATATATACTGTGCAAAGATGTGCAATAAATATACTTCCAGTTTAGATCCAACTTTAGTCAAAAATACTTATTTTTAAAGAAAAATCACTTGGAAGACCAATATTTCGTTATGAGATCGATGTTGGAGAACAATTACAGTATTTTAATTAATTGTTTACCAGAAATCAGAACGAGACAAGCCACCTGTTTTTATTCCAACTTACTTTTAAGATTTTCCAGCAATCAGTGTAAAAGGCCCGGCATGGCCAGGTGGGTTAAGGCGTTCTACTCGTAATCCGACGGGTCGCGGGTTCGAATCCCGGTCGCACCAAACACGCTCACCCTTTCAGCCGTGGGAGCGTTATAATGTGACGGTCAATCCCATTATTCGTTGGTAAAAGAGTACCAGAAGATTTAGCGGTGGGTGGTGATAACTAGCTGCCTTCCCTCTAGTCCTACGCTGCAAAATTAGGGACGGCTAACGCAGATAGCCTTCGAGTAGCTTTGCGCGAAATTCAAAACAGACAAACAGCGTAAAAAATACTGTTTGGACTAAAACAAGAAATAACTCGATTGTTTATTTTATTTCAATCGTTAAATATTGTTCCAAAGGAAATTAGTCAAATTCTTTTACCCCTATATATAGTAAATCAAGATATCTAGCACAGGGAAGATAAGAACATTAATATTATTAACTTAAAAAACGGTTTACTGTTTTAAGTTGGCGCTGCTGTCACTACCAGTTTATATGACGATCGTATACCGCTGAAAGCTAACGTGTAGTAGCAGTGATCAAGTCGTATATATAAGGAATTATTAATTCATGATTTAGTTTCCTGTCGTCTCAAACTAGGCTGTAAAATGTTTGCATCCGTCCTGTGGCGAAACTAGAGAGATCAATTTCCACAGCTTCTAATTGATTTTCATTATATCTTCTTAGAAAACAATAAATGAATATTTCACATTATTGTAACGGAAGATGGCGTCCCTGCATGGCCAGGTGGTTAAAGCACTCGACTCGTAATTCGATGGTCGCGGGTTCGAATACCCATCGCACTAAACATGCTCGCCCTTCCAGCCGTTAGAGTGTTATAATGTGACGGTCAATCCCACTATTCGTTTTTAAAAGAATAGCCCAAGAGTTGGCGGTGAGTGGTGATGACTAGTTGCCTTCTATTTAGTCTTACAGCGTTAAGTTAGGGACGGCTAGCGCAGATAGCCCTCGAGTAGCTTTGCGTGAAATTCAAAACAAAGAGAAAACGGAAATGACAGAATTAACACTCGGTCGAAGATATTTTATCGATTTTATCGAAGAGAACTAAAACGATCGATAATGCATTGAAAGCAAATTAAGAATTGAGAGAAGAAACGTTGGTCGGTTCTTCTTTAAAATAAACAAAGGATCTGCCATAATTAAGGCTTATAAAATCATGTAAACGAGACAGCAATCTAAGTACGATCGGAACGCGTTATTTTCTATTGAATCTATGAAAATGTGCAGTACTCCAGATATACATTGTATGTATTATTATTATTATGACTTTCAACCTGATCTACACGTTATGCTATTCGTTGGCTGAAAGGTTAAGTCAGCAATCCCTAAGGTTCTCTTACACCTATCCCTAATTTTAAGCTAGTAATAAGAGGGAGTGTAGCCAGCCATTACTATCACCTCTACAAAGGCCTCAGATGGTTTTTGAACAGAATAATTGAGTTGATTGTGACTTTTACAACGCGTCCACAGATAAAAGTACAGACAACTATGTTCACGGGCATTAAACATCAAATCTTGGACTTCCGATCATTTCAGAAAATGTTATTCTTAACTTGCCAAGTTGAATACAACTATTGAGAAAATTATTTTAGTAACATGGAAGTTAAAATATTATAATGGTTAACTAACTTTTGTATCGTGCATGTTATCAAAAAATGGTATCACAAAGTTGAACCTCGTTTATTGAACATAACATGCTATCAAAAAATGGTATCACAAAGTTGAACCTCGTTTATTGAACATAACATGCTATCAAAAAATGGTATCACAAAGTTGAACCTCGTTTATTGAACATAACATGCTATCAAAAAATGGTATCACAAAGTTGAACCTCGTTTATTGAACATAACATGCTATCATAAAATGGTATCAGAAAGTTGAACCTCGTTTATTGAACATAACATGCTATCATAAAATGGTATCAGAAAGTTAAACCTCGTTTATTGAACACAACATGCTATCATAAAATGGTATCACAAAGTTGAACCTCGTTTATTGAGAACAGTGTGTTATCAAAAATTGGTATCACGAATTACTTCGCATGACTCAAAATGTTTGTCCTAACCGAATATCAACAATGATATTTGTCTTAACTTAAAATGGAGACCTCAGAAAGATTTCTAGTCCATCCTGATACTTCTTTTACTGTTTAAAATCCGGCATCTAAAACTCATATTTCTTGCTTTTCGGGTATGCACTGAAGAGACAGTAGCCGTAAGTACTAACTACATTGGATTTAACCTGTTCGTGTTCGTAAGTACAGAAATGAATGCTGCACCAGACAATGAATAAAAAAATGGAAAAGAAGAAAGACGTCTTTGAAAATGGGGAAAAAAGGTTTGAATTATTAATATGCAGTTCAGTTGTTTCATTATTCATGAGGTTTAAAAATCTAATTTTTTAAATACACACTAAAAAAAAACTTCTCTTTATCGGCAAATTAAAATGGTTCAGCAAATGTATAATTGTGGCTTCATCATTTTGATAGAATCTCAAACACTCATATCCTTCAGTCAAGTTTTGTCATTCAGGTACAGAATACTAGTAAGAATTAAAGTTCTTTACTTGAGGCGACGTAAATGGAAAATCGTAGCACGAATAGAGAAGGAAATTCTTACTTAGTTCTTTAAAAAAAAATTAAAAAGTAATATGACGCCAACTTTGAGGTTGAATTATCAGGAGACTCATCGATGCTCCATAAAAACTAACCCCTTTACCAAATTAAAGGTACCGCCAATAAGTGCCTTATTTATCTACAGATAGGCATATCAATTTATATATACCAGTTGCACAGCGGCATGTCTTGGTACTCACTCACACCCCTAGAAACAAAGCTTCGATACTCGTGGTGGGCAGAACACAGACAGCTCATGGTGTAGACTTGTGGTTAATTCCAAACACAAAAACAATATATATATATATATATAATTATTTATAAATAATAAATTCGTAGCATATACAGATAAATTACTTCATGTAAGTGAACTGTGTAAAGAATTACAGACTTTGCTTTTCGTGTCGAATCGTTTTTACTTTGTTTTATAATTCACGTGCTAAGCTCGCGTTGACGTTACAACTATTATAAATCAAATTTCACGATGCCTTCCTTTTTCTCTCTTAAGAAAAAGAGCTATAATCTCCACTATCAAGTTTTAACTCCATCTATCAAACCTGTCAAAGCAACAGGAAATAAACATGTTTTTTTTTTTTACTTCAACAGATGGCAAATTGAAAAGAGTCAAGTTTAACAAAATAAATTACTGTAAAGATGTCATAGAAATTAAATTTTTTTTCATGGTCATTGATACAGTGACGTTTCAAGCGACTCACTCATGTTGCTAGGAATTTTAAAAAAATATCATAAAACCTTTAGCGAAAGATCTGCTAAACCTTAATCCAATTGATCTTTGTTCTATGAAAAAATACCTTTTAAACTAAACGATTGTTTTTATGTTAAGTAAAGAAGCATTTTACACTTATAAGGACAGAAAAAAACGAGTACAGATATTTTGTGCACAGTTAAATGAAAGGTACGGTTTACTTTATGTGAATGATCAGTATTCATACCAGTGTAACTTGTTCAAACAAGATATATAAATTAAAAAGGTGAATTTTATTTTGAAAAAGAAAGAGTGAGTGTTTTTATAGATATTTCATTTATTATGAATCTCCCAAAAATGTTTTTTTTTTAAGTTACGGACGTTTCAGAATTTCCTCAAAATCCATCATCAGTGCTAAAGGCTCAAACAAAAAAAAAGTTAGTTCACGTTATGTGTTTTCTTATAGCAAAGCCACATAGTGCTATCTGATGAGTACACTGAGAGGAATCGAACCCCTCCTTTTAGCGTCGTAAATCCATAAGCTTACCGCTGTACTAGCGGTAAATTGTTTGTTTGTTTGTTTTGAATTTCGCGCAAAGCTACTCGAGAGCTATCTGCGCTAGCCGTCCCTAAAATAGCAGTGTAAGACTAGATGAAAGGCAGCTAGTCATCGCCAACTCTTGGGCTACTCTTTTACCAATGAATAGTGGGATTGACCGTACAATTATAACGCCCCCACGGCTGGGAGGGCGAGCATATTTGGCGCGACCGGGATTTGAACCCGCGACCCTCGGATTACGAGTCGAACGCCTTAACACGCTTGGGCCATGCGGGGCTCCTAGCGGTAGATAGTTCATATTATTCGAAATTCAAAAAGTAACATCAGTTATTAAGCAGGTTTTCGTATTCAGTCGGAAGTTTGAAAAGAACAAATTTAAACTGTAACAATATGACGGAATACACGATAAAATATGAGACATACACATGTTTAAACAATAACCACTACAGAGAAGCTTATTAGTATAACCTCTGTATTTTTCATAAACAGTTAAAAAAATACGTATATATGTATACGTATATTATAATCTGTTTGTGTGTGTAGTTTCTTTTACCAAAGCCACATTGGGCAATGTGCTGAATCCATATATTATAAGAATCGTTGGTTTAAATAATTATAAAGTCTTTTGTATTTAGCTGGGCCGCTTTTTTTCTTAACCTTTAACAAAATGTTCCATCCAATATGCACTACAGATTTTAATATACAACTGTAACTTTATAATAATAATAATAATCAAACGAAACACTAACAGGTGGTATTTGGTATTACCGTGAATTTCATATATCTATTAAAAAACTTCAGTTATTACCTAATGAATCTGATATTAATATCCTTCTGATATAGAGTAACTTTTTGTAGCATTTCCATTTCAAGCAAATCTAGATGAAATACCACATGAAAAAGTAATGTAGAAATATTCATGTTCTTATAAATGAGGAAGTGTGTAACTTTAATATTACATAGAATAAAAGGTAAGTGTCGAATTAACGTAATTAAAGGCCATACAGAGATAACTTTCAGGGTTTATAATGTCAAAATGCGAGATCTCGAATAGTAAGCACATCGTGTAACTTTGTGCTTAAAAGACAAAAACAGTGTAAACAATACTGAAAATTTTCAATAAGCCACGGTTCAATGTAAACAGTATTGTCAATTTTCTATAATCCACAGTAGGGTGTAAACAGTATTGTAAATTTCTATAATCCACAGTACAGTGTAAACAGTATTGAAAGTTTTCTATAAGCCACAGTGCAGTGTAAACAGTATTGAAAGTTTTCTATAATCCACAGTACAGTGTAAACAGTATTGAAAGTTTTCTATAAGCCACAGTACAGTGTAAACAGTATTGAAAGTTTTCTATAATACACAGTACAGTGTAAACAGTATTGAAAGTTTTCTATAATCCACAGTACAGTGTAAACAGTATTGAAAGTTTTCTATAATCCACAGTACAGTGTAAACAGTATTGAAAGTTTTTTATAATCCACAGTACAGTGTAAACAGTATTGAAAGTTTTCTATAAGCCACAGAACAGTGTAAACAGTATTGTAAGTTTTTATAATCCACGGTACAGTGTAAACAGTATTGAAAGTTTTCTATATGCCACAGTACAGTGTAAACAGTATTGAAAGTTTTCCATAATCCACAGTACAGTGTAAACAGTATTGAAAGTTTTCTATAAGCCACAGTACAGTGTAAACAGTATTGAAAGTTTTCTATAAGCCACAGAACAGTGTAAACAGTATTGAAAGTTTTCTATAATCCACAGTACAGTGTAAACAGTATAGAAAGTTTCTATAATCCACAGTAGGGTGTAAACAGTATTAAAAGTTTTCTATAAGCCACAGTACAGTGTAAACAGTATTGAAAGTTTTCTATAATCCACAGTACAGTGTAAACAATATTGAAAGTTTTCTATAATCCACAGTACAGTGTACACAGTATTGAAAGTTTTCTATAATCCACAGTACAGTGTAAACAGTATTGTAAGTTTTTATAATCCACAGTAGGGTGTAAACAGTATCGAAAGTTTCCTATAATCCACAGAACAGGGTAAAAAGTATTGAAAGTTTTCTATAAGCCATAGAACAGTGTAAACAGTATTGAAAGTTTTCTATAAGCCACAGTACAGTGTAAACAGTATTGAAAGTTTTCTATAATTCACAGTACAGTGTAAACAGTATTGAAAGTTTTCTATAATCTACAGTAGGGTGTAAACAGTATTGAAAGTTTTCTATAAGCCACAGTACAGTGAAAACAGTATTGAAAGTTTCTATAATTCACAGTACAGTGTAAACAGTATTGAACGTTTTCTATAATCCACAGTAGGGTATAAACAGTATTGAAAGTTTTCTATAATCCACAGTACAGTGTAAACAGTATTGAAAGTTTTCTATAAGCCACAGAACAGTGTAAACACTATTGAAAGTTTTCTATAAGCCACAGAACAGTGTAAACAGTATTGAAAGTTTTCTATAAGCCACAGTACAGTGTAAACATTATTGAAAGTTTTCTATAAGACACAGAACAGTGTAAACAGTATTGAAAGTTTTCTATAATCCACAAAACAGTGTAAACAGTATTGAAAGTTTTCTATAATCCACAGTACAGTGTAAACAGTATTGAAAGTTTTCTATAATCCACAGTAAGGTGTAAACAGTATTGAAAGTTTTCTATAATCCACAGTAGGGTGTAAACAATATTGAAAGTTTCTTATTAGCCACAGTAGGGTGTAAACAGTATTGAAAGTTTTCTATAATCCACAGTACAGTGTAAACAGTACTGAAAGTTTTCTATAATCTACAGTACAGTGTAAACAGTATTGAAAGTTTCCTATAATCCACAGTACAGTGTAAACAGTACTGAAAGTTTTCTATAATCCACAGTACAATGTAAACAGTATTGAAAGTTTTCTATAATCCACAGTAAGGTGTAAACAGTATTGAAAGTTTTCTATAAGCCACAGTACAGTGTAAACAGTATTGAAAGTTTTCTATAAGCCACAGTACAGTGTAAACAGTATTGAAAGTTTTCTATAAGCCACAGTACAGTGTAAACAGTATTGAAAGTTTTCTATAAGCCACAGTACAGTGCAAACAGTATTGAAAGTTTTTTATTAGCCACAGTATGGTGTAAACAGTATTGAAAGTTTTCTATAATCCACAGTACAGTGTAAATAGTATTGAAAGTTTTCTATAATCCACAGTACAGTGTAAACAGTATTGAAAGTTTTCTATAATCCACAGTACAGTGTAAACAGTATTGAAAGTTTTCTATAAGCCAGAGTACAGTGTAAAGAGTATTGAAAGTTTCCTATAAGCCACAGTACAGTGTAGACAGTATTGAAAGTTTTCTATAATCCACAGTACAGTGTAAACAGTATTGAAAGTTTTCTATAAGCCACACTAGGGTGTAAACAGTATTGAAAGTTTTCTATAAGCCACAGTACAGTGTAAACAGTATTGAAAGTTTTCTATAAGCCACATTACAGTGTAAAGAGTATTGAAAGTTTTCCATAAGCCACAGTACAGTGTAAACAGTATTGAAAGTTTTCTATAAGCCACAGTACAGTGTAAATAGTATTGAAAGTTTTCTATAAGCCACAGTACAGTGCAAACAGTATTGAAAGTTTTCTATAATCTACAGTACAATGTAAACAGTATTGAAAGTTTTCTATAATCCACAGTACAGTGTAAACAGTACTGAAAGTTTTCTATAATCCACAGTACAGTGTAAACAGTATTGAAAGTTTTCTCTAATCCACAGTACAGTGTAAACAGTATTGAAAGTTTACTATAATCCACAGTACAGTGTAAACAGTATTGAAAGTTTTCTATAAGCCACAGAACAGTGTAAACAGTATTGAAAGTTTTCTATAAGCCACAGAACAGTGTAAACAGTATTGAAAGTTTTCTATAAGCCACAGTGCAGTGTAAACAGTATTGAAAGTTTTCTATAAGACACAGAACAGTGTAAACAGTATTGAAAGTTTTCTATAATTTACAGAACAGTGTAAAAAGTATTGAAAGTTTTCTATAATCCACAGTACAGTGTAAACAGTATTGAAAGTTTTCTATAATCCACAGTAAGGTGTAAACAGTATTGAAAAATTTCTATAATCCACAGTAGGGTGTAAACAGTACTGAAAGTTTTCTATAATCCACAGTACAATGTAAACAGTATTGAAAGTTTTCTATAATCCACAGTAAGGTGTAAACAGTATTGAAAGTTTTCTATAAGCCACAGTACAGTGTAAACATTATTGAAAGTTTTCTATAAGCCACAGTACAGTGTAAACAGTATTGAAAGTTTCCTATAATCCACAGTACAGTGTAAACAGTACTGAAAGTTTTCTATAATCCACAGTACAATGTAAACAGTATTGAAAGTTTTCTATAATCCACAGTAAGGTGTAAACAGTATTGAAAGTTTTCTATAATCCACAGTAGGGTGAAAACAGTATTGAAAGTTTTCTATAAGCCACAGTACAGTGTAAACATTATTGAAAGTTTTCTATAAGCCACAGTACAGTGTAAACAGTATTGAAAGTTTTCTATAATCCACAGTACAGTGTAAATAGTATTGAAAGTTTTCTATAATCCACAGTACACTGTAAACAGTATTGAATGTTTTCTATAATCCACAGTACAGTGTAAAGAGTATTGAAAGTTTTCTATAAGCCACAGTACAGTGTAAAGAGTATTGAAAGTTTTCTATAAGCCACAGTACAGTGTAAACAGTATTGAAAGTTTTCTATAAGCCACAGTACAGTGTAAACAGTATTGAAAGTTTTCTATAAGCCACAGTACAGTGTAAACAGTATTGAAAGTTTTCTATAAGCCACACTACAATGCAAATAGTATCTAAAGTTTTTTATTAGCCACAGTATCGTGTAAACAGTATTGAAAGTTTTCTATAATCCACAGTACAGTGTAAATAGTATTGAAAGTTTTCTATAATCCACAGTACAGTGTAAACAGTATTGAAAGTTTTCTATAATCCACAGTACAGTGTAAACAGTATTGAAAGTTTTCTATAAGCCACAGTACAGTGTAAACAGTATTGAAAGTTTTCTATAAGCCACAGTACAGTGTAAACAGTATTGAAAGTTTTCTATAATCCACAGTACAGTGTAAACAGTATTGAAAGTTTTCTATAATCCACAGTAGGGTGTAAACAGTGTTGAAAGTTTTCTATAAGCCACAGTACAGTGTAAACAGTATTGAAAGTTTTCTATAATCCACAGTACAGTGTAAACAGTATTGAAAGTTTTCTATAATCCACAGTACCGTGTAAACAGTATTGAAAGTTTCTATAATCCACAGTACAGTGTAAACAGTATTGAAAGTTTTCTATAATCCACAGTACAGTGTAAACAGTATTGAAAGTTTTCTATAATCCACACTAGGGTGTAAACAGTATTGAAAGTTTTCTATAAGCCACAGTACAGTGTAAACAGTATTGAAAGTTTTCTATAAGCCACATTACAGTGTAAAGAGTATTGAAAGTTTTCCATAAGCCACATAATAGTGTAAACAGTATTGAAAGTTTTCTATAAGCCACAGTACAGTGTAAACAGTATTGAAAGTTTTCTATAAGCCACAGTACAGTGTAAACAGTACTGAAAGTTTTCTATAAGCCACAGTACAGTGTAAACAGTACTGAAAGTTTTCTATAATCTTTAGTACAGTGCAAACAGTATTGAAAGATTTTTATTAACCACAGTAGGGTGTAAACAGTATTGAAAGTTTTCTATAATCCATAGTACAGTGTAAACAGTATTGAAAGTTTTCTATAATCCACAGTACAGTGTAAACAGTACTGAAAGTTTTCTATAATCCACAGTACAGTGTAAACAGTATTGAAAGTTTTCTATAATCCACAGTACAGTGTAAACAGTATTGAAAGTTTTCTATAATCCACAGTACAGTGTAAACAGTATTGAAAGTTTTCTATAATCCACAGTACAGTGTAAACAGTATTGAAAGTTTACTATAATCCACAGTACAGTGTAAACAGTATTGAAAGTTTTCTATAAGCCACAGAACAGTGTAAACAGTATTGAAAGTTTTCTATAAGCCACATAACAGTGTAAACAGTATTGAAAGTTTTCTATAAGCCACAGTACAGTGTAAACAGTATTGAACGTTTTCTATAAGACACAGAACAGTGTAAACAGTATTGAAAGTTTTCTATAAGCCACAGTACAGTGTAAACATTATTGAAAGTTTTCTATAAGCCACAGTACAGTGTAAACAGTATTGAAAGTTTTCTATAATCCACAGTACAGTGTAAACAGTATTGAAAGTTTTCTATAATCCACAGTACAGTGTAAACAGTATTGAAAGTTTTCTATAATCCACAGTACAGTGTAAAGAGTATTGAAAGTTTTCTATAAAGCCACAGTACAGTGTAAACAGTATTGAAAGTTTTCTATAAGCCACAGTACAGTGTAAACAGTATTGAAAGTTTTCTATAAGCCACAGTACAGTGTAAACAGTATTGAAAGTTTTCTATAAGCCACAGTACAGTGTAAACAGTATTGAAAGTTTTCTATAATCCACAGTACAGTGTAAACAGTATTGAAAGTTTTCTATAAGCCACAGTACAGTGTAAACAGTATTGAAAGTTTTCTATAATCCACAGTACAGTGTAAACAGTATTGAAAGTTTTCTATAATCCACAGTACAGTGTAAACAGTATTGAAAGTTTTCTATAATCCACACTAGGGTGTAAACAGTATTGAAAGTTTTCTATAAGCCACAGTACAGTGTAAAGAGTATTGAAAGTTTTCTATAATCCACACTAGGGTGTAAACAGTATTGAAAGTTTTCTATAAGCCACAGTACAGTGTAAAGAGTATTGAAAGTTTTCTATAAGCCACAGAATAGTGTAAACAGTATTGAAAGTTTTCTATAAGCCACAGTACAGTGTAAACAGTATTGAAAGTTTTCTATAAGCCACAGTACAGTGTAAACAGTACTGAAAGTTTTCTATAAGCCACAGTACAGTGTAAACAGTATTGAAAGTTTTCTATAAGCCACAGTACAGTGTAAACAGTATTGAAAGTTTTCTATAATCCACAGTACAGTGTAAACAGTATTGAAAGTTTTCTATAACCACAGTAGGGTGTAAACAGTATTGAAAGTTTTCTATAATCCACAGTACAGTGTAAACAGTATTGAAAGTTTTCTATAATCCACAGTACAGTGTAAACAGTACTGAAAGTTTTCTATAATCTACAGTACAGTGTAAACAGTATTGAAAGTTTTCTATAATCCACAGTACAGTGTAAACAGTATTGAAAGTTTTCTATAATCCACAGTACAGTGTAAACAGTATTGAAAGTTTTCTATAATCCACAGTACAGTGTAAACAGTATTGAAAGTTTTCTATAATCCACAGTACAGTGTAAACAGTATTGAAAGTTTTCTATAAGCCACAGTACAGTGTAAACAGTATTGAAAGTTTTCTATAAGCCACAGAACAGTGTAAACAGTATTGAAAGTTTTCTATAAGCCACAGTACAGTGTAAACAGTATTGAAAGTTTTCTATAAGACACAGTACAGTGTAAACAGTATTGAAAGTTTTCTATAAGCCACAGTACAGTGTAAACAGTATTGAAAGTTTTCTATAATCCACAGTACAGTGTAAACAGTATTGAAAGTTTTCTATAAGCCACAGTACAGTGTAAACAGTATTGAAAGTTTTCTATAATCCACAGTACAGTGTAAACAGTATTGAAAGTTTTCTATAAGCCACAGTACAGTGTAAACAGTATTGAAAGTTTTCTATAATCCACAGTACAGTGTAAACAGTATTGAAAGTTTTCTATAATCCACAGTACAGTGTAAACAGTATTGAAAGTTTTCTATAATCCACAGTACAGTGTAAACAGTATTGAAAGTTTTCTATAATCCACAGTACAGTGTAAACAGTATTGAAAGTTTTCTATAATCCACAGTACAGTGTAAACAGTATTGAAAGTTTTCTATAATCCACAGTAGGGTGTAAACAGTATTGAAAGTTTTCTATAATCCACAGTACAGTGTAAACAGTATTGAAAGTTTTCTATAATCCACAGTACAGTGTAAACAGTATTGAAAGTTTTCTATAATCCACAGTACAGTGTAAACAGTATTGAAAGTTTTCTATAAGCCACAGAATAGTGTAAACAGTATTGAAAGTTTTCTATAAGCCACAGTACAGTGTAAACAGTATTGAAAGTTTTCTATAATCCACAGTACAGTGTAAACAGTACTGAAAGTTTTCTATAAGCCACAGTACAGTGTAAACAGTACTGAAAGTTTTCTATAAGCCACAGTACAGTGTAAACAGTATTGAAAGTTTTCTATAATCCACAGTACAGTGTAAACAGTATTGAAAGATTTTTTATAACCACAGTAGGGTGTAAACAGTATTGAAAGTTTTCTATAATCCATAGTACAGTGTAAACAGTATTGAAAGTTTTCTATAATCCACAGTACAGTGTAAACAGTATTGAAAGTTTTCTATAATCCACAGTACAGTGTAAACAGTATTGAAAGTTTTCTATAATCCACAGTACAGTGTAAACAGTATTGAAAGTTTTCTATAATCCACAGTACAGTGTAAACAGTATTGAAAGTTTTCTATAATCCACAGTACAGTGTAAACAGTATTGAAAGTTTTCTATAAGCCACAGTACAGTGTAAACAGTATTGAAAGTTTTCTATAAGCCACAGTACAGTGTAAACAGTATTGAAAGTTTTCTATAAGCCACAGTACAGTGTAAACAGTATTGAAAGTTTTCTATAAGACACAGAACAGTGTAAACAGTATTGAAAGTTTTCTATAATCCACAGTACAGTGTAAACAGTATTGAAAGTTTTCTATAATCCACAGTACAGTGTAAACAGTATTGAAAGTTTTCTATAATCCACAGTACAGTGTAAACAGTATTGAAAGTTTTCTATAATCCACAGTACAGTGTAAACAGTATTGAAAGTTTTCTATAATCCACAGTACAGTGTAAACAGTATTGAAAGTTTTCTATAATCCACAGTACAGTGTAAACAGTATTGAAAGTTTTCTATAAGCCACAGTACAGTGTAAACAGTATTGAAAGTTTTCTATAAGCCACAGTACAGTGTAAACAGTATTGAAAGTTTTCTATAATCCACAGTACAGTGTAAACAGTATTGAAAGTTTTCTATAATCCACAGTACAGTGTAAACAGTATTGAAAGTTTTCTATAATCCACAGTACAGTGTAAACAGTATTGAAAGTTTTCTATAATCCACAGTACAGTGTAAACAGTATTGAAAGTTTTCTATAATCCACAGTAGGGTGTAAACAGTATTGAAAGTTTTCTATAAGCCACAGTACAGTGTAAACAGTATTGAAAGTTTTCTATAAGCCACATTACAGTGTAAAGAGTATTGAAAGTTTTCCATAAGCCACATAATAGTGTAAACAGTATTGAAAGTTTTCTATAAGCCACAGTACAGTGTAAACAGTATTGAAAGTTTTCTATAAGCCACAGTACAGTGTAAACAGTATTGAAAGTTTTCTATAAGCCACAGTACAGTGTAAACAGTACTGAAAGTTTTCTATAATCCACAGTACAGTGTAAACAGTATTGAAAGTTTTCTATAACCACAGTACAGTGTAAACAGTATTGAAAGTTTTCTATAATCCACAGTACAGTGTAAACAGTATTGAAAGTTTTCTATAATCCACAGTACAGTGTAAACAGTATTGAAAGTTTTCTATAATCCACAGTACAGTGTAAACAGTATTGAAAGTTTTCTATAAGCCACAGAACAGTGTAAACAGTATTGAAAGTTTTCTATAAGCCACAGTACAGTGTAAACAGTATTGAAAGTTTTCTATAAGCCACAGTACAGTGTAAACAGTATTGAAAGTTTTCTATAAGACACAGAACAGTGTAAACAGTATTGAAAGTTTTCTATAAGCCACAGTACAGTGTAAACAGTATTGAAAGTTTTCTATAAGCCACAGTACAGTGTAAACAGTATTGAAAGTTTTCTATAAGCCACAGTACAGTGTAAACAGTATTGAAAGTTTTCTATAAGCCACAGTACAGTGTAAACAGTATTGAAAGTTTTCTATAAGCTACAGTACAGTGTAAACAGTATTGAAAGTTTTCTATAAGCCACAGTACAGTGTAAACAGTATTGAAAGTTTTCTATAAGCCACAGTACAGTGCAAACAGTATTGAAAGTTTTTTATTAGCCACAGTATGGTGTAAACAGTATTGAAAGTTTTCTATAATCCACAGTACAGTGTAAATAGTATTGAAAGTTTTCTATAATCCACAGTACAGTGTAAACAGTATTGAAAGTTTTCTATAATCCACAGTACAGTGTAAACAGTATTGAAAGTTTTCTATAAGCCACAGTACAGTGTAAACAGTATTGAAAGTTTTCTATAATCCACAGTACAGTGTAAACAGTATTGAAAGTTTTCTATAATCCACAGTACAGTGTAAACAGTATTGAAAGTTTTCTATAATCCACAGTACAGTGTAAACAGTATTGAAAGTTTTCTATAAGCCACAGTACAGTGTAAACAGTATTGAAAGTTTTCTATAATCCACAGTACAGTGTAAACAGTATTGAAAGTTTTCTATAAGCCACAGTACAGTGTAAAGAGTATTGAAAGTTTTCTATAAGCCACAGAATAGTGTAAACAGTATTGAAAGTTTTCTATAAGCCACAGTACAGTGTAAACAGTATTGAAAGTTTTCTATAAGCCACAGTACAGTGTAAACAGTATTGAAAGTTTTCTATAAGCCACAGTACAGTGTAAACAGTATTGAAAGTTTTCTATAAGCCACAGTACAGTGTAAACAGTATTGAAAGTTTTCTATAATCCACAGAATAGTGCAAACAGTATTGAAAGATTTTTATTAACCACAGTAGGGTGTAAACAGTATTGAAAGTTTTCTATAATCCATAGTACAGTGTAAACAGTATTGAAAGTTTTCTATAATCCACAGTACAGTGTAAACAGTATTGAAAGTTTTCTATAATCCACAGTACAGTGTAAACAGTATTGAAAGTTTTCTATAATCCACAGTACAGTGTAAACAGTATTGAAAGTTTTCTATAATCCACAGTACAGTGTAAACAGTATTGAAAGTTTTCTATAATCCACAGTACAGTGTAAACAGTATTGAAAGTTTACTATAATCCACAGTACAGTGTAAACAGTATTGAAAGTTTTCTATAAGCCACAGAACAGTGTAAACAGTATTGAAAGTTTTCTATAAGCCACAGAACAGTGTAAACAGTATTGAAAGTTTTCTATAAGCCACAGTACAGTGTAAACAGTATTGAAAGTTTTCTATAAGACACAGAACAGTGTAAACAGTATTGAAAGTTTTCTATAAGCCACAGTACAGTGTAAACATTATTGAAAGTTTTCTATAAGCCACAGTACAGTGTAAACAGTATTGAAAGTTTTCTATAATCCACAGTACAGTGTAAACAGTATTGAAAGTTTTCTATAATCCACAGTACAGTGTAAACAGTATTGAAAGTTTTCTATAAGCCACAGTACAGTGTAAACAGTATTGAAAGTTTTCTATAATCCACAGTACAGTGTAAACAGTATTGAAAGTTTTCTATAATCCACAGTACAGTGTAAACAGTATTGAAAGTTTTCTATAATCCACAGTACAGTGTAAACAGTATTGAAAGTTTTCTATAATCCACAGTACAGTGTAAACAGTATTGAAAGTTTTCTATAATCCACAGTACAGTGTAAACAGTATTGAAAGTTTTCTATAATCCACAGTACAGTGTAAACAGTATTGAAAGTTTTCTATAATCCACAGTACAGTGTAAACAGTATTGAAAGTTTTCTATAAGCCACAGTACAGTGTAAACAGTATTGAAAGTTTTCTATAATCCACAGTACAGTGTAAACAGTATTGAAAGTTTTCTATAAGCCACAGTACAGTGTAAACAGTATTGAAAGTTTTCTATAAGCCACAGAACAGTGTAAACAGTATTGAAAGTTTTCTATAACCACAGTACAGTGTAAACAGTATTGAAAGTTTTCTATAATTCCACAGTACAGTGTAAACAGTATTGAAAGTTTTCTATAATCCACAGTACAGTGTAAACAGTATTGAAAGTTTTCTATAATCCACAGTACAGTGTAAACAGTATTGAAAGTTTTCTATAATCCACAGTACAGTGTAAACAGTATTGAAAGTTTTCTATAATCCACAGTACAGTGTAAACAGTATTGAAAGTTTTCTATAATCCACAGTACAGTGTAAACAGTATTGAAAGTTTTCTATAATCCACAGTACAGTGTAAACAGTATTGAAAGTTTTCTATAAGCCACAGTACAGTGTAAACAGTATTGAAAGTTTTCTATAAGCCACAGTAACAGTGTAAACAGTATTGAAAGTTTTCTATAATCCACAGTACAGTGTAAACAGTATTGAACGTTTTCTATAAGACACAGAACAGTGTAAACAGTATTGAAAGTTTTCTATAAGCCACAGTACAGTGTAAACATTATTGAAAGTTTTCTATAAGCCACAGTACAGTGTAAACAGTATTGAAAGTTTTCTATAATCTACAGTACACTGTAAACAGTATTGAAAGTTTTCTATAATCCACAGTACAGTGTAAACAGTATTGAAAGTTTTCTATAAGCCACAGTACAGTGTAAAGAGTATTGAAAGTTTTATATAAGCCACAGTACAGTGTAAACAGTATTGAAAGTTTTCTATAAGCCACAGTACAGTGTAAACAGTATTGAAAGTTTTCTATAAGCCACAGTACAGTGTAAACAGTATTGAAAGTTTTCTATAAGCCACAGTACAGTGTAAACAGTATTGAAAGTTTTCTATAAGCCACAGTACAGTGCAAACAGTATTGAAAGTTTTTTATTAGCCACAGTATGGTGTAAACAGTATTGAAAGTTTTCTATAATCCACAGTACAGTGTAAATAGTATTGAAAGTTTTCTATAATCCACAGTACAGTGTAAACAGTATTGAAAGTTTTCTATAATCCACAGTACAGTGTAAACAGTATTGAAAGTTTTCTATAAGCCAGAGTACAGTGTAAACAGTATTGAAAGTTTTCTATAATCCACAGTACAGTGTAAACAGTATTGAAAGTTTTCTATAATCCACAGTACAGTGTAAACAGTATTGAAAGTTTTCTATAATCCACACTAGGGTGTAAACAGTATTGAAAGTTTTCTATAAGCCACAGTACAGTGTAAAGAGTATTGAAAGTTTTCTATAATCCACACTAGGGTGTAAACAGTATTGAAAGTTTTCTATAAGCCACAGTACAGTGTAAAGAGTATTGAAAGTTTTCCATAAGCCACAGAATAGTGTAAACAGTATTGAAAGTTTTCTATAAGCCACAGTACAGTGTAAACAGTATTGAAAGTTTTCTATAAGCCACAGTACAGTGTAAACAGTACTGAAAGTTTTCTATAAGCCACAGTACAGTGTAAACAGTACTGAAAGTTTTCTATAATCCACAGTTACAGTGTAAACAGTATTGAAAGTTTTCTATAATCTTTAGTACAGTGTAAACAGTATTGAAAGTTTTTTATAATCCACAGTAGGGTGTAAACAGTATTGAAAGTTTTCTATAATCCACAGTACAGTGTAAACAGTATTGAAAGTTTTCTATAATCCACAGTACAGTGTAAACAGTATTGAAAGTTTTCTATAATCCACAGTACAGTGTAAACAGTATTGAAAGTTTTCTATAATCCACAGTACAGTGTAAACAGTATTGAAAGTTTTCTATAATCCACAGTACAGTGTAAACAGTATTGAAAGTTTTCTATAATCCACAGTACAGTGTAAACAGTATTGAAAGTTTTCTATAATCCACAGAACAGTGTAAACAGTATTGAAAGTTTTCTATAAGCCACAGAACAGTGTAAACAGTATTGAAAGTTTTCTATAAGCCACAGTACAGTGTAAACAGTATTGAAAGTTTTCTATAAGACACAGAACAGTGTAAACAGTATTGAAAGTTTTCTATAAGCCACAGTACAGTGTAAACATTATTGAAAGTTTTCTATAAGCCACAGTACAGTGTAAACAGTATTGAAAGTTTTCTATAAGCCTCAGTACAGTGTAAACAGTATTGAAAGTTTTCTATAATCCACAGTAGGGTGTAAACAGTGTTGAAAGTTTTCTATAAGCCACAGTACAGTGTAAACAGTATTGAAAGTTTTCTATAATCCACAGTACAGTGTAAACAGTACTGAAAGTTTTCTATAATCCACAGTACAGTGTAAACAGTATTGAAAGTTTTCTATAATCCACAGTACAGTGTAAACAGTATTGAAAGTTTTCTATAATCCACAGTACAGTGTAAACAGTATTGAAAGTTTTCTATAATCCACAGTACAGTGTAAACAGTATTGAAAGTTTTCTATAATCCACACTAGGGTGTAAACAGTATTGAAAGTTTTCTATAAGCCACAGTACAGTGTAAAGAGTATTGAAAGTTTTCTATAATCCACACTAGGGTGTAAACAGTATTGAAAGTTTTCTATAAGCCACAGTACAGTGTAAAGAGTATTGAAAGTTTTCCATAAGCCACAGAATAGTGTAAACAGTATTGAAAGTTTTCTATAAGCCACAGTACAGTGTAAACAGTATTGAAAGTTTTCTATAAGCCACAGTACAGTGTAAACAGTACTGAAAGTTTTCTATAAGCCACAGTACCGTGTAAACAGTACTGAAAGTTTTCTATAAGCCACAGTACAGTGTAAACAGTACTGAAAGTTTTCTATAATCTTTAGTACAGTGCAAACAGTATTGAAAGATTTTTATTAACCACAGTAGGGTGTAAACAGTATTGAAAGTTTTCTATAATCCATAGTACAGTGTAAACAGTATTGAAAGTTTTCTATAATCCACAGTACAGTGTAAACAGTACTGAAAGTTTTCTATAATCCACAGTACAGTGTAAACAGTACTGAAAGTTTTCTATAATCCACAGTACAGTGTAAACAGTATTGAAAGTTTTCTATAATCCACAGTACAGTGTAAACAGTATTGAAAGTTTTCTATAATCCACAGTACAGTGTAAACAGTATTGAAAGTTTTCTATAAGCCACAGAACAGTGTAAACAGTATTGAAAGTTTTCTATAAGCCACAGAACAGTGTAAACAGTATTGAAAGTTTTCTATAAGCCACAGTACAGTGTAAACAGTATTGAAAGTTTTCTATAAGACACAGAACAGTGTAAACAGTATTGAAAGTTTTCTATAAGCCACAGTACAGTGTAAACATTATTGAAAGTTTTCTATAAGCCACAGTACAGTGTAAACAGTATTGAAAGTTTTCTATAATCCACAGTACAGTGTAAATAGTATTGAAAGTTTTCTATAATCCACAGTACAGTGTAAACAGTATTGAAAGTTTTCTATAATCCACAGTACAGTGTAAACAGTATTGAAAGTTTTCTATAATCCACAGTACAGTGTAAACAGTATTGAAAGTTTTCTATAAGCCACAGTACAGTGTAAACAGTATTGAAAGTTTTCTATAAGCCACAGTACAGTGTAAACAGTATTGAAAGTTTTCTATAATCCACAGTACAGTGTAAACAGTATTGAAAGTTTTCTATAATCCACAGTACAGTGTAAACAGTATTGAAAGTTTTCTATAATCCACAGTACAGTGTAAACAGTATTGAAAGTTTTCTATAAGCCACAGTACAGTGTAAACAGTATTGAAAGTTTTCTATAAGCCACAGTACAGTGTAAACAGTATTGAAAGTTTTCTATAAGCCACAGTACAGTGTAAACAGTATTGAAAGTTTTCTATAAGCCACAGTACAGTGTAAACAGTATTGAAAGTTTTCTATAAGCCACAGTACAGTGTAAACAGTACTGAAAGTTTTCTATAAGCCACAGTACAGTGTAAACAGTACTGAAAGTTTTCTATAAGCCACAGTACAGTGTAAACAGTACTGAAAGTTTTCTATAATCTTTAGTACAGTGCAAACAGTATTGAAAGATTTTTATTAACCACAGTAGGGTGTAAACAGTATTGAAAGTTTTCTATAATCCACAGTACAGTGTAAACAGTATTGAAAGTTTTCTATAATCCACAGTACAGTGTAAACAGTATTGAAAGTTTTCTATAATCCACAGTACAGTGTAAACAGTATTGAAAGTTTTCTATAATCCACAGTACAGTGTAAACAGTACTGAAAGTTTTCTATAATCCACGGTACAGTGTAAAAAGTATTGAAAGTTTTCTATAATCCACAGTACAGTGTAAACAGTATTGAAAGTTTACTATAATCCACAGTACAGTGTAAACAGAATTGAAAGTTTTCTATAATCCACAGTACAGTGTAAACAGTATTGAAAGTTTTCTATAATGCACAGTACAGTGTAAACAGTATTGAAAGTTTTCTATAATCCACAGTACAGTGTAAACAGTATTGAAAGTTTTCTATAATCCACACTAGGGTGTAAACAGTATTGAAAGTTTTCTATAAGCCACAGTACAGTGTAAAGAGTATTGAAAGTTTTCTATAATCCACACTAGGGTGTAAACAGTATTGAAAGTTTTCTATAAGCCACAGTACAGTGTAAACAGTATTGAAAGTTTTCTATAAGCCACAGTACAGTGTAAACAGTACTGAAAGTTTTCTATAAGCCACAGTACCGTGTAAACAGTACTGAAAGTTTTCTATAAGCCACAGTACAGTGTAAACAGTACTGAAAGTTTTCTATAATCTTTAGTACAGTGCAAACAGTATTGAAAGTTTTTTATTAACCACAGTAGGGTGTAAACAGTATTGAAAGTTTTCTATAATCCATAGTACAGTGTAAACAGTATTGAAAGTTTTCTATAATCCACAGTACAGTGTAAACAGTATTGAAAGTTTTCTATAATCCACAGTACAGTGTAAACAGTATTGAAAGTTTTCTATAATCCACAGTACAGTGTAAACAGTACTGAAAGTTTTCTATAATCCACAGTACAGTGTAAACAGTATTGAAAGTTTTCTATAATCCACAGTACAGTGTAAACAGTATTGAAAGTTTACTATAATCCACAGTACAGTGTAAAGAGTATTGAAAGTTTTCTATAAGCCACAGAACAGTGTAAACAGTATTGAAAGTTTTCTATAAGCCACAGAACAGTGTAAACAGTATTGAAAGTTTTCTATAAGCCACAGTACAGTGTAAACAGTATTGAAAGTTTTCTATAAGACACAGAACAGTGTAAACAGTATTGAAAGTTTTCTATAAGCCACAGTACAGTGTAAACATTATTGAAAGTTTTCTATAAGCCACAGTACAATGTAAACAGTATTGAAAGTTTTCTATAATCCACAGTACAGTGTAAATAGTATTGAAAGTTTTCTATAATCCACAGTACAGTGTAAACAGTATTGAAAGTTTTCTATAATCCACAGTACAGTGTAAACAGTATTGAAAGTTTTCTATAATCCACAGTACAGTGTAAACAGTATTGAAAGTTTTCTATAAGCCACAGTACAGTGTAAACAGTGTTGAAAGTTTTCTATAATCCACAGTACAGTGTAAACAGTATTGAAAGTTTTCTATAATCCACAGTACAGTGTAAACAGTATTGAAAGTTTTCTATAAGCCACAGTACAGTGTAAACAGTGTTGAAAGTTTTCTATAAGCCACAGTACAGTGTAAACAGTATTGAAAGTTTTCTATAATCCACAGTACAGTGTAAACAGTATTGAAAGTTTTCTATAATCCACAGTACAGTGTAAACAGTATTGAAAGTTTTCTATAAGCCAGAGTACAGTGTAAAGAGTATTGAAAGTTTTCTATAAGCCACAGTACAGTGTAAACAGTATTGAAAGTTTTCTATAAGCCACAGTACAGTGTAAACAGTATTGAAAGTTTTCTATAAGCCACAGTACAGTGTAAACAGTACTGAAAGTTTTCTATAAGCCACAGTACAGTGTAAACAGTACTGAAAGTTTTCTATAATCTTTAGTACAGTGCAAACAGTATTGAAAGATTTTTATTAACCACAGTAGGGTGTAAACAGTATTGAAAGTTTTCTATAATCCATAGTACAGTGTAAACAGTATTGAAAGTTTTCTATAATCCACAGTACAGTGTAAACAGTACTGAAAGTTTTCTATAATCTACAGTACAGTGTAAACAGTATTGAAAGTTTTCTATAATCCACAGTACAGTGTAAACAGTACTGAAAGTTTTCTATAATCCACAGTACAGTGTAAAAAGTATTGAAAGTTTTCTATAATCCACAGTACAGTGTAAACAGTATTGAAAGTTTACTATAATCCACAGTACAGTGTAAACAGTATTGAAAGTTTTCTATAAGCCACAGAACAGTGTAAATAGTATTGAAAGTTTTCTATAAGCCACAGAACAGTGTAAACAGTATTGAAAGTTTTCTATAAGCCACAGTACAGTGTAAACAGTATTGAAAGTTTTCTATAAGACACAGAACAGTGTAAACAGTATTGAAAGTTTTCTATAAGCCACAGTACAGTGTAAACAGTATTGAAAGTTTTCTATAATCCACAGTACAGTGTAAATAGTATTGAAAGTTTTCTATAATCCACAGTACAGTGTAAACAGTATTGAAAGTTTTCTATAATCCACAGTACAGTGTAAACAGTATTGAAAGTTTTCTATAAGCCACAGTACAGTGTAAACAGTGTTGAAAGTTTTCTATAAGCCACAGTACAGTGTAAACAGTATTGAAAGTTTTCTATAATCCACAGTACAGTGTAAACAGTATTGAAAGTTTTCTATAATCCACAGTACAGTGTAAACAGTATTGAAAGTTTTCTATAAGCCAGAGTACAGTGTAAAGAGTATTGAAAGTTTTCTATAAGCCACAGTACAGTGTAAACAGTATTGAAAGTTTTCTATAATTCACAGTACAGTGTAAACAGTATTGAAAGTTTTCTATAATCCACAGTAGGGTGTAAACAGTGTTGAAAGTTTTCTATAAGCCACAGTACAGTGTAAACAGTATTGAAAGCTTACTATAATAACAACAGTACAGTGTAAACAGTTTTGAAAGCTTACTATAATAACAACAGTACAGTGTAAACAGTTTTGAAAGCTTACTATAATAACAACAGTACAGTGTAAACAGTTTTGAAAGCTTACTATAATAACAACAGTACAGTGTAAACAGTTTTGAAAGCTTACTATAATAACAACAGTACAGTGTAAACAGTTTTGAAAGCTTACTATAATAACAACAGTACAGTGTAAAGAGTTTTGTAACTTTCTTTAAGTCACAATAAAGTATAAACACTATTGAAAGTTTTCCATAAGTCACAGTACAGTGTAAAAGTAATCCAAACTTTCTATAAGTCACAGTACAGTGTAAAAGTGATCCAACCTTTCTATAAGTCACAGTACAGTGTAAAATTAATACAAACTATTTGTAAGCCACTGTGCAAAGCATTCAAGAGAATTAAAACATCCATGTATAAGATTTGGGTATTCAGACGATAGTAGTTGCCAGACCGTTAGTATATTCTGTTGTACCAGCTTGGATCACGGGACCTGCAGTGTTGGATTACCACTGATAATCAAAGAAATCAAAGACTCAAACCATAAGTTAATCCCCAAGGAAACGAATAACAACTAGTATTAGTTAAAAAAAATCACAACCGAGTTATATAATAGATAATTTTAATTGGAAACACTGATTAGGAACTGTATTATTGTTATTTATTATCTTGCCAGGATTTTTTTATACAATTGTTTTCCAGTTTGACATGTTTCTTGATGCTTAAATAAAATTTCCTTCTGGTTTTAAATAATACATTAAATATTTCATAATCGGGTTCGGGCTCAAGCTACATTTGTATTTAATCTATGAAGGTAACACTCTTAAACTTCTTAATGGAAAGTCCACGTTTCGCATCGTTTTTTATTATAATCTTGTGAGGCTGAAGCCGACTACCTCATACGTTTCGAGGTACTTTAAGAAAATATTTAATTTTTTTATCTACTTCGTCAGTTTTATTCTCTACTGTGATTGACGTAACTTTGGTCTACAAAACAAACCCTAAAAAAATGTGTTTTTTTTGCTTCCGTCCTGTCTGTAGAGATAAATTTGGGACGTGGTTTAATGATCATTATTTTTGATATTTTACATCGGTGTAACTTGAAAAATGTTATATTCATTACTAGTAACAGAAATAAAAGTAAGTAACGAATGAAATAAACTTTAAGTAAATTAAAAAACAAATTTAAATTATTTTGTTGGCTACAGTGTTCTCATTTATTTCATTTCTGGGTGTATGTGTTTTCTGCCAGCAAAGCCACATTAGACTATCTGCTGAGCCCACTCGAGGAAAATCGAACGCCTGATTTTAGCGTTGTAAATCCGTAGACATACCGCTGTACTATCAGGGGTTAGTTGATTTCTCTTTAGTTGTTTTCTTTATAATTTCTTAGCAAATTAAAACTATTATCGTTTCACAAAGGTGAACGACCCACTCAACTGTCACGTCAATGTGATTGGGTATAAACAAGTAGTAAATTCTGTTGACATGATTTAAAAATAATGTTCATACTCTTCGTTTCATTGAAAGAGTTTTATCGTTTTTCTTTGTTTGATTCGTTATTCCTCTTAATTATGCATAAGTACACACAATATCATTCTACGTCATGAAATTTTGACTGCGGCTATCTACTTGTTGCTGATCTGTTACGCTGATCTGACATTATAAATTGTTGTTACGCCTAACTTATTTGGAGAAATAAGAAAAAAACAGAGCTGGACAACTGAAGGAAAACACTTAAGGAAAAGTTTTAAAATTAATTAGTTACCATGAACTGCGTTATAATGTTTTGTTTCTGACTAAAAGATAGAAATTCTGATTATTTAAATTTTTTCTAACTTTTAAAGTGTCCTTACTTGTCTGTTAAGTGCAAAGTTGTACAACGAGCTGATTATACTGTACCTATCGCAGGGACATTTAATTCTAGAGCAATATATTTGCATACTTACCACTAGTCTTCGGAAGAGAGAATATAATTTGTTTTGTGACGTGCAGAATATATAAAACTAATTAATTTTAGCTATTATTATTATACTTGTTATCATACCCTAGTATTGGGCCTAATATTTTTAACATTGCATTATTTATCTAGTCTCTAGGGTACTAGATAAATGATGCTGTGTAATATATATATACAATAGGCCTAATAGCTGTAAATGATAATAATTAGTTGTAAACACTATACTGATTGTAATTATTACTTAGACATTTCGTCGAAGGAGAACATTATAACGTAAGACAGTAAAACCAGTAAATAAGTACAGCATTCTACATTCTTAAAATTAGAATAACTAATTATTGCAAACGTAAAGAAATGATAGATTACACATTGTAAGCGCACAAAAACTTCTGGCCTGGCATGGCCAAGCGTGTTAAGGCGTGCGACTCGTAATCTGAGGGTCGCGGGTTCACACCCCCGTTTAGCCAAACATGCTCGCCCTTTCAGCTGTAGGGGCGTTATAATGTGGCGGTCAATCCCACTATTCGTTAGTAAAAGAGTAGTCCAAGAGTTGGGGGTGGGTGGTGATGACTAGCTGTCTTCCCTCTAGTCTTACACTCCTAAATTAGGGACGGCTAGCAGAGATAGCTTTGTGCGAAATTCAAAAACAAACAAAATCTTCTGTGTTTGTTTCTGGTTTGATTTAAAATCATGTTAGGGTCGTAGTCAACTTTATCTATCAGATTATGTTCTCCGTTGTTTCAAGACCACGAGGGGTGTTTCAACAATATTCCATCTTTATATATATATGTGTGTGTGCGTGCGTGTGTGTGTCTTTCTTATAGCAAAGTCACATTGGGCTATCTGCTGAGTCCAGATATATATATATGTATTATGTATATACTGTGACGGATTTAATACGTGACAACATATAAATAAACACAAATATTTATAGGTACTTATAAAATATTATTACACTTTAAACAGATAGTTTTATTCTTTTATGGGTTTTTTTTTCTTCTTGGTACAGACTAGTACTTTAGAAAAATGTCTTTCTTCTTTAGCCACTAAAAAGTTGCGTGTTAAATAAATGATTATTTTTCCTATAGTAATTAAATAAACCTGTATGTAGCTGAAAACGCTTTGTCTTTTTTTATTCATTGAATATATTTGCGCACTGGAGAATGGTTATTCTCTTCATTGAACACAGAAGAATAAAACATGATCTGTTTCTTCCCTCGTCGTTAAAACGGGTCATCAACTTATTGGGAAGAACACTAAATATATGCTTGATGACTTAATGTGTCTTTCGTTGTTGTTGTTTTTTATTCCAATACACGACTTTCCTTCTCTTACACTATATGATTTACTTTTTGTACACGTGAACTGCATAAAACCCAGAGGCTATCCGTGGGCCCGGGCTGGCCATTTGGCAGCTTTGGCAAATGCCAGAGGGGCCGGTGTTGTCAAAGGTCGATGGGTCGATCATTATAAAAAAGAAAAAAAAACATAGTAAAATAAGGAATACTTTCGTATGGTTTAGTTTTCTGTGTTTGTGCATATTCATCAACCACTTCAAACAACTCACTACATAAACAATGAACGTAAAATAATATAAATTATTAAAAATAGAGTAATTTTTATTTAAAACCAAAAACTGTAGTGCAAAAATATGCCAGTACTAACTCCTGCTTAATCCGTGACTTATCATGGTGCCAAATGTTGGGTCAACTTAATAGATAAAAATAAATCATTCAGGTAAAACAAGACATTGAAACCTAGATAATTAGTAAACTATTATAACTCACAAATATGGACAGTTCTTTATAAAGAGAAACCCTTATTAACCTGAAGATGACCTAGGAAGGTCGAAACGTTGTTCTTTGCTTATCAATAAAAGTGTTAATACCCATACTGGCCGTTCTGAGATACATAAATATGGACAATAGTGACTACGGATCCGATATTTTGTCGTTCACTCTCTATACATCGATACTGGGAATGTGTTATAAGAGTGAATGCCAACTCCCACTATTCTATCAGAGTAGTCCACAAGTTGGCGGTGGGTGATGTTGACTAACAACGTTTTTTCTAGTCTACGACTTCTAAGTTAGGGTTAGCTAATGAAGATATCATTGATGTAGCACTGGGTGAAATTCCACAAATAACAATTTATATTTAACAACATTGCCCGCAATCTCACTTTGTGTTTCAGTTATCTTCCAAAACAAAACATGCGTAATCCTGTATTAAAGAAGGATTTCTTCGTATGGGTACTAGAACTAACCTCAAGGTTTCTTTTCTCAGTCTGTTTGGTATTTGCTGAAAGTTCTGTAGCAAATCCGTTTATTGAAATAATAAAAAACTAGAGACATATTTGTCACAGAACCAAGAAACATGAAAAAGTGATACGTACAGAAGACGTGCAAAAGATTACGTGTTTGAAGACCGCCAATGCAGATATCAATAAAAAAATATTAGTTAATAACTAAATGTCTATACACCGAGAACAAACTTAAAATATTGTTTAAGTGTTTTCCGATAGATTGTTTAGGCCTAGTTGGTGTGGACTCTGCTACAGGGAGACAAATCAGAGGCTGTGTATACGTTAAAGAACTTTCTGCAAACCAGGGTAATTTTTCAAAGTTTTGTTTTACTTCTTATGTTTTTTGTTCGTTTTTGAATTTTGTGCAAAGCTACACGAGGGCTATCTGTGCTAGCCGTCGCTAATTTAGCAGTGTAAGACTAGAGGGATAGCAGCTAGTCATCACCACCCACTGCCAACTCTTGAGCTACTCTTTTACAAACGATTAGTGAGATTGATTGTCACATTATAACGCCACCACAGCTGAAAGGGCGAGCATCTTTAGGGTTGGGATTCCAACCCGCGACCTTCGGATTGTGAGTCGATCGCCCTCGCCACCTGGCCATGCAGGGACCTTTCTTAGCAAGTACAAGGCTTATCTGCGAAACAATTACATGTTAAATAAATATTTTTGTCCTAATGACACATAAATGAACTTGCACGTGAAAAAAAACGATTTTTCTTCCATATTCGTTGAATGTATTTATTCAGCTTGTTGGGAAAACGTTAAATATATGCTTATTGGCTTAATATGTCTTTCTTTCTTCTTCTGATATATGGCTTTAAATATGTGAAACTAAAGAATGTGTTAGAACTACAATGATACAATTCGTTTTAAATGTTTTTTTGTGTAAGCACCAATGCAACGTATACAATATCACACTTTTATTTGATTGTTGCATATGCTTTAATTTTATATAAATATATTTTAATAAACTACTTTAAAAAGTTCGGTTTTTTGTACTAAAAATAGAGTGAAGCAAAACCATGCTGTCTTCTTGTACTAGAACTTTTGTTTTCCCTGTTTGCTGTAAATATACACTATAGGAGACCTACCTAGACATACTTTGAATACAATATACAGCTGGTTCATTGGTTAATATAAGTTCCTTTATTCAAATTCATTTTATCAGTTGGTAGACTCAGACTTATTTAAAAATAGTAAATGTGTAAACCAAATATTTAATTTAACTAATACATGTATGTAACTTGGCTGGAGATAGACTCAGCTTTCACATTTAATTTTAATAGCAAAAAAAAATGTTAATTTTCTTAGTTATGTATAACTGAAACCTTTGCTCATTATTAAAATAAGTTAATATACATGGTGTTTGGAAAGTCACTGTGCAGTTTTGTAATCATATATCTGTTCAGTCTATTTCAAGCCAGTAACCGATAGCGGTGTTTAGAAACAAAATAAGAAGGATCCAGGCCTGTATTGATGCCAACGGGGGTCACTTTCAACATTGTTTATAATTGTCATTTATATTTACCTCCTGTATTCTGTATTGAAACATGTCTGTTAATAAATATATAAGTGCACAGTGACTTTCCGTACACCCTGTACTACAAATAAGACCTCCTTCGTTATTTGCATTACTAAACTCAATGACCAGTGTCTTTACCAATACATCTCTTTACTGAATGGTTGTAAAGTCACGTACATCTCTAAGAACAACAAGCCATACAAATAAAAGTTACTGGATGATTTATTTACAGTAGTTTGTCTTCCTTCCCCATTCGTCGATTACTTCATCCAGATAAAGGTTCATAAGCATGCCTTTTACTGTTTCCATTAGCTTCTGATATACACTGTTTTTCTGTCAATTCTTGGTGACATTCTAGTTGAAGAAGCATCTCTTATAGGCAACTTGTGTGAGAGACAAAGTGAATAAAAACCTTTAAGCCAGACCGATTATGTTATAGGTAACCGAAGGGGTGGAAAAGTGTGACACTACAAAATTCGATAGCAATAAAGAGCACAACTGTAACATGCCAAGCATGGCCTGCTCACTGGTTCCGTTTCTATGTCCTTCCTCATCGCACATCTCACTTTCGCCTTCCCTCGATGTTTGTTTTGCCACCTAACCACGTGGTTATCTGTCACTGATCTCTTCAGGTTGTCCTAAGGCGAAGTAGGCCTTGTCGATTGTCGTAAATTTTTCATTTTTGTTTTCTCATCAAATTTCTATCAGCTTTGATTTAATACTTCCAGTGCTAGTGTTTGAAATCAATGATTTCTTATTTCAGAAGAGCTGTTAGACAAGGTAGATCAGTTCAGATTGTTCGACTGGAGAGAAAACAGCGACATGTATTCTTGTTAATTGTATCAAGGATTGTGCTGTGAACATAAACCCATATTTGTTCATTATATTGTGGCTATAAGTCCGTATTTTTTTCATTATACTGTAGCCATAAACCCCTTTTTTTCATTATGCTGTGACCATAAACCCGTATTCATTCTTTATACTGTAGCTATAAATCCGTATTTGTTCATTATACTGTAGCCATAAACCCGTATTTATTCTTTATACTGTAGCTATAAATCCACATTTGTTCATTATACTGTAGCCATAAACCCATTTTGTTCATTATGCTGTGGCCATAAACCCGTATTTATTCTTTATACTGTAGCCATAAATCCATTTTGTTCATTATGCTGTGGCCACCATAGTACTTATACAAAGAAGATACGAGTTTTTATATATTAGTATCTGTAGTAATTCAACTTTTGTATTTTATAAGACTAAATCTGGTACTCTTGCAAGTCAAGCGAGTACTTTATTTAAAGGATTGTCCTTGTAGTAACTGCTAATAAGCTTACGTAACAATAAGCAAATAGAATCTCACTTTTAAAATTATTACATCCTGAAAATTACAAACCTCAACAAAATGAATGTTACAAGAGTTACATTAAAAACCTTGGATTTTTCTCAAGAAGCTATGAGCGTGTTGCAAGGTGTTCGAAATGCTTTCACAACATGTTTCAATACATTTTCCATCATTTCCAAACAACACGTAAAATCTATTCCTAAATATAACTACCGCAAGCATTGTCTTTTTTGGTCTGTGTTCATTGATTCTAGCGACAATATAACCCACGACCAGTTTTTTTATTTACAACAATCTAACCCACGACCAGTCTTTTTATTTACAACAATCTAACCCACGACCAGGCTTTTTATTTACAACAATCTAACCCACGACCAGGCTTTTTATTTACAACAATCTAACCCACGACCAGGCTTTTTATTTACAACAATCTAACTCACGACCAGTCTTTTTATTTACAACAATCTAACCCACGACCAGGCTTTTTTATTTACAACAATCTAACCCACGACCAGTCTTTTTTATTTACATTTACAACAATCTAACCCACGACCAGGCTTTTTTATTTACAACAATCTAACCCACGACCAGGCTTTTTTTTTTATTTACAACAATCTAACCCACGACCAGTCTTTTTATTTACAACAATCTAACCCACGACCAAGCTTTTTATTTACAACAATCTAACCCACGACCAAGCTTTTTATTTACAACAATCTAACCCACGACCAGGCTTTTTATTTACAACAATCTAACCCACGACCAGTTTTTTTATTTACAACAATCTAACCCACGACCAGGCTTTTTTTTTTTATTTACAACAATCTAACCCACGACCAGGCTTTTTTTATTTACAACAATCTAACCCACGACCAGGCTTTTTTATTTACAACAATCTAACCCACGACCAAGCTTTTATTTACAACAATCTAACCCACGACCAGTTTTTTTATTTACAACAATCTAACCCACGACCAGGCTTTTTATTTACAACAATCTAACCCACGACCAGGCTTTTTATTTACAACAATCTAACCCACGACCAGTCTTTTTATTTACAACAATCTAACCCACGACCAGGCTTTTTATTTACAACAATCTAACCCACGACCAGGCTTTTTATTTACAACAATCTAACCCACGACCAGGCTTTTTTATTTACAACAATCTAACCCACGACCAGGCTTTTTTATTTACAACAATCTAACCCACGACCAGTCTTTTTTTATTTACAACAATCTAACCCACGACCAGTCTTTTTTATTTACAACAATCTAACTCACGACCAGGCTTTTTTATTTACAATAATCAAACCAACGCCCAACGGGCTGTTGGAAGAAAGAGAATATAAAGAAGAGAAATAAAAGCAATGTTGGATTGTCACTAAAGGGGGGAGTAGATATTCAGTATATTGTGAGTTAAAGTTCCTGTGTAATTCCAAAATATGCATTTGGTGAAATGGTTTTGGTTATTTAAGGTTCGAAGTTTTCAAAAACACTAATTTTAAATATCTGATTTTCTTTATAATAGTTCTGTATTTAACTACCATGCTGTTTAAAAATAATATCGAGATACTCGTTAATTATGTTGTGTGTGTACAATGATATTGTTTCAGTGGCACCAGTAAAACATGATGAAACTACTGATAATTCTTGGGCTTCTCATGTAGAATAGAACAGTGGGATTTGATCATCAAACTTATGGTGTGTTCACGGCCTCCAAATGCTGAGGGCGTTTTTGTGGCAAAGGTACGTGAACCACGAATCATCGGATTTATAAATTAATATAAAGCTTCAAGACCCGCAAATAATTGTTGGTGATACTTAAAGGCAATTTATAGCCATTAGGCAAAACCCGATTGCAGTGAAAGGTAAACATTTAAAGTTCATAGAAATTATGGATAATACAAGTTAAGCACACGTATTAAATAATGAACTTATACTAAATTGAAAACACAAATTTAAATTTTAAATGGCCCTTCCATTAAGTTCCATTTTCACACGGGCAAAGCTTTAACTTTAAGTACAAAAATATTAGGGGAAATTATTCCTTTACAATTATACTAGCTGTTAATCAACCTGTAGCTAACTTCTGTTGTTTTATGCTTAAATAAAGTGCAGTTATTTGTTTATATTGCTCTAATGAAAAATGCTATATAAATCAGTGTTTATTACATTTTGTCTTCTTATAAAACTTCAAATGTTTAGAAAATTCATTAAAACCATTTTTATTGCCTGTCATTAACTGGACTTTTAAGTCTGGACCAAATCATTCTCAACACAGCGGATCATAATACTTACATCACTTTATGAAATTTCGTAATATACAGTCGTCAGTTAATGCTGGCGATTATGG